>NC_059378.1:25089141-25809141 GCF_019703515.2 Myxocyprinus asiaticus
TTGGTGCCAATATTTTTGGCTACAACTGTATATATTGGCATTATATTTGTCAGCAGTCACCCTGCTCACTATATATCAGTATATATTTGCATTTAAAACCGCATCGGTCATCCACACTTTTCATAGATCAGAAAATGTATTTAAACATGAGTCCGCAGTGTACAGTTTCTTTTCAGTGTCTGTTTTTACATTTACACTTGTCTGACAATGTGACTGATATCATGATGAATATATTATGCAATGTAAACACATGGTTTACTTTTAATAACCTTGTGCGACCCCACGTACACATGTGTGGATGATGTATTTTTGCTTTGCTATACACAACGCATAATTTAAATTCATTTAAACTGACTGATCTCAGTTTAGAAGACTCAGTGCTGTCAGTAAAGGGTTAAACTTTAAACGTACGGAGTCATGTGACAAAACAACATGGCATCGATCACAGCCGAGTTTGTCTTTGGGAGAAATGCCAACAAAACTACATCTGATAAGAAACCCAATTAAGTTACAATTAAATTAAACAATTTGAAAAAAAATATATATATATAATTCTATAGCTTAATATTATTTTCAATTTCACAATTTAGTCCCGCTATCCACATATATTGCCATCAATATTTAGGAAAACTATTTGCTCTAGAAATTATCTATGCATTTTTTATTATTTTTATTTTTTTTAGCATGTTTATAAAGTGCTACTAGTTACAAATCAAAAAGGGAAATGGAAAATGCCCACAGCAGACACGCTTGGGTCTCATAAGGTTAAACATGATTTTAGTTTGAGCATTTATTCACTCCAAAATGTATATGAACTTCCAAACATTATTTGTATATTGCCATAATTCTATAATACTTCTTCCATTTGTGTGAACAGATGCAATTGGTTCAGACCATTTTTCTGTATTTTGAAAACTCTAACTATTATTATTATTATTTTTCTTTTCTTCCTGGCTATTTCACTAATTAAAAATATTTGTTGATTTATATATTTAATATGTTTTAATACATTTTATATTTCTGGCTGTATTTTACATTGGTCTAAACCAGTGTTTGTACTGTTGGTATGTCTATAAATCTATTTTAAGTCTCTGTGTGCTCTCAGGGTTTCATCCCAAAGTCTTTCCAACAAAGATAACTTCCATCACAGTTCACCCAAGCACGCAGGTCGCCTGGTCTGTTTATACAACCATAAATGATATAATAAAGTCAACCCTCCACAAATATCTCAATTTGTCCTTCCATTTTCAGAAAGATGACACTTTTTCATCCAGAGATTAGAGGGCAAACAGACAGCCAGACAGATGTGAATGCCACCTGCTGTAGTCTTTCTATCTCTCGCTCTATCTATGTCTCCCTCAGGCCTACTTCCTCTTAACCTTCCCAATGTAGTCTGAGGCAATAATCTTTTAGCTAGCAAATAACAGAGCGCTTGAACTGCAGCTGTGTCAATCCAACGTGCCTTATGACCGGTATCTCACGGCAAACGAACTCGGCACTGTCTGTAAAGTCATTGGATGCTTCCTTAAAAGGTCGAATCACAAAAATAAAAGTTTTAGCTTTATATTATTTGTCTTCAATGTCTTTTCCATGCTCAGTCCTCATCCCTGGGGCTGTCATGACCCCATAGCTCAAAAACGTCCTGCTGAGTATCAATCGAGGACTATGTTGTGCTCTAATGCCACATTGAAAAAGCTGCATCATATCAAAACCATCCCTTTGAAAAAACCTTAAGAGCAGCATTTCCAAACCTCTCCGCAGGCCTCATCGACTGGATCTGCCGAGACTGAACCGATCTAAGCAGAAATCGATGAGCTCCAATCTGTTGAATAAGACTGAGGAAACAAAAGCAGCTCGATGTTTTCACACTGGAGGATTTTGTCAATTACTCTTTAAACTGGAAGACATGGTCCTGCAGCCCTGAACTGCACAGAAATATTATTCTCTTTCTTGTTTTTTACTTGACACATGCATTCAGCATTCAGTCACAAAGAAATGTATGGCATACTCAGCCACAAGCAATGCAAAGGTTGTCAGTAGATACTGAATGTACCATAATAATGAAGGTGACTGGTCCAATGAAACTCCAGATGAAGTGATTGTCCATTCTGATCCAGCATCTGCAAAGACAACAAATTCAATGTTGTTATTCAAGGAAAACAAAAAATAAAGCAAGTTGCACATTTTCTGAAGAAAATGTGAGTAGTGCTTGCCCGTGCAATGATGTTGCTATCAGGTTGCTAAGGTGTTCTGAGTGTTTGCTAACGCATTGCTAGTGTTATGAGTATTTATTTATATAATATTTTTTTTGTGTATGTTGCCATTTAGTTGCTAGCTTAATCTAAGAGGTTGCTAGGGCATTGCTAGCTGGTTGCTATGGTGTTCTAAGTGTTTTTAGCACAATAATTTGTGGTTGTTAGGGTGTTCTGGATGGTTGCTAGTACATTCTATGTGGTTACTAAGGCTTTCTGAGTGGCTTTTTGTGCATTGTTGTACAGTTGCTATGTGGTTGCTTACTGGCCCAAGTAGAAAGATCCAACCCCCCAAGCCTCTATGATATTCTTTCCCCTAGATATGGCTGCCCTTCAATGTAAGTTTCAATGTAACCTTAGGATTAACCTAAGTATTAAACACCACTAATATTTAACATGCACATTTAGGAGGGTATCTGGCACTTAAACAGGATTGTGTGGGTTATGTTACAATGTTTTTATACAAGTTGATTCCAGTCGTGCATTAGTCTATTAAATGCTGCTCAAAAGCAGTAATTTCCTGTAACAGATCTAGCTTCTTTAGTCTGTGACCTCTAGCAGAAAACATTGATCATATAAATGATGTCAATGTAAAAGCGCTCTTAGAAACCATAGAAAGATCTGAGCCAAATGCAATGCTACAAGCCTCACATTTATAACATTATAGTATATGGATGATTCTTTAATTAAAGGGAATTTGACTACTTGAAATCTTAAAATAAATTATATTTTCTTTATTTTTGATATTGTGTGTGATGATGTAATGTGTAATGAAAATGTTTCACTTTTTTGGAGAAAATGTTGGATAAACCTCAGATTTTCTAACACAAGAAGTTAGCTAGAAGTTAAATAACTTTGAATTTAGAAAAATACAAAGAAATTGATTGTTTCTGAATTAAAATTCTCAAAAGAAAAACCTGTTGTAATGATACCTAATAAATCTACTCTAAGATCATGATGTAAAAATCTAAAAATGTATTATCTTTCAAACTTTCACTCTGCTGCCCTGGCAGTGATGTGCTGCTCTGTCACTTCTCAGTTAGATCATAACCAAATTTAAACTTTTTTGGAAAAACTAAATTGTCCTCCAAAATATTTGTTGTGATGGTAATGAGTTATATGATAGAGTTAAAAAGTCTGGGTAAGGGACAAACTTAGGCTACATCTACACTAATACATTTTCGTTTGAAAATACATCTTTTTCTCTATGTTTAGGCCTTTTGTCCACACTGAGACTGCGTTTTTGTCAGCAAAAACGTCATGGTTACTGGTGTAACCTCCGTTCCCTGATGGAGGGAACGAGACGTTGGTGTCGATGTAGTGACACTAGGGGTCACTCTTGGGAGCCCGAGACACCTCTGGTCTTTGATAAAAGGCCAATGAAAATTGGCGAGTGGTATTTGCATGCCACTCCCCCGAACATACGGGTATAAAAGGAGCTGGTATGCAACCACTCATTCAGGTTTTACGCTGAAGAGCCGATATAAGGTCCGGCCATTTCAGCAGGTAGTTCAGCGTTGTGGCAGGAGGGACCAACGTCTCGTTCCCTCCATCAGGGAACGGAGGTTACACCAGTAACCATGACGTTCCCTATCTGTCACTCACTCGACATTGGTGTCGATGTAGTGACACTAGGGGTCCCTATACAAAACGCCACAAGGCTGAACTGTGTTACGTGAACTGGCGGTGTGTGGTGGGCAGACTTGCTGTATGCCTCATAGCCAGCACACCAGGTCGACACGTAACCTCCCCCAACACAGTTATGAGTGTCGAACGGTCCTTTTTGGGGACAAGTCGACTACCCAAAGATAGAGACGGGCTTAACCCTTAACTCTTTTCCCCTTCTCTTTTTCCACTCCCTAAAAAAAGAAGGGGGATTATCCGACTGGGCCGCCAGGTCTAGTCGGGGGGTGTCCCTCCCAAGGGGAGGACACCGTGGAGACCACACCTCACCCCATAGAGGGGGGGATATTTAAGTGGAAAAATACGTCACATGGTCTTTCCAACCATGTGGAGAGCCTTCAAGGTAGATCCTGCCCAATGGGGGAGGAGGTACTACAACATGGAGACTGGGGCAGAGGGGCTCTGCCCAAGGAAGACGCAGTTTGCCAGCAGGGAAACGAATTAGCGGAAGATATAGATCGCATGGGGTTAGTGACCGAACTCCAGGCACATTTCGCTGACAGAGAACGCCTGCAGGTCACCTACCCTCTTGATGGAAGTGAGCGCAGTCAGGAGGGCAGTCTTCAGGGAGAGTGCCTTAAGCTCGACTGACTGCAAAGGCTCAAAGGGGGCTCTCTGTAGGCCCTGAAGAACTACGGAGAGATCACATGAGGGAACGAGGGGTGGTCTGGAGGGATTCAGCCTCCTAGCGCCTCTTAGGAACCTGATGATCAGGTCGTGCTTCACTAAGGACTTACCGTCAACTGCATCGTGGTGTGCTGCTATGGCAGCAACATACACCTTCAAAGTGGAAGGGGACAGCCTCCCTTCCAACCTCTCCTGCAGGAAGGAAAGCACTGATCCGACTGCGCATCTCTGGGGGTCTTCGTGTCGAGAAGAACACCACTTAGCGAACAGATGCCACTTCAAGGCATACAGGCGCCTCGTAGAGGGGGTCCTAGCCTGAGTGATCGTGTCTACCACCATGGGTGGTAGGCCACCTAGGTCTTCCACGTCCCGTCCAGGGACCAGACATGGAGATTCCAGAGGTCTGGGCGCGGGTGCCAGAGGGTGCCCCGTCCCTGAGAAAGAAGGTCCTTCCTCAGGGGAATTTGCCAGGGGGGAGCTGTCGCGAGGAGCGTGAGGTCTGAGAACCATGTCTGGGTGGGCCAGTAGGGTGCTACCAGGATGACCTGCTCCTCGTTCTCCCTGACCTTGCACAGAGTCTGTGCAAGTAGGCTCACTGGGGGGAACGCGTATTTGCGAATGCCAGGGGGCCAGCTGTGTGCCAGCGCATCTATGCCGAGGGGAGCCTCGGTGAGGGCGTACCAGAGCGGGCAGTGGGAGGATTCTTGGGAGGCGAACAGGTCCACCTGTGCCTGACCGAATCGACTCCAAATCAGCTGGACCACCTGGGGGTGGAGTCTCCACTCTCCCCTGCGGGAAACTGCCGTGACAGCGCGTCCGCTGTAGCGTTGAGGTTGCCCGGGATATGAGTGGCTCGCAGCGACTTGAGGTGCTGCTGACTCTGGAGGAGGAGACGGCGGGCGAGTTGTGACATACAGCGGGAGCGCAGACCGCCTTAGCGGTTGACATATGCTACTGCTGCCGTGCTGTCTCTCCGAACTAGCACGTGTTTGCCCTGGATCAACGGCCGGAACCTCCGCAGGGCGAGCAGAATTGCCAATAACTCGAGGCAGTTGATGTGCCAACGCAGCCTCGGACCCGTCCAGAGGCCGGTGGCTGCGTGCCCATTGCAAACAGCGCCCCAGCCCGTTTTGGAGGCGTCTGTCGTGACCACGATGCGCCTGGAGACCAGTTCTAGGGGAACACCTGCTCGTAGAAACGAGAGGTCGGTCCAAGGGCTGAAAAGACGGTGACAGACTGATGTAATGGCCACGCGGTGCCGGATCTTGATGCCGGACGCTCGCTAAAATGCATCTTTGCGTCAGCATCTTGAATGAGAGTCTGTGTAAAGCCCGGTTCAGCACTCGCAGGTCCAAGATTGGCCGCAACCCACCGCCTTTCTTTGGTACGATGAAGTAGGGGCTGTAAAACCCTTTCTTCATCTCGGCTGGAGGGACAGGTTCTATCGCGCCCTTCCGTAGGAGGGTAGCGATTTCCGCGCGTAGGGTAACAGCGTTTTCACCCTTGACGAAGGTGAAGTGAATACCGCTGAACCTGGGCGGGCGCCTGGTGAACTGAATCGCGTAGCCGAGTCGGACGGTCCGGATCAACCACCGCGATGGATTGGGAAGCGCAAGCCATGCGTCCAAATTCCGTGCGAGGGGGACCAAGGGAACAACGTCGTCGGACGTACCGGCAGGTGGGGCCTCGCGGTGGGGTGGAGCGCGACTCAGCACGTCGTGGCCGTGCTGAGTCTAGAGACATCGAAGCACTTACCTGGCTCCTTGTGACCACCCCCGGAACAGCCTGGGACGGTGGAGGAAGAGGCCTGTCCTCGCAACCCTTGGAGGCTGTCACATCGGGGGTGGATTTTTGACACAGCTGGGCGCTCAGGGGCGGAAAGGGCACCGCTGGAGCGTCAATCCTGCAAAATAAAGCCCGTGGACGGTGGTCGTGGTGACGACCGTACACACCGGGTATGTGACCCAGGGAGGAAGGAAGCCGCTCTTTTGCTGAACTGTTGGGTACCGCAGCCACTTGGGCGTGTGGCGAAATCAAACAAAAAGGCAACAAAAGATTTTCCACCCGGCCCTCCACCGGGGGATGGAGTGGTCTTTCTACCAGCTCCACGTGAGTGGGTTCCCTCGTCCCTGGGTTGCCCATCTCAGGGGTGCTTTGAAGACCTCCGTGGGTTCTTCAGTGCCGGCTGTGAGACGGGTGGCGTCGGCTTCCTGCGGTGGGCTCCACGCCAGGGCCGGGCTGGAGGGGCGGGCTGCGGCGGAGATGGTTCAGTCACCGCAGGGGGACGCCCTTGGCGACGAGCAGATGGGGTGCGGGGTCTTGAGACATGCCAGGGCAGGATGTGCCGGATTGCCTCCGTCTGCTGCTTTACCGTCGAGAACTGCTGGGCAAAGTCCTCAACGGTGTCGCCAAATAGGCCCGCCTGGGAAATGGGGGCAGCAAGGAACCATGTCTTGTCGGCCTCGCCCATCTCAACCAGGTTGAGCCACAGGTGGCGCTCCTGGACCACTAGTGTGGCCATCGTCCGCCCGAGAGACCGCGCCATAACTTCCGTTGACCGGAGGGTGAGGTCGGTCGCCGAGCGCAGTTCCTGCATCAAATCTGGGGCGGAACTACTCTCGTGCAGTTCCTTTAGCGCCTTGGCAGACTTGCAGGAGAGCCATGGCGTGTAGGGCGGAGGCAGCTGGTCCAGCGGCACCATAGGCCTTGGCCGTCAGAGACGACATAAACCTACAGGCCTTGGACGGGGGCTTTGGGCACCTGCGCCAGGTGGCGGCACTCTGCGGGCATAGGTGCACCGCGAGCGCCTTTATCCACCGGGGGATTGCCGAATAACCCTTGGCCGCCCCACCATCGAGGGTAGTGAGAGCGGGGAAGCAGAAAAGATCGGGACCGGGCAGTAAAAAGTGCCTCCCGCGACCTTGTCAGCTCTTCATGCACTTCCGGGAAGAAAGGAACGGGGCGGGGCGTGGCTTTTAGCGGCGCCGCGAGCCCAGGAAGGTTCAGGGAAGAGTGGTGAAATCCACTCTAACCGACGCTCGCGGCTGCCCGGAAAAGCATGTCGTCATCTCCGCGTCAGCCTGTGACTGGGCGATCGACCCCGAAGGAAGGAGCCCAGCTGAGGCTTCCGACTGGACGAGCCCGCTCTCTGATGCTGCGCTCGAGAGCTCATCACTTTCGCGGGCTCCGAATAAGAGGTCGAACTCGCTGTGAGACGAGCCGGCGGACTCACCCGGAAGCCCGATCGGGGCAGACGAGCGTGCTGGGGAATGGGAGGTCCGCGGGGGTATACCTGGCAGTGGCGGTCCCATTGGGGTCCCCAAATCGCCCCCAGTGCTAGCCGCGCTGGCCTCAAACCTGTGGGTAAAAGGACCGAGGTGGGAGCCTCTGGGGTGGCTCGCTTTCTTACGAAGGTGAGCCGCGACCGCAACGTTGCCATGGACATATTCTCGCAATGAGAACATGACCATCCACGAACGCTGTCTCCGCATGAGCAGTGCCCAGACACGAAAGACAGTGATTGTGACCGTTAGAAGGCGAGAGATAACGAGCACAACCAGGAATAACACACAATCGGAAAAGCATCTTTAAAAAGACGTGTCTTTAAAAAGACGTTCTGTGTGTGCGCTCTTTTAGAGAAATATATACTCTTTTAGAGGGGAAAAATGCTCTTTCAGAAAATATACTCTCTAGTTTTTCTGCCCAGGGGCATTCTCTGCAGTGCACCAGTGCAGAGGAGGGAGAAGCCGCTGAAATGCGCCGTCAGATCCAGCAGAGGTGAATGAACAGTAGTATTCAGCTCAATGAGCATGACCGTTCGGCTCCGAAGAGAAAATCTGAATGAGTGGTTGCATACCAGCTCCTTTTATACCCGTATGTTCGGGGGAGTGGCATGCAAATACCACTCGCCAGTTTTCATTGGCCTTTTATCAAAGACCAGAGGTGTCTCGGGCTCCCGAGAGTGACCCCTAGTGTCACTACATCGACACCAACGTCGAGTGAGTGACAGGTAGGGAATTGAGATTTTCGAAAACGTTCTGCCAAGTGGATACATTTGAAAATGGCATCTTCGCGTTGTAATGTGGACGGGGAAGACGGAGATATCTGAAAACGATGACGTATTTGTTGTCATGTGAGGCAGTCATGTGATCCATTCAACCCAAAACAATCAAGATGGCGGCCCACATTGTAGCAGTGTTATTGTGCCTGTTATTCACTTTGACAGCATTATTAAAGATAAATGTTACTTTGTGCAACTTTTACAATGCATTCCTTCATAGGCGACGCAAAATGTACTCGGAATTGCTGTACAGTGATGAAACACGAGGACAACTGCATTACAGCCTGTAAGGGGATTTAAGCGTTTTCATACGTTTTAGTGTGGACGAGCAACTTTTGGAAAACTCTTGAAAACGGCAGTGTGGATGGAGAGAATTTCGAAAATGAAAACCTCGTTTTCAAATGTATCAGGATTAATGTGGACATAGCCTAAAATAGAGAATTCTGGCAAATGTAGCATTTCAACACTCCTACAAAAATAGGTAATAAGTTATTAAAGAGACAATTAAAAAAATCAATATGCTACCAAGTGTATTCCTAAAAATTGACACTTTAAACAGATACACATTTACTTTAAAATGTATAGTCTTTCAATTTCAGGAAAACAGATGAAAAATACTGAAGACATCTTGCACTAAACAGATTTTTGTCCAATCAAATGCACTCTAGAACAATAATGTCCCTCCCTCTAATACCACCTCCGACCAGCTAAAGCAAATTGGCTGTTTAAAAAAATAGGGGGCCATTCCATACAGTATGACCGGCCAAGATATTTTAATCTATTTTTTAACTTGAATGTCTTTTTTTAAGAGTTTTGTCTTTAAAATGAATCTAGGGGACAGAAATGTTCCCCTAATTGATGAATCACCCAAATACATTTGTAAATGACAGGAAGCCTCTGCTTTCAGTATTAACAGTGATGCGGCAGGCAGGGCCAAGACACGTCCACCTGTTTATGTGTTATAAAGAGGAACCCAAGAGCCCAGGCAGGACTGAAGCACCACCATTAATCTACGTAAAAGCCTCTTTCTCATGCGGCTCTCGTCTCCGTTTGAGAGCATTTACAAACAACAGGTCACCAGAGGCTATTTGAACAAAAGACACTAACGCATGCAGCCCTGCCTGGAAACCGCATTTTGTACTGTAAGGCATCCTCTGTAGACTTTGTGTGTGTGTGTGTGTGTGTGTGTGTGTGTGTGTGTGTGTGGTACCTATGGAACTGCTTGCTTGTGTTTTGCTCCCGCAGACAGCTTTGCATTTAAAAAAAAATCAAAGAAAACATTCAAAGTCGCTTACGCTTTTTTGGTCCCGTAGCTCCTGTAGTCGACTGCGGCGGACACACCCACGACCACAGCAGGGAGGAGATATCCCATCATGTAGAAATACCTCCTACGTGAATATCCACTCTCAAAGACGTCCACAAGCATCAAATAGAGTTGAACCCCCTCCAAACACATCCAAGCAAAAGACGCCAGGAAAAAGTAATGCAGAATTCCTGCGATTATGGAGCAGGCTACCTGTGGGATGAACATATGCATTCAGTAAGCCTGAAAAACTCATTTTGATGGAAAAATCATAGATTTACCTAAATCATGTGTCCAAATTAGTGATTAATCGGCCAGGCACTGAATCAAAAAGGCCATTTTTCGGCCAATAATCATGCCTGATTGATAATTTTCCAGAATGTACTGAGTCTTGTATATTGATTATGTACATTTTCTATTTTGAAATGTTTATTGGTGAATGTTGAGTAATTGTTGGGTAAAATCTGTATTTATTTTGTATTTGTTGTTTCCACAATTTTGTTTTCTGCATGTCTCATTATAAATGTGTTACATTAAATTTCACTTAAAAATGTATTAATTTCATTGCATTAGATAACAAATTTTAAATCAAGTGGCAAATATTGCAAATAATACAACTGGCAATTGATGCAATGAAATTCCTACATTTTTAACTGTCCAAACACTTTTGGGGGGCACTGTGTATACAGTATATATTATAAGATTGGCCATCCTCCTCTCTAGATATCGGTATCAACCACTGAAAAATCTACACTCACTGAGCAGTTTATTAGGAACACCTGTACACCTACTTATTCATGCAATTATCTAATCAGCCAATCGCGTGGCAGCAGTACAATGCATAAAATCACGCATATACTGAGGAGCTTCAGTTAATGTTCACATCATCCATCAGAATAGGTAAAAAAAAATGTGATCTCAGTGATTTAGACCGTGGCATGGTTGTTGGTGCCAGAAGGGCTGTTTTGATTATTTCTGTAACTGCTGATCACCTAGGATTTTCATGCACAAAGGTCACTGGAGTTTACTTAGAATGGTGCCAAAAACAAAAAACATCCAGTGAGTGGCAGTTCTGTGGATGGAAACGCCTTGTTGATGAGAAAGGTCAACAGAGAATGGCCAGACTGTTCAAGCTGACAGAAAGGCTACGGTAACTCAGATAACCACTCTGTAAAATTGTAGTGAGTGGAATAGCATCTCAGAATGCACAACACGTCGAACCTTGAGGTGGATGTGCTACAACAGCAGAAGTCCATGTCGGGCACTTTAATAGGACCATAATGTGCCTAATAAAGTGCACAGTGAGTGTATATTGTTTGACCTTTAGTCTAAATGCAGCTAGGTATCAAGAGGAAGATGTCTGGACATGACTGTAGGGGTAAGCCATTTTGATGAGACCAAGCGCAACTGAAAAAAATCACATCCATCAATGGTAACGTTACCCTTGGCTCTGTCATGTCGATGCCAATGAGGAAGATGAGCTCTGCAATGAAGAGGTTGATGCACAGGTTCTTGTGGATAGTGTTCCTGTCACTCTGAAGTCCACGGAAGAAACAGAAGGTGAAGATGCTCATGGCCAGACAGATGAGGGACACCACAATACCCACACGACTGATGACACTCAACAGCAGCTCCTGGACTTTATCTGGACCCTGACAAACATACAGACAGAGGGAGTTAAGGAATTTAAATACAGATAATGTCTACTAGTTGAGAGAGAGAGAGAGAGAGAGAGAGAGAGAGAGAGAGAGAGAGAAAAAGGATTTTCCATGATTTTTAAAAAAAGAGTTTGACGTCTACTATGAGGGCAAACTGTGATACTGTGTCCTTACATGGGTGTAACACTACAAATTTCCAATGACAAGAAATTTGTCTGTCCACACTGAAAGCAAAAATGCTGTGCGATGCTCATTCACAGCCGATCAAAAGACATTTGTTGTTTACTATACAGCTATATGGAGCATCGGTTGGCACCAATGAGATTTTGCAGTGGGTGGGGCTACCCAGCATGATGCAACTGACAGATGCAACCAAAAGAAGTTGGTTCAGATAAATACTCAGGTTTACATGGTAGAGATAGGACACTGTAACATTCACAATGCAAAGCTCCCTCTTTAATGGAGACTAATTGGGTCATTCGGGATTGTCATGTTCATGATGTCAAAACCATGAACTCATTGACATATATGCACCCTTTTTTTTTTTTTTGACATATCAATGCCTACTCAGTATTCACCAACTTGGCAGGAATTTTGTTACTCATTGAACAGTTTGCCAATCATAGCAGAGGTTATTTACATAAAGAAGTTTTAATGTACAGTAGAAAAAACAGCCTGTTTACAGTCATTTTTCTCTTTCAGCTCAACAACCGTCATGGCAAACAGTTTGAGGGGAATCTTGCTGATCAAGTTAGGTAAAGCAAAGTCTTTCTAGCAAGTCAGTCTACTGGCGGCCATCTTTAGAACGCTCTCGGGCAGCTATTTTTCTATATAAACAAGCAGCATACAAGAGCAGCTCCTATCTACTTGAATGGGCAAAGACTGAAATCTCCAAAATGGTTGGTCAAGATTACGATCAAAGAACATATTTCAAATCAGCAGTAAAATCTGACAACACTGGTATCATAAAGTGACATGATACCTAAGATTACTCTAAAAATCGAAATTTAGTGTATAAATAATGCGCATCAAGTTGATTGACAGGCGATGTCTATATCTAAAAGGTGATTGACTTTTTGACCTGTAAGGTGGGACTTCCTTTGTACATCCAATGACCATTGGGCATTCCAGTTTCTCCCATTCATTTTAACAGAAGTGGCTCGTCTCTTCTAAATAGTCTCTGGTTAAAGTTAGTTAAACTGTCAACATGTTTATAGCTACCTGAATAATAGCACATCCAGTTTCATGGCACAGATCTGAAGGTAACTCTAATGCCCCCTTGAGTACTGAATTTGCTAACGCCATAGTGATGCAATAGCACATTAACCCTTGTAGGACCTCCCAGGTCAATTTGACCCATTTCAGATTTGAACACCAATTTACTAAACCATTTTTTAAGCCTGAAACTTCATGACATCGTCCACGGAGGTGATCTGAGCCTGATGATGTAAAAATTACTCATTTTATGTTTTTTTAAAAGGAAGTTATAAAAAAGTCCCTTTGTAGTCCCTCCCTGACCTGGTTAATATAAAGACTTGCAAGAAAGCTGTAAAACGGTAGTAAAGTTCAAATGCTATTTATAAGTACACTTAGACTCATAATTGCATGCACACACCCTCTCACCACACATATGCATTTACAACTCCCTCCCCCCCCCCCCCAAACACACACTCACATACACACAAATACATACATTCTGCTGCTGTGCTCCATTGATTACCTCCCTCTTTCTCTCCCTCTCTCTCTCCCCTCACACCATCCCCTCTCCAAACACATTTCATACATTTCACCCCCACCCCCCACAACCACACACACACACACACACACACACACACACACACACACAAAACTTTTTCACACACCCTTTTTCTTCCAGACGATACAAATCACTTGTTATTGCCAGAAATTCAAAGCTGTTTTCATAACATTCTCACAGTGGCAGTACATAGAGTGCTTGCACAGAAGCCTGTTCTCTACAAAATTAACAAAATGAGCAAAAACTTCACCAGCCAAGATGTTCTGGAAATTTTGCTGGAGAATGACGGTGATGAAGAAAGTGAAATAGAAAGTGCATCAGACACAGAGGACAAAATTTAAATAGCTACAGATGCTGTTTCATGCATTACAGACATCACCTTTGCATTAGAACTGTTCATTCCACAGTCCATAAAAAATTAGATAAAGTGCTAATGGATTTGTTAAACATGGAAGGGAAAAGTGCGTTTAGAGACAAATGAAATGATGTAGTAGAGACATTACCGGTCAAAAGTTTTGAAACACTTACTCATTCTTTATTATAATTTTTTTTCACATTTAAAATAATAGTAAAGTCATTAAAACTATGGAATAACATAAATGGAACTATGGGAATTATGTTGTGACTAAACTAAATCCAAAATAAATAAAAACTGTGTTATATTTTAGCATCTTCAAGGTAGTCACCCTTTGCCTAGAATTTGCAAAAATGTACTCATGACATTTTCTCAACCAACTTCTTGAGGTATCACCCTGGGATGCTTTTTAAACAGTATTGAAGGAGTTCCCATCTATATGTTGGGCTTTTCTTTATTATTTGGTCCAAGTCATCAATTTCAAAAACTTTTTTTTTTTTTTATTAAATATTATATTTATAATGAAATAAATTCATATGGTGGCACAATTATATTTTTGTCTACAAAACTAATTTCAAACATTTAAGCATACATCTTCAGATCGAAAGATTTTTAAGATCATGGGAAACATTTCGGTCAAGTGTTTCAAAACTTTTGACCGGTAGTGTAAACAGAAGAAGAAGAAGAAGAAGAAGAATTGCAAACTAAAGTTTCTTATAAGAAAAAAATATGACAAATTTTTTTTTATTTGAAAAAAAAATATATATATTATATATTTGTCTTACTATATATAAAATGACTGAAATATGCACTAGGAAATTAGTAATAAGTAGGTTACTGATTAATTGTCAGTTGTTGGGGGAAAATTGGTAAATTCGGATGTTGAATTGTAATTAATAATGTCGGGTCAATTTGACCCAGTGAGGTCTACAGTTCTTGATTGTCAGGACCAAGGAAGGGTATGTATGCACTTACAGTGTGTTGGCCAAGCTTTTGCATCTGTGTAAATTATGGTTCTGATAAGGGTCAGAGAGAGGGTGGAACATGGTAATTGACTAAATTATGACAAGTGTGCAAGAAACTTTGACTAACATTATAAGTGGATTACAGGGGAGATCTAAATGCAAAATCTAAATACAAAAAAAGTGTAGAATATAGTCTATTTAATGGGCCGGTTTGCATCCATCTGCAATCCAGTGAATTATCAGTTCACAGCAGCTGACTTAAAGATGAGCATTGGCAGTGTCTATTATCACAGCTGGTTTCACAGTAACACTCAGACAAAAGCTTAAATATTTATAAAGTTCATATCCTACCAGCAGCTCTCGATGAGCCATGAGCACCGCAAAGTTGGTGAGATGACTACAGGAGCAGGTAGTGTGACTTTTATTAGCGTGTATGAGTTTGCAGCCCTGAGTGGACCAGTATCCCATCATGGTTCTCTCCGAGTAGTTCCAGAAAGAGCAGTTGGAGTTATAGTAATGCTGCATCTGAAATTGAGAGCAGACAGAATGATCGTTCCTGTTATGAAGTACATTTTTATGTGCCCATCTTAACATACTAGATCAAATATTAAACTCACATTTTTTTAAAGATGAAAATCATATAAGTTAGTTTTATTTTATCACAATATCACAATTAAGTGAACATACATTAGGTGTGAATTTTAATTATTATTTTTTTTTTTTTTTTGCCATGTCTACGTGAGCTATACATTAACTTCTAAAATGAAAATCTGGCAATTTATGAAGACATATTCCATTTATATTGCCCTTATTGTTAGTCATTTTATAGCTTTTTTCTGTTTCCCCAATATCTCTTTCCATCCTGTTAGTCTGTTGTAATATTCCTTTAACAAAAGATAGCTCCTTAATCCTCCAGCTCCATCATCCTTCAGGAAGTGACATAATTCATGTATTTGTGATATTATTTGGTTTGTCTCACTTTAAAACATTCAACCCTAGAAACATTGTTGATGGGTTAGCCGATAATAATTAATTGAAAATTGGTAGCTGTCCTTGTGGCAGGCTTTTGTACTGTACTGTACATGAACATATGAGACAAGCCATCATAATTCACTCTGACTCACCAAAACTTGAGCCAGACTGTTGCCGTTCATTATTTCTTAAATTATACTCTGGCCTTATCAAACACTCCTTTAAATGCGCAGTGTGTGTTCGCACATAAACGACTAAAGAATCTAATAAGGTTAAATGAGTGCGAAATCTAGCATGGGACCATTGATTATATGAGGTGCTAACAGGGGGCAGAATGGTTTGAAGGCATGTCTGTGGAAATCACACAATTACTTTGATAGAGAGCAAAAATCAAAATGGGTCTCCTCTGGGAGAGCTCCTGACACTTTAGGAGAGAGCGAGACAATAATTGGTCCTCTGGTAATTTCATCCTACATTGTAAAGCTAATCTGGGAGTTAATTTTCCACTCCAAAAAAAGGAAATTGCATCATTTACATCCTAATGTCGACAAACGAATTAGTTTTCATTAAGAATTTGGTCTAGGCTGGTAATAATCATTGGTTCAGACTTTGTTAATTTCATGTTCGATGGCTTAAACAAACCCCTGTGTGACCTTGTAGGGTGTTTGAATTGAGACTGCTTTTATTTTCGCTTTCTTTGTAGTCTTGCTTTGCAATCCCGCTGTTTTTATAATCTCTTTGTTTGCTTATTGCTTGCACTCACGTCAATGTGCTCCAGGGTGAAAATCACAGGCTCTGATATAAATACGCGACTGGACTCCTTGTTTATCGAGGCTGCGATGACATCAGAATTCACAGCCACTGTGAAATTGCGTCCGTTTGCCTCATGGCTGAGCTTGATTGTTGCGTTCTCCGTGCTTAGAAACTGCCCCAGGTTCTTGTAAAGGGCAAAAACCAACTTGGCAACACCTGCATAGCGGAAACAGCACACTTAATTTCACATGAAAGTATATTACTGTGTGGTTGAATCTCACAAAAACTGTTAAAGAGATTTGCTTTCTTTTTTCCATGGAACACACAAGGAAATGTTAGCCTCAGACTCCATTTACATTCATTGCATCTTTTTCCATACAATGAAAGTGAATTGTGACTAAGGCTTTTAATAAATGTTCAGTTTTTTTATATTTCACCCAAAAAGAAAAAAGAAAGAAAAAAAATCTCATTTTCATTGCCATAATGTAATAAGAAATAATGGCGTATTTTTTTAATTGTAAAATATTTATACATCAGGGTAGAATTTGGTGTAATTTATGACTATATGATATATGTCTTTGTATTGTTCACCTATGCAGATATTTAAAAAATATCAAACATGACAATCCAATTATCAAATGTCTAAATGACCCCCTACTGAGCAAACTTCAGTGTTTCCAAGTTTCCAACTTCAGTAAGTAGAATATTGATAACATTTCTGAAAGTGACCCAGCAGCAGGTTGGTTAATTTTGCCGAAAACAACATATGTTGAGCAGTATGTTCAAATTTATGTTTAGATCTTTCTCTGACCATGAGAGCATTGCTATCTCCATAGTGACAGGAGCAATTGGATCTTATATGTTCTCATTCTCAATAGACTCAATACTTTGACAGTACAATGATTGCATGTGTGCGTATTTGTGCGTGGGTTGAAGCATACCATTACGACTGTTGAGCTTGACAGTATTGGAAGACAACTGGATAGAAATACCACCCCTGCCACTCTGGGGAAACCTGAAATCTTGAACCTGCCCATCTGTGCTCAGCACGTAAACATCCAAAACTGCAGAGAGAAATCACATGTTTTATAATGTTATTTTCATCAAGTGGAAACAGAGAAAAAACAAAATCTATTAAACCGAGATTCATATGCTTGTATGTCCCTGCTGAAAAGACCAGCCTAAGATTATTTGCCGGTTTAACTGGTTTCCCAACCTGGCTAAGCTGGTTTTCAGCAGGTCTACCTGGTCTCCCAGCATGACCAAGTTGACAAACTCCTTAAACCCCTCTAAAACCATGAACCAGACTAGCATGAAGAGTTGGGGGGCAGTCTGGGGGACAGCTAAATCCAGAAAACCAGCTTAGGCTGGTTTAAGATGGCTTAAGTTGATTCAGCTGGTCTCCCAGCCTGGCCAAATTGGTTTTCAGCAGTTCTTCCTGGTTACCCAGCCTGGCCAAGCTGGTGTCCAGCTGATTTGGCTTTTTGGCCAGCTGATCTCCCAGCCTATCCAACTGACATGTGCCCAAAACCCCTCTAAAAACCAGCTAACTAGACTAGCCTGAGCAGTGGAAACCAGCCTGGTAGACAGTTAAGCCCAGCAAACCCACTTAAAGTGGTTTTATGTGTTGTTGTTTTATTTTAATTTTTCAGCAGTGATTCAATTCTATTACTCTAATTTCATGGCTAAAACTGGCAAACTCAAAATGATCAGCCACTACACACTAAATAAACCGTTTACACACTTGTCAGTTCTATTAGTTTTGCGTATCGCTTGCACTCACTTATATTACTGGCTGGTACTTTTACGATGGCTGGTTCCATTAAATTGTCAGCAAGGACGAAGGCTCCTTCCTCCAGGGTGTCCAGTAACATGGTTGCGGCGTGTGTCTGCTCTGTGGTGTTCATATCTCGCCAGGATTTCAGTGCCTCCGGTCTGAGGAGGTTGTCAACTGTATCCACAATAGCCTAAACCCCAAATGAGACGCTTGTGTTAGCACTAACTACTGTAGTGAGGTCAAATGTCAAAGCCCTGACTTAATCAGCAGCTGTCTTCCTGTGCCCAAATAAAAGCAAACATGCACACATGGTTTCAGTTCGTTATCAGGTGACATATATAAAAACAGGTTGCAGAAATGAGCCTGACATGCTCTGTCTGTCTCAAGAGTGCAGTATTTAAAAAATAAAGCTCCATAAGCGCTCCTATGCACTCTTTAAGCACATAAACGGACACATTCGAGGTAAAGAGAGACAACCATTTGTTTAAGATAAAAACATCATTGCTGTGTGTCATCAGAATTGAAGCAGGCCACTATTTTCAAATATCATCCATTATGATCCTGTTTTTAATATGGAAACACATTTTAAACAACATTTATTGTAATATCTCTAGGCCTTGATAATATAATGCACAAAACTGAACAGAAGAAAAAGGCCACCTGCTAACCAAAGAATTAAAAAAAAAATCTTTAATAAAAAAAACAAAGAGAAATTCTGTGGAGAGTAAGGGGCCACCATTCATACTGGATGCTTTGACAAAAAGCTAGACGAAGCATGGTTGAATAGAACAAAATTCAGTTGTCTCAAGACTTTTTAAAGAGTTTAACTATTTTTAACTTGTTACAGTCCCTCAAACATGCACCATTTCATCCATCTGGAATTAATTGGGTTGTGAACAGAATGGGACCAGACCTAAATTTGAGTTTACAGTTGACTGGGGGACTAAAAACTTGTATGACTACTGGCATCCTGAGATACTGTCGGCATGCACTTTTGAGGAGGCTTTTGGACTAATACGTGGAGGCTGACATATGTCAATGGTAATTCTTTGTTTTCAAATATTCCCTTAACCTTTATTGCATTACTTTGATCAGCATTAAATAACTTCATTAACACTGCATTAGTAATCTATAGGATTTTAGAAAGGCTGCATTATCAACAAGCCTAAAACCATGCTAAAATAGCTATTTGGCTTATGGGTTATCAACCAATAGCCTATGTGGCCTTTGTGAAATCAGCTGAAAAGGAAAGTCATTTGAGAGGTGGATCAAGATATTATGTATTGTCTTGTTTTATCTTTCTTTTTTTGGAATAACATGCATTGATGAATTATACACAAAAAGACCAGAAACGTGCATTAAGAAAGTTAACAGAGACAATTTAGATTTCATGTCGACTTTAAATGATGTCATTTTGGGTCACTATTATTCTGACATAATTTAATTAATTTTATAATAACTGAAACCTTTAAGTAATTCTCTTTCTGATATCAGTTTGATGCTGGATATACCGAACATAATTCTAGACTGGACAGAATGGGATATATCTCAATAAAGCAGCATTCTCACATGAGAGGTTTGCATAATTTAATTATACAAAGAATATTTCACCTCATACAGTAACACTCTCATACAACTAACAGTCTGTAATTCTCAGCCAGAACTACTGTGCACATACACAAAAGTACCAACAGACTTTTGTACGTCTACGATCTTTTAGCAACTCAAGATGCGTTGGCAAAAACCAATGCAGCAATCAAATTGATTTCAAGGACCACAAATTGACATCAACCCTTTAGAACCAATCAGATCAGAGCACAAAAACAACAATGCATGCACCGCCAACCTGCAAATAAAAAACAAGTCAACAGAAATCAGGATTTTAACATTAAAGAAACTGAAAAAGAAAGAAATAGACCATCAAAGAACACGCAAAAATGTAAGAACTGGGAATAAAAATGGCAGCCACATAATTTCTGATCTACTTAAATATTGAACTTCAGGCATTGAGGACACTGGCAGAGTGAAATGTTGTGGCAACAGTGAGAATGGACAGACACAGGACCATGCTGAGGAACGATGGCAGAAAAAGAAGAAGAGACAGTAAAAAAAAAGACGAGTGAAGAGACAGTGACATAGTAGCATAGCACAGATATACCTTCATATATGCCCTGCACGTCCTTTCTCGCTTTTGAAGCTTTTTGATTTGAGAGAGGACACACACAAGAACAAAAACAGACCAAAGAAACACAGTTAGAAAGGTTGATGGTATACCAATGAATTCTCCAATCCACAAGCACTTAAGCAACACAGTATAGCAGTTGTGCCTGCTACAATGATTTCATGTTAGAAGATGAATGTTAGGGTGTACAGAGCATTGAGAACAACAATTTAATCTGAAGGTGTCTTAACCCACAGGTGATATTTAGCATAAAATAGCATGAGTAACTCATTTATCATCTGAAATTTGCAAATTAAGCATATGCAATACCATAAGCAAAAGCACTTAATTTATCTAGTATGCATATTGTTTACGTCCACGCTTAGTGTTACAAGAAGGTATTTCCTGGAATAACATTCATATCAACCAATCAATGACCTTTAATTTTAGAGGTAGGGCAGAGTAAGGGTTTGGGGTAGGTTTCGTTTTCTGAACCGTGGCAGCACTGGCTTTTCCTTTAAAAGATCTAGAGTAAGGTTGCCAGTTTGGACCAGGCGAAATGGTTGACTAGGGATAAGGATATAGGGTTGGAAGTTGGGGTTTAAGGTCAGGAGTGAGAGTGTGGGTTAGGATTTTAAGGTTGAGGTTAAGATTGGGTTTAGGAATAGTGGTTAAGGATAGGATTTAGGGTAGGAAATTAGGGCAAAATGTTAGGATGCAGGTCAGATGAAGGGACAAGGTACAAGATTTAGGGTTGAAGGTTTGGGGCTAGGATTCAGGGTTAAGGTTAGGATCAGGGATCAGTTAAGGTGTGGGTTGTACAAGGGCAGGATTAAGGGTTGGAGATTAAGGGATATCAGTTGATAAATTCAGTAGATGGTTGATAGTAATGTTGTTTAAGGAACACCAGTGTATGTTGATCCAGGAACATGCCCTACTTTAATCACTTTGGCTGAGTCCCACGTGTGTCTCCCATGAGAAACAAATGGCACTCTTGCTAGTGAACTGGGAGTCCGACCTCTTTGCAATTAGGCAAGTGTGCCCTCTCTCCCTGCCTTGGGCTATAATTCTGAAAATCATTTGGAGAAAAAAGCAATGCCTAGTAACCAGGCCCTGCTACATCTCTAAGATGTAAGGTGGGCCATAGGACCCTCCGTGTGGACCGAACAGTTAAAGGGGTGGGTGTGGTTGTCAAAGTGGACCAAGCTCATGAATAGGTGGGTGAGCCCTACCTAGGCCCCCCTGTGAAGCTGGGACTGCTAGTAACTAATTTTGAAAGATTTTTTATGCTAATTCCATAGGAAATATGTTTCCTTAGAGAGTACAGTCTTTGCTCCAACCACTTGAGTTCACAGATATGTGCTCGGCTCCACCCACTTCTTGAAACACAGGAAAACTCATGCACCAATCGCATTTAAAATAGCTGTGAAAGAGGTTTCTGTCTCTGTATTAAACAATTAATGTTGCTTTAAACAACTCTGGTTATGCCCTCCAGGCACCGTGGCTTAACAACTAATGTTAAATCCCACTAAGTCAATTCAATTACATATAGGTTCAGTAGCCTCAGAGCATGCTAAATAGAGCCATATATCTTCAAAGCTCAGTTTCGATGAATGTATGCCCCAAATAATGCAAATTGTTGAATTAAATATTACATAACAGCAGATTGTGACAGAAATTTGGTTCAAATGCTGTAAAGTGCATAAAGCAGCCCCATACATACCTTTTTAATGTATTGAAAATATTTTATATATATAGTCAAGAATGTGAGTTGTGAACAATTAAACAATGACTTGCTTTATTCATTTCCGAGTGTCCTATTTTCAGAAAGTCACAGTGGCTATGTGCCAAATCATCTGTTAACTGGAAAGTGCACACTTTTAAGTTCAAGACAGTGTGTTAGTATCAGGACAAACTACAATGTCATTCAATTGCACCCTAAAATCAAAGACCAACTTGTTATGTACTGTTTGCGTTAGCATGTAAGCATAAGCATCTAGCTAAATTCATTAACTTAATCTCATTATTACTTAACTTTTTCAAATTATTTTGTATGTAAAAAAATTCTGTGGCAGATTCAGTATTGTTTCTTTGCCACTTTTCTTCAACTAAGAACTGTCACAAACTTCCTATTTTTCATTGTGCATGGGGTTTAGAGAATTATTACAAGAATTTGGGGCGAGTATCATGCTTAGTAAATAGACTAATACTTAATACTACTCAGAGCACAGTATTAGCTTAGCAACATGCTAACATCATACTGTATTAAAATCAATTGCAAGTCGAGTCTCCTGTGCAGAGCACAATTTGCGTTGAGTGGGGTTGCTACCAGTGTGTACAGTCACTTATGAGGTTCCCTGATGGTTAGGATCCTTACTAAGAAGGTAGCGGCCTATGCAGGCAGTAAACAGTGAGGCAGCTCACTAGGTTTCAGAACTAAAGTCTGGACACTTTTGGCACTCTCAATGTAGTATGATTTGGGACACTAATTCTAATCTTGCAAACTATTTAGCTGAGATAGTATGCAAATTGTGAAGCACCCTGTCATTCACTTCAGCATCAGTGCATTTATTCTATTTTCCACTGCCTAAACGCACAATGGGGTGTAACACAATAAAGGTTAATGCTGTTAAATAGTCTTTATGAAGTTCTATCCTTTAAGGAAACTGCCTCTGAAAGAGTCCTAGGCATGCTGCTGGCTTATTAAAAAATTATGTTAAGAGAAAACATCTGTTAATACCTTATTGAAGCTGCGGCCAGTGGAGTCTTTCTCGCTGGGTCGCAGTTCCTGTAACTGAGCGTCTAAAATATCCACAAGCTGCTCCATGAGTCTCATGGTGGAGCTAATGTCACCAGCAAAGATTGCTCCTTTGGTGTGTTTGGCCAGCTCATTCGCCAGGTTGGCTGCGTTTTCCCCACTCCGGATCTGGAGATTACACAAATTAACCTCACAGCATGGCTTCGAAAAATATCATTTTGTATCTACGAGACTCCTGACTCCCATTATGACATCATCACGCTGAGTCAGCAACAGCCCTTCCGAGCAATTACAGCTATCATTAGAAACTGGTAACACTTTCGAAGTGCACTTTGTGGGCTCAATAGCTGAGACATTTCTACTACTTTTGTTCACTTCTGTGGGTGTTGGAAGTATGGTACCCCATTGTGAACAATCCATTCTATGTACCGGTACCGGAAAACATCTCATATTAACACAAAAGCACACATTCAAAAGAGCATTGGAACAGTCCTTTGGATCCCTACTGGATGTTTGATGGCTATGTGTCTTCATCTTAACCAGTGATAACAGAAAGAATGGGCTCTACAATATGGCACAGGAGAGTATTTTACTTTTATGACAGCATGTTCATTTTTGCTGCACATTCTGCAAGGACAGAAACGGTCTAGAACTACAAACCTTTTGAGCGACTTGATTCACCCAGTGGGATGTGCAGTTGCTCAGATCTGGGCCTTTTGGGTTCCAGGTTCCAGTGGAGAGAACACATAGGTAGGAGGCAGTGCCTGTTCAAAAGCAGACATTATTATTTTTAGCTGCAATAGCAGTAGTAGATTTTCTAAAATATTATTCGCCTTGTGTAAGTTCCACACACCATAACTATGATTGGATCAGCCACGTACAAAGTAATTGTAAAATAACTAATATGCATACACCTGAGGCTGCACATCAGTTGAATTCTATATTAATGTGCAAGTTTGAGTATCAAGTTGTTAACCCTTGTGTGTCAATTAAAAAAAAAAGTTACTTAGAGGATAAAAACGTCTGTTTCAAAGAACTGCCATAATAATATTATATATTAATATTATTTTCCACTTTCAATAAGCAACATCAGTCCTGATCATAACTACCAAATATTCATTCATTTTCAGGATTTTAACCCTTTAAATGCCAGTTTGTTTATATAATGCCACTGTTGTTTTTTTATAAAAAAAAATAAATAATAAAACAAATAAAAAAAAAATATTTTCCATATACTAAATGCTAAGGGGATTTATTATTATTATTATTATTATTATTATTATTATTATTATTATTATTATTATTATTATTATTTTATCACAGTCTGAGATATGTCAATGATTAGAAACAACATTGATTTTGATGCATTATAATTTTTTGTGCAGTGTCAGATAAAAAAATAAAATAAAATAAAAATACACACTCAGTACCTTAGATGACAAAAATGTCTGCATCAAAAAACGCCATAAAAATATATATTATCATAACTACCAAATATTCATTAATTTTCAGGATTTTAACCCTTTAAATGCCAGTTTGTTTACATAATGCCACTGTTGTTTTTTACACACACACACACACATTTCTCAATACACATGTACAAAACACACTCTGACATCCATACCAACACACCCACACAATTTTAGCTGCACCATTTATTCAGTTGGCCTGCAGTGCTCTATAATACAGCAAACAAAAAATAGGGAAAAAGCATGTATTTGCTCCATAGGCTAAACATGAGAAAAAGGGCCCAATCTGGTGGAAAATATAAAAAATGTAAATTTTGAAGCCAGGTCTCCGGAATGAAAGCATAATATCATAGATTTCATGATTTTATGCTTTAATGGCACTGGGCTCAAATACTGCAATTTTAATGGGTTTCAGTGGGGAAATTTTTGTCCTTAAGATCCTGAGTGTAACTAAAAATACACACCTTTGGCAAAATTTATGCCGTTGGTATTAACACAGCCAAAATGATCGAAAAAACATAAATGAAAAAGACAAAAATGTCCTGAAGGTTGCACAAGGGTTAAATATAAAAAAAGACTGAAAAAGTATAGAATGATCTTTGATCTTTATGTTGCTTGGAAAACCATAAACATCCAACAGTTCGGCTAATGAACTATATTACGTGGCAGAATAATTATTTATTGTGATTACTATTATCAAGAAATAACTGATTCATTAACAACAAAGCTTAACCATGGCAAAATCACTGTAACACATAGCCTCTCTTTATTGCTTTATTCAGATGGTGATTAAGTCAATCCTACGAGAATTACCTTAGATGCCAAATGCACAATGCACATCAACATAATATAGTGACTGATAGCATACCAAAGAGCTCTGAGTGGAAAACTGCAAAGTGTCACATTTCAACAGGTACATGCACCCACCTCGAGTTCCTTTGGGGCAGGGCCGTTCCACCAGCATACCCCGCTGGGTCTGTGGCCACAGGATGTCTCTAAGTTCTACGCTTTCACAGAACCGCTCAGGTGGAGGGAAGGACTCCAACGATGGTGGCGTAGTGGTTTGGGGAAGTGCAGCTGGTGATTTGGGTGTCTTGTTAGCAGCCCTGGTCCCTGCAGTGGTAACTGTAGTCACCTGACCTCTCTGCTGAATGGTCGTTGTTGTAGTGGTTGTTGGTTTTTGTAACTTTGGTGTTGTGGATGCCTCTGAGATAGGCGGTGCTAAAAAGTTTAACAGGTAAAATTAGTTTGTGCAAATTATGTTCAATCCTTTTTTTGGCCATCTCATTTATCAAGCCTGGATAAAAAATATGTAAAATGATTTCTTTTTTATACACTTTTCTCTCTATTTTTTTTTTTTCATCTAATTCTCACCACCACTTAATAAAAGTAAAAATATTTTTTTCAGCTTGCATTCAAGACCTTCAAGCTTTGTTATATCTCAAGAGCTTATTTAAGAGTTGAAGTGCAAAGTTGTTTAAATATATATTTTCTCTCACCCAGGCTTTCTCTGTCCCTGTCTCTACAATTCATAATTTTAATAAAAAATACATAAAAATAAAAAACAAAAAATAAAGTAATGCAACAGGCAAGAAATACTTATTTGTTTGGTACACATACTGTATCAGTGTACAGTGAGCAAAGTTTGCAGGTCATACTTTGCAGTGGAAAATATGCACATCCTATTTCAAACATGTAATTAAGTTTATATTTTCAAGGTTCTGAGCAACTCAAAAATCTTGCAGAAAGGTTTTGGTGCTTCCTATGGCCAGTCCATTCCTGCTATTTGTTTCATTTTTGGCTTAGTGTGTGCTTTGCCTTTATAGTGCAGTATTATTTCTTAATTTACAGGCCAAATCTGATAGATATGACCTCATATCGTCCAACACAAATGTGTATAAACCCAAAACATGTGCGATAGTAAAAAAAAAAAAAAACACCCTGAACTCCACCTGCTGCTTTCACCAGCTAACCAGACTCTCTGATCGACAGCATGCAGCCAGGAGACCACTGATGAAGCGGCCCATAAAAGTGTGAGAGATTTGAGCGCAGTATGTGTGTGAGAATGTCTGTATGTCTGTTTTTCAGAGAAAGAGATCGGCAGAGTGAAAGAAAAGGCTTTCTTTTTGTGGTTAGACGTGACCTACTGTGAATTAGTGTCAACTGACCAGTCAGAGCTCTGCTTCAGACAAAAACTGATCAAAAACAGATGCTGTGTGTTTACCTGCACACAGATCTTTACGCTTTTCACCCAAGTGTGTGAATTTTGACACGACTGGCATGACTGGTTTGCTGTTATTGGCTGTTCACTCCAGATTCTGACTGGTTGTCATGATGGTTGTAAAACAAGTTCAAGCACAACACTCCTTACAAAATTAAACCACAGATAAGAGAATATTATTAAATTCAACATGAATTTCACAAAACCCATTTTACTTCTAGAATGTGAAATTTCAGAGTGAAACAGAATGTTCAATGAGATAAAAAAAAAAAAAAAAAAAGAAAAAAAAATGTAGGGTTGGACTTTTATCCATTATGATATTTTAATAATTTTATTTGTATCAGAGAAAAATAATAGTAACACTTCACCATGTCTAACAAAAAGCTTACAAACAGCTATCGGCAAGCCACTAGTACATTTTGCTTTACATTTACATATATTCATTTAGCATATGTTTTCTCATTAAAGTGAATTGCAAATAGTGCATACATTAAATTGTGTCAAATACCATCTGAAGGTAGCTTGAGGTATCAGAATATCTCAGGTCTTGAATCTTGTTTTTAAAAAGCATTGTACCATGGTACAGTGATGTATTAGATGGCAATACCACAGTACTTTGATATACAGTATACCAAGGTATCTCAATGAAACATGTCCAAAACACCATGATATTACCAGAACACTTTGCTGGAACCATGGTACTGTTTGTTAGTAAAAATAAGTTTTTAAACCGTGACATCATTCGGAGTACTGTATATTCTGCAGTGTCCTTCAGCTCTGGACACTTAGTCAGTCAGCGGTCTCATACCACCCAGGTGTCTGTTATTATTTAACAGAAAGCTTTTGAAATGTGATTTATGGGTATAGCGGTATTAATTTTCTCTTTGTTGTATCAAAGGCCATTTCTCTTAAGATAAGTAGGCTACGTCTGCTGTGCTGTAATGAAAATGTGTCTGACTCGCATTAAGCTCAGAGGAACCTTCAGTTCACTGTAAGAAAAGAAGAAAATATTACTCTTTGTGCCAGAGTACAATTTAATATTCACAAACTGTTATGGTGATAGGCATCCAAAATTCACACACACACACACACACACACACACACACACACACACACACACACACACACACACACACACACCAGAGGCGGACCTACAGGACAGGCAAGCCAGGCAGTAACAGTAGTTCACTGCAACGGCACATGAAACCAATGATAGGCAATGCTTAGCAGACTAGAATGACATTTTCGAAGAAAAAAAAAACCTAGAGGGGCCCTCACCATTTAGCTACAAATTTAAGTATGAGCAGAATTTATAATGTTGTGACAGTCACAAAATTTTCATGAGATCAGACTGCATGTTTTGAATGTTCAAAATTCTGTGACACCCCCTAGAGGGGCCCCCATCCCTTTAGCTACTAATTCAATTAAGAGGGGGATGCAGGAATCATGAAGAGGACATCCGATGTACCAATCTGGGAGTCAGAAGAGGAAAAAAGAAAGAGGAGGAGGAGAAGAAGTATGACAGTGCTGGTACAGAATCTGTAATGTTTACTGAACTATCCCTTCTCATGGAAAGATTGCCATCTGCAGCGAGAATCACGATTGGTATTGTTTACACACACTTCACGTTATTCTACATACAATTCTTATTTAATCGCAACAAACTATACATCATTAGAAATGCGTAATCTCCGTAATCTTTTATATTTCACCACTGTTTTATAATATAAATTTTAAAGTAAGTGTAATTCCTTAAGTTATATAAGGAGTGCACATCTGACATGCTAAATCAAAACGACATAACGTAATAAAGACACACATGTCCATTAAAGCAAGTAAGCTCTTGTCTTTTTGTCATTGCGAGGCTTCAACAAATGAAATATGTGTGCATTTAGAGACAGTTTTATGGATTCTCATATGTTTACTTCACATTTCTTTAGAAAAGATTGGATTGTCATTCAGTTTTCCTCTAAATTATGCGACTCTCACGGTGTGTTACGTATGTACAGAAAGAGAGGGGCACATGTAGAAGAGAGTTATTATATCACAGCTAGATTATGTTTTCTGTCGAGTTTAGATAAGCAGCTTCTATGGATTAGATCATTTATTTTTCATGAAAAGAGTGGTTGTGAGATGGCATTGCCAGCTTTTGAACCAGATTTGAATTAATTCTTGTTAGTGAAAGATAGTAGCATAAATGCTCCATGCTTTCTTTTCTCTCTCTAAGAGCATCACTGAAGTCTTTACAACACCCCAGACAAGCACATATTGAATGTGAATTCAATTTATCACAATGTGGTATTATTGATATCGATATGGCCTTCTCTCAAAAATTATTTTACCTAATTCTGTGTGTTACAATGAGAATATTCATGCTGAATGAGAATATTCAAGCTAAATGTATCTGATATCTGAACGTATATAATTATTTACTGATATTTGAATTTATATAATTATTTATTTTAATTATTTAGCAGTTCCATGGACTTCCAGTGCAGCCTCCTGCTCTGCTTGTGATGAAGAGGATCTTCACACATCCAGCAGTGCCATCAGCAGTACCACAACAGCAGGTACTTCCATCACATCAACACCTCATAAAGAGAAAGAGGCCACACCACTCCCTAGGGGCATCACCACAACAGAAGGATCTCTTTAATAATATCAGATGACATGTACTATGGCTAAGTGTCAAGTGATGCTGTGTGCTGTGAAATAGTGAAAAAGAAGTCCTGAGTGCACTTTGAATGTATTTTTATTTTTATTTTTTAAATTGTATTACAATGTGCACTTTAATTTTTATTATTATTATTATTATTGCATGAATTTAATATACTTGAATTTTAAATATAGCTTACTGCAAATGTTCTGTTTGATATGTTCCTGTAATTGTTGGAGAATAAATGGTTAGTGTTATAAAAGGGTGTTTTTTTTGGGGGGGGGGTATGTACCCATTGAGGTAGCTAGCTACAGTTACCTCAGTGGGTACATACCATAAACTTCTATTGTTTTTTAAATTAAACTAAATATAATTGCTTCAGACTTACCCTAACCCTAAATTTGTGTACATGTTTGCATTTTAAGACTTACAAAAAACTAGAGCTGTCGGAATTAATGCGTTAATCGCATGCAATTCATTTAAACAGTTTAACGCATTAATTTTTCTTAATTGCAATTAACGCAATTACCGTTAATACAGCATAAACCAGCATAAACACTTGCTGGAAGGGCGGAATCTTTGTAATGTGTCCACCCGGAGTCATTACAGTGACGGACACACCACAACAGTGCTTCACTGTCAGTGATAAAATGTTGGAGAAAGGACATCTTAGCGCTATTATTTGATGTACAAAACAAACCTAGATGGAACTTCAAGTATTTCCAGCGCATTTCATGTCTTAACTATCACTCCACTTTTCCCGTGGATTTCAGTTCGGCACTGGACGCTGGAGATGCTCTGATGCAAATCATGAACGCAGCTTCACGATTGCTGTAGTAAAGCTGAGATTTAATGCCCATTGCAATGAATACTAAACCTTTGGGGACTAAAGTCGTCTTTACACAGCAAAGGTGGCACAGAAGCTGCATCTGAAAATGGCAATTATAGGTATATTTTCACAGTTTCCCAAAATCTAGTTTCCCAAAATCTACTTGGGAGGTTGACTTATTGAAAGAATTAATGTCACTTGACTAGGTGACATTATATTGTGGAAGGCTTTGTTTGGAAAATGTTAATAAATCATTGTATTGTTACATATTCTTTTCTTTTCTAGGATGGGAACAAATGCATTTTGACAGGAAAATAAGTATATATGGTGTCAAATTTCAGCATTTTCAAAAGCTGCGATTAATCGCGATTAACTAAAAAAAACCTATACGATTAATTACAATTAAAAAATTTAATCGACTGACAGCCCTACAAAAAAACATACATTTATTTCTTTATTAAACACTTTTCTCTTAGCCTCTATCAAAAGGTAGAATCTGTCAGATTTAGCTAACTTTAAGGGACATGTTCAACAAATTCATTCATTATGTATTGCTAGGTTAGAAACACACATGTATACCCAATGGGAGTCTCATAAAGGGTGGACAGAGGGGGGGTCTTTTAAAGGGATAATCAATAGGAGAGGCTGGGGGAGGGGTTAAATGTAGGTGTGGCCAGGGGAGTGGCTAAATGTGGGAAACTCAAATCAAAGCTGGAAATCTGCCTTAAACAGATTTAAACAGCAAACAGCAGCAGCAGTAATAATAACAACTGTTAATTCAAAAGATGTCTTTAACAAAAATAGAGGCTGCTGAGCAATCTATCCTTGTGACAGTACAAGTGAGACTAAAATAAAGCTAAATCCATTAGTGGTCGTCTGCAAACAAAACAGTGCTTTAGCACACAGTAGGGTTCTGGATATTTCTCAAAACATCAGAAGTGTAATGTCACATGGCTAAGCTGACAATTATCACAATCAGTGTCAAACTAATTCCATTAATGATGAGGAAAAATGAGATTAGGCGGCAAGCAGCGTAATGTGTGTTTTCCACCCCGATTCGGATGGCAAATATAAATTATGTCTGTCTCTCCCTCATCAATGATGATTCTCAATTATGAAAGATGATTCCTGTATGAATATGCTGCTGGTTTTAATAATTTTCCATCAATCAATCAATCAATCAATCATTCAATCAATCAATCAAATATTTTATGTGCGTTTATGGTAATGTATTTGAAATAAATGATATCACAATAAACCAGTGTTAAAAAATTAATTCAAATAATAGCATGGCAGTTTCTGAGAATGGTTTTATAGAACAATTTGGCAAAAATGGTCAAAAAAAAAAAAAAAAAAAAATGTGTATAGACACTTTGTGATCGGAATTTCTGTCTATACCAAGGTAATAACATACGGGGGGGGGGGGGGGGACACAACACAGCAAAAAAAATTACATTTGAAAACAAAGAATGACATAAAGTTCTGCTCTTGGATATCTTTCTGTCAACTTTCTATTAAGTGTCTCAAAAAAAAAAAAAAACACTTTCTTTCAGTCTTTCAAAGATTTTATGCCAGCTACCTAGAAAGCTTTTGCAAATTCAGGGATTAGTTCTTTCTCAAAAACATTCATAGTATCAAACCTAGTAAATATGACTTAATTTTGTAAAAAAAATAAAATAATAATAATTAAATAAGTGTTCAGAGATTGTCTGCACAGAGCACAGACGGGACCACAACTGAAGGTACGGGCGAAATAGACAGTTTGACTCAGCTGAACTACCAATCAAAACGTTCGTTTTAGATGCGATTGAATATTTTTTAACCAATTATATTTTCCGTTTCAATAAGGGGTGGGACATTTCTAGCATCTACAGTGAAATAGGTCCTCTTGGCTACTGATGTGCTGGAATGATCAAGCAGTGGATTAAATCTGATTGGCTGCAGTTGACTTAAACTGCAGTAAAATGAATGCTGGGAAGGAATTTATTTATTTATTTATTTTTATGGCTGACAAATACAGAACAAATAAAGTCTCTCTCATCCACGCTGTGCTGAAGAACCCATCTCTGCGCTGTCCAGTTATTTATACAGCGCAAATCACGCTACCTGTTTGAACTTGATTTACACCCATATGATATGGGAACCTTAAAGGGTCTGTGCTAGGTTAGTTGAAACCAGGTTTAACAGCCATGACATTCTAAACAGCAGTGATGAGGAAAAAAAATGTGACACGCACAACAATATTTACATGCTTTTCAATCCACACATCACCACCCTTATAGAAATTTAACTTGCAGTTACTACAGTAACTCTATAGTAGAAACTATTGTGTTTTGGCAGAAATGTATAGATTTATTTATTATAAATGTTACTATAATGATATTTCAGTCATGACAACTCTTGGAAAGATTTAGCATGTTAATGACATCTTGACAGGATATTGATCTTGGTGGGCTAGATCTGCTACGTTGTTGCTGTTGCTGCTGCAGAGCAAGTACGGAGACTTGCTACTGCTAGAACATACACAGAAATATGGAGTTAAGCATGTTGGCATGCTGATGCTGCTGCTGCACAGTTAGAAAAACACAAGACATGCTGCTGCACAAGTAGACATAAATCCAATCCCAATGTAGCAGATCTAGACAAGTAGAGCTGGGGAGGAGGAGGGTTTCAGAGAAAACTCTCGCCGCACGTTGCAATGAAACTGGCTTACTTGTAAACTGAGCAAATTTTAATGTTAGGCAGTACACAAGTTGATTGGCTACCTGATTACACGTCAAAGGACCTATAATAATTAATAATTTATAATAATTAATAATTTTCTTTATTCATCACACATTATACATTTGCACATATACAGTGAAATTCTTCTTTTTCACATATCCCAGCTATGCTGGGGTCAGAGTGCACCATGAGCTTACACCATGTGAGCCGATTGGCTTGACATATCACATGTGAGTGAGTTGTTTGGATAGAACCAGTTCAAAGAACCTATCAGCTTGAGCCATTCCTAGTTTCATGCCTGAACTTAGTCATTCAAATATGATATATTAGGAGAATATTAATTACTTTTTACGGGGGTTTGTTTTTATAGTTTCAACATGTGTTAAGGATAATGTTTTTTTCATTCCAAATTCGAAGTAAAAATGTTATTAAGAGCCTGATGAAAGATCGGTATCATGTAAGAAGTCCTACTGTCAGAATGTTTGAACATAACCCTCCATAAATTATGTGTTAATTCACTTTTTACAGATTTTATTGTTGTTATTATAAGTACATTTATTTCTGCATCCCCACATTTCTACATAACAATTCTATGCAAAAATAACAGTTAACTGCATTTGCGATTAACATTATTATTATTTATTATATATTATTAGTTATTATTGACTCTATTGTTATTTAAAGGCCTTAAATCCACACACCCCTTTTGTCCCAGTCCAGCCCTGTGTCTGGGTACACCAGTCCACCTGGAAACAAGGTTTTGTTTAAACCTACAAGGTATACAAGGCACAGGATTGATACCTGATCAGGTCTCTTCCTGTCTAAGTGGATGGTTCTTTGCCAAAATAAGCTGCAAAGTGGATCATTTTAACTTTAATAAAAGGGCAGGACTGTCTTATCAGATTCTCACATGCAGAGTTTCACCAGCATTTGAAAATCAAGGTAATTTTACAGCTATCGAAGTAGAGCAAACATCAGCTCTACAGAGCACAACTACAACTTCTGTGTGAGTGAGCTGATTATTGAGATGATGAGATAATCACCACATCTAAAATAGAGAAAACACATCACTATAAAAATGACGGCAGGTTACATTCAAGTGGGGGAAGGGGGCGATCTTTTAACTCACGTGCTGCATAGGAGCTAATGCTAGTGAAATTAGCATGTTTTTGACCTTCATCAGCACTGATTGTAGAGCTAATTACTTCCTTTACAGGCGGCTAAAAGAGAGGCAGAACATATACTAGCATATTCAATCAGTCACATCGTACAAGTGTGAACCATGAGTGGATACGATTGTGGTAACATTGTGATAACATTTCCTTAATGAAAGATTCGAACCCTCAGACGTAACACCCCAGAGAAATGTTCAATGCATTTCATATCTAAGCCTTAATACTTTGCATCTGAAGTGATACTGAGTTGATATTTCTTACTTAATTGCTTTCTTGTGCAGGGATGAATCCGTTCGATGGTTTTGAATCAGTGCTAGTAATCGCTACAGGCAAAAGGAAAGCTGCTAGTGCATGCAAGGAGTGACTCAGATGATTTTACTCAGATCTCAAAAATAAGTCTGATTTAGTGCAGATAGTAAAGTGGTTATGAATGTCATACACAGCCTTTTGAGAGGTTATGAGTGTCTTCTCTAACCGTCAGAGGGGTTATTTATGTCAAATTTAGCCTTCAAAGTCACTATGTAACAAAATGTTTGTTCCTGAGTAGTAAGTGTTATTTCCTAATTGCTTATGCCTCAAAAGTATAGAAAATGGCTATTATTCTCCACAAACTTTGCTTTTGTTACCAGGACAGTGATATTTTGAAATGTACCTATTTCCAACGAGAAAACGGGCGAATTTGTGTCTTTTCGTTCACATAAAGTCAGAAAAAACAACAACATATGAATCCAAATTAACATGTATTTATACTAAAGTAATACAAAAATGACTACAAAAGATTTAGAAGTGAGTAGTTTTTTGAGATTTACGATTATACTGTAAATCATTTCACGAATCAGCCCCCAAATGTAGTCTCCCATCATGTTCTCGTTATACTGTCCTTGGTAGCGGCGTTCAAAGTCCAGTATATCCTGGTGGAAGCGCTCGCCTTGCTCCTCCAAGTACGCTCCCATGTTCTCCTTGAATTTATCAAGATGAGCATCAAGGATATGGACTTTGAGGGACATCCTACAGCCCATTGTGCCATAGGCCAGAGTCTCAACCAGCTCCACATAGTTTTCGGCTTTGTGATTTCCCAGGAAGCCCCGAACCACTGTGACAAAGCTGTTCCAAGCCGCTTTCTCCTTACTAGTGAGCTTCTTGGGGAATTCATTGCACTCCAGGATCTTCTTTATCTGTGGTCCGATGAAGACACCGGCTTTGACCTTTGCCTCAGACAGCTTAGGGAAGAAGTCTTGAAGGTACTTGAAGGCTGCCGACTCCTTATCTAGAGCTCTGACAAATTGTTTCATAAGGCCCAATTTGATGTGCAGTGGTGGGATCAGCACCTTCCGGGGGTCTAACAGTGGCTCCCACTTGACGTTGTTCCTCACCACAGAGAACTCGGTCCGCTATGGCCAGTCCCGCCTGTGGTAGTGCGCCTTGGTGTCCCTGCTGTCCCAAAGGCAAAGATAGCAGGGAAACTTGGTAAATCCGCCTTGGAGACCCATCAAGAATGCCACCATTTTGAAGTCTCCTATGACCTCCCAGCCATACTCATCATATTTAAAGGCATCCAGCAAGGTCTTGATATGTATTGTGGTGGAATGATCCACCACTCTGGCTCGTCATCGTCGCCCCGCCTCTTAGGGCCGCCCTTCAGCCAGGCTCACGACGGGAGTTGGGCGGGAGAGCGAGAAGAGGTTCATAATTAATAAGCCTCGTTTGGTCAGTGGTGAATGATGCACACCTGAAGGGATAATGCTTCATCACCGCTGTCTTTAAAACACAGTGCGCACCTCTTCTCGGGGAGCCAGCTTCAAATCTCCATCCTCGCACGCCCAGGACCAGAGCTGGGTTGAGTGGACACGCTGCCGGACCCGTTCATCAGACCCCCGGATGCCATAATGAGTCACCGGGGGTGAACAGCTCACGTTGCTGCTAATGGGCTAGATGCCGGGCCGCCTTCCCCTCAAGCTTGCCGCGGGCCTGAGAAGACAGGCCGCCAGTGATGCCGCCACCCCATGCGCCCTGGACTTTGGAGAGGAGTGTGAGCGGCCGACTAAACCAGCCTGTGCCTGGGCTTTCCTATGAACACTACCCCGCCCCTTTCCCGGAGCCCCATTCACCGCGAGGATGCCAGATTCCCCCTTTATTATGAACGCTATTCCCCCTTGGACACTTTATTACCCCTTTTGGACATTTTTACATTGATTATTATTTCCAATAAATGCCTCTCTGAAGCATGACGCCACACCCACTGTGTCTGTCTCTTGCTCACCCTGCCACAGTATCCACTTAGGCAGCTGGAACTAAACTGATCTGGTGGGCTTAAGGCCCCTGTATTTATACTACTATTTATATTACTGGAAATTTCTAGAAAGTCCTAGAAGTTACTCCAAGTTTACTCAGCACTGAATCTATCTGGAATGTTCTAGAAAATATGTAAATTTCAAAATATCACTGTCCTGGTCACAAAAGCAAAGTTTGTGGGGAATAATAGCCATTTTCTATACTTTTGAGGCATAAGCAATTAGGAAATAACACTTACTACCCAGGAACCAAAAAAATAAATAAATAAATTGTTACACGGTGTTATGAATGCTATAAGCCACCTGCTTAGTAGGCCTATTTCAAACTTCTCGCTGTTGTTTTTTTTATCCAAAGCAACAGTACACTTACTGTTAGGACAACCCCCCAGGAGCAACCTGAGGTTAAAATCAAAACTGACCATATTCACTCTTTTAAAATGTTCTTGGTCTTATTGTGAATGATTTATCAGTACAAGTTATTCCAAAGAAATGAAATGTCTTTGTTTTCTTTCATCAAAATGTGATAACTTGCTCTACCTCTGAAATGACTTTCCATTCCGGCTGACATTGCCAAGCTCTCTAAATTTTCAACCATCAAATTGAGTCATAAAGAGACAACTTTTCATGGTCAAATCAATTCCTGGTGGATAAAATCACACCCCTCCCTACATTTTTTTTTTTTCTAGTTAAATGGTTTCACTTGTAAATACACAGATATTTTACTGAAGTAAAATGGGTTGTGAATGACCTTTCACATTGACTTTAAGTATCTTGATCAAGAGCACAATGTGCATAGATTACACTAGATTGGTCATCCCTTGTGTGGTCTGAACCTACAATCCTTCAATTACCAGGAGTGCATTTACCAAAAGCATCATTAGCCAACTATGTTTGCAAGTTCCATCGTTACCAACATAATTCAACGATTTGGTGTTTCCCGAAAACTTAGCTCCAACGAACATTTGCAAACAGCATCGCAAAGCTGTGTGGTTAAAACTACATCTCTTTACCAGTGGTTAGAAGCATAGATCCTTTTTAGTTTGCATACAGCTTTCCTGTCTTCAGCAGCTTTCTCGAATTAAAATGCTTTCTGGTGTACGTGCAAATAAGCTTTTATAATTTAATATTCGCAGAAGTTATTACTCCACCCCCTGTGCAATGTCATTAATGACAGCTTTATGTTGTTGAACCTAGTGGTTCAAACGATGGATGTGCGACATAGTTAATATGGTTTCGGGAAACATTTGTGACAAGCTAGTTAATTTCTCCAACGATGCATTGTGCTATGGAGGTTAAGCAGTGAGTTACTAGTTACTGTACTCAATGTCTGTACAAGAAGATTCAAAAGCAAGGTAGACATCACTATATCCTCTGAAGAGAGACACTAATATTATATAAACTTTTTAAGCCCCAGTAATCTGTGTAAAGTTGTTTGACCTCTACGCTTAGCCAAATCTTTCTTGAGTAATGCAAGATTTTCGACCTCAAGGCTGAGCTGGGATTATGGTAATTACAGTTATTATTTTTTCAATGTAAAGATGATCTGACATATAGTCCGGTCATGTTGTCCCTGCTCTTGACAGCTAAATTACAAACATGCTGTACAGACGTGAGCTTTCAGATTGATCCGGTCTCGATGAAGAGCAATCTTTCAGCACAGACACATTCAGAGGCCTGCAAGCGTGAGTGTTGCTGTTTGTTTAGAGGTGGTTAGGGAATGAGATCCTCTCTATTGGGGGTGATCCACTGTTGCCGCAAGGCTACCGACGTACCTGTCCAGACAGGTAACCCTCTACCAATGAGGGAAGCAGCTGTCCCTCTCTGCGGGACAGCGGGAGGGAGTTTAGCCCCAAGAGCCTAAACACTGGGGAGGAATGGGTCTGTCTTTTGAAAACCCCTAGGGACGCGTCTCTTATTATATGCTAACAACGCCTATGATGTTGTTTACTGCTGAGACCCACCACTTCACTCTGAGATGTTGCTTACACTCAAGAAAGGTTTCCGGAATACATCAAGCACATATTAAATCTGAAATTAAAAATCAGTCATCCGTGATATTTGACACACAGATTCGGGTGCCTGAGGAATACTGACTCAGTGGCTGAAATCACGCGACCACTTAAACAGATATCCCGGGGGACTCTGTATGCATGTGAATCAGTGTTGGGAAGGCTACTTTGTAACTGTTGCTTGCCAAGCTAAAAGCTACTCATAATTTAAAGCAGTTAAACTACAGTAAGCTACTCTTTTGAAAACATTATTGGCTACAATATAAGCTACTAACAAAAAATTGCTAACTACATTGAAGATGCTTTTTAAATATATTACTATCTAATGATATAATTTATAATTAGAATGAATGGACAATTTTAATTAGGGTGACAGCATCAAAGTTTAACAGATACATTTACATGAAATACACCTTAAAATACTACACATGCTAATATTATATTATATTATATTATATTATATTATATTATGTGACGGAAAAATGAACAACAGCATATTCCGCTAAATATTCCGCTATAAAAAGAGAAGACCTAAAATGCTGTGACTTGAATCTTTTTTTTTTTTTTTTTACCTGTTCATTTAAATGAACTGTTCAAATGAACTGATTCACTGCAATAAATCAGACTTTCCAACACCACATATGAGAGAAAGGACTGTTTAGGAGAGTGTGTTTAATTATCAACTCAGTTTGTTAGCTAACATTAAAAACAGTTACATTACTAACAACACTAAAATGCTACTCATTGGAAAAATGAGCTTGTTATGAGGCGACACATCAATAACATTAAATCTTATTTGTTCTTGTGCATCTTGTTACCAAATACAGTATATAATGACACAAAAACCAATAAGGTTTAATGTTATTGACCTGTCGCCATATTTGATTTTGGCTCTGAAAACATGAGTTGACCAATGATTTGATTTGAGTGTGAATATCAACTTAATTTTGGTCCATTCATCGTACAAATTGAGTGTATGCCTTAAGAAGACTTGGAATATGACGCTCGAGTCGAATAAGCTACGTTTATGAGTCATTAACCAATGCTGTTGTAAATCAGCAATCACAAATTTGTTTTAAATATATACTTTTGTGTTCTGCAGAAGAAAGAAAGTCATATGGGTTTGCAAAAACATGAGGGTGAGTAAAAAATGAAACAATTCTACTTTTTGGGTAAACAATTCCTGTAAATTTGTAATGTTGTTACTTTTAGTCAATTACTTCCCAGCACTGATGTTGATGGATGGATGCAAAATGGGGCTTACCGTGAGCTGGATCAGGTGGCCCAAATGCCAGATTGTATCGCAGGATGTAGAAGTTATTCCACACATACAGCTGGTTGTCTCTAGGGTTGTATTCCACAGCGGCAATGTACTGGTACTGGTTGGGGAAGTTGATGTCAATGTATTCACCTTGGTTCTGTTTGGTGTTGTACATGTAGTCGATGAGGCTCTTACTAACTTCGCTCTCATTGTCTTCATATGTGGATCGTACCACGTATAGCACGCCGCATATCATGAAAGCGTTGGAGGCCGATCGCTTGTCGTAGGTTGTCTCCCAGGTCGCCTCGAAGCGAAGGGTGTAGGGGTTCAATTGACTGATAACCATCATGCCGTTGTTCTGCTCAGTGGCATAGATCACCCAAAGACCGTTTTCATCCACTGCCAAGTCGATATCTGTTTTTCCACCCCACTTATATGGCGAAGTGTCGTGATAATTGGCATTGTTTATAATCGCCTCCCCACTTTTAATTCTGGTCCGAAGGTCAAATTTGACAATATTACGTGTCCTCTCCTTGTTAAAAAACACTGCCCCATCATAAACCACAAATCCTGTACCGTCAACCCGATGGGGGAGTTTATAAGTCGTAGTTTGTCGAGAGTTTTGAAAGTCATCAAGTGAGTTGTACTCGATAAGTGTATCTGTTCTGTAAGGGGTCCAGGGCATGAAATAAACCTTATCTCCTGCCTGGAGGGGGTCTTTGCACCATGACCCCGCTTGTTGCTCTGCCTCGTACAGAAACGACGGATCTCCCACTGCTTTCAGAGTTCCGGGACAAACAAAAACTAGTGATGGAAAGACAGAGCAGAAAACAGTCAAACGTAAGCAAACACAGCTCAAGCCAGTTGAAAGCAGAGGGCAAAGTGCCCGTCTGTCTCTACATCAGTCTGATAACTGGGTAGTCGGTGAAGACAGAAACACACACTAAAAATCTAACAGCTACCCATATTCACAAGCAGTAAAAGGTGCGAAGAGTCTGGATCTGAAGCTTAAACGGAAGCAAAATACAGTTTTCATGTGTCCATAAGCAAACAGTTTCGGCTCACTGCTGCTTGGACATACTGAAGGGGAGTGATGGGAAAATTAAACCACAACCAAACACAAAGGAAAAAAGGAAGGAAAACGACAAATCTGCCCTGCAAATAAAAGAAGACAACTAAATAAGGCTTGAGAAAGACGCAGAGGAGAGCAGCATACAGTACAGGCAAGTCAGTGTCCTGAGACAGTTTTCCCACAGTTTTTAAGCTTTATCTGAGAGAGTCTTTCCTATGGGCCTAATGTCACAATCATATCACAGCATAAAGCATTTTATTTCTTATCAAAGACATGTAGAGGGGTAAAGTGAAAAGGCGAGAGAGATAACACAGGTAGAGAGAGCAAAAAACAGTGTCAATCTAGTCAATCTAGAAGAAACCTGTTACCGGAGCATGCTGGGATCGTGGAGTGGGGATGGGGTTCGGACAGGCAATAAAAGAGTGTGAGGCACAGGAAGAGGAGGGGGAAATGTTGTCTCATGTCGCCAGACCTTTGACTTAACGGCATAAGGTCTGGTCCTCATTGCAGCTTATTTTTGCCAAAAACCGCCCACATAGATAGGAAAAGATCAGACCAACATGTAAAGGAAACAACCACTGTGTGTTTTGATTTTATCTGTGTTTAGGGGCTTGGTTGTCTGAGATAGATGAAACCACAGTTTGAAAAAAAATTATTAAAGGGGTCATGACATGAGGAATCAAATTTTCCTTGATCTTTTGACATATAAGAGATTTTAAAAATTTTCAAAACATACCGTAAATTTGGGAACTCAAAACTTCCACCTCAATAGAAAATGAGCATTTTAAACCAAACTGCAAAAACAGCTTATTTGGAATTTGTGGGTTTTGTGACATCACAAGGACCAATAAGTCATCAAAAGACTGCCTCTACAGCAAAACATCAACACCCACTTTTACAACTGGCCCCACCCACTGGCACTCATTCAGACAAGAGGTGAGAAGAGATGGCCTCATCTGTCATGGTAGATTCATACACCAAAGGGGACTTACACAGGACACCTTCATATATGTTTTTCTACATAAACATGCATTAGACGAACTGCTTTGACTGTTATCATGCATCTCGTGCCGCTTTTAAAAGATGCAATGTCAAGTTATAACTCTTAAAAATGAGACCCCGATTCTGCGTCTTGCTGTTTTGAGTATAAACACGTCCAGGATGCATTTCTGCTCCCATCTGCACTATTTTCAATTGTTGGTCTATATACAGTACATGCACTAGATGGACATCTCTCTTCGTTTTGACGAGTTAAGAGCAGTACAAGCGCAAATTATAAAGATGCGTCTGTTCTGCTCTATTCAACAACTCAACCGCTGTCTGATAGAACTGCAAGCCGTTATGTGTGTAAACAAACATGGAAGATGTGAATTGGCATGCCTGTGAAGACCAGAATCTCTGCTTTGGCCTGTTGAAGCACCCCAACATCAGGAAAAGAGAAAATGAAGGCTAACAGTTTATGATTGCATCAGTGCAGGATTGTTTCACCATGGACTGTATTATATTTGTGTATTCAGAACATTTCTGCATGTACTGTATGTGTTTTCGGCTCATATCAGTGTGTATTGCTTGTGAAACAATAAGATTCAAGCTTTGCAAAGGAACTGTTAGTGAAGGATGGGGCAGTTAAAACACTTTTGGACCCGACTGCAAAACAGGAAGTAGCGAGTTTCATTCATGAATATTTCAAATATCATGACTGTTTGATAGTTTATACAGCTGTGCTTGAATGAAGAGTTTAATATATTTAGATGAAATGTGTTGGGTTTATATGTGAACCCTGATATTTAGTTTTGTTTTATTGTAGAATTAGTTAATTCTCTTCCAATTGAGTTTAAAATTTGTCTGTATTCGAGGGGCTGCACGATGTTAGCCAATCACAACAGTGGGCGCTCAGGACAAAACCGAGCATTTCAGACAGAGGGCCAGAGACAGGGTGTAAAATTAACATACATTACTACCATTTTACCATTATGTGACTGTTTTGATACAAAAAAAATAAATAAAATAAAATAAAATAAAAAAAAACTTTACTAACATTATCAGTGGACCTCAGGGAAGGTAATACAATTATAAAAAAAGAGTATGTCATGACCTCTTTAAAATAATAGCGTGGTGGTTACCATGAACAATTATACTGAAAAATTTTAGAAAATGTGTATAGACTTTGTGGTCAGAGTTTGTCTGTTTGTCCAAAAGTAATAACTAATTATTATTTCATAGACATACAGATTATACAGTTCTGCTTGTAGCTATCTAGTTTACTTGCCAATAAGTGCCTCAAACAAAACTTTCAGTATCTTTCAAAGATTTGATAGCAGTAACCTGGAACAGTACCTTTTAACTGTCAATTGGCAATTTTTCGGCAGTGCTTGCCAATTTTGTGCGCAATATGCATCAGACAGTAAGATTACAGGCTGTTGACGGTCCGTGGGCGTGCCGACTGAGGCTGAGACTTGGGAAAATGGGGCATTCGTACCTCAGCATTACTACTAACATTTAACTGATGCTTTATCATGTTCTTTAAACACTTCCCTCAAATCCCTGCTCGTGCACTGACCTTTTCTGAAATGCAAGACCCTTTCTGCTACTTCTGCTATCAGAACAGTAAGAGTGGGGACAGGAAGGTTGTACAACCACAAAAAAAAAAAAAAAAAAAATACAAAAAAAATAAAAATAAATAAATAAATAAAAAATAAATAAAAAAATATATATATATGTATATATATTTTAAAGAAAGAAAACATAAGGAGCTGATTGTGTCAGTGATTTACCTTTTTGCTCCACTTCTATTTTAAGCGTTGGAAGAGAGAATGAAAGGAGTGCAAGGGGAAAAAGAGATTACAATGAATTAACCATCATGTCCATGATCACATGCAGTTAACATGTCATGAGGTTACGGGCATTATGCACAGAGCTACAGCTGTCAGAGGAGGAAGACATGGCAGTTAGACACCTTCAACACATAAAAAAGAGAGAGGTTAAAGGGGTTTCTGTCATGGTACAAAAGGACAGTGTATGTGGCATCGAAGACTAATCAATCGTCATCGAGGGAAAGCTGCGGGGAAATACACGCACTGAATTCCAGATAGTGGTGTATAGATTTTCATAAAAATCGACCGAGAAATCTGAATTCCAGGTGGACAGATGGTGAGTTGGTGCTGGAGGGAAACTCAAAACCAGAAAAAGAAAATTGTTCCTCTACTCTACACATCCTCTCCAAGCACTGAGTTCGTGTTGGCCCTTCTAAGCTTTATATGAATACCTGAACAGCCTTGTCTGGCAATATGCGGATTCAATTTCCAAGAAATAAAGTTTGTCAAAAATATTCAAACTTTTAAAAGGCTGTATTTTTATTATTTCTTGTTATCAGATCAGAGTAGCCAGGGGAGATTGGTACGCTGGTGCTTTTACTGTGGAAATCATTTGTCTGTCATCTCTAGTCTTATTGTTAAGATTTCCAGATGAAAAAGACTACAGAGCCCAATGCGTGCCCAATTCAGACACTATTAGGACCTTGAAGCCCAATTCAGTCACTGTCGTTTTAACTCGAAAGACCAATGGAGTGGAACTTCAAATGTTACTTAAAATTGTAATATTAAGATTACTGATAGACCAATCTCTATTGGACAGGCAAATTTAACATTTATTAAGATTATCATCACCAGACGATTATGCCCAGTGTCGGTTCCAAAATCTTCCAAACCTCTTTCAATCTATAGTGCACATTTTCTATTGCACAAGTGAATGTTTAGTCAATGTTGTGTAAAATAAATGTTTATTTTAATTCAGCAATTTTGTGATATTTATCACATCTAGATATTGACACTGGTCATTGGAAAAACCCAAATAGGCTGACCACTAATTTAAGGGATAGTTCACCCAAAAATGAAAATTATCTCATTGTTTACTCACCCTCATGCCATCCCAGATGTGTATGACTTTCTTTTTTCTGCAGAACATAAATATTTTTAGAAGAATATCTCAGCTCTGTCGGTCCCTACAATTGAAGTGAATGGTGCCCAGACATTAGAAGCTCTAAAAATCACATAAAGGCCACATAAATGCAATTCATAAGACTCCAGTGGTCAAATTCATGTCTTCAGAAGTGTTATGATAAGGGTGGGTAAGCAACAGATCAATATTTAAGTCCTTTTTTTTATTACAAATCTCCACTTTCACTTTCACAATCTTTCACATGTTGAAAGTGAAAGTGGATATTTATAGTAAAAAAGTAAAAAAAATAAAAAGAAAAAAAAGAAACCACTGAAGTCATATGGATTACCTTTATGTGGCCTTTATGTGATTTTTGGAGCTTCAAATGTCTGGTCACCATTCACTTGCATTGTATGGAAAAACAGAGCTGAGATATTCTTCTAAATATCTTTGTTTGTGTTCTGCAGAAAAAAAGAAAGTCATACACATCTGGGATGGCATGAGGGTGAGTAAATGATGAGAGAATTTTCATTTTTGGGTGAACTATCCCTTTAAGATTATAGATGATATTGTAATTTCTAGGAGTTTAACTTAAAAATTGTTTGTGCATATAATTTTCCAATAATAATAATAATAATAATAATAATAATAAGAAGAAGAAGAAGAAGAAGAAAAAGAAGAAGAATATGAATTCACCAGACAAGTGGCATATAATGCTAGTAACACAAATTAAATGCATCTCAGTTTACTTATAATCAAGGTTCGTACGGACCAATACACTGTCCTTCCATATGCTTCCACAGTATCATCTGTGACAGATAAAGAAAGACAGACAGACAGAGAGACAAAATCATACAGCAGTTATATCTCAGGAAGGCCATCTTCAGCTGAAATATATAAAATATTCCAAAAATTCAACATTTCAAATAACGTACAGTAACATTCCTAAGATCTTCCTAGAGCCTTATTATCACCGATTTACAAGCCATGAACTGCCTCTGTTCATGAAACACTGAACACTGTGCTCATTTGTAAAGCAGTCTCCATTTTGTAGAGAAATGGACCTCTATTCTGCTGTTTAGTATATAGATGAATCTCACGAAAGAACTAATAAAGAGAGATTTATTAATTCCGTAATTTAAGTATTTAAACATTATGGTAATATTTGTTGTACTGCCATTAATTTACTCTGAAAAAAATAAAATAATAATAATAATAATAATAATAATAATAATAATATATATATATATATATATATATATATATATATATATATATATATATATATTATTATTATTATTATTATTATTACAATAATGATAATCTAATTAGAATCACTGTTGAGAATAATGAGAATTACAGTAAAACATCCAAATGCATTTTGGTAAATAGAATTTGGACAATTATTATACTTAATTGTCCTAAATATAATGTCACAATGCAAATAAATAAATAAATAAATACATAAATAAATAATACATTTTAATGGTCCTAGGAAATTCCTTTTCTTATTGCAAAATGTAATTTCCTATTCTGTTCTTTGATTTTGTGTTTTAATTTTGATCCTGAACATATTTTAAGAGATTCACTGATATGGCTATAGATAGCAGAGAGTAATCTAGATAAATGATGGTAGTATGCATTCAGTGTTTCATTAGTTTACACCCACATATATAAGTAAAACTGAATATTTGTTGCTGTACGTTGACTGTATAGGACAAAGAACAGATGTAACAGATACCAAAAATGTCTTAGCTCTATGGATTACATAAATTTAAAAGTAAAATCAGAAGAAAAAAAAAAATATTGAAAAGCAAATTTCTATGTAAGATCAAACTCCAAAAAATAGAGCTTTTACTCATTAAAAATGAAATAATAAAGAGTCAGTCTTGGTAGTTCCAAGGTACTATTGAGGTAGGTAAAAAAAAAATAAAAAAAAATAAATAAAAAAAAATTCCTTTTTGTGACATCCATCTATGAGGACAGGGAAATTGCTGACTTAAACCAGACAATACAATCTTGCTGGATCTGAGAGTATGCAGTACAGTTAATACTGGGACAAATCCTGTTGTCTGAGATGCTGCTGGCCAAATAACATCATGAAAATTCCACTGTTGTGACCAAACAAGACCAAAATAAGAAAATAACTTCAAGCTTCAAACATCGGCAAGTCAAAAAAGCACCGTTCAGTAGCCTGAGGGTCAAATGAGCACTCTGGTGTCCTAGAAAATCAAACTGTGATTAGTAAATATGACTTGATATGACACCTGAACTTGCCTAGAGGAGGTAATGCAAATGCATTAAGACATTAAGATATTAAGACAAAAAAAAAATCATTCTGTGATGGTGCAAATGCAGTGAACATTAACAATCACAGAAGCTGAAAAACACAACACTTTATGAATCCAGAGCTTTCAAAACTTTGATTATTTCTTGTGGGATTTTGACTTCAATAACCAATAGATGCGGACTTAAATTAAACTAATATAAAGCACTAAATTCCAGCAGGCCTTTGTTATTTTCGGATTTTGGTGGGAAATGTTTGGAAGAGGACACTGTTTGCTATGTGAAGTCTCTAGAAATATTCTCTGAGAAGGCAAGGCAATTCAATCAGAGAATAATATAACTATCTAATTGTTTAATGGAGCAAAACAATCCATACTCTTAATGTAATGGGCAATCTGAGAATAGAAAGGAGCCGTTTGTTTGGAGTTTGTTCATGTTAGATCCATGTGCAGTCATTTGTCTTTTCTGACAGTCGTATTGTAAGGCTGCACTGCGGCTTCTTATGAGCAAACACAAGGATCAAGCACTAACATGAAACATCATTGGTGTGTTTATAAGTTGGCATAACATTGGCATATCCTTGCTAGGCCAAATCTTTTTAAGGCCAAATATATAATGGTTTTCTTTGTCTGAGAAATTATGTGCACAAAGAATGATCGTCACTGAACATTGCTTTGCATTCATGTTGTAGCTATTACAGTATTTATCTTATTGGTAGACGACAGACCGCTAAAGAGAAAATTTTGGAGAAAAGGACATTGATAAAGTTTACATTTAACTGTTTACATATTAGCTTTTATAAAACAATATCAAATTCATACAAATAAGCAAATAAGTATTTTGAACCCAAATCTGTGTGTTAAAAATACACCTTATCCACTGCTAAAAAATTATATGAAAAAACTTAAACTTTATATTATAAATGTGTGTATTGTTAGAATTAAGTATTGTAAGAAAATGTGAATAAAAGCTTTGCTCTTCTTTAAGGAAATAACAGTGCTTGCAAGGCAGGAAAAAAATAGTATCTAAGTTCAGTCAGCACATACAGTAAGGGCAAGAAAGAAGAAGATTAGTCGCAATTCAGCATGCAAAATGTATGACTTTCCAAATGAATTGTACATTTTCTAACAATGCAATTCAATTGCAGATTTTCAAACAATTCAACTGCAGATTTTCAAACTTTAAACTTATATTTATTTAGATGTACAATGTTCACCAAAAAACAAAAATAGATAGCACACCTAATATTGAAATTATTTACAAAATAAAGAAATAAATAATAAATGTATAAATGTACAAAATAAATGTATGTACATTTAAGTGATTCGAGCTGAATTAATTATGGAGAATTGTGTGCAAAAATTATGGAGAAGAAAAAATAATTTCATAACAGAACTGCCTTGCAAGCACATCAATTTACAATTTTATTAGCAAGGACAAAAGCTGTATTCTGAGAGGAAAAATTTAAAGTCACACATATAAAAAGAGGATTTATTTGTATTTTTATGGTGCATACTTACTGTAGGGAACACATTCATACTGGACTTCAAGGTACTTATACGTTCCTGGGCAGGGGTCAGGAAAAACATCTGGTCCAGTGATGACAATGCACTGTGTTCTGTTGTTACACCTGGACGAAAAGAGAGAGATAAATAAAAAAGCGAAATACAAAAGAAAACAGAGTTTAATGAAATGTTATGGGTTCAATACAAGCTCTAGCAGCATTTGTGGCATAATGTCAATTACGAAATTTTTTTTTTTTTTTTTTTAATACTCTTAAAGTTAAAGCAATGCTCTTACAGTGGACATAAATAGGACAAGGCACTTCAAGAGTTTAAAGGCAGAAATGTGAACCTCATATTTTTGTTAAAGCATTTACAATACATGGATTATTCATTAAAGGAAAATAAAACACTATCTGAGCTGTAAATTTCACTCAAAAAAGGATTTTTGCAGGTTGTTTACTTACTAAAGCAGCACAATTCTAAAACATTTTGTCACAACTTGATTTCATTGGGTTCTATCCAGTTAAATTTGTAAAACTGAAGTTTACTTAATCCATTTGAGTTTGAACTACACGCATACTTTATGTAGCATTAATAGCCAATAAACTTTAGTTTACGTCACAGTCATGGACCATGTTTGCTACTTGGTGTTGCTAGTTAGAGGAATGTAGTATTAGGGGGAGGGACATTTTTCATTCTAGAAAGCATTTTATTGAAAAAAAATGCAAACAATTGCACTTATGGATATGCCCATAAGTGCAAAATGACTAATCTTTCACAAAAGAGAAGGAGACCTGTACATTTTAAATGTGTATATCTGCTAAAACATAATTTTGTCAACTTCTGGGAGTACACTAGCATAGATATGGCCTAAAAGCCACATTTGGATTTCATTGGGTCTTTAAACAGCTGCTCTAGTGGCTTCGGTCAACCAAGTGCAACCATGCAGACAGAGAGAGCTGAAGGACAGACGGTGGCCCAGTGCAGAAACAAGAAGAAAGAAACCAGGAATTTGCAGAGCGGATCCAAAGTGGCCCTTTTCAACCCAACGACAAAGATAAACAACCTAATCTATGAGCATTCATACCTGCCAGCACAAGAGTTATATGTCTCTATGAATCCCCCTTGAGGCCTGGCTGATTGTACCAATGATGGATTCACTTTCCCTATATGCCATTTCACTGAATGAACTAACCGCCCCTCCACCGCTTGTTTAACAGGAAGTCATGCAGAAGGCAGTTTAGTGTGGGCTCTAGGAACTAAAATTAAGCACATCAATAAAAGATAAGGTGCAGAAATTATCTCATAGCTTACAGACACGCAGAATACAGTGAGAATTTGGAAAAGTATCCGCAATATCACCCATATATCTGTCTGCATGGCAATGCTATATAAACCTGTTAAAGGGATAGTTAACCAATAAATTAAAATTCTCTCATCACGTTCTCACTTTCATGCCATCCCAGATATGTATGACTTTCTTTCTTTTGCAAAACACAAACAAAGATTTGTAGAAGAATATCTCAGCTTTGTAGGTCCTCACAATGCAAGTGAATGGTGACCAGAAACAACATCTTAGTAACTATCAAGAATATCCTAGTAACCACTAGCAATGCTCTGGCAACCACCCAAAACATTTTAGCAACCGCATCGCAAAATGCTAAAAACACTTTAGCGACTATATACTATAGCAGCTACACACAAAACCCTAACATTGTGGTGGTGAGTTTTGCGCAAAAGAAAGTATAAATATGTAGTCCTCTCGATCATATTGTGCTATCTCAGAATACAGTAGGAGTTCATTGTCCAGACTGAGAGGTAACAATCTATAAACATCTGTCGAAGGTCTTTGGTTTGAGAATAAAGAGCATGTTTTAATGTTAGCAAAGCACAGGCGGCTGAATTAGCCTGCTGGCATTTTCTTGACCAGGCCTTAGGGCAGTGTCTCTCTTGCAGATATTTCTCTTTACTTCAGCATGTAACTCTGACACTTCATTTGTCTTACATTCTATTTGCAAAAATACAAGTGGAGATTTTTTCTTTCTTTCAGTGAATTCAGTGTAGCACATGGAACAAAGTACAGCTCCATCCACAGCTGTGAATTCCCACTGCTCATGTTTGAAGATGAGAATTTATACATAGACTCGAGCGTCACTGAAAAACACGTCCCTCATATGGGAATTTCTTTATTAACAATCCCTCATATGTGGTAACAGATGAGAATATCAGCATATTTACCCGTATAAATGAATTATGGATCTAAAATTATAACACACGGCCAAAGCTGGAGCCTTAATGTGGCGATTTGCTGTTTGGTTATTTGTAGTTGTATTATAGGGAGACTGTTACTGATTCATATTTCATTCAGTCACACTGTTCATTTGCATAATGTGCCATGTGAATAAATTATGATGGCAAATGATCTTAAAAGAAGAAAAAGATTAACAAATAACCTCTAGAGTCAAAATAATGCCATAAAAAGGCTAATAAAGCCTTTTTTTTCTTTTTCTTTTCCACAGAGGTTTCTCAAACAATCCCCCCATCTTCCATTGGTTGAACAAACAGATGGTCCCACCCCAACCTCACACCATTGGGTAAGCCAGTGTTACTGTGTTGGGCTGGTTGTGATGCTCAAACACAGGCATATTTTTCATAGCACCACAGAGCCAAGTGTTTACAAATTTTTGGGAAATAGATCTACAAATGGTTTAATTAAAGTTTTCTATGCATGTTAAAGGGATAGTTCACCCAAAAATGAAAATTCTCTCATCATTTACTCACCCTCATGCCATCCCAGATGTGTATGACTTTCTTTCTTCTACTGAACAAAAGTGAAGATTTTTAGATGAATATCTCAGCTCTGAAGGTCCTTTTAATGCAAGTGAATGGTGACCAGACACTTAAAGCTCCAAAAGGCAGCATAAAAGTAATTCATACGACTCCAGTGGTTTAATGTATGTCTTCTGAAATTATGCAATCATGTTGGGTGAGAAACAGATCAATATTTTAATCTGTTTTTACTATAAATCTCCACTTTCACTTTCAGAATTTGCAAGAATGTGAAAGTGAAAGTGATGGTTTATAGTGTAAAGACTTAAATATTATTCTGTTTCTCACCCACATCCATCATATTGCTTCTAAAGATATAGATTTAACCATTGGAGTCATATGGACTACTTTTATGCTGTCTTTATATGATATTTGTTGCTTGAAAGATCTGGTCACCATTCACTTGCACTGAAAGGACCTACAGAGCTGAAATATTATTATCAAAATCTTCGTTTGTCTTCAGCAGAAGAAAGAAAGTCATAAACATCTTGGATGGCATGAGGGTGAGTAAATTATGAGATAATTTGCATTTTTGGGTGAACCATAAATTTTAAACAATATTGTTTTATCATTTAAAACCTAACTTTTTTTTTTTTAATGCCAGTTATGTTTAAGGTACAAGGGCCGTCACTGGGGTCTTACCCTCAAGAGGACCATTTTTGATCCTCTAGTAAAAATGGATAACTCATTCTGGGTATCTTTGTGTACCTTTTAAATGTGCATACTGTACATATCTATGTTTTGTTCCTCTGAGAATGAAAAAAAAAAATAAAAAAAATTTTTTTTGTCTCCTTAAGGGACATTACAAACATGTAACCTGCATATTTTCTGAGAGTAAATAAAATTCAGACATTTAAACGTGGCTGAAATGTCCAAATACTTTTTAGGGCCACTGTATGCTAAATTCTCATTCTCATAATGTTCCTGTTAGTGACAGTTGGTGTTTGCTCTTCACACCACAGTCACACATCAAGCAGTTTCACAGGACGCCCCTCATTTGACCAGTCTCTCCCTCCTAAACACTGCCCCCTCACTGAACTCAATGTCTTCAGAATATGACAACATTAGAAGCACTAATTACAGGAAAACAATAGTGTGGTAAATTGGAGGGATTGGTTCAGTGAAGTGATCTTTTCTTCACCAATGTGTGAGGTGCTGCATTGATAAGAGAAAATCAAAGATGTCCAGAGGAAAGAAAAAATCTCAGTTGTTTCTCTTAGACAGCAATGCAATTGGATGGAGAGCTAATGAAGACTTATACTTGAGCTTTCTGTTGCTTAGATTTTTGTCCTGAGAAAAAAAAAAAAACAAACAAAAAAAAAAACATCTAAACCAAGAGATGTCAAAAATGTTTCAAACTGTTCTCAGATTTGTCGAGATACCAAAGACTGCAATGAAAAGTCAGTGATTTCAGAATAAACTCAAACATTTCTCATCAAATTCTTCCAAGACCAAATTATTAACCATGCTTTCCACACTACTTGTATAGCTTTAGACAATCTAATTTCTTATCCTAGACAGAAATTAGATTAAATGAAAAGCAAATGAAGACTTTTGCACAAGTTTTCTCCTGAGCAAATTACAAGTAATCTCACATGCATTCTTTAAAGTTTCATTAGAGATCTCAACTATGTCTCAAATTGTGCTCAGATTTGCCAAAATACCAAAGTCTGCAATGAAAACTCAGAGACATCAATATGAACTCAAACATTTCTCATCACAGTCCTTCAGAGATTAATTGATCTAAGCTATGCTATCCACATTACATTTATAGCTCTATACTCTTACTGTATGTCAACAATTGACTCAATTATGTCCATTTTCATTTCTCCTAGGGATATTAGGAGAAACATCTGAGACGAATTACTATACTTAAATTACCAGAAAATGGACAGGTGATCTTTGTCAAAAAATGATTTTGAAAAATTTCAATACAATATTTGTTTTCTTATTTCCTGTTTTAGCAGGAAATGAGCTTATGAGCTCATAAGGCAAACTTTAAAATGACTGAACATTTTTACAGTTGAACGACTGTGTTTGATATAAATTTCTTTATTACAAGAAGATCAAAAACAAATCACATCTAAGTCAAGAGATTGCTCAGCTTTGAAAGTGTAATTAATACAATATTTAGTGATGATGCTGATTGATCTATAAAAGTACCATATAAAGTATATTATATGTCATATATCATAAAACACTACTAAAAAGCTAGTGCACACTTTGTATTTAATAATTATCAAAGTAACGCAATATCAAAGTGGAATAAAAAAAATCCATCCAGCCTGGATCATCACAACTGCTTTATATTCAGTATCCTATCTGAATATGAAATAAATGTATGCATATTAAACATTTGCTGTATATTCTCTGTCCATAGCAAACTAATCATTCACTGATGCCACATGGAAACACATAACCACTTGTTGTCAGGATCTTCAATTTAGGTTGAAACAGATTATCATGAATCACTAATTACTGTCATATGTTTGAGACAATTAAATTAAACTGGGTAAAGTTAATCAAATTGCAAAGGGCAGAGATCTACTGAACCAGTAGATGATTGATTCTTCCAAACTAAAACACATCAACAAAGATACACTCACTGAGCACTTTATTAGGAACACCTTTACACCTTCATGCGATTATCTAATCAGACAATCATTTGGCAGCAGTGCAGTGAATAAAATCATGCATATACGGGTCAGGAGCTTCAGTTAATGTCCACATCAACCATCGGAATGGGGAAAAAATGTGATCTTAGTGATTTCGACCATGGCATAATTGTTGTTGCCAGGTGGCATAATTGTTGTTGCCAGGCGGGCTGGTTTGAGTATTTCTGTAACTTCTGATCTCCTGGGATTTTCACGCACAACAGTCTCAAGAGTTTACTCAGACTTCTGTTCCTGAAGCTCAACTGGTAGAGCATGGCGCTAGCAATGCCAAGATTATGGGTTAGATTCCCAGGGAACACATAAACTGGTACACTGTTAGTCGCTTTGGATAAAAGTGTCTGCCAGATGCATAAATGTAAATGTAAAATGGTGCCAAAAAAAAAAAATAATAATCCAGTGAGCAGCAGTTCTGCGGACGGAAATGCCTTGTTGATGAGAGAGGTCAAAAGAGAATGGACAGACTGGTTCAAGCTGACCAAAAGGCTAAGGTAACTCAGGTAACCACTCTGTACAGTTGTAGTGAGCAGAATAGCATCTCAGAATGCACAACATGTCGAACCTTGCGGATGGGCTACAACAGCAGAAGACCACGTCAGGCACTTTATTAGGACCATAGTGTTCCTAATAAATTGCTCAGTGAGTGTATATAGACAGTGAGAACTGAAATCGGAATTGTAATGCTAGCTGACAGTACCTGTGTAATGAATTTTAGATTTTAAGTGGCCGTGTTTTTTGATATGCTGGGACTATAAACGCGTCACATGCCAACAAGGTGGGGTCGTTTATCTTTTGTCCACCTGCTGAGCTTCTGTGAATGTTTGATGCTATTGTTTGCTACTGTGGATGGCATGTGAGACTGGCTTGGAGCTAATAATCATCTTGTTTGCATCTCTTAACCCATGCTTTCTCTCCTCTCTTTTATGATTGATGTTTTTAGATTGACTCTTTTTAGTGTTGGTACCCCATTTTCTGTGCTGTTTGAATCACTAAGTGTTTGTATTATAAGGATGTCTACTTATGTTATAATCAGAATCAGAATCAGAATGAGCTTTATTGCCAAGTATGCTTACACATACAAGGAATTTGTCTTGGTGACAGGAGCTTCCAGTACACAACAATACAAAAACAGCAACGAGACTTTTAAAAAAATTATTAAAATTGAATAAATAATTGATAAATATTGAAAAGATAAAAGTATATATAGAATACACAATATACAATATATATATATATATATATATATATATATATATATACATACATACGTACACACACACACACACATACACATACATAGTGTAAATCTAAATACAAATCGGTTATGTACAGTGCAAGGGAATGTAATGGCAGAAGAGGTAGGATGTGTTGGATATTGTGTATTGCACATTAATTATTGCTCAAAGGGGCAGTTTTAACTGTTCATGAGATGGATAGCCTGGGGGAAAAAACTGTTCCTGTGCCTGATGGTTCTGGTGCTCAGAGCTCTGAAGCGTAGGCCAGAAGGCAACAGTTCAAAAAGGTAGTGGGCAGGGTGAGTGGGGTCCAGAGTGATTTTTTCAGCATGTTTCCTCACTCTGGAAGTGTATAGTTCTTGAAGGGGGGGCAGGGGGCAACCAATAATCCTCTCAGCAGCCTGAACTGTCCTTTGTAGTCTTCTGATGTCTGATTTCATAGCTGAACCAAACCAGACAGTTATTGAAGTGCAAAGTACAGACTCAGTGACCGCTGATTAGAACTGTATCAGCAGCGCCTGTGGCAGGTTGAACTTCCACAACTGGCGAAGGAAGTACAACCTCTGCTGGGCCTTTTTCGCAATGGAGTCAATGTGGGTCGCCCACTTCAGGTCCTGTGAGATAGTAGTGCCCAGGAACCTAAATGACTCCACTGATGCCACAGTGCTGTTTAGAATGGTGAGGGGGGACAGTGTTGGGGGGTTCCTCCTAAAGTCCACAATCATTTCCACCGTTTTGAGCGTGTTCAGCTCAAGGTTGTTTTGACTGCACCAAACAGCCATTTGTTTAACCTCCCTTCTGTATGCAGACTCATCGTCAACTCGGATGAGGCCGATGACAGTGGTGTCGCCTGCAAATTTCAGGAGCTTGACAGAGGGGTCCTTGGTGATGCAGTCGTTGGTGTAGAGGGAGAAGAGTAGTGGGGAGAACACACATCCCTGGGGGGCACCAGTGCTGATTGTACAGGTGCTGGAAGTGAATTTCCCCTGTCTCACAAGCTGCTCCCTGTCTGTCAGAAAGCTGGTAATCCACTGACAGATAGACATGGGAACAGAGAGTTGGTGTAATTTAGTCCAGAGTATAGCTGGGATGATGGTGTTGAAAGCCGAACTGAAGTCCACAAAAAGGATCTTTGCATATGTCCTTGGTCTGTCCAGATGTTGCAGGATATGATGCAATCCCATGTTGACTGCATCATCCACAGACCTGTTTGCTCGATATGCAAATTGAAGGGGATCTAGAAAGGGTCCAGTGATGTCCTTCAGGTGGGCCAACACCAGTCTCTCAAATGACTTCATGACCACAGACGTCAGGCGACAGGTCTGTAGTCTTTAAGTCCTGTGATTTTTGGTTTCTTTGGGATGGGGATGATAGTGGAACGTTTGAAGCATGGGACTTCACACTGCTCCAGTGATCTATTGAAGATCTGTGTGAAGATGGGGTCCAGCTGGTTAGCACAGGATCTAAGACATGTAGGTGAAATGCCATCTGGGACCTGTGCTTTCCTTATCCTTTGTTTTCGAAGACACGGCTCACATAATCTTCACAGATCTTAAATGCAGGTTGAGTAGCAGGAGGGGGGAGGAGGGGGGTTGCAGGAGGTGTTGGTGTTTGTGTGACGTGAAGGTCAGAGTGGGTGTGGGGTTTGAGATTGGGCCTTTCAAATCTACAGTAGAGCACATTCAGCTCGTCAGCCAGTTGTTGGTCCACCACAGGGTTGGGGGTTGGAGTCCTGTAATTTGTGAGTTGTTTCATGCCACTCCACACTGATTCAGGGTCGTTAGCTGAAAACTTCTCAGAGTCTCTTCTTTTAGCCACTCTGATTTCCTTGTTCAGTGTGTTCCTGGCCTGATTGTACAAGGCTTTATCCCCAACTCTGTAAGCATCCTCTTTGGCCTGACGAAGCTGCCTGAGTTCCGCTGTAAACCATGGTTTGTCGTTGTTAAATGTTAAATAAGTCTTAGTAGGAATGCACATATCCTCACAGAAACTGATATATGATCAGTATCTGTGAGCTCATCCAGGTTTGTGGCTGCAGCCTCAAAAACACTCCAATCAGTGCAGTCAAAGCAGGCTTGTAGTTCCAACTCTGCTTCGTTGGTCCATCCCTTCACAGTCCTTACTACAGGCTTAGCAGATTTTAATTTCTGTCTGTAGGTTGGAAGAAGATGAACCAGACAGTGATCAGAGAGTCCCAAAGCTGCTCTAGGAACAGAGCGATATGCATCCTTTATTGTTGTGTAGCAGTGATCCAGTATATTTCTGTCTCTGGCTGGGCATGTAATGTGCTGTTTGTATTTGGGCAGTTCATGTGTGAGGTTTGCTTCATTAAAATCCCCAAGAATAATAATAACTGAGTCCGGGTATTGTTGTTCTGTGTCTGTGATTTGATCAGCCAGCTGTTGCAGCGTGGCATTCAAACACGCATTTGGCGTGATATACACACCAGAATAAATGAGGAAAACTTCCGCGGTGAGTTGAATGGCTTACAGTTAATAAAGGACAGCTTCCAAATTAGGACAGCACATCCTCTTTACCGTTGTTACATCTGTACAACAACTTTGTAAAAGCATGTTCCACCTCCTCTCGTTTTCTCCGTTAACACCGCGATGCGATCTGCTCTGAACAGCTGAAAGCCTGGCAGATGTAATGTGCTGTCCGGAATGGCTTCACTCAGCCAGGTTTCTGTGAAGCACAAGGCAGCAGAGGTTGAAAAATTCTTGTTTGTGTAGGTGAGGAGATGTAGTTCATCCATTTTGTTAGGGAGAGAGCGGAGATTCGCTAGATGAATGCTCGGCAGCGTTGTTCGAAAGCCCCGCTGACGGAGCTTGACCAGCGCGCCTGCTCGTCTCCCTCGCCTGCATCTCCTAGCGCATTTAAAAAACACAGCCGCGCCTCAGACTAAAATGTCAAACAAAACGTCCGAATATTCAAAATCCAGGAAAAGATTGACTGGTATATGCTGTCGAATGTTCAGCAGTTCGTCTCTGGTAAAACTGACTGGAAAAAGATTACTAAAGATTACACAGGACAAACAAACAAAAACAACAAAACAATAGAAGTGCTCCACACCGATGCCACTGATTAGGTGACTCAGCGCCGGCCGTGCACCCTCACGGCGCGGCTACGCCCTCCTTCTTGTCACAGTGAGCTTGTCTGCGTCATGGTGATGGTCATTATCAGGGTGGTTCTGTATCTATGGGCGCTTAGGACATCAGTTTATAAGTATACATTTTTATATCAGTGCTGCAATACATGTGTCTGCATCCATATAAACATCTGCATTAAGTGTCGAGTACAATATACGTACTGAGTGTGTTTAGCTGTGTAAATGGTGTAAAAACTAAAAATGGGAAGCGGATAAAATTGGTTTAACATTTGCCAAATATTTTTCTGCATTTTCTTTGTCATTCAATTTCATTTTCATTTTAGTTTGTGCTTGATGAAAAGACACTCATTTCCAACAGGTGATATTTCAGTTTGGGATGAGTGAAGATAACATGTGAGGGGGCCTGTGGCCTGAAAAACCAGATGCATTTACACTGTGTATTAAACAGAGGTGGGTAATAACACGCTATATTTACTCTGTTACATTTACTTGAGTAACAGAAAAATTACTTTTATGAGTATATCTAATTGTGGGTACTTTTTCTCTTACTCAAGTACATTTCTAATGAATTTTTTTTACTTTTACTTCATTACAATGGGTGATGTTCCTGTCATTACATTACTGGTTTTAATTCAATGAGTGTTATTAAATGCGTAATTTATTGAGAGTTTTTTGAATGAGACTTTAACAACAGTGGAACTTACAGATGTGCTCTGTCACTCGAGTCGAGCTCATCACTCCTGCAGCAACAAGTGCTCAAAACAAACACTTTCTTTTGCCACGCAATGCCTTCATTTTACACCAAGACAAGCAGATATTTCAAGATTAAAAATACAGCTCCAACTTAAGAAAGCATGTTCCGGTAAGTTTTGGCGATTTTGTGATAACATGAGTGTAACGGGTAAGGGATGGGCAAGGAGGAGGCGGGAAATGGCAGAACAGTCAACATAAACTTTAATGACATAAAACCAACTTAAAACAACATAAAACACACAGACGCATGCACACACACAGCGGCCATGTGTGTCTCTCTCTCTCTCTCTCTCTCAAACTGGCATCTCCGGCTCCCCTTTATCTCTCTCTCCCGCTGATTAGGTGACTCAGTGCAGGCCATGCACCCTTATAGCCTGGACACACCCTCCTCCTCGTCACACTCCTCCCCCGCCTGATTCAGGCTGGGGTGCCATCTGGACTGGCTGCCCCCCCCGGAGGGGAGACCCTGCCCTTCCGGACGGTCCGCCAGCCGATGGTCCACCCCACCTGGGGAGAGACAAGGGGAGGGAGAGGGGACAGGAAAAGGGAAAGGATGAGCGGGAGGGACACACACAGAGAGAGAGAGAGAGAGAGAGAGAGAGAGAAAAACTTGTTCCGGACATGCCATCGCCTGGTCCTTAGCCACTCCTCCGCCCTCTGGCAGATGACAGCCACTCCTTCCCGGGCAGACGGCAGCAAGTCTTCTGACCCCTGGCGGATGGAACGGCTCCTCCCTTTCCTGGAGGATGGCAGCGGTTCCTCTGATTCCCGGCAGCGACTCGTCCGTCCACTGGGACGGCCGCGGCTCCTCCCCTGGTGGACGGCAGCAGCGAGGACTCCATGACAGCGCATCCCTCCTCCTTCCCGGGTTTTGGCACCAATATAAGGGTAAGGGATGGGTAAGGAGGAGGCGGGAACCGGTAGAACAGTCAACATAAACTTTAACATGAATTTTACATGAACTCAACTTAAAACAACATAAAACACATAGATGCACACACACACACAGTGGCCACGTGTGTCTCTCTCTCTCTCTCTCTCTCAGTGCCGTCCGTGCACCCTCACGGCATGGCCACGCCCTCCTCCTTGTCACAGTGAGCTTGTCTGTGTCATGGTGATGGTCATTTTCAGGGTGGTTCTGTATCTATGGGCGCTTAGGACCTCAGTTTATAAGTATACATTTCTATATCAGTGCTGCAATACATCTGTGTCTGCATCCATGTAAACATCCGCATTAAGTGTAAAGTGATATATTAGGCATGGCGACTTGACGTGGCTGCATAGCATGACATGGTAACATGGTACAGCAGTATCCTGACTTGGCCATGGTAGGTGTGGATGCTGACTCGTTGGCTGTGGCAGGCGTGAGCTCTGGCATGTAGAGCGGAGGCGGACCTGGACCGTGGAGCAGAGGTGGGCCTGGACCGTGGAGCAAAGGCTTGCTTGTGACATGGCATGGAGCAGTCTGGGGCTTGGCTGAGACATGGCATGGAGCAGACTGAGGTTCGGCTGTGACATGGCGTGAAGCAGACTGAGGCGTTACTGTGACGGGCTCAGGCATTGCTGTGACATGGCATGGAGCAGGCTGAGGCGTTGCTGTGACATTGGAATGGAGCAGACTGAGGTGTGGCTGTGACATGGCATGGAGCAGACTCGGGCGTGGCTGTGACATGGCATGGGGTAGTCTCAGGCGTGGCTGTGACATGGCATGGGGCAGACTCAGGCGTGGCTGTGACATGGCATGGAGCAGACTCAAGATCCAGGGCAGAAGGTGGCACAAGCTCGGCGACCATGACGTGGGACCCTGGCTCAGTAACCATGATGTGGGACCCTGGCTCGGTGGCCATGACGTGGGACCCTGGCTCGGCGGCCATGACGTGGGACCATGGCTCGGCGGCCATGACGTGGAATGTTCCAGGCTTTGTGGGAGTGCTGAGTCCCTCATCAGCCACTCCCACAGTGAAAGGTGAACCACTCAGCATCAGGGCATAGTCCATGAACTGAGCCAGAGTCCACTGGATTTTGCCTCCAGGCATCATGGAGCTGACCAGCTCATTTAGCCCAAAACTGAAAAAGTCTTTGAGGGCCACCTCATTAAAATCCACCCTGCAGGCCAGAGCGCAGAATTCCTCAACATATTCCTCCAGGGGACGATTCCCCTGACGTACATGAAAAAGCTTGATTGACTTGAAATAACATAACATAACATAACATAACATAACATAACATAACATAACTTGACATAACTAGACATAACTTGACTTGACTTGACTTGACCTGACTTAACTTCCAAACAATGTTACAACACACAATACCTGACAATGGACAATGGCAAACATGAGGCTTGGGGTGTGTTCATACTTATAGTTCGGTTCTCTTGGTCCTCTTGGTCCAATTTAAGTACATTTAGTCCTAGTTCGCTTAGCGTTCACACTGGCATTTTTAACACCGAACCTAAAGCTACAAAACAAAAGGCATCAGGATAAAGTCACAACCTGTTTGGACAGATTTTATGACGTATATTTTGTGATGGAACTTGCCGAACATCCAAAACAATGCTGGCTGCTGGGTGAAATGCACTCGTTAGATTTATATATGTGTTACGACCCGAGAGCTGTGTTTTGTTTGTATCTTTCCTCCACTTTCACTCTTTCTGCTGTCAAAACTCTCAGGTCTTGCGATTGGTTGATTATCATGTCAATCGTCATCAGTCAACTTTACGTCACTACCCGAAGAACCAGTCAGATCACGTCACCACCATATAAAGACCCGGAAATGGCGAAAGGAGAGAGTTCTGCTGTTCATTCCACTCAGGCTCACTCTTTTATTGCTTACAATATTTTTGCTAATAACTTGAGATTTACCACATTCGTGTTCTTTAATGAATGTTAAAACTTTTCTATTGTTCTCTCGCTACATTTTGTTTACTTATATTAATTTTGTTTGTTTGCTACTTTATACTGTGACATTGTCTCTCCGTCCACAAGAACTGACCTTCAGCGGTTTACCAGACCAGCGAGGAGTGGATAGGGTAGTATGTCACGTGACATACATCCTACAACATGTAGAGTCTGTGATTGTATAGACACATTAGGTAAGGAGCGAGTGCTACCACCTGTATTTTTGTTTATATAGCTAGCGTAGTTTAGTTAGAGCGCCTCGGCGCTGAAGATTGTTTTTTTTCTTTGGTTTATTCATTAGTCAGATTAGAGATTGTGGGAGGATGACAGATAGCTGATGTTTTGGTTTTGTTCATTTCTTTGATTTGGCACCGCTCATTATCCCTCTCTCCGGCATTCTGACTCTGTGTTTGTAAATATTGTGTAAATAGTCTCTCTATCAATCACTGTAAATTGTTTCTTTATTTTGATACTGGTGTTTGTAAATATTGGCAACTTAATGGAGTTAATTAACAGAGGTTCGGGAGGAGCATGTTAATTTTAATCTCACAAATCACAACCCACGAGCAGGATTATATAAGCCGCTGCTTACCTGCTTCCTGTGACAACTCTCCTGACATGAGAGTCTTTCCGGCATTCGGCCCCGCCCATTTCCCCACGAACAGACCCAGGCAGACGGATCATCGGATGCAACTTCCCTGCAAAGTATTCGGCTCCACCAGAACAGCTCTTCCATCCAAACAGTCTTGTTATTCAACAGAAGCTGCCACAGCAGCTCTTTGTTTTTTAACAGTACTGATGGCTACCACGTTAAGTGTTATATATATTTATATATTTTTTATCCTGTCTGTCTTTCTATGTTCCATTCGATGAAGCAGTTTATAGCGCGAAGTTGCTGCCGCAAACTGGCTACTCCTGCACTTTAAAAAATGTGAAACAGCTCTCTACGACTGCTCATATATTCTCTTATCTTAACTTTCCACCTGAAACCAGTGCCAGCTGCCTCCGCGAACAGGCGCTGTTCTGGCTTCATGCCATTAGAATTCATTAGAATTTTATTTGAAAGCGAAAGAAACAAAGATTAACTATTCAATCCAACCACCATTTCAACCCCCAGCGTTTTTAATCAGGTTCTGCCACACAGGTGATGACTGTCAGCCTCATTACCACGCAACAGCTTGTTTAGGGGGCGTGCTTTATTCAGACTCGATAGTTCGTCATCTTCTAACATGAATATCACGATTGTTTCTCCCTCCAAAGTGCCCTTCGGAGTGTGATTTATTTCATTCTGAACACTGGGGCATTATGCAACACAGAACTCCCCTCAATCGACCGATAATCTAATGACAAATTATATTCAAACCAATGCAAACATTTTAACGCAAGCTCGCTAATGTGCAGCACTGGCTCTGACCATTCCACAGCACACTGCAGTTATACACAGATTCTGTCCGAACAGACATGAGCCAAATTCGGCTCCGCAAGAGGCGGATCATGTGCCGCGTTCCAACTCATTCATAATCATTCTGCAACGTGTCTCACTTCCTCTCAGCATTATTGACATATATCGACGTATATTGTACAGCAGGGGGCAGTTATACTCCTAAGGAGCGAATGACCACAACTGTATCCTTAAGTAATGATTGCAAGTCCATTCTCCTGCATATCTGTATGCAGTACAGAGCCAAAGCTCTTATTTCTCAGATAATTTTATGCTGTTTTTCACATTGTTTATTAAGATGTACTGTATTTCCCAGCACATATCTCCTGCATTTCTGTATGCAGTGCAGAGCTGCAACTCAATGCATTCCTAGATAGTTCACACCAATTGCTATGCGATGCATTCCCTTTGCAAGAAGTATATTGTACTACAGGTGACAGTTATACTCCTAAAGAGCGAATGGCCTAAATTGAATCCTTCAATGATGATTGCAAGTCCATGCATATCTGTATGCAGTACAGAGCCAAAGCTCTTATTTCTCAGATCATTTTATGCTATTTTTTCACATTGTTTATGAAGATGTACTGTATTCACTAGCACATTTTTTCTAAAGTTTCACCTAAATATGATTATTTTGTCTTTTATACAGCAACGCCTGAAATTGTGCCTTCCACAGGGTTTCACCAATATTATTTCCAGCAGGTTAAATTCCTGTCACTGGATTGTACATAGGTTTACCTCTCACTTTCTTAATCTAGGTGTCTTTCCAAGACTTCACCATTACCTACCGAGGAGCCAAAGGTGGCAACCATTTTAGTTAAAAAATCACAACATCCCTAAGCATCACAAATGTGCTGTCCACGTGCCACAACTGCGGCGTCTTTTGGGTCATGCAACAATCCCCCACGACACAACAAAGCAGCGCAAACATGCTGTACAGGTGCCGCAACTGCGGTGTCCTTCGACCATGCGACAAACTCCCACCACTGCATAAAGCAGCGCAAATGTGCTGTACAGGTGCCGCAACTGTGGTGTCCTTTGGACCATGCGACAAACTCCTTTCAGGCCCTGCCATTAAATCTCCCACAACACCGCAATCATGTTTCCTGAATTGCAGTGTGGGCTCTCCCGTTCGAATGCAGTGTGAATCTCAGTGCATCGGTCACAGGCTCTCCCATTCGAATCGCAGTGTGGGCCCTTCCATTCGACCGCAATGCAGGCTCTCCCGTTCGAATCACAGGGTGGGCTCTCCCATTCGAATGCAGTGTGAGATTTCACGTCATTCATTCTATTAATAATTAATAATTTTCTTTATTTATCACACATTATACATTTGCACATATACGGTGAAATTCTTCTTTTTCACATATCCCAGCTAGGCTGGGGTCAGAGTGCAGGGTCAGCCATGATACGGCGCCCCTGGAGCAGATAGGGTTAAGGGCCTTGCTCAAGGGCCCAACAGTGGCATCTTGGCGGTGCTGGGGCTTGAACCCCCGACCTTCTGATCAGTAACCCAGAGCCTTAACCGCTGAGCTACCACTGCCCTGTGGGCTCTCCCGTCCGAAATGCAGTATGAGCTCTCCTGTTTGAGTGCAGAGGTGGTGCAGTAATCTTAAGAGCCTTTTAGCTTTTCCCGTTAACCGTGGCATTGACATTTGCTTTGCTCATGGTCTAAATGAGCCCGACACACAATAAGGTGTGCCTAAATGTGATAAACTATGTGTGCCCTATTTGATACTGCAGCCACAGTGCCCCACCAGATAATGTGCTGCAGCACCTGCCCACGCTTGATACTGCCGCAGCATTGCCCGCATACTCTCAATTATGCCACAGCATCACCCCTTTTGCATGTTTATACTGCTGCAGCAGTGCCCTGCCATGACAAACGTAATATAGTTGTATTCTTAACTAACCTTTCGCTTCCCTCAAAGCTGCATATAAACGTAATTGACACGTTTTCCATAACTAACCTTCTGCTTCCCTTACAGACATATATAAAGGTACACATTCCAAACTAATATTTGCTCCCCCACCAGGTAAGTACAAACTAACCTTTGCTTCCCTTATAGGTGTTGATGATTCTAATGAAGTTTTTTGTGCCCTACTTAATACCGCAGCAATAGTGCCCTGCCATAACTAATGTAATAAAATTGTATTCTTAACTAAATTTTTGCTTATCCTCAAAGCTTCGCTTACAGACGTATATAAAGGTAATACATTTACATATTCCTAACTAACCATTTGCTCCACTACAGGTAAGTACAAACTAACCTTTGCTTCCACTACAGGTGTTAATAAATCTAATGAAGTCTTTTGTGCCCTACTCGATACCACAGCAACAGTGTATCACCCATACCAACAGTTGTTAATATTTTCTCCACAGGTGCTTTCAATGTCTAAGTTCCATACTTTCATAGAAGTGCATCTACAGCAATGGAAACACAGCAGCGCTCCCACAGGAGCTCCTTCACTATGCCCCCAAATACTCAATCCACTGCCACCGCAGTGCTTTAAACTCCGCTCTCACAGAAGGCCCACTTTACTCTACTGCCGCAGCAGCTTTTTTACCATGCTTCTGCCGAAGCCTTTTTTTCTTCGCTTCTCAGCAGATGCAGCTAGCATTACAGGAGGTAGCGGTCACCACCTCCTCTTCTCAAAGCACCATATTTCCCTATCTATGGGTAGTCTATTGAGTGAGTCTACCCCCGCAAACAAGCCCCGTTCCTCCCGTTCTCATTTTCCCCGTTCGATTGCTTGCTGGGCTTACCCGTTCGAATGCCGCGAGTGCTCTCTCTCTTAGAACAGTCTCCCATTTGAATAGCAGTGTGAGCCCTCCCTTTCGAACGCAGCATGAGCCAACTCATTTTCACCTTCCCTGTTCGCATATCGTGAGCCCACCCACTTCTACAATGAGTGGTGGTTTCTTGTTCAAATCACAGCGTAGCCCTCTCGACCAGCAATCGTACAAGAACGCACCTTCAAACAAATGCTTAAAGCACTCCCTCTGTACAAATTTTTTTTGGGAAAACAATTCAGAAGCATTCGCCAAGCCAATTTACCGAATAGAATTGTTGCTGGCTTGCTGTCCTAAATACTTCCTGCCATAGTCATGGTACTGTTCTTTCATCTTAATGCCTTTTTGGGGGTAATCAGGACTCGAGTCGAGTCTCGAGCTCTGAGTCCATCAGTATATGGACAGCAAGCCAAATACGTTTACTGCTTCAACATAAGATTGCATTATCTTATGAACTACTGTAATGGAGTTAATTAACAGAGGTTCGGGAGGAGCATGTTAATTTTAATCTGACAAATCACAGCCCACAAGCAGGAGTATGTAAGCCGCTGCTTACCTGCTTCCTGTGACAACTCTCCTGACATCCCACCTCCACCCCATCTTCACCTATTCTCTATATTCATGATCTAAATAAGTAAAATCCGGGGGGGCTAATCAGGACTCGAGTCGAGTCTCGAGCTCCGAGCCCTCCAGTATACGGACAGCAAGCCAAATACTTTTACTGTTTCAACAAAAGATTACATTAACATACGAACTACTGAACCTTTTTCATTTCATTTCAATACAATACTTTAACTTTCTTCAGTGTCCTTCTATTTCATTTCAACATATGTCCAGTAGTGGTGATCCAACATTCCTTTATTAAATTCATTGCATCCCCTAATACCCCTAGTCATTCAAAGGGGGACGTAACAATGTATATATGGTGGTATTTTTACCAGCTGAGAACAAAAGAAGAGCTAATAAAATGTGTAAAGAAGTCAAAACAGCACCAGGAATTCCTCCGTTGCACACACAAATGAAGATATGCTGCAAGGACGGCTGACGCCGGTTCCAACACCTGTACCGAGCTGTAATGGCCAACATAGCTCCTATGATGAGAAGAACCAGGTATGCTTGAGGTCAGTATTAGGCAAATTCCTTCCTGTTTTTGGTCTGTTTAGATGTCTTTGGTCCATGTTGCATTCATATATCAATCGAACCACACCAGAGTTCGTTTGGAAGCAGACTGAGACCCACTGTTCAGGTGGTCTCGGTCCACTTGTTTGGTGCTCACCAAGGTTCGGATGGCAGCATTCACACTTGTTCAAATGAGCCGCAATAACAGAGCAATCGCATCACAGTTCGTTTTAATCGAAACAAACCTGCCAAGTGTGAACATACCCTTAAATACATGGACAAGGGAGAAACATGACAATGATAACCAATGACAAGACAGAACTGATAACAAGGTAACAAGACAATAAACCAATGAAAACAAGACACATGAACATGGAGGGACACAAGAAATCACATGACTAAGGAAACAGTAACAAACATGGCATGGAAACAAGAAATAACATGACATGAAACCACATGACCTGAACAGGAACAGGAACTAAACTTGAAAATAAAAGACATGAACACAAAGCATGAACAAAAACACATCTAGACATGACAAATGGTGACTAAAGGCAAATTTATATTTACTGGGCGAACGGGCTTCGCTTAGTTTGATTACAAATGATGACGAAATGCAGTGATGTTTTTGATCTGCCAAGGTGTTCGTTTGGTCAGATTTCTCCTGTTCATGCTCATCTCTGAAATTCTTGACCCAAGAGAACTCGGCTGGTCGAAGAGCGCTGATGATTGGTTAAAACTATTTGTGGGTGTGGTTTGGACATGATGCTTTTTATATGCAATTGCGCATGCCAGCTGTGGAGTTGTTACCTAGGTTACTGTCGTTAAAATGGATAACTTTGAAGCCCGTCTCAGAGATTGTGTGGAAGTATACTTTTTTACATGATTTGCATCACAAACTCTACAAAGACAGCACGGCCATGACAAATGAGTGGAGAGAGATTTGAGTTTATAAAAGTGAAAGGGGCCGTGACAAGTTTAATAAAGCAGAGAAGTAGAACAGAGCTAAAAGCGGCAGTCCACGAAGAGAACAACCTGCATTATTGGCTTTACTTGTGGCTGGAACAATACATTAAGCATCGTGACATCACCCTAAACAAACTCATTTTAAAAAGACGACACGCGTAGTATAAACGGCAGCTTAGTTTGCCTAGGGTGCTTTAGTTCGTCCAGGAGAAAAAAAGGTTGGCTTCTTCCAAAGTATAAACCAGGCTTAAGGATATCATTCTGTCTAATATCTCCTTAATTGTGGCGCATGGAAGAAAGTCATATGGTTTGTAACAACATGATGGTGAATGATGACAGAATTTCCAATATAATAATAATAATTATTATTATTATTATGTAACACATGTTAAATGTGTATTATGTAATGGAATATCGGGGAGTAAATGTATATTATGTTATATGTGGAAGTAACAAGTTACTCACTACTTGAGTATTCTTTCAATTGAATACTTTCTTACTCTTACTCAAGTAATTATTAACATGAGTACGTTTACTTCTACTTGAGAAATTATTATTTTTAAAGTAATTGTACTTTTATTTGAGTAATGTTTCTGGCTACTCTACCCACCTCTGGTATTAAACCACCATCTCCTCTTGAATACATATTTTCTACCAAGGTTATTTTTCTCTATAAAATAACATCTCATGGAGTTTTGTGTTCCTTGCCACAGTCACCTTTGGCTTGCTCTCTGGGAGCCTAAAGACAGTAATTTTTAAAGCATGATTTTCAATAGCGTTATTCATTTAAACCGCACAACGAGGACTTTAAAACATTACAGAATAATTTTCTGTTACACCGTAATTTTCTGTAAAGCTGTTTTAAACTATGTGTGTTATGAAAAGCGCTATACAAATAAAAATGACTTCACTTGACTTAACATCTTGGGGGGCATTTACACTTGGTCTGTTCATGCTCGGATAGCTATCTGTTCCATAAAAACACATGAATTGACCAAATCTACATACGCCCTTAAGATCTGTTTTAAATTAAACCACACTTCCTCTATCCTCTCAGTAGCAAGCAACCCAAACCTCACATACCTAATTAAGTCAGGCATCACAAGCATTATTTAAGACTTTATTACCAGGCCAAGAAAATTCCCAAAGCACTGAATTTTTAAACAGGTATAGCTGTTGTTTCTAGAAGCCCGTATTTACTGTGACTTATGAAAGCTTAATCTGCAATGCTTGAAGTATTCACTAATAACATATGTGTGATGAACACGGCTGTGTGCTAGCATTGGTCTACTGAGAGCCATGTGGACGCCTCTGTCACAGATATTAATGGTGTGAATACAGAACAAATTTCCCCCATACAGCACCATGGCCATTCCCTCATTTTCCCCTAGCCAGGGTACCAAGCAGAGCAAGGACGATTGGAACAAGATAACTTCTGCAAAGAAAGTTTTGTCAAATTGGTTTCAGATGTGTTGCTTAAAGACAAACGTTCTCCATCTCACCACATTAACTTCCTAGGTCATTCCTACTATGCAGTACATTTTCATGTCCCCATCTTATATGTCATAGATGTTTACAGTATATTATGGTCAACTCACACACTGGAAAAAAAAAATGGAGTGGGGTTTACTTAAAAATAATAATAATAAAAAATTAGCAATTTCCACGCAGAAATATTTTAACAGACCATATTTTCAAGTAGGGGGTACACAAAAATCTTGGTGGAATTAATTAAACATTCTCAAGTAAAGTTAACTTTATAATACTCTGTTTCAAGTATATTTTACTCACTCTTTGATTGTAAATTTTACTCAAGCAATGAATCACTGAATTCAGCTATGCTTTTAGAAGTGTACTAGTATTTCAATGTTCTTTTTTTTCTATTTTTTTTAAACATATTTAGTCATGTACCACATGACCCACAGAAGCTTCCACAGGGAAGCTTAATGCATGCTATGTAGTCTATTAGACAACGTCACCTTGTTTTAATGGCAATAGAAATAAGATCCAGACCTGCGCATGAAGATCTGAACAGTTGGTGCCCAAAACATGATGACGATTATTTATTATCATGAACAGATCATTTTTAGTAGATAATTAAATTCAGACCTCACAAAACAAGAAGTTACCAAACGTAACAACAAAATCAACAATGCAAATTGTGTAAATCAACTTGCAAACAAGGAAACGTCATGGTTACTGGTGTAACCTCCGTTCCCTGATGGAGGGAACGAGACATTGGTGTCGATGTAGTGACACTAGGGGTCACTCTTGGGAGCCCAAGACACCTCTGGTCTTTGATAAAAGGCCAATGAAAATTGGTGAGTGGTATTTGCATGCCACTCCCCTGGACATACGGGTATAAAAGGAGCTGGTATGCAACCACTCATTCAGGTTTTACGCTGAGGAGCCGATATAAGGTCCGGCCATTTCAGCGGGTAGTTCAGCGTTGTGGAAGGAGGGAACAACGTCTCGTTCCCTCCATCAGGGAACGGAGGTTACACCAGTAACCATGACGTTCCCTATCTGTCACTCACTCGACATTGGTGTCGATGTAGTGACACTAGGGGTCCCTATACAAAATGCCACAAGGCTGAACTGTGAACTGGCAGTGTGTGGTGGGCAGACTTGCTGTGTGCCTCATAGCCAGCACACCAGGTCGACACGTAACCTCCCCCAACACAGTTATGAGTGTTGAACGGCCCTTTTTCGGGACAAGTCGACTACCCAAAGATAGAGACAGGCTTAACCCAGTCCTGGCCTCTTTTCCCCTTCTCTTTTTCCACTCCCTAAAAAAGAAGGGGGATTATCCGACTGGGCCGCCAGGTCACCGCGAGGACACCGCGGAGACCACACCTCGCCCCAAGAGAGGGGGGGATATTTAAGCAGAAGAATATGTCACATGGTCTTTCCAACCATGTGGAGAGCCTTCAAGGTAGATCCTGCCCAATGGGGGAGGAGTTACTACAAACATGGAGACTGGGGCAGAGGGGCTCTGCCCAAGAAAGATGCAGTTTGCCAGCAGGGAAACGAATTAGCGGAAGATATAGATCGCATGGGGTTAGCCTTACAGGGAACCGCCACATGCGGAGCACCTACCCCAGAACCTAGCTCTTAGTTAGCGCGTGTACTGGGCCGGCAGCGAGTCTCTCCGAAAACTCGACTGCCACAGGGCTCGGAGGAAGTCAACCAGGGAACAAATTTTGTGAACACTACTGGGAATTAACGGCGCATGTCTTCAGCTCAAAAGGAGGTGGAAGGCGCTATGTGCAAGCGATACACCCGGCCGGCTATCCCGGCTTATCCGCTTGTGTTGCGTGCCACTACCTGGGATGAAACCGGTTCCACCAGGAGGTTGTAGAACCTTGCAAAGGTGTTGGGTGTTGCCCAGCCCGCTGCTCTGCAAATGTCTGTTAGAGAGGCACCTCTGGCCAAGGTCCAAGAAGCCGCTACACCACGGGTAGAATGGGCTCGTAGCCCTACCAGGGGCGGCATGTTTTGGGCGAGATATGCCATAGTTATGGCGTCAATGAGCCAGTGGACGATCCTCTGCTTGGAGACAGCGCTTCCTTTCTGCTGTGCACCAAAAGCAGACAAAGAGCTGCTCAGAGACTCTAAAGCTCTATGTGCGATCCAAATAGATGCGTAAAGCGCGCACCGGACACAGCGACGACAGGGCTGGGTCTGCCTCCTCCTGGGGCAGCACTTGCAAGTTCACCACCAAGTCCCTAAAGGGGTGGTGGGAACCTTGGGCACATAGCCCGGTCAGGGTCTCAGGATCACGTGAGAGTAACCTGGACCGAACTCCAGGCATGTTTCGCTGACAGAGAACGCTTGCAGGTCACCTAAGGTCCTTCCTCAGGGGAATTTGCCACGGGGGAGCTGTCGTAAGGAGCATGAGGTCCGAGCACCACGTCTGGACGGGCCAGTAGGGTGCTGCCAGGACGACCTGCTCCTCATCCTCCCTGACCTTGCACAGGGTCTGTGCAAGCAGGCTCACTGGGAGAAACGCATATTTGCGAATGCCAGGGGGCCAGCTGTGTGCCAGCGCATCTGTGCCGAGGGAGGCCTCGGTCAGGGCGTACCAGAGCAGGCAGTGGGGAGGATTCTTGGGAGGCGAACAGGTGCACCTGTGCCTGTTGAATCGACTCCAAATCAGCTGGACCACCTGGAGGTGGAGTCTCCACTCTCCCCTGAGGGTAACCTGTTGTGACGGCGCGTCCGCCGTAGTGTTGAGGTTGCCCGGGATGTGAGTGGCTTGCAGCGACTTGAGGTGCTGCTGACTCCAGAGGAGGAGACGGTGAGCGAGTTGTGACATACAACGAGAGCGCAAACCACCTTGGTGGTTGACATATGCTACCGTTGTCATGTTGTCTGTCTGAACTAACACGTGCTTGCCCTGGATCAACGGCTGAAACCTCCGCAGGGCGAGCAGAATTGCCAACAATTCGAGACAGTTGATGTGCCAATGCAGTCGCGGACCCGTCCAGAGGCCGGCGGCTGCTTGCCCGTTGCAAACGGCGCCCCAGCCCATTTTGGAGGCGTCTGTCGTGACCACAACGCGCCTGGGGACCAGTTCTAGAGGAACACCTGCCCGTAGGAATGAGAGATCGGTCCAAGGGCTGAAAAGACAGTGACAGACCAACGTGATGGCCACGCGGTGTGTCCCGTAGCGCCATGGCCGTCTCAGGACTCGAGTCTGGAGCCAGTGCTGAAGCGGCCTCATATGCATCAACCCGAGCAGGGTGGCCACCGCCGAGGATGCCATATGCCCCAGGAGCCTCTGAAGAAGTTTCAGTGGAACCGCTGTTCCCTGTTTGAACGCCTTCAAACAGGCCAGCACCGAGTGGGCGCGCTCGTTCGTAAGGCGCGCCATCACGGAGACTGAGTCCAACTCCAAACCGAGAAAAGAGATGCTCTGAACCGGGAGGAGCTTGCTCTTTTCCCAGTTGACCCGAAGCCCTAGTCGGCTGAGGTGTGAGAGCACCAGGTCCCTGTGTGTGCACAACATGTCTCGAAAGTGAGTTAGGATTAGCCAGTCATCGAGATAGTTGAGAACGCGAATGCCCTTAACGGGGCAAGGGTAGCCTCGGCGACCTTCGTAAAGATGCGAGGAGACAGGGACAGGCCAAAGGATCGAGGCGTGGAAGTACGCATCCTTCAGGTTTACCGCCGCGAACCAATCTTGATGCTGGACGCTCGCCAGAATGCGTTTTCATCTTGAACGGGAGTCTGTGTAAAGCCTAGTTCAGAACTCACAGGTCCAAGATTGGCCTCAACCTACCGCCTTTTTTTGATACGATGAAGTAGAGGCTGAAAAAACCCCTTATTCATCTCGGCTGGAGGGACAGGTTCTATCGCGCCCTTCCGTAGGAGGGTAGCGATCTCCGCGCAAGGTAGCAGCGTTTTCGTCTTTCACCAAGGTGAAGTGGACACCGCTGAACCTGGGCGGATGCCTGGCGAATTGAATCACGCAGCCGAGTCGGACGGTCCGGACCAGCCCTCATGACGGATTGGAAAGTGCAAGCCATGCGTCCAAGTTCCACGCAAGGGGGACCAAAGGGACAACATCATCGGATGTACCGGTAATGGGGCCTCGCGGCGGGGCGGAGCTCAAGGTGCCACACCACGTCTTGGCCGTGCTGAGTCTAAGGACATCGAAGCACTCACCTGGCTCCTTGTGACCACCCCCGGAACAGCCTGGGACGGGGGAGGAAGAGGCCTGTCCTCGTGACCCGTGGAGACTGTCACATCGGGGGTGGATTTGTGCCACAGCTGGGCGCTCAGGGGCGGGAGACCGCCGCTGGAGCGCCAAACCTGCCAAATGGAGTGGTGGACGGTGGTCGTGATGACGACTGTACACACCGGATACGTGACCCAGGGAACAAGGAAACCGCTCTTGCTGAGCTCTTGAGTACTGCAGCCACTTGGGCATGCAGCGCAAAATGCAAAAGGTAACAAAAAGATGAAGATCTGCTTACCAGCTCCAGAGCAGTGGGTTTCGTTGTCCCTGGGTCACCCGTCTCAAGGGCGCTTTGAAGCCTTTCATGGGTTCTGGCGGCCACGAGACGGGTGGCGTCTGCTTCCTGCGGTGGGCTCCACGCCGGGGCCGGGCTGAAGGGGTGGGCTGCGGTGGAGCCGGTGCAGTCACCACAGGGGGACACCCTTGGCGATGAGTAGACGGGGTGCGGGATCTTGAGACGCGCCGGGGCAGGATATGCCGGCTAGCATCCATCTACTGCTCTACCATTGAGAACTGCTGGGCAAAGTCCTCGATGGTGTCGCCGAATAGGCCCACCTGGGAAATGGGGGCAGCAAGGAATCGTGTCTTGTCGGCCTCACCCATCTCGACCAGGTTGAGCCAAAGGTGGCGCTCCTGGACCACTAGTGTTGCCATCGCCCACCCGAGAGACCGCGCCGTGACCTCCGTCGCTTGGAGAGTGAGGTCAGTCGCCGAGCGCAGTTCCTGCATCAATCCCGGGGCAGAACTACCCTCGTGCAGTTCCTTTAGTGCCTTGGCGGACTTGCAGGAGAGCCATGGTGTGCAGGGCGGAGGCAGCTTGTCCAGCGGCACCATAGTCCTTAGCTGTCAGAGACGACGTAAACCTACAGGCCTTGGACGGGGGCTTTGGGCACCCGCGCAAGGTGGCGGCGCTCTGTGGGGGATCCACCGGGGGATTGCTGAATAGCCCTTGGCACCATTGAGGGTAGTGAGGGCGGGGAAGCTGATTAGATCGGGACTGGGCAGTAAAAAGTGCCTCCCGCAACCTTGTCAGCTCTTCATGCACTTCCGGGAAGAAAGGAACGGGGGCGGGGTGTGGCTTTGAGCGGTGCCGTGAGGGTTCAGGGAAGAGCGGTGAAATCCACTCTAACCAATGCTCGCGGCTGCCCGGGAAAGCATGTCGTCATCTCCGCGTCAGCCTGTGACTGGGCAATCGACCCCGAAGGGAGGAGCCCAGCTGAGGCTTCCGACTGGACGAGCCCGCTCTCCGATGCTGCGCTTGAGAGCTCATCATTTTCGCGGGCTCCGAATAAGAGGTCGAACTCGCCGTGAGATGAGCCGGCAGACTCACCCGGAAGCCGATCGGGGCAGACGAGCGTGCTGGGGAATGGGAGGTCCGCGGGGGGATACCCAGTGGAGGCGGTCCCATTGGGGTCCCCAAATCGCCCCCAGTGCTAGCCACGCTGGCCTCTTACCCGTGGGTAAAAGGACCGAGGCGGAAGCCTATGGGGTGGCTCGCTTTCTTACGAAGGCGAGCCGCGACCGCAAAGTTGCCATGGACATATTCTCGCAATGAGAACATGACCATCCATGAATGCTGTCTCCGCGTGAGCAGTGCCCAGACACGAAAGACAGTGATCGTGACCGTTAGAAGGCGAGAGATAACGAGCACAACCAGGAATAACACACAATCGGGAAAGCATCTTTAAAAAGACGCGTCTTTAAAAAGATGTTCCGTGTGTGTGCTCTTTTAGAGAAATATATACTCTTTTAGAGGGGAAAAATGCTCTTTCAGAAAATATACTCTCTAGTTTTTCTGCCGAAGTGCCCAGGGGCAGTCTCTGCAGTGCATCAGTGCAGAGGGGGGAGAAGCCGCTGAAATGCGCCGTCAGATCCAGCAGAGGTGAATGAACAGTAGTTTTCAGCTCAATGAGCATGACCGTTCGGCTCCGAAGAGAAAATCTGAATGAGTGGTTGCATACCAGCTCCTTTTATACCCGTATGTCCGGGGGAGTGGCATGCAAATACCACTCGCCAATTTTCATTGGCCTTTTATCAAAGACCAGATGTGTCTCGGCCTCCCAAGAGTGACCCCTAGTGTCACTACATCGACACCAACGTCGAGTGAGTGACAGATAGGGAACCATGCAAGCTAATTAATTATTCAAGTCCAGTGCATGCTGGTAACACCAGCTTCGAAAAGTTAAGTAGCATTTACTTATTTTATTTACCTGTGAAACTGACTCAAATTAGCAAATAAATATGACAAGGTTTTCTACTTTAGGACTGATACATGATGACAAATTGTAACTAGCAGTCATAAAGAATATTTATTTATGAGCTAGAGCATTAATTTTTACATGTTTAAATTAAGTACAAATGTAGAACTTACTTAATATTTTCAAGTTCAAGCTTAAACTAATTTATTCAATGTAGAAAGTACTAAATCTTTTCTGCTATATTTACTTCACCACAAGATCTTTTTTTTTTTCAGTGCAGTTTTTTAAAGATGTTAATCATTAGTTATTTTTAAGTGAACATAGCAGTGAATTTTAAATAATATCACTACTGTGGTTTGAGTGGATGTTGCCATTTTTTTTTTTTTTTTTTTTTTTTTTGCTATTTTGCCAAGTACTAACACAAAAGAAACATTCCATACTTATTAAAAAATTCTGTATTCCAGTTTTCTTAGAAATATTGTTGTAATTTGTACTATAGGCTTTTCCATTGTGCTAAATATCACTCCATCTTGTTAGTCTTTTGTAATATCCCTTACACTAACAAAAGCCAGGTCCTTAATAATGACTAAGTCCTATAGGAAGTGACATTACTTTTGGTGGGACAACAACAACACAAACATCTGGGGCCTGTAACATGATGCCGATTTAGGTGGCTAGCTAGGTAAGTTTAATTTGTGTCAATCCTGGGTTTTAGGTACCATGAAATCAGCCTTTACACTACACTAGTACACTAGTTCATTGCCTTAGTATGTTACACTCCATGACTAACCTGCTCCATAGCAGGTTTTGTTCTGGGTTACCGATCGCTAACAGATACTGAACCAATCAGCTGTGAGAAAAGGGACCTCTGTGACACAATGAAGTCACTCCATCGTGTCTCTTAAAGTGTACTTTACAAAAACGTTTTAGAAAGCCACAAAATCGACTCTTCATGATAAATTATTTATTTGAGAGTCTAAATATAGATTTTTGGAAGTCTTGTAATATATTTAAATACAATATAATAGTTTTTCTGTACCTACTCCAACAATAAAATGTAAAATATCTATGAAAACAAAAACATAATATAATATTAGGCTACCTATAAAACAGCTAGTAAGATGGATTAATATAATACCTGCCAATAATGTTCGATTCTAAAATATTAAAAGCTTAATCACTCCACAAAATGGCTATAGAATGGATTGAAGACACAGTATTTCACTTGAAGTTCAATATAAGCGGTACACAAAATACATCTTATTATTGCATACCAATTATTGCATACAGTATTCCGATTACTCACTTTATAATTATTCAATAGTAGCCTATATTAATTTGTAATAGTATAAATTATATTAAGCTTTCAATTTAAATGAATACAAAAGCTTTTTTATATTTTAAATAAAGTTTTTAAGCTTTTAAAATTAATAAGCTTGTGTGTTCTTGTTGTGGACCTATATGAATTTACTTAAGAATTGATAAATCAGCTGTTTTATAATTTTATAAAATTAAAAATTGTTTCCAGCATTCCTCTTGAGCTCACACAGCAGTTGTTTCTTCTTACTGTGTAAATGTCTTTAATTTCTTCATAATTTGACAGTAATCCCTTGTGCTGTGTAAATCGTGCTTTAGTTCTTCATGATTTAATGGTGATCTCTTGCAGTGTAAATGCGTTTTAATTTTTCATATTTTTATAACAATCTCTTGTTGTGCTGTTTAACCCCTTAAATTCTATGGAACTGTTGGCGGCAGAAGTGTATGATAAGTTTACACTTAAATTGTAAATGTCCCTTGAGACATAAATCACTCAAATGTGGTACCATTTGAAAGCTTAGAAACTTTTTTAGAATACCATCACTTTTGCATTTATGTTACAAAAATTAACAAAATAAAGCCTTAAAAAATATGTCGCAAATGAGCGCCACCTAGATGTGATGGTGTAGAAATATGAGTAAGAATTTAAAAGTTTTACACATAGCACTTAAATAGGCAAGTCATATATCAAATGAAAGGTCTGATTCTCAGGAATGTGACTGTATATTTTTGTTTTTGTTTTTATTTGTTTCCCTAACACCACAGTTCGAATGATTATCAAAAGAATCACAAAGTTAAATATGATCTCTATAAGACAGCAAAGACAAATGTCTCATGCCTGCCCTTATTACTGCTTTTGTAATGTTGCATTCCATTCAACATGGAAAGTTGGGTTTTCCATGTTCTTACAAGGACAAGTGCAATGGAACACCACTTGAAGTCGAAATTCCAACTTGGAAACTCGTGCTGAAATTTTCAACTTTGATTTTGCCAAGATGCGTGATGTTACACAAACATGTCGGCACCCAGGGAGATATACAAAGTTAAACTTTCACATTCATAAACATTCACTTTTATAAAGTAATATCGATAAATGAGTCAAAGTTCCTACATTACATGATATTAAAGCTTGTTTAATAAACATTTGCAGAACCAGGTATTCAAAACATGGTAAATTATACTTTCTTTAGATAATCATTCACCTGTAGCACAAAACACTACCACTGCAGCATTGTTTATCAATTGGGTTGCAAGGAGACGTCTTTGGTGACAGTCGAACACCTAAGCTAATGGGAGCATTACAGTTTTGTTTCCTTACACATCATCTTCCGAGCATGTGGAAATGAAATGCCTTTATGGTCGGAGATCGGAGATATCAAGTAGGAATATCCCACATCTGACTTGAATGGAATACAGCTTAAGCCCCAAAGAGCCAAAAACTCTATATCAACTCTTACCTTATGTTGTTTTCTTTAATATGAGCCATTGTTTACATGTCTGTGAGCTTGCTTGGTTAAATAATCCAGTGTATTTAAATTTTTTATATTTTCATAACTATCTGCCTTCAGCGGAGAGGTAAATCACGTGAACTAATCTTAAACTCAGGATCAAAGCCTGAGTTGACAGAAGTTAATGAGCAGCATGATGGTACCAATTAAGCCTGATTTGACTGGTTTGGTTTTGTAAATTCAAAACCAATCCTATAACCCTGAGTTTGATCAACTAGCTTCATGGTACAGGCCCCAGGAAGTACAGTATTAGAAATAGATTTGATGAATTATGTGTTTTGTGGTATTAGTTGGTTTGTCTGACTTTAAAACATTAAATCATGTTTAATAAAATTACTTAAATCACTTTAATATCAGTTTCAAAAGTGGTTACATAATATCCAAATTAATGTCCAGTTGATACTCTCATGTTAGTCCCCCACTGAACAATGGCTAACTTTAGCTCTTTATATCCGTCCATTTAGGCATCTTTTTTTTTTTTTTTTTTTTTTTTGCCATTGTGTAAATATTCAAGTTATAATAATAGAGTTTGACCAGAGCAAATTTCTGAACACATACATATTATTTTGTTTTTTAAAGTCTTAACTATCTGTGTAAAAAAAGACACAAAAAACAACAAAAAACACTAGAAAGTGTTTCTGGTTGTATGAAACCTCATAAAAACCTGCATTATTAAATAGTTAATAGGCTTCAACACAAACCCATGGGACACTAAATAAGGTGTGTACATCTATATAAACCCTCCATATAAATCAATTATAAAAAAAAAAATAAAATAAAGTTTTCTTTTTCTAAGAACTGAAGTAGCATTGATTGAGAGCTGAAATCTATTATTAATGCAATTGTGACAATGAAAGATTGTGAAGCCGGTGGTGATTCATTAGTTGACCAGAAGACTAACAAGATAAAAAAAAAATGTGCACAACAATGCAATTTCACATCTGGACTTCTGCAGACCTGCAGAGGCAAATCCCTGCCTAGAGTTGCTGTGTAGATTAGCACCCACTTGAGACGCCTAATTGCCTGCAGCTGAAAGGCCTAATTGAGACGCCACACTTTCAAACCTATTTCCCTACGAATCGCGGCACTCATAATAAGCCAAGCGGAACTGTACACCATTGCCGGCAGCAAAACGTATCAAAGCCTGGCTTACACATCACTTCCTGTTTTTTTATATATTTTTTTTAGCACAATCTTCCAGATGTATGACACAGACTAAAATCAAAAGGAAAGCGGATATGCATGCACTGAGTTCTGTTTGGTTTGGTTGTTGAGAAAGTGGAGGGAAATATTTTTCATGTATGCCACAGAAGATGCTCGTATTCATGCACTGTGTAATCAGAAATGGGCAAATGAGAGAGAGAGGGTGCAATTTGAAGAGAGTGTTGGAAAGGGAAGAACAAATGTAAAAGATCTTAAGACCCCATTAAATTAAAATGTGAGTTTTGTGGCTTTTAGTTCATGTCTATTAGCTTTGACAAAGTTGACAATAAACTTGTAGCACATACATTTTCTTCTCCTTGGAAGACGAATCAAAAATACTTATGACATCATCTTGCACTACACAGATCTTTGTCCAATCAAATGGTTTGTAGAATGAGAATGTCCCTCCGCCTGACAACACCTGCAGCTGACTAGCAAGTAGCAAATCGTGGTTCATGGCTTTGATGTAAACTAAAGCCTACTGGCTATTAAAAAAAAAAAAAGGATAACGCCCTTCAATCCCCCAACATCCTGTTTCTATGAGAAATATATCAACACTGAAAAAAAAAAAGAAAATGTACTTGTCAAGTCATTTAACATGTCTAGTACATTTGCACTGAACCTGCCTTTGTGACATGATCTTGAATGCGTCGGGGAGATAGCAGTTGGTGTTTTCCATTTGAAATGGGTCAGCGTCACAGATCTTGTCATCTGTGCGGCCATAATTAGCGGTCTCAATCATGATGACATCGCTTCCTGGACAGCGCAGGTCGATGGGGTAACCTTCGCAAGACAGCTCTCGCCTCACCAGACCAAACGGCATAGCTGCCCGACTAAACCCTGGAAGATGAAGAAAGACAGACTTTAGAAAAATCAAGTCAGTTTTATTTGTATAGTGCTTTGAAAGTAGATACTGTTTCAAAGCAGTGAGTAAGCCAAAGGTGACTGTGGCAAAAAAATAAAATAAATAATAAATAAAAAATTAAGTGAAGAAGAAGAAAAACATTGGGAGGAACCAGAATTTAGACAGAAATGCACTACAAAAAAAAAAATAAATAAAAAAAAAATTAAAATAAAATACTGGGGAGAGCGGAAGTAGATCTAAATGAGGTTATTTAAAAAACATATCCCTATCAATCCCTGTCAAGAGCATGTCCAAGTCCTGTTTTGTCCCAAAATCAAAAGAATGAAATATTAAATTATATATTTGCTTAAATAAAATTAAAATAAGCACTTTTCCCTCAGTTCTCATTGCCATAATGAAAAAAGTAATTATGTAAAAAAGAAAATTATATTTATTATAATTATTATATGATTATTTCATAATTATACATTTATTTAAATTATAAAGTATGTATACATTATTGTATAGTATCTTTAATTTATGCTGATTTAAATAAAAAGAAAATATACATTTATTAAAGATAACCTATGTATTACGTACATGTACAGTAATGAGAATCTAATAAAAATCACCATTGAGAATAATGCCAATTAAAAATCTTAATGGTCCTAAAATTGGCTTTATTTTCTTTAAGCAAATATAATTTATTTTCTTGATTTCTTTTGATTTTGGGATAGAATGTGACCTGGACATGTTTTCGATTCACCCACTAATGAAAACAAATTAACATGTGTTTTAAAATGTTATAATACTCGAAGATATACACATATTAATAATTTTAATATTTAATATTCATATTTATAAAACAAATTTATGGGCTCTAAAAAGGAAAAAAACAACAACAAAAAAATCAGACATTCAGTTCTCCAAAAGAAAAGAAAAATACATAAATTCAACCTGAAACATACATAGCAATATATGTATATATTAATTTTTAAAATAAAGTTGCATGACAGATGCAACAATTCAAAAAGTGCTCACAATCCATTTAGAATTACAAAAAAAAGATGACAGAAAAACCCCAAACATAAACCACTGACAAAAGTATTTTTCTCCATTTATGTAGGGGTGAGAGAGCAGACAAGGGAGAGATACAGTCTGAAAAAAAAAAAAAAAATAAATAAATCAATACTTTAGCTGTGTTGTGCTAATGTGAAGAGCGTCAAATATCTGTGCTGAGAGTGAAATGTGGGACTACGCTCAGAACAGCGTGTAAAGGGCATTTCCCTCATCACTGTAATGTCAAACACAAATAAAACACTATCAGCCAATCAAAGGCCCTGACCTTAAATATAACTCTATATTTAGACATTAATCTCACATTCAAAATGCAGCACAGATGTACAAACTTTGCAGTGAAAAAATAAATAAATGTGCTATAACTTAGAATTTAATCTATCCATCTGTCCAGAAAGTGTATTAAAACACACACACACACACACACACACACACACACACACACACACACACACACACACACAAAATCCCATTTTATTCCATTATGATGTTAATATTGTCACACAGATGCCACAAACATGAAAAAATCACAAACTAGATGCCAGCTTTTACTTTTTGGTGCATCCTTTTTTTTAAATTATTATTATTCATTTGCTGTATTGTACACCTCTACATCCTGTAAATGGTGTTAAAATTAGTCTAGTTAAAATAATGCATAATTGATTAGATTCATAACCTGAGAGAAAGACTGCTGTTTAATTTATATTTCTTACAGCACTGTGTATAAATGTGGGCTCATTAAATAAAAATCCATCTAAAATCAGTCTGTAGAACTGATTTATTCAAGTAAGTGGAATTATAAAGTCAACATGTCATATCTGCATTTTTTTTCCATTCATGTTTTCAAATGAAGAGGAAAATAATCTGTCTGCTGAGCAGCTTCTCCTGTAATTATTCAGTCAGAATGCAGTCACAGGGCATTTTATCCACGGCATTTCCCTCCCTGAGTTTGACATGCTGCGATGTTCTTACAGACATTGACAGCAAAATGGATTCAAATGACTTTAAAAAGTCCATTCAGTGGAAATCAAATCTTGGGTTGTTGAACCAGGATCATTTATTGTTGGGCCTTTTCAAATCTTTAGTCATTCCTTGTGTGACCATTAGAAACAACTGTAGAAAATGTTGACAATAACAGGTGTTGCCATATTAAATATGTCATTTTATAGTGCATACTGCTCAACAACATTCAATTATTTTTTTGTGAGTTTGTGACTCAGTATAATCGCCAGTGAGAGGTAAAACTCAATAAAATGCTAATTATAGAACAGATGGTTCCAACTTAGAATTCTGACTGGATGAGCTTCATTTTCTGATTACAATGGCTTTGTGTTCAAATTCTACATGAACCCTTTAAGCTCTGAAGGTGTTTTTAAAGATTTCCTGTTTCAGTGGCATACCCAAAATTAAAGGCTTATACACAAAACCCAAGTGTTTGTTATCATTGTAAAGAAAACTTAAAAAAAAAAAAAAAAATGTCATTTTATTTTTAATGATATAGATTATGATTAGCCTAAGAAACTGCTGAACAATTTTGTGTTGATATGACAAAGCAATCAAAAGTTATAGCATTACGAAAATTAGTTTTCATAGTGTCCAAAAACATCTTCAAGTGTCCAAAAGCCTCTGTCAAACAAATAGAACATAAAAATTGTACATAAGAACTAATTACGCAAGCAAACACAACAATGACTAAAGGTTTGCATAGCATAGAGACATGATTTTAGTAATGAGATTTCACAGAATGAGTTTCATTCTGTGTCATTTGTGTCATCATTGAGTCTGTGTCAAGTACTTGGCGCCATCTCCTGGTGGCCATATGTAACATTGTTCTACGTGTGGATTATCTAATGAGGATTATCTGTGCATCCAATTACCTTATGTGTAGGCTTGTTTGAAAGATACGTGATGAAAGATGTGATATTTTATGTTCCATTTATTTTTCATGAAGTTATAAGTGAAAATGCGGCATATAAGCAACACCAGCATAATTGTCAAATACATATACTTAACAAATAGGCTGGTTGTATTCTACTCTTTGAGAGCTTTCCAACAACAAATGACACATGGCTATTTGATGAGTTTAATGTTTTTACTGATTACAATATGCACAGTGCAATGCTTTTTTTTTTATTTATTTTTTTTTATAAATTATAAAAAAGGAACACTTCTGATTTGTCAGCAAATTTCAAAGCACTTATTCAGTTTTGTTAATAATGCCTACACGATTTGTAAATTAGAGCTCCTAAGCTTTCAAACGATACCTATTTTGTATTGGCCAAGACTGTAGTGAGTAATATTTTATTTTTCTTGCGGGCCCGCCGGCGGGCCCATCTGAGCTTGAAGGGTTAATACGTACATTTTTCACATTGCTTCACAACCATAAACAGAAAAACAGAGTGATTAATCTGTAGTTTCTGTACCCTCTCTGTCACCAGTCTGGCCATTCTCCATTGACCACTCTCATCAACTAGGCATTTACGTCTGCAGAACTGCCGCTCACTAGATGTTTATTTGTTTTTGGCACCATTCTGAGTAAACTCTAGAGACTTTGTACGTGAAAATCCCAGGAGATCAGCAGTTACAGAAATACTCAAACCAGCCCATCTGGCACCAACAATCATGCCACAGTCAGAATCACGGAGGTCAAATTTTTTCCCCATTCTGATGGTTGATATGAACAACAAAAGAAGTTTTAACAGTTGAACTTTTTTAAACTAGAAAGGGAATGAGTTAGTCAGCACACTAAAAACTCTCTCTAAATTAAAACTCTTAAACAGCCCGACCACCTCACCTCATCTGAACGGTTCTACTAAAACTCATGTATTTCCCTGAGCTGCAGTTCCACCACATGGCAGTGGATTTGATCCTCTCAAACCACACTCAATTCTTACATTTTATCAGAGCACCAGGAAACCAGAACATGTTGAGGGCGTGGAAGGGACGTTAATGAGAAACTTCGACGTGTTTCTGAGGCCTGGCATGTGGCGATACTTCTCAAGTGTCTGGTAATTACATTAAAACAAATTCTCGTCGCCAGAGCCCTGAAACACCCACCAGCGCAGTTCATGCATCATGCACTCTGCTTCATAAACAGCTTTCCAAAAGCAGGACAATTGATTAGGCCCAGAGTCACTGCTGACTCACACTGTTATGGACGGATATTTCAGGACACGGTCAAAGAGAAAAAAAGGCAGACTTCCAAATCAAATTAAGAGGAAACTAAACAACTGAGTGAAGGGGGAAGAAAACCATTACTTTTTTGTTATTCATTTTGAAAGTGCATGTTAACCAAATGCACACCAAAGGTAACACATATTACATGATCATTAATCATGATCATTAAGACTTTGTACATCTTTCAGTGCTTTAGTCAATTTCTAAACACTGCTGAAAAACAAAAATCTGGGTTGCTGGTCTTAGCTGGTTTAAGCTGGTCTAGCTTGTCTTGCAGTCCTGCACAAGCTGGTTTAAGTTGGTCTAGCTGGTCTCCCAGTCTGGCCAAGATGGTGTTTAGCTGGATTAGCTGGTTTAGCTAACAAGTGCCAAAAAACTTCTGTAAAACCAGGCTGGGGGACAAGCAAAGACCTACAAACCATCTTAGACTGGTTTAATATGTTTTTTCAGCAGGGAATACTATTCAAACTGTCCTCTGATAGTAAAAGAGGTTCTTACTGGGTTTTTGCATCTTATAATGATTGTGATTGATTGTGTGTTGACTATGATTAACTAATGAACTGCTCTAATGATTCCTTGTAGGAGAAATATAGGACACATTACTCTTAATGTGTAAAGACAAACTCACCCAACAAACAGTCTATTAAACCACCAGATAAAGTCTAAAAGTCAACAAACATTCAAATCCAGTAAATAAATCTGTCCTTCACAACTTGTTGAATTTTCTGGAGGAATACTCAAGACAATTGACAACCTTACAACAAAATTCCTATAACACATGGCTATATTATAGATAACATTATGTTAGTGCTCAGTGACCCAAAAGTCTTCCATGTTTAGTCCTATAAAATAAGTAAACATTGTAGGAATAGCACAAATACACAATGACAACACCAGTGAAACAGAACAGAAACAGACAACAAAATGCAATAGACTTGCAATGAAGGAGAGACCAGAGTGATATCTAGAGACCTGAATAGCTTTGGGGTGGGCTTTGTTGATTGTAAAGCCTTGTGTACAGTACACGACTCAAGCTCGTCTCCTTTGAAGTTTTGAGTTTGCGACTGGTCTGCAATGTGAAGTCTCAGATCTCACGACAAACGGTCTCGTAGTGTGTGCACTCCTGCAACATGCCAAGACTTGTCCCAGATGCTACAACAGATTTTAAACCAGCTAGATATCTAGACGTCTTGTGTGCGCACCATCCCGATGGACGAGAGACCGATAATGAGCAACAGCCAATGAAATATAGAGAGCGCAAGAGGAGAGCAATGTACTGGGTAGAGGAGACAAAAATAATTAGAAAATAAAATAAAACATCCCCCACATCTCCCTACTCGCTGTTTTTATGTATTTTTTCCTTTGTAAATGGTGCCAGTAAGCACAAAAACAGGCACAAGCCACTGTTTCGTGTTTGTTGATGTTATCACGAATAAACTGTGCGAGTTTGTGAAAGAATTTCGTTATCGTACTTCAAAAACATTCAGACATTGGACTCGTAGTGCCACAGCAGCGGAGCACTGCCTAATAAAGCAAGATTTTAAACTTTACAGTTTACGTGCAGAATTAAAGGGGAAAAAACGCACGATTGGAAATGTATAAAAAGTGAATGCATGTACATATACAAGAACTTTCAATGTGTCTAGTCACTTTTTCATGAGAATGTAACCCTATGCTCATAACATATTTATAAAAAAATTAAATAACAATATTTGCACTTTTATCTCTGTCTTGGCTAATACTTTCTAATACAATTGAAACTTTTTAATGCAGAACGTTTTGTGTTACTGTCTCCTTATGATGAATCACTATGTTGTATCCTTCCTAATTTTGTAATTCACTTTATATAAAAGCGTCTGCTAAATGAATAAATGTAAATGTCTAAAATTAACACGCAGGGACTCGGATATGAGAACGTGCATTCTCAGCCACCTTTATGTGAGGCCTTAACAACCACCCATAACACCCTAGCATTGTGCCTTGAATTTTGCCGAGGCAAGAACCACTCACATTTTCTTAATTTAAAAAAAAAAAAAAAAAAAAACTTAAAAATTAACACAAATATTTAAAGACATGGAGATGCTTTTAACTTAACTTATTTAACTTACACATGGAGAGATTTGAGCATATCCTAATTTCTTCATTTCCTTTATTATCTCAATAAACCCGAAGATCCACTTTGTCTCAAAGTTAAGCATTTGTATAATTTCCACTCTGGTCTAAAGCCAGTCAGGGTCAATGAGCATTCAGGCCACAGGAAGGACAAAGTCCATTTGAAAGACATTTGCACCTCAATGATATGGACCCAATGTTTCCTTTAATTGAAGCTTCAGTGATGTCCACTAACTAATGTGCTTGACTTTCACATTCTCAATCCTGTGAAACATGAACAGAGACCACTGAGGGATGGGTCAGCCATTATACTCCCATGATTTTGAGGACCATTTTGTCTTTCAAATGTAATATTCAACTGTCTTGAAAAGTCAATCAACTATTCACACATTTATGATTTAAGGTGTAGAAGTTTGTAATTCCAACATATAACTGGAAAAATAATGACACTCCTCCAGGCTGCCATTGGTTGAACAAACAAACTGTGAAATGTATTTAAACATCAAAAAATAATACAGTTCACCTTTAAATTTCCAAAGCATTTGTTGTTTTTGGTATGTGCTGAATTCCATTTAGTCTCTTACTTGAGGCTTCCAGAATAATTCTGAGTGATCCAAAGTGTTTTTAGTGTTTGTTTTGGCTTTAGAGAAAAGGCCTGTGGATTGCTTCTATTGCCATTCCAGCAGTGTTTCATAAACTGGCTTTTGGGATGGTTTTCATGTATAGTTTATGCTCAACCCAGTCTCCTTTTTCACATTTTATGATGCGCAGAACACAGGCAGAGGTGCGCGAGCTTCCTGTGCATGAACCGGTGCTTTTAGAAGTGAACAGGTCTCCTGCTCTCTCCTGATTAAATGACGTGGGTCAGGAACGGAGGCAGTAAATAATATATTAAAGAGAATGCTCGATTTCATCACCATGGCAACCTCTCCAACAGTGCCATAATCGCTATAATCTCCCCCTGAGGCTTATCAGTCATTCTGGTCAGTCACCACAAGGGTTGCTTTTCAATTCCTTTCAGGTAGATAGGTAGCCAACTCTGAACTCTGAACAGGCCCCACACGACACACAATGAAGTCCTTTCACAGCCATGCCTTATCAGTTGCACCGCTGTACATGACTCCACAGATCTGCTCGGTGTGACTGGTGGGAGAGCCTTTTAATCAGGGCTCAAATACACCTCCCATTTAACCTTGCTGAGTTCTGTTACAATGTAAATGTTTTTATACATACAAGGTGCTTTTGTACCGCTGAAATTCATTACGGTAAAATGATATGTTTTTAATTACACAAGATTATGTCTGATGTCGAGGTACAAAGGTTTTGATACTGCATCTTATTACACTACACTCCCTTAGTAAGAACCAGGTGCATAGAAACTATTTAAAAAGTGCTCATTAACATTAATTATGTGATGTTCACCAAGTAGTACTAACTTATTTGCTAAAAGGCAGATGTTGGAAAGAAAACAAGCTGTAGTCAGATTATTGTTTACTGCGTGCACAATGCGTCCGTTCAGTCCACTGCCAATGTTAACTGTTGCCGCCAGCAACTATTTTTGTCTTTGCACAACCTCTTTTCACCCAAAAAATTTAATTTTGCAAGCAACTTATAAATCGCAAATATTTAATTATATTATAATAGGTGTTTTACCAGTGATAATTTGTGGAGGACTCTACAAAACTCCTGAGACCCAGCTATGACTGCTGTGTGCATTTTCCATTTCCCTTTTTGATTTGTAACTAATAGCACATAATAAACATGCGAAAAAAAATAAAAAAATAAAACAACATAAAAAAACTATTCAAATAAAAATTATTTTACTTGATTTAAAGAGTACTGTTTATTTTTATTTTTTTACTTAAGTAAAAGTACTGCTACCGAATAAATAATTCACTTGAGTACAAGTAGCAGTACTAAGAAATATTATGACTCAAGTAAGAGTAAATAAGTAGTCTGCCGAAAAACTACTCAAGTAATTACGTTACAAGTTACTTTATGAAAATTATATTATATAGAGTATATACGCTTCCATTTTTAGAACACAAGACATTTTTGTTCTCGAAAGAAATATATGCTTCCTTTCACCAAGGATGCATTAAACTGATAACATATAATGTCAAAATCATTAATTGCCAATATTATTACAGTTTGAAAGAATTGTTTTAAGTGATATTTATTCGTATGTCCAACTATTTTGGCTATTAAGTTAACATACTGTACAAAACTAATATAATGCAATATCATAGACTAAATTTATCCTCTATGATATTGCAGCAATTATCCAGATATGGAATGAGATTATTAAGCAAACTGTTATCAACTCCTACATGCCAACTGATTAAGGCAAAAAATAAACATTTCACACAGTGTTTAGTGAGAGATATGATTGATTCAAACACTAAAATTGGCTGTTCTGTATATGTATTATTGTATTAAAGTTGTAATAATAAAGTTTTAATAAACATTTTAGTTATTTAACATATTGAGATATTATTAAGTAAATTATAGCATTTGGTTACATTATGTTTTGTGATTTTTCATACCTTCTTTATATAACATCCATCCCTTGTGCACTTTTAGCCTCTAGTGGGTGAGACAGGGCAGGTAAGTACAGTATAGCACTGTGAACGAGAGTGTTACCGACTAGGACAGTTTATTCTGAACAAGAGGGGCGAACGGTTACGGAATTTAACGCAGGAGTACAATACGGAACTGATGAGGATTGATAAGAGTGGACAGCCCGTCTGTGCGCGCGATGGTGCAAAAACCAGACGGCGGGGAAAAAAATGTTCAGTGAAAAGTCAAAAGAAGCTCGCAATGTATGTATATTGTAACTATAGCCAATATTATTAATAAAACACGGGAACTCGTTGTGTGGGCATTTTTTGCTCCCATATTTTGAATTTCGGGATATTTTTCTCAATTTTGGTGTCCCCATTAATTTCCAACACTATTGGCATTGTATCTTTCTAAGGTATTTACAAAGTTTGTTTTAGACATATAGTAGCAATAAACAAGATATCCCCACATATATGTTACACTACATTGTGTTAACGTTTGGCACAGTTAAAACATTGCCTACCTTTTATCAGTGGTAAAACGTGTTCAGACGGTTCCCTCGTTCCTGAATGAATGGCTCCTTTCCAGGATAAAATTAAATATGCATACAATCACCATATTACAGTTCTTGTATAGTGACAGGGCAGAAAGTCTTGGAGAAGCTACAGAAGAGAGGACACCGGCAGCAGTTTATACAAGCTGCTGTTCTCATGGTGCTGTGCCCTGCTGGTTTTCGTCATGCCGCACACAGCACGTTTTAGTTTATAAACAGATTTAATGCTTATAAATTTCTTCTTCCCAAAAAATCCGAAATATGATGTATTTTTTGGTACTTTGTAATTGTGGTGAAAAACAGTTGTAGCAAAGTTGAATACTCTTTTAATCAACTCAAGTAAAAGTACTATTATTTATTTATACTTAAAGTTGAAATATGTGAAAAATTTACTCAAGTACTGTAACGAGATTAGTTGTAATTTGTTACTTTCCACCTCTGGATTTGACTTTTATGTTACAGTCCTTTTTTCTACTTTGGCAACCAAATCTCAATGTTCTCTCTTTGAACTGTCAAACAAGTTGTTCAGCCAGTGCTGAAGCATTGTACCAATCAGACATTAGCATAATTAATTCTGATACTGGCCAGCAAGTAATGGCCAGCATCATCCAATCACTGCCAATCATGTTAAAATATAATTATACATTATAAATTCTGAATCTAAGTACTGATTACCTTTGTCCCATGTCTGCCAACCATGCTGGGTGGTTCAAACATACTGTAATATGCAGCCTGAAAATGAATTTTTGATAGGACGTTTGGATTGAATGCACTTCATAGGAAAGCTATAGGATGCTCCCTTGCTCCCTATTTAGTGAATGACTTAACCTCCAGTGTGCTGTCTATCTGTACTGGTCTCCGAATAGTTCAAAAATGCACCGTATTTTCATCCTAACACCATATAAAGCCTCTGAAAGCAAAAAAATTCTCAATGTGAAAATCTTGTTTTATTGTACACATTACTGTACATTGTATTTAGCAGTGTGGCGTTTCACCATAAATCGCAAAAATGTTTGAAAAATGGCATATCGGATGAAAGTAGAGACTCAAACAGGTTTCAATGTAAAAACTTAATTAGATTTCTTACCAGATGTAGTTTTGTTGCCGTTTCTCCCAAAGACAAACACCACTGTGATCGGCGCCATGTTGTTTTGTCACATAAACATGAAAGTTTAACCCTTTACTGACAGCCCAGAGTCTACTGAACTGAGATCAGTTGGTTTAAATTAAATTATGTATTGTGTTTAGCGAAGTCAAAATACAATGTCCACGCATGTGTACGTGGAGTCGCATGAGGTTAAAACCGTGAAATGGATTTATATTTTTCCCTGACTGCTGAATTTGACGTCACTGCTCATGCACGAGAAGGATGGTCGCTAGAGAAAAGCTTGGGACTGTGCATGTTCTTGTGCTACCATCATTCAGTCAGCGATGTTCTGGCTTAATCTTCCTGTAGCCCCAGAGTAATTAGTAACATGGCATTTGTATATATTTGCCCAGGAGGCTGGCTGAAAAAAACATGGATGCGGAAGTTGTTCCGTGAAAAAAGATGACAGAACTCAAATCATGTACTTACCGGAGATCATGCAACAGCCAAGCAACTGCATTTGAAATGAATGGGAATGCTAACAAATAGCTTTCCCCAGGTATAATAGACACCCTTGGTTGCTAAGCCCAGTAAGCATGGTTAGTAGGCTAGTGGTCTTTTATTCTAGCCTCCTAAAACGTTAAGATTGGCTTCGGCTGTACGGTAAGTCATGTCCAGTGCCAGAGTTCCATCTCTGCTGCCCAGTTCTCTTGATTCTCTTCTAATTCCGTCATCACCTCTGGGGTGACATTCACCCATTCCATGAGCCACAGCCAGGCAAAAATGCTAATTTGACGAGGACAGCGGCTGGTCTCTTTGGAGCCATAATATTTTAATCTCCCCAATGTGGCAAATCAATCGGAAAGTGACCATCTGCCAGGATATGAGTGTCACTGCAGTGGGGTAATGAACAGAGCGCCAGTGATAAAGATCACCATCATCAGCCTGCTGTAAGCTCCCTCGCATCGGCCACTGAGGAGCCAGATGACAAACAGATGAGTCACGTCACTGAGTGACCTAATAAAGAAATATTACCAGAATCAAGAAAACAGCCCTCAGAAGAGTCTCTCTTGCTACACGCTTCTTGCGTACAATAATATAATACAGCTGAATAGGTATTTGTAATAAAGTTGAGGTGAGATCTGCAACTTATTTGATGGTCTTTTGATGGCCACTGGCTGACAGCAAAGAGTTTTAAAATGGTTATTCAAACTTGAAATAGCATGCTGTCTTACTGAGAACCCAGAGGTTTCAGGACCTCATCATGCTTGCCAGGACCTGTTAATGTAGTTTGGACTGTGCTTTGTCCTGTCAAAGGCTACAGCTGTTTGTAAATGAGCTTGCAGTTTCTAAGCTGGCCAGTATTATTACACACTTGCGGTTTACGACGTTGCTTACTAGAGGAGTTTCAGAGGAGGAAAGGGACCCATAATACCCTGAATCAGCTTGTAGCCACTGGAGACGCAGCTTGATACCTGCAATTTTTTGTAGCTTTCTTGTTACCCGCTAGCGGCAAAATACTTGAGAAAGGCAAAGACGCCAATAAGAAGACAACTCATCCTCCCACAGAGCGGTTTTCAGAATCCCGCAATATCCTTTATAAGGGCATGTTGTCTTTAGAAGTCAGGTCTCACCACAGGGAGAACAACAGGGCAATGCAAATATCGACAACAGGGGAGAAGCTCTCGGGCTGAATGAGATTTGCGTGGAAAAAAAGTAGATGTTTTATTGAGGCTATGATAAGGACACAACCCTCTGTGTTGGTCCGAGCAAATATCTTTGGCATTCCAATGTCAAATCTTAGCATTACAACTGTATTAACTAGTAAGTTTCTACAGTCAAAATTTAAGCCCGGTATTAATCCTGAAATTGAGCTTCATAACAGAGACAAAAACATGTATATTGTTACTAGCATGTTCCACAAATGCGGTACACTTTGTTGTACCATTACTTTTCCAAAGCATTAGAGGCACAAATCATACAACAATTATTTTTTTTTTTTTTTTTATTAAGAATAATTAAATATGGTAGAAAAACTATTATTAAACAAGCCTGGCATGATAAGTAGCTAGTTTTAAACACAGCAATATTTCTGTATCTGTAATAAGTTTATTGCTAGAAAGTAACGCACAAATCAGGGTTTCAAAATTTTCACATTTTGGTTACAGGGTTGCAAAAATTACAAATCTCATAGAAAATGAATAGAAAATAAAACACCTTTCACTGACCATGTGTTGGAAAATAAACTTTTTCTAAGAGTTTCATGCCCTATTTTGTATTTTATTTGTGAAAAGTGCCTAGTGACCACTTTAGTTGCCCTGATATATCATTGGACCATTACAAATGCTATAAAAAAATTAGAGATTGTAGAATAACTCATCATGTCAGTAGTTTAGCAAAGAGGCATAAAACATAAAAACGTTAGTGAGCTATCAGCTCCCAGGCTCATTGGTATTCACCACCAGCATTTGCCCCAATTCATTTGTTTCCTTCTCTTCCATGGCAACAGCAGGCGGGCTATCAGGAAAATCTTTGATATAGGTACAAATACATGCTGGTAAATAAATAAATAAATAAATAAATAAAAAAACACTATGTCATTTAGCTCAGGGTAGATGTATAAAATATACCCTGCTGATTTCTGCATTGTTTAGGCAAGTCTTTGTAAAACATCAAGCTTGTTAGCATTTGCATACTAGGACTTCCTGGAATGAAAAGGCCCTTGTGACACTTGTGTTGTTTGGTTTCAAGTGCACATGCTATGGGTATTCATTAGCAAGATGTACAGTGAGATAATTCTGGTTCTGAATCTATCATCAAAAAATAAAAATTCTGTTATCATTTACTTAGTCTCATGTTACTCAAAACCTGTACGACCTTCTTTCTTCTGTGGGACACAAAAGGAGATGTTAGGCAGAATGACAGCATAACCTTCATTCACTTTTATTGCATCTTTTTTTCCATACAAAGAGTGAATGGTGAATGAGGCTGACATTCAGCCCACCATTTCCTTTTGTGTCATACAGAAAGTCATTCAGATTTGAAACATCATGAATGTGAGTAAATGAAATGAACTTATTATTATTATTTTTTGTTATTTTTTTTTGGTGAACTATCCCTTTAATTTAAATAAAAGACCCATGGCAGAGAAATTGCCGGCATTTACTTTTACGGCATAATTACGATTCTATTTTTGGGTAACACACTGCTAATGACCCATGACAAACTGATATCGAATAAACTGCTTCAGTCCAATCAGACAAGCATTGCAATCTATGCTGCACTGAATTAAAGTGGTTCTCACCCAGCCTAGTATGTCTGAAGTCAAATGGAAAACTGGTTTGCTTGTAGTAGTACAGAGACCTGAGCGTGACTGCTGTGTGCATTTTCCATTCCCCTTTTTGATTTGTAACTAGTAGTACCTAATAAACATGCAAAAAAAAAAAAAAAAAAAAAGGTAGAGCAAATAGTTTCCTTAAAACATTACGGACATTACATCAGAAATTAGCATAATTAATTCTGATTCAAAGTAATGTCCAGCATCATCCCATCATTGCCAACCTTTTTAAAATAAAATTATATTTTATAAATTCTGAATCTATGTACAAATTACCATTGTCCGATATCTACCAAATATGTTGAGTAGTGCAAACATCATCTTCAGACTGAAACTGAATGTTTGATAGGAAGTTTGGATTGAATGCACTTAGCTACATAGAGAGCTATAGGATGCTCCCTTGCTCTCTTGCTCCCTATTTAATGAATGACTTAACATCCAGGTTCTGCGAAAAATTGCTCAAATTTAAAAAATGGCATATCGGTTGAAATTAGAGACTCAAACAGGTTTCAGTGTAAAAACTTAATTAGCTTTCTTACCAGATGTCATTTTGACGCTGTTGTGTGGTCAGCGCAATGTTGTTTTGTCACACGACACCATACATCGAAAGTTTAACCCTTTACTGACAGCACAGAGTTGGTTTAAATTAATTTAAATTATGCATTGTGTATAGCGAAGCCAAAAAAAAACAACATGCATGTGTACGCGGGGTCTCACAAGGTAAATATAAAATATAATATTTCATATTACTATTGCTTATACTTAGAATTCGAGATTTGAACAAATCCATAAAAGTAAGAATTAGACGTGTCTGTGCAACAGACATGAATGCTTCAAATCTGGAGAGGTGCACTATTACTTTTCTAAGTGATTAGACCTTCGCCTGGCAGATGATAATACAGGTAAATAAATCCTATAGACTTACATTGAGGGACCAGAACATAATAGAAACTTGGGGGTGGGCTCTTTTGACTTGGGCCAGTACACAACCCACTAGCAGTGTTGGGTAAGTTCCTTAAAAATAGTAATCCACTACAGATTACTAATTATTCCTCTAAAATTGTAATCTGATTACTTTAATAATTACTCCATTGAAAAAGTAATCACATTAATAATTACTTTTAAGTTGCTTTCTAAAACACTTAAATAAAAAAATTATGTCTATATATCTTGTTCATTGTTACACAAAAGTCATACACTCAGCACCTCACATTTTCTTTCACAATGTCTTGTTACGGGGCCATACTTTATGTATTCTACATAAATAATATATTAGATATAAGCATAACCAATAATGTACTTAAAAGTAATTAAATTAATTGAAAGTCAGTAACTAATCTGTTTACAAGAATTTAAAATGTAATGCATTACACTACTTTTTTTTTTACTAAAAGTAATTATATTACAATAACTAATTAATTTGTAACTGGATTACACCCAACACGGCGCATTAGCAACAACGCAGAACATCCTAGCAATGTGGAGGCAACTTTTGCATCGGTAAGCACCACGCATATTTTCTTGACAACTGACATGTTGGTAAAAAGCCAGTGAATTTACACTGTCCAGAACCCTTTAACTCATTGTTTCTAAAGATAACCAAGTGTCTGAAATGGATGTTGGTCATTGAGAAGACACCAGAAAATGTAAGAAGTGCTTCAAAACTTTATCTAACGGTGGCTGTTGCATTTGGACTGATGCATGAGAAACAAAAATGAACATGATTTCTTTTGATTAGGAAAATTAGAAAAGGACACAAGTGCTAATTTTGTGGTTTAAGCAGAGTGAATGGGAAAAATTGTGTTGAGCCCTGCGTTTCACAACATATTTTCTAGAGGGACAAATAAAATTACATAATGTGAAAAGATTGTCTATATTTTTAATTCAAGAGTGTACTGTAGGCATACTGGATTGCTAATGTAACCAGTTCTGTTGTATTTTGCCATATATTCAAGTACATTTCTTCTAATAATCCCAGATTTATATGAACATGTTTAATACATAATTAATCAGCACAGCTAAATAGCATACATTTTCTGATGGGTCAGTTATGCGTGACAGCAGTGTGTAAATGCAGTCGACACTCTCATCTCTGTGATTTATACAGACATCGCTTATTCCATGCGAATCGACGGTAAACCTTACAGACGTCCGGAGTAGCCTAATAAAATGATTTTACTTTACAGATGTATGTCTGGGAAACGTATCTGTGTTTTGAACTGCCTCTGTGCTCTCACCTCACTGTAGTCTGTAGTTGGAATCAGCACCTGTCACCATCAGCTCGTGAATCACACAGAGTTTAAACGCTGCCTCATCTCTGATAATCCACTCTATTTAAAATCTTGGACAGATACAAGGACTTGGACTTAATACAGCTGCCAACACACACAGCCTATTAATATGGCCACACGAAATGTAGCACATTCTGTTTGGAGCGGAAAGTGAGTGTCTTGTGAGCGGCCGGAGTGGGACTGAGCGCAGTCTCGTGAAACGCGCTCTTTGCTCCAGTGAAATTCTGATCGCTCCGCTCCCGCTACACTCAGCTCACATGCTCTGCAGAGAACACACATACTGATAACCAATGTTGGGTAAGTTACTCAAAGTAAGTAATCCACTACAAATTACAAATTACTTATCTAAAATGTAATCTGATTACTTTACTGATTATTTCATCTAAAAAGTAATTATGTTACTAATTATTTTACTAATAATTGTTTAAAACTGCACTATGTAATTCTTTGGTTAAAAATTAACAAATTGCCATTATTGATTGAGTACATCAACAATCAGTGTTCAAAACAATGTTTTTACCTTACCCATATTCACTATGGTAAATCTATAAAAAAAAAAAATTGTATTTTGAGTTTTCGGGTCCGACTTGGCGCAAAAACGCTGGCTTATGACGTAAATCTTTGCGTCATTACGTCATGTCCGTGAAAATATGAAAGAAGAACCACTTACACAGTTTCGGACAGCATCGCAGCAATCTGGATGGATGTTTATCTGTTATCCGTTTGGTGAAGTTGTTTACCTGCTTTAATTCTTGGATATGTTGTCTGGTAGGGTTGTTGAAGCTAATATTGTCAAAATTGTCATGCTTGTATGAATCGAACATTACACGTATGTTAACCGATCACGATGTATTTACGTTGTCAGGGGAAGTTACTGTGACATGTTTACTAATATTTATGGCTTCTGAAATTGACTTCTTGTAACTGTTATATTGCATTTTTATGCATATTATTTTCATGTTTAATAAAGTATATTTTATCCCCATCATTATTGAATGCTAGTTTTAGATTTTTAGTTCAATGTGTTATTGTAAGCATTGCATAGACATACTATTTTAGTGTTACAGGTCACTTGCATTATCAACTGAGGCTGTGCAATATAATATAACAATAATAAAGTCTTCCACTGAACTCTTTTCAGTCATATCACGAGTAAGTGTAGTACAATGCAAACATTAATAGTAGATAAAACACAGTATAATTTATATTAAAATATACTGGTAGTGATTGAGGTGATTGAGCCCCCTGATCTTTAAGTAAAAGTGCTTTGAGTGTAGTGTCAGAAAAGCGCTATAAGTATAAAATTCATTCATTCAAAATATGTGAATATAAGTGTTGTTTATCTTCATCAAAGCAAGTAATATTTCATTTTTAAATGTTTAGTCGTATAATATTATATAAACATGAAAATAGCATGTTATGACTCCGCCTCTGAATATTTCCAGTCATGATCACATACAGGCAAACTCAAATCATAGAGCAGAGCAGTGCCAAAACACGACACACGTTTATCGTCTTCCACAAATTGCTTGCAATTTTAAGTTAACCACAGATGTCGCTAGAGAGCACAAAGTTACGTAGTGCAGCTTTAAGTTACTTTTTAAATAATACTTCCTAGAAAAGTTTTTTGTTTTACGCTCATTTACAATGTCTATATTTTTTCCTCATTCACTGTCGCACACCCTTCACCTGTCACAGAATCACTAGCAGACGTACATATTAATTCATAAATGTATTATACATATTACTTTAGCGCAAGTAATGTACTTAAAAGTAATTAGTTTAACTGAAAGTCAGTAACTGTAATCTGATTACAAGAATTTAAAATGTAATGTGTTACACTACTTTTTTGTCTTAAAAGTAATTAGATTACAGTAACTAATTACTTTGTAATTGAATACACCCAACATCACTGATAATATAGTTTGAATGGACAGCAAGTTAAATGTGGATAAATGCATCTTCCAAATGTATGAAATGTAAATGTATAGCATTTTATTTTAATATTTTATTTTGTCAAATCACTGCCTCTAATGCACTTACATGATTTCAGCGTTACTAACAGAGAAGTCAACTGTTTAGTCAAAGCAACATTAAACCCCAGTAAAGACTGGTTAAAATACTTGTCTGGAGAAGTATTCAACAAAAGCAGTCCTTGAACTACAAGAAATCACAGATGTATTTTGAAACAAAAGACACAGAGAGGCTGGGGATCTACTGCAAATACTTTAAACACTTTAAAAGATAAGATGCCTCCAAAAGACTTTCAAGGTTAAAATGTAGAAATAGATGAATGCAAGTGAGAAAAAGAAACTTGAAAAGAAAAAAATATATGGCAAAATTTGTGTTAACAAATTTCTGTTACCCAGTAATATGGTAACCTGACATGCACTTTTCATTTTGGCTCCAGTGAATGCACCCTTCACAACCATCCTGAAATCCAAAACTCATTTACAGGTGTGACATGACTCAATTAATGTGATAACTGTGACTCTGTGGATGTGTTCAGAGAGAAAGTTTGTCCATCTCTGACAAAAAAATAGAAAAAAAAAAAGAGAAAAAAGCAGCTAGCCATACTTATGCAATAACATGACAGCTACTTCAAATATAAACAACCGAAGACTAGCTAAATCTAAGGGAGGATGAATTAACATTAAAATTCCAGAGTGAATGCCCAATATTAAATAATAAAATAATAAAATACTGCGGGTTTTGTTCATGCACTTAATTTTGCCGTGTTGAATTTTTTAGTAGTCTGCCCTCGTCTCTTGATGGGGTCGTATCTGCAGACATGCACAAAAAATGCTAATCTATCAATGGCTCTGTGCCAGCTGCCAAAGATTAAACCCTGTTAAAAACCTAAAATATACTTTATGAAATATAGCATTAGTTTAGCCCTGCTGAAGGAAAATTATTATACCAGCTACTGCAGGAAACAAAGCTAGCTAAACCTGCTGATGATGCATCACACAAATACTGAAATACTGTCAAAATCAAAGTTAAGACCATAATTTTATGCTAATAGTTAGTCAAAGTAAAATATTTGGATAAGCCAGTAAAATCATTGACATCACTACACTGTTAACAGAAGTGCCCTGCACAATCAAACTGTTTTTTTGAGTCCAGAGGATTTTAATCTTTATCTTTGACAAAAACCCTTAAATGCGTGGGTGTTTCGCCAAACATTATTACATACTGCGGTCTTTAGAGACCCTGCACGTACTGTATATCTATCACAAATGGATCTACAAAATATCCAGCAGTGTTGGGTAATTTACCTAAAAATAGTAATCCTCAATAGTATTTCTCTAAAATTTTAATCAGATTACTTTACTAATTACATCATTAAAAAAGTAATCACTTTACTAATTTAAATTACACATTTAACTAATTTAACACATTACTTTTAAGTTACTTTCTAAAACACTTTTCTGCTCAACAAATTCAAAATAATGTCTATATGTATTTTTTGTTCATTGTTACACACAAGTCATAAACTCAGCATTTCACATTTTTCCTCCAAAATGACTCATTACAGGGCCATAATAATGTATTCTACATTAATAATATAGTAGAATTAAGCATAACTCAATAATGTACTTAAAATTAATTAATTGAAAGTCAGTAACTGTAATCTGATTACAAGAATTTAAAATGTAATGCAAAACACTACTTTTTTTACCAAAAGGTTTTTAGATTACAGTAATGAATTACTTTGTAATTGAATTACACCCAACACTGATGCCCAGATAGTGTCAAATTTTCAAAACATCTTCAAGACAATTAGAAAATAATAGAATTGAATATATTCTGATATATTTTGATGTTTTATTTTTCATATATTAAAGAGATGATGAAATACATAAAGAACCGGATTCATTCACAACACATATTGAAACACATATTGAGCTACACATAATGCATAAGCTTCGCAGAAGCTACACATATGTATTTTCTAGATGCATAACTTTCATAATTTCAGTAGTTCACCTAAATGACAAAAGTCAAATCATACGTGTTACACTTGCTATAGTTTACTTCCACATTGCTTTTTCATCAAATAGCAATGTCAAATGTAAATCAAGTAAACCATTGACACATCAGTGCCACTTTGAGTAATCAATAGCATGTATAATGTGTATGTGTACACGCATATGGAGTACTAATAATTCAGCATTGTCACACCAAAAATCAACGTGATATAGTATTTGTCTTATAATAAAAAAATGAATATATATCCTGTGATAGTAAACTTATATAGATATGAAATAATCATAAAAATATGGTTTATGGAAGTAAAAAAATAAAAACATAAAAACAATAACTATTACATGTCTAGGGTTTTTAATGACCCTATACACTTTTGGTAATTACGCAGTTATAAAGATACCCCAGAAAGAAACCCCAGAATTGAAATCTTAATTTAAAAATGTGATATCCTTCAAACTCCCTAAGGACTCGTGTTGTGAAAAGAACAAGAAAGCTCTCTGGAGCTTCTGTTTTACAAAGCTCATGGACATTGACTTTTTTCACACTCTTTTGTGCATGAATGTGAGTTTCTGAACTCCTGGGCCAGGTTTCAGTAAAATCACAGCCATTGTTACTCTTTAGCACATAACAGCCCCGGCTGCTGTCCAACTGAAAGGAAGAGTGTGTTTAAATATGTGTCTGAGGCTGTCTTGAAATATATCAGGACGTAGTCAGTCACTCTGACTGCAGAGACGAGGCGCAGATGGCCTAGAATGCTTGAGGAGCTACAGTAAAAAGAAAACTCACATACACTGTACAGACTGAACAAGAGCTACTTCCACTTTATTGTATATACAAGCATGGAATATTGTATAAACTGGGGAGTTTTTCCACATTAAAATGTCATGTTCAATAGTTATTATTTTGGAAAAGAGAAACAGTGATTATCAAGAAATCAAAGGAATTGGTGTTTTAATCATGGAGACCAACTAGATTCAAGTTGCTTCTTCTAAAAAGGGTATTTGAAAGAGAGTTTAAATTCTGCAACAGGATTAGAGCACCAATTTTGGGCTTTAAACAATGCAAAACAGAACCTCTCTGGATCATCTGGAATGTTGGCCAGAACCTTATATTGAAACCCAAAGTCTTTAGTTGTCTGTTACAATGATTTTAGGTCTACAAGACTGAAACCTGTTTGGGGCATTTGGGATAAACATTTTTCTCAGTCATTCATAAATGTATTTGGGGGGAAATGTAATAGTACATGTTTTTTATATAATCCTAGCACATAAAGCCATCAAAAAGTAATAACAAAATAAATAAAAATAAAATAAAATAAAAATTCTACAGAAAATAGCTTTACTAAAAAATTATGTCCACATATGTGGACAGCGAGACTACGTTGTGAAATTTTAAATAACACTAAGCTATAGAAAGTCAGATTTATTTTTTCATCAAATTGTTTATTATATTTCCAAGAGTGTCAGTTATTCATGTTTTTGAGACGTTACAGACATTACAGATGATTTTCTGTAAAGCTAAATAAATCATTCTTATTTTAAGTAATGTCCAGCATCATCCAGTCACTGCCAACAATGTTAAAATAAAATGTTGCTTTTTAAAATTCTGAATATATATATATATATCTATATATATATATATATATATATATAATGTAAATGTAAAATAAACATTAAACAGTATTTCATTGCAAGTCATCATTTACACGTGTTGGATTTACCTTTAAAATAATTGTTAAAGAGGAATACAAAATGCACCCATTTCTTCGAATGACCCAAATATCAGTGTGGACCTTCTGTATAGAGCTCAATACAAAAGGTACGAACTAGAGACTCAAAGACACAAGCCCTCTGTCCTTCAGATTCATCTTGTTCTGGGGAATGTTTCTTTGTCTGTGTGTCACTCACAAAGCATTTTTTAAACTACAACAGGATACAGTTCATTTAGCAAGGCTAGCATGAAAAAACCTTCCTGAGAGTAACAGAATCTGCAGCATATTTTCTACCATCGATCTTTGAGATGACATCAATGATACACTCTCTGCTGAAGAACTACTGCAACATCTGCTGTGACGGCCACACAAATGGGAACTGTCCTAATTTATGAAGCAAGAAACTAAGCGATGCTAAGTCTTGTGATCAAGTACAGTAAATGTACAATTTTACCAGCCACTTAGATAATTTATCAGCCATTTTTATTTTTCACACACACACAAACATACACACACGTATGTTGGTGCAGCTATCGTTATGAGGACTCTCCATATACATAATGATTTTTATACTATACAAACTATAGATTCTATCCCCTAAACCTAACCCTCACAAAAAACTTTCAGCATTTTTACATTTTCAACCACATTTATAGCATAATACCCTTGTAATTACCAGTGTGTAATTACCCCTCCCCCCCCCCCCCCCCCCACACACACACACACACAATTTTAGAAACATGACAAAAACTTTAAGTGGACCAATAAAGAACTGTTCTATTTGAATTCAGTTCATATCTGCATAGGTCTTTTCCCCACACAAAGGTATCTTATGGCTTTAGAAGACATAATTTAGCACATAAGTCATATGGAGTATTTTAATTTTGATGTTTTTCCTGTCCTTTCTGGAGCTTGACAGCCCCAGTCCCTAATTAAAAAGCAGCAAGAAAATTCAGGTTGAAACATCACGAGAGTGTGTAAATGGTAACAGAATTTTCATTTTTGAGGCAAACTATTCCTTTAATTCTCAGAACATCTGCTTTATTTAAGTGAATGCAAAACCCGTTAGTTAAATGTGGGAAAGATCAGCCATCCATGTGACTAGTGTAACCACACTGCTGCCATCTTGATTTTAGTCAACTAGATCAGTGATGATGATCAGAGATTTGGGAGTAAAATAGAAGAGATGATGAGTAACAGTGATGCAGCTTTTTATCTTTGTTTTCAAAGATTGGAGACTGGAAAGTCTCCGAGGTGCTTTCACGACCCTATCTCTCTGCACCATCCATCAGACTGATCGAGTCAAAACAAAAGCAAAAGAAGTGAAACAAAGATGGTTATTATGTGGGTCTGTATCTCCTTGCGATATCGCCCCTTCGAGATCTCTTAAACAACCATATTACAGAGAAACCTTCCCAAAACACCAGAGAGCCAAATCATAAATATTCCACAGCTCAATTCCATTTAGATTTGATATGTGCTCTAACCATCAGATAAGGTGTAAGGTCTGATTTTCATCACTCCACGAACCAGCTTGACACCAAACAAGATAAGAAAGAGCCAGAGACAAAGACACAAATCAACACACACACACACACACACACACACACACACACACACACACACACACACACACACACACACACACACACACATGTGGGCTAAGGGCTACATCCTCATTGACAGAAAACCTGTAAATACTCAGGGATCTGTATTAAGAACTGGTCTTCATCACTGTCAATTTAAGCTGGGAAGTTTCTTCTCAGCTGAAACTTCCCCTGAAAATTTCTCTCTAATGCCATAAGTGTTGGGGAAGCTACTTTAATACTGTAGCTTGTCAAGCTACATGCTACTAGCCAAAAGTAGCTAACCACAGTGAAGCATCTTAAGGGGCAAGATCTTTTGAATTAATCAATCAAATCTGCAGTAAAATTTGCTTGTCAAGTGTAGTTTTCTGCCCTGTGTTGACATTTTCCCAACTGAAAGAGAAATGTTGTGTAGGACATATTTTTTTTTTTTTGTTGTTGTTGTTTTTTTTTAATGGCCAGTAGTGTTTCGATTCATCACAACAATGCCACATGCTGGTTAGACTCATTAGACATTCCATTTGCATTAGACATATACATACAGGGTTGGGGAGTAACGGAATAGATGTAACGGGATAATGTATTTAAAATACAAAATACAAGTAACTGTATTCCACAACAGTTACAATTTAAATCATTGGTAATTAGAATACAGTTACATTCAAAAATAATTTTGATTACTGAAGAGATTACTTTGCATTTTGTTGTCATTTGTTTCATTTAATAATTAGTCCTTTTAGATGGAAAACATTTATACATATAAATTATTCGATCCAAAGTGCATTTGAACAAAGGTGAAACACTTTCTTATGATGTGTAACATTCATACGAGCAGACAGAGAAGTAAGTCTGAAGTAAGTTTGGAGCAGAAGAAATAGAAATAAACCTTGTGTAAACTGTCAGCTTTACGCTAAGCTAAAATGCTATTTCTAGCCATTTTACATTCACATGTTACCAGGCACGATCATATTTTTTTATCAAGAAAATTCACGTTTGATCATAATTTATTTTTTCTAGAAAGACTTTGATATTAGGGCAAAAAGCGTATTCTTGATAATAATTTTTGTATTGTTTTCCTGTAAAAATATCTAAAAATCTTTAAAACAAGATCAGTTTGATTTATCTTGTTTTGGAAACAACACTGCATAAGATATTTAGGTTTTTCAGAGAATGTATTTTTAACATGTATATTTTGTCTTACTGTACTGGCAGAGTTTTTATAGTCAAAACAAGTGAAAAAATCTACCAGTGCTGAAGAAGTAATCCAAAGCATTTAGAATACGTTACTGACCTTGAGTAATCTAACAAAATATGTTACAAATTACATTTTACAGCATGTATTCTGTAATCTGTAGTGGAATACATTTAAAAAGTAACCCTCCCAACCCTGTATATATATATATATATATATATATATATATATATGGGAACACTTTCTATGAAACCCATATACAGTATATAATGCATTGTAAAGGCATTATAAATGCATTATACAGATTTCATAATGTCTCACACCTTATTATAAGTTATAACTTAAAAATAATTATAACTACAGTTATAATACATTATATGACCTCCCCTGTTCATAGTTATACTTTAGAAAGTTATACTTTAGAGTATGATGCATTATGACACAGCAGCATATAATGCCCCAGAAGCTAATAAATGTCATATAAGTGCTGTATAGTCTAAACAGCAAAAAGGGTTAATGACATGTTCATTTAATTAAAGTTACAAAAGCAATATATTCTTATAAACAGCCATAATATAAACGTGTATTTATTTATTTTTTTCTCAAGAGAGAGTTTCTGATATATTTTAACCATGTAACTTTACAAGTGTTTTTCGTAAAATCTCAGAATTTACATTGAATGCGTGTTATTTTGTATTTTGTGCACGTATAATGCATATAACTTCCAGCTTGACTTGTAATGTCTTATCACCACTTAAAAATATCTTATGGATGTTTATAAGTAGACATTGCTTTTGTCACTTTACTTAAAGCATACCTATTATAAATTACAAATATATATAATACATTATAACTTTTGCAGATACATTGGATGTTGCTTGTGTTATAATGCATTATGCTTTAAGGTATAACTATGAATAGGTAAGTATTATAATCAATTATAACTGTGGTTGAAAAGTTATAACATATTATAAGGTGTATTATGAGACATTACTAATGCATTATAATTTACAATGCATTATAAATATGGGATTCATAGAAAGTGTTACCATATATATTATAAAATACTGTGACTGGTCACCATTTCTTTTCACCATTTTCCCCCACCATTTTCAAGTTAATCACCTTTTCTGGCTTTTACTAGATAATTTGAAATGGTCCTGTGGTGTGAATTAAGTGCATTTTTAAAAGACCAAATATGCCTTATAGTCTCTCAATTAATATGAGGTCATAAAAACGGCATGTATAGTAATTACTGAAGAATTGGACTAATTTTGTTAAAAACAGTTTTAGATGAATTATAGCATATCACACTGTGGGAGACTGCTCAACAGCTAAATATTTAATGTCAACTACCAATCTATGTAACTCCATTTTACAAAGGAAGATGTTAAATGCAGTACAGTAGTATGGAGTGATTACTCAAATAAATTAGTGAATCCATGTGAGCGTGCTTTTTGAAATAAAACCAGAATGAATGAATTGATCCACTAAAATGACTCAAATTTGAGAGAAAGGACATTCTAGTTAACAGTATTTGATTTTTGGTTGTAAGCAGAGTTGAGTAAGTTAATAAAAAGTAATCTACTACAAGTGACTAACTACTTATCTAAAAATTATAATCAGATTTCTTTACTGATTACTTCATTTGAAAATTAATCACATTACTAATTACTTTTCTTTTAAGTTACTTTCTAAAACACGAAATAATTCATCTTTCTCCTTGTTCATTGTTGCGCACCTATCAGCTGTCACAGAAATGCAAACAGATTTACGTACTGTATTAACATTTGAATTCACATTTGAATTATACTAAACATTAACAATATTTTTTTGATATATTTGTAACTCAAGTAATGTATTTAAACGTAATTATTTTCATTGAAAATCAGAAACTACTAGAATTTAAAATATAATGAATTACACTACTTTTTTTTTTTTTTTATTTTGTAAGTAATAAGATTGCAGTAATTAATTATTTTGTAATCCATTTACATCCAAAACTGATTGTAAGTCAATAACAGCAATAAAAATGTACACTGATACTTGTTTGTTGGGAAACAATGGCTTGTTACTGGACAAAGCTACTCTGTTAATAGTGTCGCAACATGTACTTAGTTACAAGATCAAAAATGCAGCTAGTATTGTGCCTAAATGCAAAACAATGCAAATGGATTGACAAGGTGAATAAGTTTCACTTTCTCATCACATTCTATCACCATCCACACCCAGTCTTTATGAAGTTTTTGTTACCCTGAAACCATCCTGCAAGATTTATATATATATATATATATATATATATATATATATATATATACATTTTTTTTAATTCATTTTATATGAGGTTTAATATGCAATCCTGTGTCCAAAATTTGGGACATAAATACAGTCTAAATAATGTTTAAAATGTTTGTGATTTTGTAATTTTCTAGCAATTTGAATGCCAATTTAGCACATTATATTACAAAACTAGCTATTTTTCACACTACATTCATTTTAGTTTATTCTATCTAATAGTACTCACATTAAGAAACAGGCAATTTGTTTCTCTAATGCTTAAAAAAAAATAAAAAAAAATAAATAAAAAAAAATCACGGACCACCAGAGTGTATGTGCCCTGTTCGTGTAAAGTTCCACCAATGTTTTAAATCAAATAGACCTCTCGGGGAGAGCAGGGAACATAGTAATGAGTAACGTGACTGTCCCGGTTCGGTTTTTGCATGACAAATACTAGTCAGGAGGCAGATGTGATGAGGCTTAATCCATTAAAGCCAGCATCTCCTCCCGGTTAAATCCTAATGAGGATTTAAAGAGCTCGACTGCAGGGTGCCACTGGACAACAGACACACCTTGCTGAGCGGTGTGCCCCCAACCCACTGTTCCCCTTTCTTATTGCACAGATTAGGGAGAAGGGCTGATGAAAGACAGTGAAGACAAATGCCCCCCCAACCCACCCCCACCCCCCCACCCCCAACCCCCCGTCGCTTGGCATTATGGGAAGTCTGATCCCTCAGTCTGATAGAAAACCCCTGGGTAAGAGCAAAAACAAAAAACACCAGACAAGTAGAAGAAAGGCACAAAGAGACCTTACTGAAGTATTAAACAAAAAACAAAAGAATCCAAGATCTGAATCCGTGAGCGTTCGGGGCGACTAAATACGGGTTTAGAGAATGTAGATATACTGATATTGACGTAATGTTGATATAAACACAAAGCCACAGTACAGAGGCTGAAGGAACTGGCTTTAGCTGCTCAAAGATAATCAGTTTCGCTAGTTTAAATGTTTCCTTAGAAAGTATAACTGCACAGATGGAATTTTGAGGCATGTGAAAGACTTGTCCACACTTGTCCATTTCTAAAGGGAATGACACATTCTCACAGCAGGATTCATGTCATTTAATCATTATTAAACCTTTGCGTGAAAGAACCAAATCTGTGATGAATCTTGTGCAGTAGCATTAATCCTGGTTCAAGACAAGTAATCAGAAGTAGCTTGTTATGTTTATTTTTGTTCACTCGTATCCCCCAAGATTGACATCAAGTTATAACACAAATCACCTCAGCATTGTTTCCCCTAAAATATTTGCTTGACACATGAGGAGACACAAGCGCAACCAAGTCAATCACAGAAACCAGGAAGATACGCTCTAATTCTGTCTGTGGAGAAAGAGACAGAATGAGAAAGAGAGAGAGAGAGAGAGAGAGAGAGAGAGAGAGATACAGCAAGAAGGAGACAGGCAGACAAAGAGAGAAATACCACAAGACAGCTAAAGAGAGAAACAAAAACTCAACAGAAATTTGATATGAACGTTTCCCTCCCCTCCCCCCAAAAAACAACCAAGTCAACATAACCAACCCAAACCTAATGTTAACTTTTATCTTGTATATTTTCTTATTTCTTTTGATACTACACCAAACATACATTTCTGAACTGAAACAAGCACACGTAGAGATATATAGAGAGCTGCCATTCTAGACGTCTCTGTGACATATTTTACTCTTAATCAGCAGGAATTCAACTTAGGTGTTTAAAGAGTTGAGACAGACAGACAGCTCATTCAGTCAGAGAGACAGATGGCTCATTTACCATAGAAAGACAGACGGCTCGTATCAGACAGAAAGACAGACCGCTCATTTCAGTCAGATTTTGAAGGCAAGAGCGACAGCAGCTGTCCAAATAAGGGGCCCATCAGAGAAGGAATTGATGATTTTTAGGTTACACTTTTATTGGGGGTAAAGCTACAGTATATGTCCTGCATATAAATGGGGGAGGATGATTCGAACGTGACTAGGATTATCACATGTGATGGTCAAATGTTTATCACAATATGAGTAATTTTGTATCATTTAATGGCATACAGTATATTACAATATAGTTATTTTGCAAGAAATTCAACCACATTATTTATATAAAACATTAATTATTTCCATTTTGATGATCATGTTGATTAAGTTTCAGAAATGAAAGGTACTTTATCTCATTTGTTCATTTTCTGTTTTTTATTTGGAACTTGACGGGTGCAACCAAAAGATAAGATTTTTCATAAAAAAATGTCTAGCATCTATGTAAAAACAGCTTCACATTAGTTTACCTCTGTGTTAAAACAATTGACTCAAAACAGTAAAACTATTAGTATAAAACAACTAGTTCTGACTATTAAACTCTGCTTTGAATTACATCCCTTAAAGGGCTAGTTCACCAAAAAATGAAAATTCTCTCATCATTTACTCACCCTCATGCCATCCCAGATGTGTATGACTTTCTTTCTTCTGCTGAACAGAATTTTTAGATGAATATCTCAGCTCTGAAGGTCCTTTTAATGCAAGTGAATGGTGACCAGACACTTAAAGCTCCAAAAGGCAGCATAAAAGTAATCCATACGACTCTAGTAGTTAAATCTATGTCTTTAAAAGTGATATGATTGGTGTGGGCAAGAAACAGACTGATATTTAAGTCCTTTTATATTATAAATCTACCATAAGATTTATGGTAAAAAAAGATTTAAATATTGATCTCTTTCTCACCCAAAGCGATTGCATCACTTCAGAAGAAATATATTAAACTACTGGAATTGTGTGATTTTTGGAGCTTTGAAGTTCTGGCCACCATTCAGTTGCATTGAAATGGCCTACAGAGCTGAGATATTTTTTTCCAAAAATCTTAATTTGTGTTCAGCAGAAGAAAGAAAGTCATACACATCTGGGATGGCATGAGGGTGGGTAAATGAGAGAATTTTCATTTTTGGGTGAACTTTAATAACAAGTTATTTATCATCTTAACTTATTTGGGACATGTCTCGCTCTGAATTGTTGCATCACTCCATGTTTCTTTGTCACTATCACTTGTACATAACATAAAGCTGTCCTGCCCACTGACAGCCAAGGAAATATATCTAGCGTGGTATAAAATGTATAGCAAAATCTCTAATCTTCTAATGGTATATACTGTCATACCATCTAGCGCTTTCGGATAGTGAGATTTTTATCCCAAACCCCAGGATTTTAAAATTTCATATGCTTTGGACATGAAAATCAATGACCTACAGACCCGTATTTATGCATATCATGTTCAAAATTCAAAATTCAATGGGCATGACCTTTAAATATCTAAAAAGATTGACCAAATTTCCAGTTCTGAGGGAAAAAAAAAACACAGCTGAAATGGAGGCATCATAGGTCAAGACTGCAATCACATTTCACTGTAAAAGAAACTATTCGCACTGTGAAAAAACATGGGGTACAGTATGTACAGTATTCACCTAATAACAGGTGAAAGTTGGCTCTTCATGAAGCAAAGGTTCAACCTTCAATTCTGTTTTGTCAAAAGGCTAAAGTGGTCGAGAAGGCAGTTCATTCTGAGATATGTTATTTGGCTGTCTGAAAGTCATACAAAAGCTATTCTGATATGAATTAAGATGAAGATGAAGCATTTTTATGAATACAAGCGGGTGGCCGCTGTTTGAGGAAATCGTTCCCTACTATTAGTTCTGAATAAGCTCAAGGTAGCAAGACACAGACGGATATTATTCAGTCCTTTCTATAATAATAATAATAATAATAAAAAGAGCGTCTCATATTACTTCCAATCCTTTGCCGGCAAATTGGCCAAACGGTAAAAGCAAAGCTTTTTTTCAAAACTACTTAGCCACCTCCTGAAATAAGCCAGCATCAGGGTGTTCAAAGCAAAACTGCAATTGCTGGTAAATTATGATGTTAATTTATCAGACAATAAACCTGCACCTCATTACTGTAAAATGAAATTAGTCAATTTGAGTCCTGTTGACTTTTATAGAAATCCCATGGACAAAACACCTTTTGTGACAGTAAAACATTTTGTTGTGGGTATGTCCTCACTAAGGCAAGAAATATACTCTATGTACGTATGCAAATGTAGGTGTAAATGCTTGGTCAATGCATTAAAAGTGCGCTGTCCTGTTTGTACATTTTAAAAAAGTGAAGTGTGTGATTTCTGCGCCACTAGAATTACCAAGTGGAATAGCAAAAATGTATATACTCAAACAGGTTTCCCAAACACTCCCCTGTAAAAATAAAATAAATAAATAAATAAAAATTAACTTACGATTGCTATTGGTCAACCACATTTTTTATTGTGTTGGAAACTAACAATAATACTCCAAGGGCCAACAGACTTAACTTCAAATGTCCAATTAAACCAAATGTTTAATGAATTACTTGAAAGAGAAAACTGACCGCTATAGCGTCCGTTGTGGCAACGCTGAGATTGCAATGCTTGCATTATGAACTGGGCTCAGACACATTTCAAAATGCAACAACAAGCACATCAAGCTTGTAGCAATAATTGTCTGTATTCATGTACTTGTTCAGAGTATGCTTTTTTGCTGCCTAATGCTTATTAAAGATCTACTGCTTGTGAATAAGAACCGCATATAATTAATTTACAGAATTAATATTCAAAATCACGGGTCATTCTCAGTTTAATTACGGTGAAATTATGTGCATTACATATTAAAGTGTTTCAGTTTGTTTTCAGGCCTTTAACGTTCCATCCCACAATGTTATGACAACTTGTGCACTTTAACATTTATCATAAAATAAAAGATGACTCATTTTTACGAAGTAGAAAAATCACTATGAATATCAAATAAGCATTAGGAGCTCAGACTAATATACCATTCAGCATATACAACCCTGATTCATTATATAAGAGCACAATGCCACATTTTATACAATGGCAGACGTACTGTCAATAAAATGGCTCCACAATGCTTCATCACTGCTTTGCATTTCAGCTTCATAAAATACCAAAAGAAACAAAAACAACAACAAAAAAAAAAGACTTTGAGAAGATGCATGGAATAAAAATGAGTTACATCCAAACTTATAGACAGCATGAAATAAAATCAGAAAGATGAGACCTGAAGTTTGTAGGATATACTCGAGAGAGACACGCAACAAACCCTCAAGCAATCAATCTTTCCAAGTTTCTGCACAAGCGAAAACTTCCAGCCATTTATGGCTATAGCAGTAACCCATTTAATTCAATTATAAAAATGCATTAAAAAGATATTACGGCAGGGACAGAGTGTAATGAGGCGTGTTTACTTGAGGATATTGTTTATAATGAGCAGTTGTTGGGTTTAGGCCTATAGTTAGAACAGGACATGAGAGTAAACAGACTGAGATGAGATGAGGGAAAACTCAGATAAATATGGAGGCAGAAACACTGTATGGTCTTTCTTTTAATTTAACGCATACAAAAATAAAGGCAGGCTCTGTGTTAATGCAGACCACTTTGCAAGAACCTCAGGCTATCTGTCTGTAAGGAAACAGTCATTATTTATCTGAGCTATCAGAAATGGTGTCTGCCTCAAAAGTCAAAAACCACATAAATGAAAAACAGAAACTGATGAAAAACATGAAACTGATGATATCACACAGACCAGGGCTCAACAATAAAGATTTTTTTCTGAGGGCCAGTAGTTCAGATTTTTACTTGTCCTGTCATTTTTTACTGGCCTTTTCAAAATAAATAAATAAATAAATGTTATTTTTAGCAACATATTTTACAGTGTCCCTTCAAAGTAGTTGGACTCTTTTGCACATTTAAGTCAGACTTAAACATATCTGAATGCCACTGCATTAGAAAACAACATACGTATCAAACCAAGTGTCATCTGCAAACAAATGATGTTAATTTTTCTGAGCTGTTTTTGCAGTTCATTATAACCAGTTGGACTCAGTGTGATTTGTAGTGGATGTATGAAGTCAGTTCCCCTCAAGTTCACACAGGTGTCATAGTAGAGCATCCCCATATGTAGTTCCACAAAGTTTAACAAACGAGTGTTCAAATACTTTGTGTCTTTGTGTCTTCATTTTGAACACTATATCTATTGTTTTTGAACTTGTGGAATATTTTGATTGAGAAGTGTGTTTGTGCTATATTTCTTTGAACCTCCTGAGACCCTGCGTCTGCGTGGACATGACATTTTGACTTCGCCATGTGCAACGCATAATTTCATTTCATTTAAACCGACTGATCTCAATTCAGGAAACTCTGGGCTGTCAGTAAAGGGTTAAACTTTTGATGCACAGAGTCATGTGATCAAACAATATGGTGTCGATCACAGAGGAGTTTGTGTTTGAGAGAAACACCAACAAAACTACATCTGGTAAGAAACCGAATTACGTTTTTACACTGAAACCTGACTGAGTCAAAAGATAAGAGTCTCTAGTTTCATACAATATGCCTTTTTATTATTTTTTTTAAATTATTTTTTAGCAATTTATCACGAAACGGCACGCTGTTAAACACAATAACCACATTCGTGGACTGTATGCTCAGTTTCAGTTAAAATATCCTATAATCACAGTGCATTATCATATTGAGAATCAATGGATGCATCTTAAAACTGGAAAAAAAGTTGCTTTCAGAGGCTTTATATGGAGCTACGATGAAAATAAGGTGCATTTCGAAATGTTCTGAGAACAGTGCAGACAGACAGCTCACTGGAGGTTAAGTCATTCACTAAATAGGGAGCAAGGGAGCATCCAATAGCTCTCTATGGAGTTAAGTGCATTCAATCCAAACTTCCTACTTAAAGTTCAGTTTCAGGCTGCAGATGATGTTTGAACCACTCAACATGCTTGGCAGACATGGGAAAATGGAAATCAGTACTTAGATTCAGAATTTATAATGTATAATTTTATTTGAACAAGGTGGGCAGTGATTGGATGATGCTGGCCAATACATTAAATCAGAATTAATTATGATAATTTCTGATGTAATGTCTGTAACATCTCAAAAACATAAATAACCAACACTCTGGGGGGCTTGGGTAGCTCAGTGGTAAAAGACACTGGCTACCACCCCTGGATTTCGCTAGTTCGCTAGTTCGAATCCCAGGGCGTGCTGAGTGACTCCAGCCAGGTCTCCTAAGCAACCAAATTGGCCTGGTTTCTAGGGAGGGTAGACTCACATGGGGTTACCTCCTCGTGGTTGCTATAATGTGGTTCGTTCTCGGTGGGGTGCGTGGTGAGTTGAGCATGGATGTTGCGGTGGATGGTGTGAAGCCTCCACACGCGCTATATCTCCATGGCAATGCGCTCAACAAGCCACGTGATAAGATGCGCGGGTTGACGGATGTGGAGGCAGCTGGGATTCATCCTCTGCCACCCGGATTGAGGCAAATCACTTCACAACCACAAGGACTTAAAAGTGCATTGAGAATTGGGCATTCCAAATTGGGTGAAAAAGGGAAAAAAAATAAAATAATAAAAATAAATAAATAAATAACCAACACTCCTGGAAACATAATAAACAATTAGATGAATCTATTTGGTCTAAAAAAAAAATAATAATTATATATTATTATTATGATTATTATTATTATTATTATTATTATTTGCATGTTTCTTAGGGGCTACTAGTTACAAATCAAAAAGGGAAATGGAAAAAGCACACAGCAGTCATGCAGGGGTCTTAGCAGGTTAAAATAAATGCTACTTGGTTTGATATTTTGTTACAATGCAAAGACATTCATACATGTTTAAGTGTGGCTTCGGTTTCCAAATACTTTTTGGGGGCACTTTTCATAATTTTCATTAAATATTGACTTTTCTATGCAAAAATAAACAACAATTGACGAAATTACAGCTTTAATGTAACTACATGACAGCTATAAATTAATAAACACATGTTTTGCTAGAAAACAAAGGCATACTGTGTTTTGTTTATAAATTTCAACCCACTCTAACTGATCCTTCCAAGACTATCACAATCATATATATATATATACAGGGTTGTGGAGTAATGGAATACATGTAACTGGATTACGTATTTAAAATATAAGTAACTGTATTCCACTACAGTTACAATTTAAATCATTGGTAACTAGAATACAGTTACATTCAAAAAGTATTTTGATTACTGAAGAGATTACTTTGCATTTTATTGTCATTTGTTTCATTTAATATTTAGTCCTTTCAGATGGAAAACATTTATACATATAAATGATGCGATCCAAAGTGCATTTGAACAGCAGTGAAACACTTTCTTATGATGTGTTAAATTCATACAAGCAGACAGAGAAGGAAGTTTGAAGTTTGGAGCAGAAGAAATAGAAATAAACCTTGTGTAAATTGTCAGCTTTACGCTAAGCTAAAATGCTATTTCTAGCCATTTTACATGCACGTTACCAGGCACGATCATATTTTTTATCAAGAAAATTCACGTTGGATCATAATTACTTTTTTTCTAGTAAGACCTTTGATATTAGGGCAAAATTTTTATTCTTGATAATAATTTTTGTATTGTTTTCCTGCAATAAATATCTAAAAACCCTTAAAACAAGATCAGTTTGATTTATCTTGTTTTAGAAACAACACTGTACTGTACTGGCAGAGTTTTTATAGTCAAAAATCTACCAGTGCTGAAGAAGTAATCCAAAGTATTTAGAATATGTTACTGACCTTGAGTAATCTAACGGAATACGTTACAAATTACATTTCACAGCATGTATTCTGTATTCTGTAGTGGAATACATTTCAAAAGTAAACCTCCCAACCCTGTATATATATATATATATATATATATATATATATAACATTTTGACAAATTCTCAGCTATGTTAGCCAGCAAAAAATCTAGAGTTCTTTCAAACTAGCCGCTAACTAGCCACAAGTTTGCAGCAAATTTGCTACTCATTATTTTGACATGAAAATGAGCTTGTGATTTGCCACAAATGTTTGCCAGATGTTTGCAGCTCTTCATCTGTAGTGGTGTACCTGCAGCAAATCTTTGGCAACTATGGACAATGTGCCGCAAGTTTGCGGCAAAGCTCATTTGCATGTGAAAATAATCAGTGGCGAGATTGCGGCAAGTTTGCCATGAACTCTTGATTTATGTAAGGGGATAACAACCTTAGTGACTAATTGAAATCAGCAGAATTAGCAAAAAGCAATGTTCAAGACATCATAGAAAACCAAAAGTTTGCAAGACACAGAAGCACATGTGTATGATCAGTGAACAAAATGGCAAAAATTAAAATCCCCAAAAATGCCAAATCCCAAAAGAGATCTCATTTATTTACCAATTGTTTCTCCTAAGCAGCAAGGAGATTAACTGAAGAGCAGGAGCGAATGAAGACTTTTGCAGAAGTCTCCTGCTTCTCAATTTATTTCTTCTGAGAAAAAGACCTCAGTAATCTAACATGCATCTCCTATATAAATTGTTTGCAAAAGTCTGCAATCAAATGGCAGAGATCTCAAAATGAACTCAAACATTTCTCATCAAATTCTTCCAAGACCAAATGATCTGATTTATGCTTTCTAAATTAATTTAATAGCTCTATCCTTGTATTATTTATAAACAATTGTCTCGTTTGTCTATTTTTATTTCTTCTAAATAATTTTGGGAAAAACTTTTGAGACAAAGTTGATTGCTATTTGAAGCTATAAAGCTCTTGATATCCGAAAGAGCAACCTCTAAAAAAATAAACAATAAAACTGGCCACCAGGTAATTCTTTTTATTGAGCTCTGCATATGTTGCTTTTTAAAAAGATTTGAGACATTTTGAATAAAGTCTTACCGTCAGAACTCTGAACAACCGTCAAAACGAACAGCAGGCCACAGACAGCCAAAGACCTCCATTCTGAATGCCCCATCTTGGCTCCGACTGGACTGGGAACTTTCCACATGTTTGGATCGAAATCACTGTAGTCACAATGATCTGGGGAAGTCACTCTCAGAGATAACCATCATTGACCTCAGAGCCTGCAAGAAAACCACAGTGGACTGTCAGCGTTCAAGCAGTCAATGAAGAGCTCATCAGGCATATAAACTTCCTCCTTTAAACTACTTTAGTCTCTCTCACCTCAGTTTCCTCCACAGTGTTTTTTTTTTTTTTTTTTTCAGTAGAAACGTGCAGCAAATTCACACAGATCTAATCCCAGCAGTGGAAACCCTCTATCGGAAGCTGATTGAGACCTGAAACACCACCTCCCACATCACAAACAAGCTGAACAACAATCTATTTACCTCAAAGACTGGTCTTTACTATTCATCCGACTCTCTCCTCCCAAACCTGTTCCTCTACTATCATTTTCTGAGGGGGATCAGGTTTTTTGGCCCTCAAACTGTCCACTTAAGCCACCAGTGCATACCCAGAACTCCTCCACTTGAGAGCTGAAGATGACTCAGTCATAAACAGTATCTCATCTTTTGAATGTTTTTCTTCTCTGCATGTTTACACCCTCCACCGGCCTCCCATAAAACACACTCACACCCTCATGGGGGACATCGTCACTCCAGTAACGAGCCACTTAGGAGCCCATTAAAAACAGTGTGTGCACCCCCCTCAGTTTGTAGAAGATGCACTAAATATATCTCACCATCCTTGAATACATCATTGCATTACAAGGCATTTCCCAATGTCTGTTCTACTACTGGAATTGTCATATATACCCATAGGAAAGCAACATGAGAAAATAAGATCTCTTATAATCTGAATCCTTTGCCCTAGACAGCAATAAGGTTAAATGGAGAGCAAATGGAACATGCTTCCCCGATTTTCTCCTAAGAAAAAGACCCTAGTGATCTTGCATGTGTCTCCTCTGAGGTTTCAGCAATGTCTCAGGTTTGCCACAATACCAAAGTCCGAACTCAAAAGTCAGAAAATTCAGACACACTTTATATTAAGTTTCTTTAACTACTATGCACTTAAGCATTTGATGCACTTATGTACAGACATGTTTTTGCATAGTACTTACATTTAAAGTACCTGCATTTATTTGCATCTGTATTTACAATGTTAACCTTACCCCTAATCCTAAACTTAACCATACCCCAACCCATACCCTAAACCCTAACCCTAATCTAAACCCTAACCATAAACCTAAACCTACCTGTACCTCAACCTCAGTAGCAGCAAATTTTAATTGTATGAGAATTTTTCACAACAACTTATGGGGTGAAAAATGGGATTAAGAAAATATTAGGGACCTGTTTTAACTGAATGCAGGCTATACAAGAAGAGGGAGACTAGATGGTGGCCATAGCATCGTTAGCTTTAGCAAAATAATACTGAGGAACACCCAGACTAACTGGGTTGAAGCTTCTCAGGTTCTGACAAACGTTCAAAAAGCTTTTCTTTTCTTTTTTCTAAAACTGTCTTTGCTTGTTAGTACACGTTTTCCTTAGGTAAAAAAAAAAATACTAGCTATGCCGTTGTGGTGGCGGCTCACAGCAGGTTAGCTGTTAGGAAAATAAATGCATAAAGGATGAGGGTTGATCCCCTACATAGTCGAGGGGTGTTCGGCTAAATCAACGACAACATCTCCGTACTTTCATATCGGCGTCTCACGCTGTGAGCGGTTAACATGCTGATCAGTCTGCAGAAGCTGTGGTGCGGTCAAAGGCGGCTCGCCTGACTCCCGTGCTTCTCATTAAACGTGTTGAGGTCTCTCCCCTCTGCGGGAGGCCTTATCTCCCTAAGCTGTGGCAAAGACCGCCGATCAACACCTGTTAAGTGCTTCAAACAAATACCGCTGCTCGAACGCTGACACGGCACAGCAGGGACGCCTGTTATCGCTGTTCTGTGTGTTTTCAGTTCGCAAATCAAATTAAAAACTCTAATCATGACAAATTAAGACAACTAGCATTCATCTACAAAGGACTGAGGCCGGGCTGTTTCATCCCAACATGTCCTTTGATTAGGAAGCTAACCGGGTTGCTGGTTTATAGTGAAAGAATAACAGAATCGTGTTGCTTACATATAACCTAACGACAAACAGCTGTAAAAGGACTGTGATCGATTGAGAGGTCTAGACCTGGAGGGCTTTTTCATAGCTGTGCACATCTGCTCCAACAAGCTAACAATGCTCAACGTTCCTCAACAAAACCGTTGAGTGACATAAAAAAGGAACTTTGAAAGAACATTCCAGTTCTCTGGGAGAGAAGAGAGCCGTTGCAATCAGGGCTGAAAGGCTAGTTTGAGATGTTAATGCCAAAAAAGAGAAACAAAGGGCAGATGTGTAATCATACAGCCGTCTTTCTCCCAAGTGGGAGTGATACCCACCAGAGAATATAGGAGGAGTCGCTCATTCAGAAGGGTGGGTGCAGGAATAATCCACAAAGAGGTAAAGCCGAGGGGGGCTAGGGGAAACGGGGAGAGTTTACAAAGTTTACAATGCGAGATTGACAGCTTGCAAGTCTCGCTTGACCTCTAAATTAACCCCCAAGTTATCAATGAACTACAAAAAGAGCCATGAGATTGATGCTTAAAGAATATGACAAGTATAAAAAATGGGCCCACAAACAAGGACACGCACTCGCACAATAGCACTCAAACACCTAATGTCTGGACAATGCACACAAGCTGACATGCTAAATATTCATAATACACCATTAGCAGCACACCCTATCATAAAGATCTGCCCGTGAAGGGTTTGTTTGCGATGTTTTTGTATCTATACTGGAATATCAGGTCAGTGATCAGATGACAGTGTCCCATTGAGCCAGAAACGCTAGAGGAAATCAATCAGTGCTCCAGCACTGGGCCAGTTAATGCACAGCAACACATGAGTCACCCTGAACGCATCCAGACGGACTCAACTGTGATACATTCCCCTTTTCCATCCGGACACTGTCAATTTTTTTGTACATCTTAAAACCAAACAATGTCAGGGGCGATGGATGTATTCAGGTCACATACACAATGTCAGAAACTAAATGTACATGATATACTGTATATATACATTTTAATTTGATTTTGAATGACATTTTATTTTAAATTTTGGGTCTTGAACATCTGCATTCTTCCACTAACGTAGATGAAACACCGCACTAAAATACTCTGACAGTGTTTTAGCAACAGCAAAAGAAATTGTGCTTAAAGGGATGGATCACCCAAAAAGAAAAATTCTCTCATCATTTACTCACCCTCATGCCATCACAGATGTGTATGACTTTCTTTCTTATGCTAAACACAAACAAAGATTTTTAGAAGAATATCTCAGCTCTTTAGGTCCACACAATGCAAGTGAATGGTGGCCAGACCAAAAAGCATATAAAGTCAGCATAAATGTAATTCATTCGACTCCAGTGGTTAATATCTTCAGAAGCAATGTGATAGGTGTGGGTAAGAAACAGATCAATGTTTAAGTATTTTTTTTTTTTTTTTTTTTTTTTTACTTTAATTTCTCCTCTCTGCCCAATAGGGGGTGTATTGCACATAGAATGTGAATCATCAAAAACAAAAGAAGAATGTGAAAGTGAAAGTAGAGAGTTAGTTTGCAAATCAAATAAAGGACTTAAATTTATGTTTCTCATCCACACCTATCATATCACTTCTGGAGATATAGATTTAACCACTGGAGTCGTATGGATTAATTTTATGCTGCCGTAATATGCTTTTTGGACCTTCAAAGTTCTGGCCACCATTCACTTGCATTGTATGGACCTATAGTAAGTAGTAAGTTTGCAGTCTCATTTAAATGTGATGAGAGATGTGATTTTGGGTGCTGCAAATAATACAAATGCATTAAATACACAGACAACTTTCTATTGCATTTTTCCTAGCTGGTTGCCTGTAATAATAAAACATACAGCACAACCACTAGTCTGATTCATGAACGAATGACTTATGAATAGGATTTTTTAACAAATCAACCAAAACGAGCCATCTCTCAGTCGCGGAACCAGTGTCTTTACAAGTACAAACAATCGTTAACTGATTTGTTTGGGAACTGGAATTGTTAAGCAGAATCAGAGTTGGAACCAGAATTGTTCAATTCCTTAAAACTTTCAGCCCACCATCGGAGTAAAGCTGGTTCATACACAATAACTACTGCAAATTAATTAAAGGTATAGTCCACAACAAAATGAAAAATCTGTCATCATTTACTCACCCTCATGATTTTTATTTTTTTATTTTTTATTATTATTGGTTAGGAGGAATGTTAATCTCAGTCACCTTTCACTTTTTTTTCATACACTGAAAGTGAATAGTGACTACAGTTAACATTCTGCCTAACATCTTTTTTGTTCCATGGAAGAAAGGAACTGATATGGGTTTGGAAACACATGTGGGTAAATAAATGATGATTTTCATGTTTGGGTGCACTATGCCTTTATCTGTCCATTTAGCTCATGAAAGATCTGGAAGAGATACATGATGCCCTAAATGACAGAATTGTCTCATGACCATGTATAAAGGATAACTACTCTGTGTAGAGCATGTAAATACAGTATAAAGCCATATACAAAAACATGAGTGCTGGTAAAGTACTATAATCACTCACTGTGAATCCTGTCTCACTCCTTTTAACTTATTTTCATCCTCTCTCAAAGATGCACTTCATTCATTTATGAAAGTAATCAAGGTCTCATATCAAGCCTTCACACAAGCAAGAGACAGAAACAAGACTTACTAAAAGGTGCAAACCAAAGCACTGAATTTCTGAGAACAAACTGAAGCTTTTGAAACCAACTGGTTGAATTCTAGGGAAGCTGATGGAAAGAGACTGAACAGTCCTACTGTAATAGAGATTACCAGGAAGGGGGTAGTTTATACATCAATTCACTATTCTGATATACAGCTTTCTATCTCTGACAGTAAATGACATGCACACCATGGTAATAACGTGCAGAGCGTATCAAAAATCCTATTAAAATGGCACGGTGTCTCTCACAGCGATTATAATGGGACTCGACTACTATGAGTAAGTTTTAATACAGCATTCACATATTGTTAACAGTACTTTTGATGTTTTAGTGGACAAGGAGTGGATTATCTGAAAATGTAAAAAAAAAAAGTCATTTCCATTAACTGATAGCAGTAAATTCCTCCTTTCAGGTTACGTACGATAAGGATACAGCCCTGAGTGTCTTTCCAAGATGCCTGCGTTTTAATGGTAATGGAGTGACATTAATACAGGGAGACATATAAAAAGGTAAAACAAATTCTAAGGACCATAATTATACAGATATCTTACATGGATAACACTTCTCAATCTGAAAAAAAGAAGAAGTCCTTGACATGCCACTGTTCCCTTTCAGCTGGGATATGGGAAGGAAAAGAGCCTTTTTTTTTTTTTTTTTGGCAAGAAAATGCAGCATTTTTACTATGTGTCTGCATCATCCGGGCCAAACAAGGGAAGAGAACAGGGTCACAACATCTGTCTCCATGTCACGATAAGAGAGCCATCCAACGCACAAGGTCATAAAACATCAGGGGAGACTAGAAAGACTGAATGAAAGGAGGTTTCTGCAACTCTCGTGGACTCATCATCTCAGTTTCAACAAAATGCATAAATTTTTCATTCCCTAAAAGCAATGAAAGCACTGTTGCTTTCAAAGTGGTGCATAAGCAAGGGTGAAAAATGCCTGCATGTTTGTGTGTGCATGTAGGCATGTGTGTACTTGAGAGACAGTCCTGAGGAGCGTTATCTGTTCTGATATATTTAAAGCTTAAGTATGGAACTTTTTCAGTGTGTTAAAATACTTTCTTCTATCCCAGCTTAACATGCAGAGACAACTATAAGTAAGCCATTCATAGGTTAATTTTTCGTGAAAACTGTAAACATTGTGTCTGTGGCGCAATGAAAACTGAGCGATCTGCCTCAAGAGAGACAATAACACCGACTCCACCAATGGCGTGAGTTGGGGGTGGGACTATCTGTTTGTTCAATCAACAGCAGAAGGGGGGAGTATTCAGAAAGCTGTTTTGAAAACAATGTTTATTTTTGCAATTTCGTTTGGTGGCGTTAATGGCACAGAAATGACATCAGCTTTAAACTCCTGATTCAACCTAAGAGTCCTCCTCTAGTTTCAAAGACCCCATGAAACCAAAATTGGAGTGAAAAGTGAAATGGTGTCGTAATCAGACAAGGTTTTCAAGGTAAATTAGTAAAAATAGATGGAAGTAAAACGTACTTCTCTAACCTAAAACTTTAGCCTAAACCTAACTGGTAGTGTTTTAAAAGCAAATGTGACATGAAAATCACATTTCTGAAGCATCCACATCATTTTGTGTTGCTTCTATGACACTTCCATCTCAAGTGTCAGCTTGCATGCTTGACTAGGCTCGAACCGCATCTTCCAAGTCCAAAGTCCAACAATCTTCATGTGAGGTACCATGGAAACTAATCATGTTGGAATTAGTGTATAAATGTAGGTGGGTCTGTAATACAAGTGAAAAAAAATGAGCGTTTTTCAAATGATGCATAAGAGTAAAAGTGTATCGATATCATAACATAGCAGTGTGTAAGTAAAAGAGCAAAAGATACATGTTTATAAAGTCATAATCAGCCGTTTAACTCATGATTTGTGTGAAAGTGAATAAAACACAGTTGTTGTGGCTCCTCGAGTGTTAATTACACCAGGAAACTGCGGCAAAACGTAGAACGAGGCACATAAAACTCAGTTTGCAAAAATGTTGTTATAGTAACGTTCATTCTATGAGACTAGGTTGGGTTTATTAGAAATACATTTAAGAAATCAGGTGAGAGAGTTTTCAACCCACATCCATGCACACATAAGGCAGAAAAAAATTCTTCAAAACCACATAATCATTTTTATTTAACTTGATGAAACTCCATAGAGCAGAAATAACTTTAGAAAGTGTGATACTCTGATTCCTGTCTAAATGCATTTATGATGCCAGTAACCTAAATAAAATCATTGCAGAAAGTATCTAATCGTGTAGTTTTTTTAGGGGCTATTCAACCTGGTCTCATAGTGAAAACGTGACTCTATATACATTTTTGCAAAGCTTGTTATACGTGTTTCCAGGTACAATTCCCTGCAGTTTCCAGGTGAAATGAACATTAGAGGTGAACACTGATTATGACTTTATAAACACTTATTTTTCTCTCTATTACTCAGACCCTACTATGTTATCATATTGAGACACTTTTACTCGCATCTTTTGAAAAATTATACTTTTTAATACTTGAATTACAGACCCACCTACATATATACACTTGTATTCCAATATAATTAGCTTGCACGGTAGCTCACCTCATAGAGCGTTGCACTTTGGACTCGGAGGACCACAGTTTAAAACCAGACAAGAACTCAAGCTGACACGTGACACGACAGAGACATAGAAGCGACACAAATTTCAGAACATTTTCTTTTTTTTTATTTCACTTCTGCATTTTAAAACACTATCGGTTAAGGTTAGGTGTTGGTTAAGGGTAAGGATGTCTGTTTTGTTAACTTCTCATTTCTCTTTTTGGACATGATTGGTTAAGTTTAGGTAAAGTTTTAGGTTAGGGAGGTACATTTTATTAAAACCTCCATCTAAAATTCACCTTAAAAACCTCGTCTGATTACAACCTCATTTCGCTCGGTTTTGGCGCCCCCTGCTGGATATTTCACTTGAAAAATGCAGCCAAAGGTGTTATGAAACATGTAATTTCAGTTTTGCAAAAACGTTGCAGTGCTCCTGTAAATTTCATGAGACCAGGCTGGGGCTATTTCATGTGGTCTTTAAAATCAATATGAAACAAAGTTTGCAACCCATATTTCTGCAATTTGATGCATTTTTAACTGAAATAGGATATAACAAAATTAATAAATAAATAAATACATTTAAGGCGTGACTTTTTTTTTCTTTTTTTTTTTTTCAGTTTCATTTGTCAGTGATTCATTTTGTAGTCTCTGTATGACAGGTGGTTGGAGGGGAGAGGTTGAAAACTAAGAGGTGACGTCAGCTGAAAATTTAAGTTGTTTCAAAGGGAATTCAGAGAGCAAGATTACAAGACAAACATTTTTTTCTTTCTTTATAACACAGAAGAATCAATCACAATAAAACCAGGAACAATTATTAAAAAAATAAATATAACCACTCCTATGTGCATGTTCCATTTACCATGTGATTACTGAGCTCTATTTTATATGTATACAGTATATAAAGACACACAAAGACGCACAATCCAGCTTGTCTGTGTGCGTGGATACACACTGTCTTTCTCAGACAAGAGCATTTGTGTGAGCGTAACGCCTCCTCTGTCCCTCTATTAAGCAGCAGATCATCAATTATTCAGCACCATCGTGAGCCATTATTCAACAGGATGATTAATTTTTAAGATGGCAGAAGGGAACACAAAACATAAAGTGAGGGGCATTAAAAGAATGTCTTGAATGGGTGACATTAAAAGCCGGGTGGAGTGGAAAAACCGATGATTGATTTGGGCGGATTGATTGATTTCTTGTGAGAGGAAATGATTTGGAGTTGATTTAAGCTGTGATAGTTCACACGCTAGCATAGATGATTCAGATTTAAGCAACAAACCACAAACTAATTTAGAAAGCTTTTAATTAAGGGCCACTTGCTTTAATTAAAGCAAACAAGGTAAAATAGGAAAATGGTTTTCTTGATTATATAAAGTCTTAAATAAAGGACAACTTAAAGCTTCAAAAACACTTTTTTTACATGATTTTTGCAGATCCTAGCAAACATATTGGTGTGAGAACAAGCTCGACAGTAAATTGTTTAAAAATCAGCAGACAGATACGTTTGTTGCCGGAGAGAAATCAACTGTCAAGCCTAAATCTCTCCTGACAATGCAACCAGCGGTTAAAGCTTCATGCTAAACCTGATGTTACGATATTGACCTTTTTGAAAGACGGCATCAAAACTCTGAGGGTTTTCCACTCACCCTCGAGTTCAAATGTGCGTCTGCTTTTGCATTCGTAAGTGGATGTGAAATGAACAGCCAAATCTGCTGTTTATGTTTCATGTGATTGTTTTCACTAATGTATGTTGAAACCAAAATGATAAATTATTTTGTCCTTTAGCGAGCTGCTTTATGTCTTTATGTGTCGGACTGCTGTGAGAATTTGGTTAGAAGAATAGAAACCAAAACAGTTTAATGTTAGCAAAGGAAGTGACCTTCATTTTATTCCCTTGCCTCATACCACCTCAGCCTAACAGTAAAATTCTTGGAAAAGTGTCCCTTTGGGTCGCCACTCGATGCTTTCTGTGGTTAAACAGGACAAAGTTGTGGTCCTGTAGGTTTGGCTTTTGAATTCTCCATCTCAATAAAACATTCTGCCTGATGTCTCCTCTATCCGTCCACACTGTTTTTAACACAGCATGAATCTTAATTAACTCTATATAACTTAAATCTTCCCCTCAAACCCCCCAAAATATTTTCTCTAGATTAGGATTACAACTCAAATAATACCATACAGCCAAGTGGAAAGAAGATTTTTGACTTGCAAATATACACAGATCAGCCACTATATTAAAACCACCTGCCTTATATTGTGTAGGTCCCCCTCGTGCCATGAAAACAGCGCTGAGATGCTATTCTTCTCACCATAATTGTACAGAGCGGTTATCTGAGTTACCATAGACTTGTCTGTTTGAACCAGTCTGGCCATTCTCTGTTGACCTCTCTCATCAACAAGGCGTTTCTGTCCGCACAACTGCCCCTGATTGGATGTTTTTTGTTTTTGGCACCATTCCGAGTAAATTCTAGAGACTGTTGTGTGTGACAATCCCAGGAGATCAGCAGTTACAGAAATACTCAAACCAGCCCGTCTGGCACCAACAATCATCCATGCGATTATCTAATCAGCCATTTGTGTGACAGAAGTGCAGTGCATAAAATCATGCAGATACAGGTCAGGAGCTTTAGTTAATGTTCACATCAGCCATCAGAATGGGGAAACATGTGATCTCATTGATTTGGAGCGTGGCATGATTGTTGGTGCCAGATTATTTGACTAATGTTTGAATTTGTATTAATTATTCACTGCAAAAATGTGTGCTTGACATTTCACATTTTGCTTGACACCTCTTGCCTCCAGATTAATATGGTTATACATGCACAGACAAACAAAAATTCTGTTTCATGCAGATATTAATATCTGAAATACCAGGAGAAACCACAACATATTCCACAGTTTATGTAGCTTACAAATTCAGCTTCATCTGGTGAGAAAAAAAAGAATAAAATAATATTTTATTGTATAGGGAGCGGTGGTACTGAGAGAGGTCAACGGAGAATGGGTAGACTGGTTCGAGCAGACAGAAAGGCTATGGTAACTCAGATAACCGCTCTGTACAATTGTAGTGAGCAGAATAGTATCTCAGAATGCACAACACATCGAACCTTGAGGCGAATGGGCTACAACAGCAAAAGACCACATCGGGCACTATTAAGACCAAAGTGTTCCTAATAAATTGCTCAGTGAATGTATAAACCTGATACTTAAATGTTACAAGTTTTTGAGCTATTACATTTTTTTTTTTTTTGGGCTGTGGGGTTCAAACATTTTCAGAGATACTGAATGGGACAAAATAATGGCAAAAATTTGGAAAAGAAAAGCCACAAATCCATTCCTAGTCTTTCAGATGGCTCAAGTTTGTTTGTGTGGTGATTTGGTGGCAGTCTCTTATTCTGAGCAGTATAGACTCAACGTTTCAGAGAAGAAAGCCAGGAGAGATTGTGTTTAGATCGTTAGCCTCATTTACATGTGTTAACTAACGCTGTCAGCAGTGGAACTGAGACGCAGCTGTCCCTACACTGGATTGAGACCGAACCTATTTGACCATGTGTACTATTGAAGCTTTTAAAGGAAGTTGAAGGGCTAAATGTCGGTTCTAGACATTCCAGTTAAAAAGTAAAACAATTTCACACTGTAAGTGATTGTAATGTGATCAACATCCACCCACAATATTGCTGTGATTGATGGTAATTAAACTAATCTATAAAAATAATTTTATGAAGCTGGAGTAATCTTAGTTTCTATCTGAAACATTGTTACTGCATAAAGTAGTGTATACAGGCCCAGCTCCACAGGGGGGCCAAGTTGAGCCTAGCCCACCCAATCACGGGTCCAGACCACCCTGGCTAAGGGTACTACAAATAGGTTTCATCTGGCCTGTGCCACATAAGACATGCCAATGGTGAGAGCGCAGTAAGTGAGCGGTGCTCCTGTTAGCCTATCATGAATAGAGATATACAGCGCAAGCGCAGGGACGTAGGTAGCTCTGGGATTTCGGTGCTATATATCCTCTAAATTGTTATAGTATTTCTTTTAGAACCCAACCCAACTGTATACCCTTTCTCGCTAACTGTGCTACAGTCACCTCTCTCCCTTATATTAAAGTGAGTAGGGAGTTGCCGACACAGTTATCTTATTGACAGTAGACCTTAGCAGATATACACAACAAGCAACAATGTAGGTGGATAGCAGCATCTTTCGCTAAAACACACTGTAGAGAATGTGAATGAAGCAAAGTGAAACTATATGCATGCGTCTGACAGCCATTCTGACTCTGACAGTTCAGCTGAGCCAGGAAAACAAGGTATGTGAAAAGTTAACGTTGTGCCAGTGCGCCCTTACACTAGCATAATGATTTTTTCCCTTGTAAATTTAGCCCTTTTAAAGAGTTAGTTCACCCAAAAATGAATATTCTCTCCTCATTTACTCATTCTCATGCCATCCTAGACATGTATGACTTTCTTTCTCCTACTGAACACAAACGAAGAATTTTAGAAGACTATCTAAGCTCTGTGGGTCCTCACAATGCAAGTGAATGAGTACATTTTTAAGCTCCAAAAGGACAAAAAGGCAGCATAAAAGTAATCCATAAAACTCCAGTGGATAAATCCGTATCTTCAGAAGCAATATAAGTGTGGGTGAGAGACCCATCAATATAGTCCTTTTTAAATACAGAAACAGATCAATAAAGTCCATTTTTAATATCAATCTCCTCTTTCACTTTCTTCTTCTTTTGTTTTTGGAGATTCACATTCTTTATGTATATCGCCACCTACTGGGCAGGGAGGAGAATTTATATTAAAAAAGGACTTAAATATTGAGCTGTTTCTCACCCACACCTATCATATTTTTCAGAAGACATGGATTAAGCCACTGTAGTCGTATGATTACTTTTATGACGCCTTTATGTGCATTTTGGAACTTCAAAATTTTGGCACCCATTCCCTTGCACTGTGAGGACCTAAAGAGCTGAAATATTCTTCTAAAAATATTTTTTTGTGTTCAGCAGAAGAAAAAAGTCATAAACATATGGGATGGCGTGATGAGACAATTTTCATTTTTGGGTGAACTATCCCTTTAAGCAGCATGTTACCAGTCTTTCATAATAAACATATGGAAAGTTTGTAAAAATAATCCAGAGATGGCATCATATTTAACAGTCAGTCCATTTAACTATAGCAAGCAGCATGCTGCACAGTTGTGGTGTAAATTGTGCTTTTGATTGTTGGTAGGGCCACAAATTAAGGATAATATAAAAAAAACGGTTCATTCAAACTCACATTTTCCTCTCTGGGGATGCCCCAGTATCATTCCTCAGGTGCAAGATCTCATATGCTCCATACATTATCTAAATGTAAAAATATAGTGTCTTAATAATGTCTTTACTTACACTCAAACTCAATTACTGGACTGCTCTTTCAGCTTCAAAACCTACAGTTGATCTTCTAATAATATTCATATTAAAGCCCATTTGATTGATGAACTCAACTGAAATCTTTTATTCTCTTGGTAAAAGATATCTCAGACCCCACTGCTTTGACTGTGTCTTAGGCCCTGATGTAAATACTGGACAAAGCAGCAGTTCTGGAGAGACTTTTTTTATTATTTAGGATTTATTGTTTCCTCCTTTTACAAAGAATCATTGCTGCCAACTTTGGCGTACGGCCCAGATTTACTCAACATGTGCCTGCCATTGACTGTACTAAAAGAGAATCACAAGTGTGCATGCGTCAAACGCATTCGTATTCGCTCACGGTCTAAAAAGTGTACTTTTAAAGGCAACCCAGTCGATCGAGTGCGATCCGATCTGAAAAAAAAAAAAAAAAAAAAGTATACCCCAGCCTTCAGAGACCTATGGCCCACCTTAGATCAAATAATACTGAAACAATCCAAATTCAAGTTTGAATGTGTTATATCAGTATTGTATGAATGCAGTATTATATATGTGCTCAAATGCACACACACACGCACTCATAAACACTTACTTTTTTGTATGTATTTTTCTTATTCTAACACCTACAAATCCACTTCAATCTCTCTCAACTCAAGCTCCCCCTTTCACACATTTTTGTGTAATGCTTTAATAAATTTCCTGTAATGCATTGTTATTAATTAAATTAGAAAGAATTGCAAATAAATACAAAAGAGCACATTGCTTTGTTCACAATGATAATTTTGCTATACAGATTTACTGGCCCATTTTAGCTGAATGCATGGCCCATTTTACCAGAACACAGCAATGATGACCCGGAGGGAGACTTTTGACATTTAAATAGCACTTGGGTTTAAACAGCTGTTTTTTGTTGCATATTTCCAACATACCATAAGTTGATAGAAGAATCCTGAATTAACAAACAAAGAATGGTCTGGAAAAAGTGCATATACATTCTACTGCTGTTCTAGATCAGTGTTTCCCAACCTTGTTTGCCATAAGTACACCTTCATCAACACAAAACCAAATACTGTATGTGTACCAAAGACTAAATATCATTAGGGCTGGGTATAGTTAAAGATTTTCCAATTCCAATTGGATTCTGGTTAATTTGGGTATATTTCAATTATAACATTTATTTTGCTTACATATGAAAGAATGTGTGTAAAGAATATGTGATTGGAATTAATGCTTCTTTTTTGTTCTGTTTTTTGATCAACAAATGAAAGAATGAATCGATATTGGGATTGTTCAAATGAAGATTGCGATTAATTGAAAAAATACATATTTTTACTAATCCCTAAACCATATTATTTTTATTTTAAGCCATACATTTTGTTAGGCTCAACATAGCAAAACTGACTCAGTGGGTAGCACTGTCGCCTCACTACAAGAAGGTCCTGGGTTTGAGTCCTGGCTCAACTGGGCCTTTCTGTGTGGAGTTTGCATGTTCTTCCTGTGTTCACGTGGGTTTCCTCTGGGTGCTCCGGTTTCCCCCACAGTCCAAAAAGACATGTAGGTTGAGATAATTGGAGACCCTAAATTGCCTGTAGGTGTGAGTGAGAGTGTGAATGTGTATGTCTGTGTGTGTTGCCCTGTGATGGACTGGCAACCTGTCCAGGGTTTTTCCCTGCCTTTGACCTGAGACAGCTGGGACAGGCTCCAGAACTACTCGTGACCCTACATAGGACAAGCGGCTATAGAAGATGGATGGGTGGGTGTTTGTCACATAGGCTAAAACAGCACATGAGCACACCAGTCAAACAGTCTCAGTGTGGAGTGACTGTAGAGCTTGTAAGCAATATTAGCCTGACTGAATGCATCTTTATCGCCTCATGCTTCTTCAATTCTAACAAGCCCACGCACAGCGCATCATGCAAATAATGTGTGACATAGTATGTTTATAGTGTTATAAATGCATGATGGGATGTGGAACAGTGGTTTGCTGGAGGGCTTGGAGCCCAAATCTAAAACCAGTTACAAAATATCTTAAGGAACGGTTTCAAAACCATTGCAAAAATATTTCTTTCTATTCTGTTTATTTAAAAATTTCTGTGACAAATGTACTGCCATACAGATGCTGTTTTGTCTATGTTTCATTTTCCTTCCATTTTGTTTAAGAGAAATTCTCAAATACAGGGCACAAACATCTGTATTGCTTTGCAGACAATAATAACAAACCATATGTAATAATGATAGACCTTGAAAACCAGCAAGAAAACCTAGAAAACCAGGCTTTATTTCAGCTGAATGGCATTTTGCTTCATAAAATGGTGAATTTGTTATATTTCATATCTTAATGTCGCAGTGTCAGGAAAGCTACTTTGAGACTGTAGCTTCCCAAGCTACAAGCTACTCATAATTTAAAGTAGTTAAACTACAGTCAAGCTACCCTTTTTTAAAAAGACTACACTACAAGCTACTAACAAAATGTAGCTAACAATATTAAATGTATTTTGAGGCAATATTTTATATATAACAATAAGATTATTATTTTTATTATGTGAAATCAGAGCAGTATTTATCTAGAACAAAAACAACAAGGATCTCAGTAAGGGTGGCAGTATTTGATCAATTTGAACCATCTGAATGGACTGATTTACTAAAATTAATAAGACATCCCAATCCCTTATTTCAAGCATGTTTGATTATTGCCTAATTTTGCTTAGATGTACCCTCAAACAATTAAGTCATTACCCTTACTTAATTGAATTTGAGAAAGTTTTTACAAACAATTTAATTTCTTCCATTCAGATTAAGTCAATTTCATTCAGCCAACATAATTTTGTTGGATTAGGTCAAATCAATGTACTATATTAGTTTTAACTCAACTTTATTAGGTTTGTCAAACTAAATTTACTCATGTTTAATTTAATTAATTTTCTTATGTTGGTCCAACTTAATTTATTTTACTAACTAATATATGGACATTGAAACTCTTTCACTGTCAAGTTGATAGCAACTGCTATAAAGCTAAGCAGCACTTGAATCAAACATCACTTGAAAGTGAAAGTCCATCCTCAACCTAAGCACAAGCATCAATCTTCACCACGATGGTAACCCCCAGAACTCCAACCTTACAGACACTCTTTTTAAATACCAATATAACAGAATATTAAACATTAACAAATCTCCTCCTATCTCATCTAGCTCAAAATGCATAAAATAACACTTAATTCCAACATTTGTTCTCCCTATATCCAGTCCCGTGTCCAGTCCAGCGTGCTGGGAAATAGAAATCCCTTGCCTAGTTTTATCAATGCTACAAAAAGTATTCATGTAGTCTAAACTAAAATGGATTAAGTAAACTTCAATTTTACAAATTTAATTGGATAGAACACAATTAAATTAAGTTGTTGACTTTTTTTTCTAGAATTGTTTTGCTTTAGTTCATTTTAAATAAGTAAACTGAACAATCTGCACAAATCTTTTTTTTTTTTTTTTTTTTTTGTGCAATACAATGAAATTAACACTACTTGTTAGGAAAAGTAGCTTATTACTGAAAATGCACTCTAGTTTGAAAACAACTGAACAACTGTAACCCTAAAAATGAGCTAAGTTAGTAACATTGATCCATTTATTTACCAACTCCTCATCACTTGAATGTTGATTTTGTCTAAATAATTTTGTCCCTCCGAAACTAGCTAAGCAACAGAAAACAGCTGAAAGCAAAAGTGTAGTGGCACTGAGGATGTGACATTGATGGGTTTGATATTATATTACTTTTTCTGAATGCTTTTGGGAGAGGTGTCAAATAAGTGACCTGCATCCAGAGGCACAACCTCTCAACAATGGACTCTGAACCTGTCCATAAAACAAAGCCGGTTGTGTCCTGAGGAATCTTCCTGATATAAATAGGTTCCCAGCATTTCAAATGTCTGGTGCCACCCGCAGCAGTGTTGCAGATACAGAAAATTCCTCTCTGTCTGTCTCTCGCTCTCTTGCTTTTATATCTCTCTTGCCTCTACATTAGTTGTCTTTCAACTGGTATGTTGTGAAGTTCTCTGTCATTCAGTGTAATTTTCCACAATCTGAGTCCAGACTGGGATATCATGAGCACACTCGGGGATGAGAGCGCAACTGTCTGAAAGCAGGAATCAATTCAGGAAGCATGCTTCACGTTGAGGTCAAAAATAACAAGCAGTTGTTCCCTCTGATCATGACTTAGGTTTAGTTTTAATAAGAGCTTAACACACAGTATGCTAATTATGCAGCTACATTATTGATACTTCATGTCTCTGTGTCAATGTAGCGCATCATGCACATATCTTCGTGTTCCTTCAGTGCAAAAAAAAAAAAAACAAACATATTTTACTACAATGGAATGCAAAAGGTTCTAGAAGCAAAATTTTTACAAACGTAAAAACAGACCATGAGGTCTGAGAGGGGAAAAAAGTGTTAAAATCTCAAATTCCAAGTAAAGCACTACACTGTCCATAAAGCTTAAAATCCACCAATCAGAATAGTTGCCGTTACCGTGAAAATGAGAGTCACAACAAAAGAGCTTGACAGTGACCGCCCAGTCCCATGAAACACTGTGAATGACATGATGGAGTCTCCCTTCACTATCAAACAATTTTGGATTACTTCTTCAAAACTGGCAGATTTTTTTCACTTGTTTTGACTAGTGAAAAAAATATATGCCAGTACAATAAGACAAAATACACTTGTATTAAAAATAAATTCTCTGAAAAAAGCCTAAAGGTCTTATGCAAAATAAATGTATCTTGTGTTAACCATTATTATTTTAATTTTTTTAAATATTTTTTTACAGGAAAACAATTAAAAAGTTATAATCAAGAATAAGATTTTTGCAGTATATCTTTGCACTAACATCAAAGGTCTTACTAGAGAAAAAAATGATCGAACGCGCATTTTCTTGATACAAAAAAATCGTGGCTTGTAACATAGCTTGTAAAAGGGCTAGAAATAGCATTTTAGCTTAGCATAACGCTAAATGTTCACATGACATTTTACACAAGGTTAACTATTTCTGCTGCTCCAAACTTACTTCAAAACCCCTCAGAGTGTAAACAACCACATCTTTTTCCTCAATGACATCATATCCACCTTTTCACTCATAACAGAGTAAAAGCACCCTCTGTCTGTTCATATGAATGTAACACATTATAAGAAAGCATTTCACCGCTGTTTAAAGAGCACCTATTGTGGTTTTTCAAATATTACCTTTCATGTAGTGTTATAGTTGTTTGTGAATGTAAAAAAGTCTGCAAAGTTTCAAAAATCAAAGTGCACGACAAATGGAGTTATTGACTCCCAAAAGAAAGAACCGATTCTGAACATCTGAAACGAGTCGTTAGTAATTCCAGACTTACTTCCTGTACTAACCTACGTAATTTGGTAACAATAAACCCGCCTCTGGTCTTCATTGGCTGCTTGTGAACAGCTTTGGCCCGCCCTCAAACACTACACTAAGTGGTAGACCAATCACAACAGACTGGGACATCTGACCAATCAGAGCAGAGTAGGCTTAGAGTTTAGAATGAATCCTTTAGAACGGATCATTGAACGGGTCGTTTTTGACACTGGAAAAAAAAAAGGTAATGCTGCAATTTAAATTATGAGCAAATTAATGTGTTTTTTGACCTTGGATGCATGTAAATCTATTGTATGAGACCTTTAAAACAAAATTAGGCATGTTTAAAAACCATAATAGGTGCACTTTAAATGTTCTTTGGGTTGCATCATTTATACGGATCAATGTTTTCCAACTGAGTAGACTAAATATTAAATTAATCAAATGACAATAAAATGCAAAGTAATCTCTACAGTAATCAAAATATTTTTTGTATGTAACTGTTTTCTGATTGCCAACAATTTTAATTGTAATTGTAGTGGAATACAATTAGTAATATTTTGTATTTTAAATACGTAATCCCATTGCATGTATTCCGTTACACCTCAACCCTGTTTATACAGTTGTGCTCAAATGTTTGCATACCCTTGGAGAATTGGTAATATATGTACCATTTTTAAAGAAAACATGAGTGAGCAGGCAAAACACATTTATTTTATTTCTTATGGGATTCATATTCAACTGTAAGTTGTAACAGATTGGCACAATCATAAAACAAAACATGGCAACAATGAAAAAAATGAAATGACCCCTGTTCAAAAGTCTGCATACCCTTAGTTCTTAATACTGTGTATTGCCCCCTTTAGCAACAATGACAACGTGCAGTCTTTTGTAATAGTTGTCTATGAGGTCCCAAATTCTTGCAGGTGGTGTAGCTGCCCATTCGTCTTGGTAAAATGCCTCCAGGTCATGCAAAGTCTTTGGTCGTCTTGCATGAACCACACGTTTGAGATCTCCCCAGAGTGGCTCGATGATATTAAGGTCAGGAGACTGTGATGGCCACTCCAGAACCTTCACCTTTTTCTGCTGTAACCACTGGAGGGTCAACTTGGCCTTGTGCTTAGGGTCATTGTCGTGCTGGAAAGTCCAAGTGCGTCCCATGCGCAGCTTTCATGCAGAAGAATGCAAATTGTCTGTCAGTATTTTCTGATATCATGCTGCATTCATCTAGCCATCAATTTTCACAAGATTCCCCATGCCTTTAGAGCTCACACACCCCCAAAACATCAGTGAGCCACCACAATGCTTCACAGTTGGGATGGTATTCTTTTCACTATAGGCCTTCTTGACCCCTCTCAAAACATAGCGCTTATGGTTGTGACCATAAAGCTCTATTTTGGTCTCGTCACTCCAAATTACACTGTGCCAGAAGCTGTGAGGCGTGTCAAGGTGTTGTTGGGCATATTGTAACCGGGCTTTTTTGTGGCATTGGCACAGTAAAGTCTTCTTTCTGGCAACTCAACCATGCAGCTCATTTTTGTTCAAGTATCGTCATATTGTGCTCCTTGAAACAACCACACCGTCTTTTTCCAGAGCAGCCTGTATTTCTCCTGAGGTTACCTGTTGGTTTTTCTTTGTATCCCGAACAATTCTTCTGGCAGTTGTGGCTGAAATCTTTCTTGGTCTACTTGACCTTGGCTTGGTATCAAGAGATCCCCGAATTTTCCACTTCTTAATAAGTGATTGAACAGTACTGACTGGCATTTTCAAGGCTTTGGATATCGTTTTATATCCTTTTCCATCTTTATAAAGTTCCATTACCTTGATACGCAGGTCTTTTGACAGTTCTTTTCTGCTACCCATAGCTCAATATCTAGCCTGCTCAGTGCATTCACGTGAGAGCTAACAAACTCATTGACTATTTATACACAGGCACTAATTGCAATTTAAAAAGCCACAGGTGTGGGAAATTAAACTTTAATTGCCATTTAAACCTGTGTGTGTCACCTTGTGTGTCTGTAACAAGGCCAAACATTCAAGGGTATGTAAACTTTTGATCAGGGCCATTTGGGTGATTTCTGTTATCATTATGATTTAAAAAGGAGCCAAAAAACTATGTGATGATAAATGGCTTCATACGATCACTATCCTTAAATAAAAGACAGTTTTTTTTTTGTTTTTTTTTTTTGCATGATCAGTCATATTTTCAAAATCAATGCCAAAATTTCACAATTTCTGCCAGGGTATGCAAACTTTTGAGCACAACTATATTATATATATATATATATATATATATATATATATATATATATATATATATATATAGGGTTGGGAGGGTTACTTTTAAATGTAAAAAAATGTAATTTGTAATGTATTCCATTAGATTTCTCAAGGTCAATAATGTAATCTATATACTTTGGATTACTTCTTGAGCACTAGCATTTTTTTACTAGTTTTGACTATAAATAAGTTAATAACAAGTAAAAAACTGCCAGTACAGTAAGACAATTACTAATATTTTGTATTTTAAATACGTAATCAAAAAATGATACAAGTATATTCCGTTACTCACCAAACCTGTTATATATTCAGTATAATGTATATACTGTTGGGTAAGTTGCTAAAAAAGTAATACGAATGACTATTTACTACAAAATTGTAATCAGATTACTGACTTTTCTATTTACTTTTTAGAAAAGTAATCACATTACTAATTACTTTTACGTTACTTTCCAATGAGTATGTTTTTCCCTCATAAAACACTCCAAGTATGCAGTCTTGTACCTATGTCTTTCTCTCTCGATTTTCATTTATTTTATTTTTTTTTTGCTTCAAATTACATTTAAATTGCTTCATGACTTAGATTTCTTGGTAATGCTTTACAACAGGGTTCCATTTGTTAACATTAGTTAACAAAATTAGTTAACGTAGTATCAATGAACAATACTTTTACAGCATTTATTATTCTTAGTTAATTTTAATTTCAACATATAGTAATACATTTTTTTAAATCAAAAGTTGTATTTGTTAACATTAGCTAATGGGCTATGAACTTACATGAACTACCAATGAACAATTGTTTTTTTATTAACTAACATTGACCAGTATTAATGCATGTTGTAAAAATTATATTGTTCACTAATAGTTCATGATACCTAATGCATTAATTACTGTTAATGAATGGAACCCTACTGTAAAGTGTTAACAATCTCTTTATAGAAGAATATTATGTAATGTCTGCAGAGAAAATGAAGAGGAAAAAACTTCCAAGTCTTCTGAAAAAGTGGGCAGTTACTGTTGCACTCCATAGTGAATATAAAGCTCAATAAATTCTACAATATACGAGAGTACAATATAAGATGAAGGGAAGGCTTGAGAATTTCTCTCTAAGAACATGAGCTTTTAACATGTTATAGAGGACAGGAAACCATTTGGTGCAACTGAATGAATTAAGCCAATGCAATACAAGATTATCCAATTATAAGACTAATATGGCTTTAGCAAAGGTAATTGCTTGGATGGGGCTTTCAATTCGATGCATATGCTGGACAGCAAACTGGACACCAATAGAAAAACCATTGCACTATAATAGGGTTCTGCTTTTCTCATGTATGCTGTGACATAATCTATGAATCACATTAAACTCTTTGAATGAAAGTCCACGCACGTGCACACACACACACACACACACACACACACACCACACACAAAAGATGTCTCTACGCTTCAGTAGGGCATGTTTTCCCTTCTCTTAATTGCAGTAAAGTAACCAGACACACAACTGGAGGCTGGTGAAGTAAACACTTAGTAGATCTTATCAGGACGCAACAAAGGAGACCGCTGGAGCCGCATTGGTGATGGGGGGCCGCTCGGCTGACAGGACCGTTTGGCCCGTGGGCTGGTAACACTCCACTCGGAGAGTAATGTGTGTCAAAAGCAGTTCGTTTAGACTAGAGTAACAGATCTGAGCTTTGAGATAAAGCAGACCTGTCCATCAATGCAGTTAAAATAAGTGGTTGGAAATATGCTTTTATAATTATAATGCAAAAAAGACATTTTTGTTTGGTTAATTTTTTTTCGGAATTCTGTCACTTTTCATTCAAATATTTTAATGTCAAAATACAAATATTAGTTTATTTTTATTTATTTTTATAATTATATCAATATTTGACTTTTTTGTGAAGAACAAAGCTCAAGTGGGGGATTTGGTGTCATTTTAAGGTTTTAGAAGTTTTGTATAGTATGCAATATCAAATATCTTCTGAGGAATTACATTTTAGCAGATATCCTGCAAGATCTGCTGCGAATATCTCATATGACTCTCCTGGCTCTTGTGTGTGGCAAGAGACGAACCACCCCACCAGTGTTTGTGTTAACAGGGGTGAAATTCACACCAGGCATGTGCGAGTTATGCAAATGCCATTAAGAAGTGTTTGACACTTCACAGTTTTTTGGCGATCAGCAGCTGTGATAAACCAAAGATATCAAAACTGCCATGTGGCTAAAATACTTAAGATAATTTAAAAAAATTCATAGAAAACAACTGTAGGGATTTTAAAGCATATCTGATTAGAACAAATGATATAAGGTGAGTACAAATACATATTCTCAAAAGTCTTAAATATATATATATATATATATATATATATATATATATATATATATATATATATATGCAATATATTTTTTTAAAAATCAAATCGAACAAATCCCTGTCTTCTCAAATTTGCTGTGACATACTACTTATCCACTCAGTCTTGACTCGTCATTATATGCAACACATGTAACAGGCAGTGACCTCTGCCCCTTCCTTAAACAGTTCAGATTGGAAATGTACTGTAGTCATTAAAATCAACCTGATGCTACGAGAATTTGTCTTATGTCATCTGCTGATTAATCCAGTGCTTTACAATCAGAGCTGCGGCCTGGCAGTCGGTGCACATGCTCCAGAAACGTTGAGCGGTGGCGCACATGCGGGAGATGTTAGTTTGATTACTGCTCGTGTCACGTACTGATTTGCCCTCTCTCTCTGCATCATTTCCAGTCTCTCTGGACAAAAAAGGTGTAAAAAAGCCCAATAAAAATCATGTACTTTACAGAAGAAGAAATTACAGCTCAAATAAGACCAAATTTTAACTCAAGGGCATCGGGTTGATTTCAGATCTATCAAGCCATTTTTTAGTAAGGTAATGGCCTAATCTTGCTCTCTAACTTCATTAAACATGAAAAAGCATTCAGTATCCATTTTACTTCTGTGACATATTGAATAGGATATTCAGTGAACAAAAAAAAACAAAACAAAAAAAAGTAGAAAAAGTCTTGATTTTAACCATTTAGACCGAATTGTGCACAATAAGACTAGGAACATTTTGTAAGAAAGTAAATAGGGTCAGTTTTGATTTGTGAAGAGGAAAGACTTTGTGGGTGGGATGAAAAATCAGCAGATGTTTTGCCCTGTACAATCGAGAGCCCCTGACTTGGATATGTCAGCCATGGCAAAACAAATAAAAATTAAGGAATTATACCCATAAATCCAGTTTGTTCAGGCAGTAAATATTGCAGCTGTCATTTCTCACCCTGTCGCAGCTGATGCATTGCTTTAAATAAGCACACACAACACGTTGTCGCTGACAAGCCGCATTTGAGCCAAACGACCAGGTGAACCATGTCAGAGTATGAGACACTTGAGGGATGTTTGTATTGAGCACATCAGCACTGGAGTAAAGACTAATGACTGCTACCTTAAAGTAATTAACTTAGCTCTGCAACCTCGCTGTTCATCTGAATTAAATTCCTCACTCATTGTGTGTCTCTTTCGCAACATGGCCGACAGCCTCCTGGCTGTCAGGTGTCATTCGCAGACTGATAATAAGATCTTAACGTGGCCTGCAAAAATGTTGTGTCACAGGTCTCAGATCTTAAAAAACGTCTAATCTACACATCTGAATTTAGACGAATGCATGCCAGCTATTGATTTAATCCTAATGAAGAGCTCTGGTGCTCTGCTGACCAGCTGTTACATTTGGAAAGACCTCAGAGTGCTGATCTAGGAACAGTATCTTCTTCTATCTTAAGATTAATCAGTACAATGCCACTGAATAAAAGAAGGTCAAAGATCAGCAGTTGGTGACCAGCATCAAGTCAAGCAGAGCAGAAATCCCGTGGTCTCTTTTGCTTGTGAATCTCAAACATCACGGCTCTATCATCGAAGAATTTCAGTTATTACTGTTCTAAAAATTAAGCTCTATTATTACAAACCACAAAATTTTGTTTTGTTTTTGTTTTTTTATTAAATGCAGAAGGAACTTATAATGGTGCCACATTTTCTTTGCCTGCATGCTGTTTTGCAGTGAATTGTGTACAGAAGTTCTACACCATAACACACTTTTCAAGTAACCGAAAAATGTGTTTCATGTGGTATTATTACACTGTAAAAAGTAGTAACCTTCAATTGTTGTCTTAAGGAGCTATTTCTACCTGACTTAATCTTTAAAATTTGTTTTGTTGGTTTACCTAATGTATTAAGGTTGATTTAGTGATGTTAAATACTAATTTAGATGTGACCACATGAAGCAAATTTTTTTAGGTTTACATTTCTTTCAGTGTATTTAATATGATTGAATGAACTTGACTATATTGGGTTTGACTATATAATTTTAAGGATCAGATCAGGTAAAAAATGGTTCCTTAAGTTAACAATTGTACAATTTCACTTTTAAAAGAGCACTGACTATTAATATTTTGTTTCTTCAGGTTTTGATCGCTTTAATATCCTTCACCTTAACAATCACGCTTTTTGAAATCACTCAGTTGATCAGGTTGATGTAAAACATTCATTCTGATACACATACTCAGTGTTTGTGCTGAATCAGCACCTGGTCCAGTTTCCTAACATGTGAAGAGATCATTTAAAGCAACATTATCTGTGGCAGGAGGTCAGAAGATCCGGGAATACAAAGCTTCAGATTAAACTCTCATTATTTCTACAACTGACCTGATAAACTGTCACATGAACCACACAAGATAAGTCTGACCTGTGACCTCGGAATGTTTTCAACATATCACTTCCTGTTGACTCCAGATTAGATTAGTTAGCTGAAGAGGATTAGCGGAATCTGCAGGAAATGTTTTAACTATTATTCTATTTCAACATTTTATGATAAGAATGTACACTACCAGTCCAAAGTTCTATGACATTAAAACCTAAAGGTTTATACTTAAATGCTAGAAATTAGCTTTGTAGAAGTTGTGCATACATATGAATTTCTTTACAAAAATTTTCTTTTTTTTATTTTTTTTTTTAATGGATGATTTGATCCGGATAGTGAAAGAAAAAGCAGCCAACATTTTAAAACTACAGTTTAAAAAGCACCCTAGGATGAAGTTAAAGTTAGCTGAGAGAATGCCCAAAGAGTGCAGAGCTGTAATGTAAAATATAAATATAATAAAAAGAGAATATAAAATATAAAATAGTTTTCATTTGTTTTCCAATGTTGGTCACTACATAATTCCCATATTTCTATTTGTATTGTTATTTAATAGTTTGATGATTTTACTACTATCCTATTATTATATGTTGAAAATAGTAATAATAAAGAACGAGTAGATGTGTCCAAACTTTTGAAGGGTAATGTACATGATTCAAAATGTTCAGAAAGGAATTTATCATAATAATTATTTTTACTATTATTATCAATTGATCATACATTTAAATGGTAAAAAAAAAAGTGAATGTAAACTAAATAAAAATACATTCATATAAATAACACATGCAACTTCAAAGATTTGTAAGTTTATAACCTTGGAAATTTCAACTGTTTCTTAAAGCTACAGAAAAGAAAACTAAGCTGCAGCCCAGCATCTCTCTTCAGCATACCCAAATAACAGTTGTCACTCCTTGAAAATGGGCCTTTCAAGCGTGCCTCTGTAAGCCAGCCGAGACACTACCCCTTTGCCTCCAGATGTCTGCAGAGCCTCTCTCTCCCTCTGTTCACACATATACTGTTTAACCTGTACCTAGGTTCCTGCCTTTTCCTCTATGATGGAGAAATTTAATTTATCTTCTTTTTTCTTTTTTTCTTTTTTTTTCTTCTTTTTTTTTTTTTTTTTCTAAATACAAATCCTAGGATAGATAAGTCATGCCCCCTATGTGTACACCAAACTAAATGTGTATGTAGTTCTGAATTTAAAATAAAATGAATCACTCTGTGGGCTTCATTTACATTTAAATAAAAATAAGCTTGCCAGGGTGTGAAGATAAATGCTAAATGGATGTAATACGTGATACCAAAATATTCTTTTAGAAACTGAATCAGCAAATAAAACGTAAGCAAATGCTTAAAATATACTACTACTACTACTAATAATAATAATAATTTGCATTAATAATAATATGTTTATAATATTTTACAACAGCACAATAATAATAATAATAATAATAATAATAATAATAATATGCTGTTATTGATTTTAAAAAATAACCAATTTCTTTTAATTGTCAATTACTTTTTGTTTTGATATATATATATATATATATATATATATATATATATATATATATATATATATATATATATATTCTTTTTTTTTTTTTTTTACAGATTCCAGATATTTAAAAACGAAATCCAACTGATTGCATTTCTGAACACACTCTCAAGTCTCTATTCAGAGTGGTGTGCTGCCCACAGTCTGTTGCTGATTAAAATGGCAGCCTGTGTATAAAGTATGCCATCCCACTGTCACACAAACCTATTGCAAGCAGAAAGAAACGCTTTGACAAAATGCAGAGAAAGCACCCATGCCTTCCGCTGCTTTCTGATCATAAAATAAAAACCACCATAAAATGCAGGTATTTGACCCACCAAAAGCAGTTAAGCACTTTACATAAAACTCCATGCGAAACAGGGCTCTTTATTCCCCGCAAATTGGATACCGTTTATCAGCACAGCACGACCCCCTGTAAACACAACTGAATGAATAACAGGGGAAGAAACAATCTGATTTGAGATTCTTGCACAACTGGAACTATTTTTGATTTTATTTACTTAGTAACCACAGTACAAGGCCTATATGCTGCATACTTTCTCTAAAGCGACGTCAGCACTGACCAAGCGACGCATATATGCTGAAGTGGTCCCTTCTTTCTCTCAAGTCTTCAAGCAATATATATATATATATATATATATATATATATATATATATATATATATATTATTTATTTATTTATTTATTTATTTATTTATTTTTTTTTTTTTTACGTTGTTTAACTAATGTGTTCTGTATAGCCTACTTGGAAATGATAGTGGCAGGCTACATGCACAGACTGACGGATTTGTTGTTTAGTGAGTCCGATTATTTGATTCGGCTGTGCAAACGCTCTGATGTTAAAAGAACAATGGCTGTCAAAGGCATTACACTATTGTACAAAACACACATACACGCACAAAATACCATGCACTCAGGCTCTATAAAAGTGTTTTCACATTTTCAACAAAAGCTTTGGCATGTTCATTATGTAGGTCTCTAGCATGATTTAAGGAGACTTTGTTTTACTTTAAGGCAACACAATGCTCGTAATTTACACATTACCCTACGCAGTACATGAAATGCTCTCCACATGTCTCTGATATTCACCATATGGTGATAATATTTAAATAAGAGTACAGGGCCATAAATCACATTTTCCAGATACCAAGAAAATTTGGAATATTGTTCTCTGAGAACAGAACACAATATATGACCATGTAAATATGGAGCACTAGCAGGTCAAGGACAAAGAATCATCCAAATGCAAAGCTAACACAACTATCTCTCTAACCAAATACATTTGAAATCACATTAATGCAGACACACACAAAAGCAAAGGCTGAATTTCAAAGTAATTCAGATGGTATTTAGAGACAATGTCCGCACTATGTAGACATATAGACGTGCTGGGCTTTCTAAGAGATAAAGTCTCTTAAACACAAAGCTACGCACTGTGTAGGTGTTATGACATCCATTCATCTCTGCGTTACTGGAAATGTAGAAAAACACTATTTTTCCATCCAGAGTGAAAATACCTAAGCAAGTTTTCTAGTGGATCTCACAATCCTGCTCACATTTGGCTCTTTTATTTTCTTTGATGCAGGAAGGGGGGCAGAAAGAAACAGAGCCAAAAAAAATATTCCTTTGAAATGAAAGGGATGGGATAGTGTTTTCACACACAAACACAAAGACGGGGAGAAATGGACTACAAGCACGGGTCCCCTCTCACCCCTCCTGTTCTCTGGGCCTGGGCTGAAGCTAATAGAGCACAGGGCTCAAATAGAGCCCAGGCCACTTTGAAATGCTAATGGAGCGGCTTCAAACAGAGTCCATTCACACTTATACAAATTCCAAAAAAAAAAATTTGGCTAGAGAGTGTCTATTTAAAACACGAATGTTGACATGCAAGAATCCAAACCATAAACCACACACCATATGGTAAAACTCCACATCTGCATATGGAAAGTCCTAATTCAGAGAAATTCCTGTGCACTTTAAAACTATATTGGGTACTTTTAATATTTTGTAGGTTTATGAGACCAAATGTAAGTCTATTTTTTCATATTATGTATATAGTGCAAGATATCTCTTAAAGCCATGTTTCCGTTGTTACGTCCATTGCTGTTTAATAGCGTTAAGAAAAACTTTAATTTACTAGATTAACCTTAATCGTAACCCCAAACCCATCTCTAGGTCCACACTGTCCTGAAAACTATCAGGCAAGACTTATATTCAGTCGACATAGTGTATTTTGCAGTTCAGTTTTTTGAGTCTCTCATGTCATGCACTGAATTTCAAACAACACCAAACTCATGCACCGAGTCTTATTAATGCACTGGAGCAACATTTAAATAAATCCAAATGCGATTTACTTAGTATTTTGGTCAAGTTTACATTATAGTGTCCTTTTACATGTATTATATCTTATTATAGTAAATTAGTATAGAAAAAACAACAATTATAATGTAATTACCGGCTCCACAGACAATTACACATTAATTACATTATTATTACTTATGTTATTACAATGTAACATGCACACTAATGCAAATTATGCCCATTTATTTTTTTCTCTGTACTCGAGCAGGATGGTTGTTTCAGACCAGGTCACTGTGTTTGAGCAGAGAAGTGCCACCTACCACATTCTGCACATCTCAGTGTTGGCACGGGAAGCCCGGGTGCAGATTAATTATGAACATGGGGTTAAAAGGATCTAATTTTACAGCGGCTGCTCACAAGTGTCCAACACTAGATTTAGAGAAAGTCTTTTTCAGACATTTAAACTGCATTGGGTTCTTTCAGTCCCCTAGTTAGCACTCCATCACTGCTGTGTGTGCACCCCGAACCATTCGTTTCACATTAATCATCCTGAGGAGTTAAAAACGAGCAAAAAGAGCCCGAAATTGCATTTAATTATAGACACAAGACCTCACTTTAACAACCAACGTCAAGCTTTAGCAAGTTCAACAGTTGATGTAGGTCACCCCACACTTGTTATAGGAAGCAAATGGCAAGGACAATAAATTAAAATGTGCACACTTCACCAACACCTTTAAAGAATTTCCATTGGAATTAAATATCTCTATGGGATTTATTTGAAGACCCCTTGATCTATCCCATTCCCACATTAGTTTCCATGCAAAGGGAGAAAGGAAGATATACAAAAAAATGTATATACATATATATATATGTAGAGCGAGAGAGAGAGAGAGAGAGAGAGAGAGAGAGAGAGAGAGAGAGAGAGAGAGAGAGAAATGGCAGCCGACCAAATCAATCCACATCTGGTTGTGTTTTGATTAACCATTTCTCAATTAGCCATGGTCCCACTTTCAATCATTTTAATTACTCTGAACAGAGCAGTTTTGTTCTTTTAGACTCATTTAACTGGAATCCAACTCTTTCATACAAACTATTTTTGTGACCAATTATTTAGTTATGACATGGAAAATAAAATATGCTCAATCATTGCAGTTTATCATAGATATCTTGATCTTACAGCATGACTGAAATCACTGATCATGTTTTCCTCGTTCATCTTTTTTTGCGCGAAAAGTTTGAGAGTAACCAACCCAACCAAAGTTAATAGTCACCCACTTTAGAGCAACAGGATTTACGAGTAATAAGCGCCTTATGGTCGTATACAAAAAGGCTCTTACCTTTTGTGGGAGAAAGGATAAGGCTGAATAAAAATCAGATGAAAAGTTTATTAATCAGTTGAGGCAATTATAAGAAGGTCTTATAATAAGAGCGGCGCGTCTCAGCGCACATCGCACACATGCTCCGCTCATTTGGGACGCATCTGAGCCTTTATGTGAGTCTGAGAGCTCACATTCCCGCAGACGAGCGCTCGTTCACTCCTGCGCTCCCCGGCGCCGGGATGAAGGGATGCGGGGAAAGAGAGAGTGTCCGTCCTGCTGGAGCAGAAAGAGAGGACGCGGACCTGTGCGCTGAGCGACTAAGAGAAAAGGACCAAAATTAATGCAAGAAAAAATAAATAAACAAAAGCAGTCCTCTTTATTTATTTCAGTCCTTTTCCCGTTCTCCGTGTTTGTTGCGGTGAGTCCCGATCCAGCCGGAGAGAGAGCGGCCCGCGGCTGACGGATTTTTCTCTGTGCGAGCTGAGCTGAGCTGTGAGCGAGTGACTGCGTTCAAAGCCTGGAGCTGGATTCCTGGATCACACGGATCCGGAGAGAAATTAATCTCAGAGCTAAAACATATTATCATGTACAGCGTGAGTACAACTTAAGCATAGACTGTTGTGGAAGACGATTACGCAGAGCTGAGGAGGAATTTGAAGCAGATTATTTATTTAGTATATACCAATTTTGGCCATTTTCCATTGGATTTGAACTGCTGCATGCATCTCATCGGGGTACACTTTGGAGACAGAATCCCTCATGCTGTGGGCAGGCCGGGCAGCTCAGCCAATGACTGCAGATGTTTTCACACTGTAATTCTAGCTTGCATCAAAAAGAAAAGGCAGAAGAGTGCAGATTTTCTTTTTTTTTTTTCTCTCTCTCTCAACTTGGCCTCAATCAGAAAGAGTGACTGTTGCCGTGGTTCAGTAGGGAGATTGGAGCGATAACACACCGAACAAAGGCAACAGAGGCATCTCACACACACATCCCGTTTTCAACTTGAACACACTCATTATTTAACCCAAAGTTGACCGTCATCACAGTCAATGACCCTGAAATACAATGTGCATCCTAGAACGGTTAAAGAATGAGTTGAAAAGCATGTGCAAGGAGAAACATGCAGTTGGAACTCTTTGCCTAGGATATGATCAGCGGGACACACACACACACACACACACACACACACACCAACACAAAATCCCCCCACTCCACACCTGGCTTTAATAAAGCATGTGAGAGATATTTCAGTCAAATACAGCAGCACTAAGGGTACATTTCTCAATTTCACTCATACAGTTTACAGCAGGTGAAGTTCACAACATAAGAGCGCACGCTTATATTTTCATATGCATAACTTTGCATAGTAATAGATCCATTTTTGGGGACAAAAGAGAAAACAGATGTGGTAAAGGTCATTCTGATATTTTTCTGATGTTTATGCATTAGTTTTGCTGAAGTAAAACCACATGTTTGTTGCTTTCTTGCAGTCAGTGGGTTGTAGCAAAACCACATTCACAAATGCACATTCAAACACAGATATACACACACAAAACTGATTTTATCTACGTAATTATGCTAGTCTATTGGGTTAACCAAAGCACATGTAATATTTGTATTTTTTGGTATAAATATTATATGTATTACAGTGTAGAACAAAATAATATAGAAAAACAAACTTGCAATGCATTAATACAACCTAGACAGAGCTGCTGTCTTATAAACAATATATAATTTTGTAATCAGTTATAAGAGAGAACATCTGGTCAATTTTCCTTACTGTAAATCATAAAAATTATTATCATAAAAGTTCTTATTTAACACGTCATGCTTATTTGGATTTTAAAGAAATAGACATGTTAAATGTGCACCCAACAGGGGCAGGTGTTTGTTTGTTTTTACATCAGTATGGATTTAGCAGAAATTCTGGGTATTCTAATAGCCCCTCTACCTTGTGTTTGTGATGTTTTATTTACATTGGTCTGTGCGTTTGTGTATTTTTTATTTCTTCAAACACTTTTATATATATATATTATATTTTGTGGTTTGTACATTTTTATATATGAGAAACAGACGTTTCTTCCTCTGGCTGATTTTACTGCAGAAAACATGAGGGTTGCTGGTGTACATTGTCTGTCAGTCAGAGTATTGTGCTGCTTTTGACATTCTCAACAGCAGCAGGAAGCAGCTACTCTTCACTCACAGGACTTCACACATCTCCAAATCACTTTCTGTTAAACTTCAACTTGCTCAATTATTTATGAATTTATTCATCCTTTTATTTTTATTTTTTGTAGAAAGTCTCGATACCAACATGACAGAAATATAAATAGGCACCCAGATACAGTGGTGGTTAAGAAGATCTGTAGAAATAAAACCTTTCTTTTAAACTAGTGGAAGGCTAAAACCTGTGTCTGTCTGTGTGAGAGTGTTGCATGTTTAATGTCTATCTATAAATATAGTTATATAGTTATATAGAAGTACGTAGTTGGGTTATTTTCTATCGCTACTTAAAATACTGCATAACAATATTTGTACTGCATGTGCAATATTGTGTTGTCTGGATGTAACAACTACAAAACAGCAATACTGTTGAAAAAGAATCCATTACCTAAAAAAAATTAATAAAATAAATAATAATTTGTTGTTTTGTCTATTCACAAAATCCCCCCTATGGAGAGAAAAGGGGTGTTATTTGTTAGTCTTTTTTAGTTGCCGTTGTTTAAGAGCATTCCATATTTTTGAAATGTCAAGAGTGAAAGTTACATAAATAAAATTAAAGATAAGAAATTTTTTTTTTTTTTTTTTTTTTTTTTTGCTTAAAGGAATATTCCGGGTTCCATACAAGTTACGCTCAGTCGACAGCATTTGTGGCATAATGTTTATTACCACAAAGAAATAATTTCAACTCACTCCTTTTCTTAAAAAAAAAAAAAAAAAGCAAAAATGGAGGTTACAATGAGGAACTTACAATGGAAGTGAATGGAGCCAGTTTTTGGAAAGGCAGAAATGTGAAGCTTACAATTTTATAAAAGCACTTTAATTAATAATTCTGTTAAAACTCATGTATTATTTGAGCTGTAAAGTTGTTTAAATCATAATGTTTACAGTCGTTTTAGGGTTTTAGGGTTTGTTGCGATTACATTGTCAAGGCAATGAAGTTGTAAAATTGGCTATAATTTTACACAGATAAGATTAGTAAGCGATTTTATCACACTAAAATCATATTAACATGCATATTGCTTACGTTTTGTGGTTGTACTTTTGAAAAAGTGAGTATTTTAACGTTTACGAATTGGTCCCATTCACTTCCATTGTAATTTTTTGTGGTAATCAATATTATGCTACAAATGCTGTTGATTGATCTTAACTTTAATTGAACCCGGAATAATCCTTTAAGTCTCCTGCTATTGCTATTTTTTTATTTATTTATTTATTTTTTTACTGAGAAAAAGACCCCAGTTTTCGCACGTGTCTTCTTAGAGTTTCATAGCAATCTCAACCATGTCTAAAACTGTGCTCAGATTAGCCAAAAAGGTTAAATCTGCAAGTCAGATATTTCAATATGAACTCAAACATTTCTCATCAAACTATATTAAGTCCAAATGATCTTATAGCTATGCTATTCACATGAATTGTATATCTATACACGCTTACTGCATAGTAATACATACTACATATATACATAAACAATTGCCGCATTTGTGTCAATTGTTATTTCTCCGAATTTTAGGAAAAACATCTGAGACAAAGTTGATACATTAAATCCATTGAGAGAAACACTGAGCAGTAATCTGGGTCCAGTAAAATTCACGCAATGCCACAAAAAACTTTGATATAAATATAACGTAAAAGTCCATAATGAACACCAAAGAATACCTTGAATAAACTATTCTAACCCTTTCAGAATTATATCATAACACACCTCCTCACCATTCCCAGTTTCACTGTTTACTCAGGAGGGAGGGCGGAACACTCCCAGGCCTCAAAGGAAGTTCACATTCTACTTCCTTTATGACCACGTAGATTTATGGATTGCACAAATGTCAGATAACTGACCTGTAAAGAGAACGGCTTATTCAAACAAATGCCACTCTCCCACATGTAATGCTAACACAGCCTTCAACAGCTTGTACGTGTATGTCACTATATTATGCCATGATTTTATATTCTCTCTCAAACTCTTTCTCTCTCTGAAACATGATATCTGCTAAAACAAATAGCTGTGCAACAAATCTAACCAGCGCTGAATGGTTTAGCAATTGTTATTAAGGTCACTGTAATTTAAAGTCAGTGTTACGTCTGAACTCGGGGGCTTGATGCAAAGACATCCACAGCTAAGTGGAAACAGATGTGGTGTAAAGGCAGATACAGTGCTAGCTGACAGCTCAGTCTTTCACTGAGGTCCGCTGGTTAAGATTAATATAACCCAGACATGAGCATACACAACTGCTGTACGATGACCTCCAAGACTCCAATTTATAATATATTTACACAAGAGGCCAAAAACCACATTCTGCAATAATGCTGTCCCTTTCCCATTAGGAAGCTTGGAGTGACTTGATGTCTTATCCAAACTGTATAATTATCAGAAGTTTATACAATCGGCGATATCATCTTTAGAATGAATAAAGACCAGAGCATCCCAGAACCAAGGACCTGAAAACCTAAATTGGCTAAATGTATTTAATAATATAGTTATTTGCTTTTGTTCAGGGTATTGCTGTTATTGGAGGCCCACCACACACCATTAGATTGCAAAGTGTTTCATACATTTAGTTCACAATGAACTGAAGCCCGTCTCGGCCCCAGAGGGTAAAGAGGCATAATAATCAAAATTACAGACTGTTTATTTATTTATTTTGACCTGAACTTAGACTTTTTTATTTTTTATTATTTCTTTATCGTTTATGGCCAAATATATTCTCTAAAACAATAAATGAGCAATCATTGCACTGTAAATACTAATAGTTATTTAAATAAAAAAAAAAATAAAAAAAAATTGTTTACTCAACTTAAGCTTATTTGTTTACTATTCTAACTAGTTTTAATTGTTACTGTTACTCCCTAAGCCCTTAAGTTGTCATTAACAAAACATTTAAGGAGTCCTAATAAAACAGTACTTGAAATGTCACATTTTGGAATCATAAATCAAATATATACGTTCTTTAAACTTTGGCTTCGAGTACTACTAACTAAAAATTATCAAGTACAAAATTGCGGCTGTGTGGAATACCAATAAGCCCTTGCGCTTGAATAATTTATGTATGTTTGGTCAAAACAAGGGAACTTAATCTTTTTATGAGCAGGGTCTAAATTCCCCTGCAGTGCCCCCTGGTGTGAGTTATTTTTGCACATGGCACTTCACAGCTGGTAGAGGGGGACAAAGTGTAGATGAGTATTTTTTTTTTTTTTTCATAAAAAAATAAAATACTGTATATAATATAGTAAACGTGAACAAATGGGTTATGTCTGCTGTACTGTATTTGTTTAATTTATTTCATTTTTATTGTTGTAAATAACAAATGAACAAATAATATCAGCAGTCTGGTTTGTCTACATGCACTGTTTGACTTCTCAGACATTTTGTGTGTGTGTGTATGTGAGTGTGTGCGTGTGTGTCAAACGCTAATGTAAACAGACTTGGCTGTGTGCATCAGATAATCACACTCAATCAGCATGTTTTTACTGTGAGTATATGAGTTTTAAACTGTTATTGTGGTACTTTTGTGAAAGTTTGGCTGTCTGTTTCAGAAAACAAACATTTGAGTTGCTTTTTGTGTGAATGAAAACCACATCTGCACCTAATAAGTAGACGTAGCAGCTTGCATGGGAAGATCATGCATTTAAATGTGATGGCTGTACATATATAAGCTGTGAACTGTTATTGTGGTACTTTGGTGACAATTAGGGTGTTTGTTACATAAAATAAACATATTATGTGCTTGAAAATACTTTTTGAGTAGCTGTTTGTTTGACGAATGAAAACGCTACTAATGTAAACAAACATGGCAGCACGCATCAGAGGAAGATTGCATTTGATGTATTGACTGTGCGTATAGGAGCTTTAAACTTTTTATCATGGTACATTGGTGACGAGTTGGATATATGTATAATAAACTTATTCTGTGGTTTAAAAAACTGTATGAGTAACTGTTTGAGCGAATATAAATTACAGACGCTTGACCATTTAAATAATTAAACAAAAACAATGATACTTTAACTACAGATAAGTTAAGTTTACTAGTTAACTAGAAAATGTAACTTAAAAAATTAAGTTCAGTTTACGTGAGCAAATAAGTATCCTTACTTTAAAAAAAAGCATGCAAACTGATTGCTTTAAAAAAAATCACATGCCTATACATCTTATATGGTTAAATATATTGCATAAACCAGCAAGTGAGTTATCAGTGTGTAATATGTACACCTGTGCAATATTTTACAGGTAGCAGAATTGAGTGATTGACCTTTAACAGACCGCTGGCAGTTTTTGTTGTACAACAAACCAAAAGAAAAAAAAAAAAAAAAATAGAGTGCAAACTCCACGATTTAAGACTGCTTAAAACATATCTGCAATGCACCGCAAACCAGAAAGAATAGTTTATCTGCACCACATTGTGTTTGTGCACATGAAGATGCTGGTCAGTTTTTGTATTCAAATTAACATGAGTACTGTAAGAGAAAGGTAGAAGTCAAAAACCAATGTGACACTACAGGTCCCCTCTGAGGTCAATAATCTTCTGAAATAATTGCATGAATTTTTTAATTAAGAGAAGTTGAAAAATCTCTCATAGTAATGCATAATTGTAAATGCACAATCCCCAGTCCAGCTGTGTACACTTATTAGTTCTGTTCATTTAAACTTCTTTGGGTTTGTATGAAAGACGATAATTATAAAACTTTTTGAAAAAATACAGCTTATTTCCATAAAGCATTATTGTTCTAAATGTATTCAGTGAGTGCTCAGTTATGCATAAATGGGATGAAATGAATGTTTGAACACATCTTAACTCCATAACAACTGTGCAACCTCATGCAGCTTGTGGGAGAGTAAATCAGGGTGGGATATAAATTTAATTTCCTATTTACATCAACCAATGTACTTATTTAAAAAAATAATTGGACTAATTGACAATACAATGTTTGCCCTCTGAATGATTGCTGGATGTTCTGGACATGTTTATTTAAGGCAGAGGCTATTTGCAACAAAAAGCATCTTCTTTGCACTAAGTGCAGTGTTAGGTGCTATTTGCACTCTAGTGCAAATAGTGGTAGATACTCTTACACTCCAGTTTAAATACTAACATACAGTATAGTGGCATCACTGCATCATTTTTATTGTGTTTATTTGGAGTCCCACAGACAATCTACACCAACCCCTACCCCTAACCCTGCCTTACAAAAAATTAACCATGGTTTTACTACAATAACCATAGTATCACCATGGCAGTGACGTGCACAGACTTTAGCAGGGACAGGGGTGGAAGGAATAAAAAAGAGCACCGATTCCTTTTTTTTTTATGAGTAGAAATTATAAATACTTAACTAATTTATTTGCTTATTGAGTATTTAACCATTTTCTTGTGCATATACTGTACATAATTTTATCAATTTTTCCTTTATCACAAATAATAACCTATTCTGTTATATTTCTCACAAAAAGCGCCATGGTAATGCACTAGTTTATTGATTTATTTTCAGACATGATCTGTGATAAACCCATGACATGTGTCATAGTAAAACCATGGCATTTTTAAAGTACCTTGGAGTACCATGAGAGTATCATAAAATATGAACATGATCAATCATTCAGTACCATAGCATTATCCTGGTAACATGATGCACGGTGCGAAGGCATGATGAAAAAATGCGAGGCGATCGACTGTGTTCCGTGAATGCCACAGGGTGCTTGAATAGCATATAACATGCGAGTAAGGGCAGCCAGTTGAGTTTCTGGTGCCCCTCTAGGGTATGATGGTGCCCCCCTAGGGAGTTGGTGCCCTACGCAGACTGCGTAATATGCGTATAGGTAGCGGCGGTACTGTGGTAGACTAATGGTATTTTTCTGAAAGTGATTAGACTAATGGCTTATTAGTTTCAACAAATCCAAACTGGCTTTGGCTGAACCAGACAGCTCATTCAGTTTATGTCAATATTCTATAAAAGACAAATTTAATTTATATCACTGAAAGCGACATGACCGCTCCCATTATAATGAATAAATCTGTCTACACTAGTGGTACGCGATGACGGAAATGCGGTAGCAATTTAGTATTATTCTTTTGATGCACTTAAAGCACAATACATAGAGTGGACTTTTTATTTGACCTGTTACTCGTCTGAGGTAACAGCACTTCGATGCTCAAATTCAAAACTGATTTTTTGCTTTCTTGAAGTGCACTGCTGCGGGAGGGGATGCCACTCTAAATCTTGTACAAAACAAAAGTGAGAAAATGAATCTTTCTTCGGAGGGCCCTTCCACAAGACTGTTAGCGAAGGGTACATTCATACAGTAATTGCGCCCCTGCTGCCTCCATTCTGTGCACGTCAGTGCACCATGTTATTTTTCTATTAAAATCATCGTAACCACAAAACTAAACATGGTTACTATTAACTACTATTAACAACATGTAACTGTGGTAACACCATGGTTAGTACATCAGAACTATATAGTTTCCACCAAAACACATTGTTACTACAATATTACTACAGTAAAACCATGGTTAATGTTATCTGGATCAAATCATTCTCTCAAATCCCCGACCTTAACTGTGACCAAATCACTGCAAGGAATCTCTTTTATTTATTACTATAAGTAGTATTATAGGAAATATTAAGAGTAGAGACATGGGAAAAAGTATGTTAAGGAGTGTGATTCAAACCCAAATCTCCAGCATGACAACACATACACATACTGTCATTACACCCAGAGCTACCACAGCTGCACATGAAGGCGCAGTTTGTCCTATAATCCTGTGTTTCCACCAGACTACTAGAGCGCAAACAGTCACTTAGTTATCCAATCGCTTAATCCACTAAATGTCTAACCCATTAACCAGTTTAATGTCTCTGCCCTATCGCAAAAAATTCAAATATGCCTGCCTTCATTTGATCAGCAGCTGACCCCAAATAAATCTGCCGTGGCTGTCTTGAGTTTGGTCTGGGCAGTGGTGGGCGGAGTTAGTGTAAATAGCCTCTGCCAACAAGATGGGCTATTTGCACTTAGTGTAAATAGACACTCCGTTTATGGCAAGCTAAATTACTGCAGCACTAAACGGAATAAAAAATAATAATAATAGAAGTAAATAAGGATAATTTTTATTTACATTTTCGGTCTGCCACTTCTTTATTAAGGGAGAAAGGAAGAAAATACTAAATTAAACATGGTGTAATGGGGTAAGATAAATGTTCAGTGAAATTACCAAACTGTGTGTGTGATATTTCTTCAGTCGTTCATGCAAATGCTTTTTAGGGGACAAACTGTCAATGTGTGAACCTGACCTTATGATGGTTTATAAAAACAGGCCTGATTATTTATCCAGTCTAGTTGTGTTCAGGTAAACCCAGTTTGGATTGAATCAAGTCTCAGCTGCTTTCTTTGTCTGATCATATTAGTTTATAAACATTAAATACAGTAGACATTCCATTACCTTTAACTATATTTGCATTTCCAGAAGGAAATACAAGTGCTTGTAAGGTAGCAGAATAATAGTGTTAAGGCTTTAGGAAATCATAGTTAGAAAAGATAGATAGACAGACAGACAGAACGACAGACAGACAGACAGACAGACAGACAGACAGACAGATAGATAGATAGATAGATAGATAGATAGATAGATAGATAGATAGATAGATAGAGAAAGGGATAGAGAGAGAGATTGAAAGTAATATGCAATATAGTACAGTGGATGAAAAAACACACAAAGGCAGCTTCTGTGTGCAATCTATTGTTTTTGTATTTTAATGCCGAGGTCACATTACAATAATTTAAGACCCTGCAACACTGCAAACCATGCAGCTTTAAAGTTTGTATTTCATTGTATATAGCCAAAAGGTCAATGTCTGTGATGTTTAGATCCCCTGTTGGTTAAACGTCATTTTGTTTTGCAAATTCACAGGTCAGAGTTCATCGCACTTGAACTTTGCTAAAAGTTTGTAATGCAAGATGAAAAGCTTCCGTTTCTGCTCTCCCATGTTCGTATGAATAGGGTACAATGAGGCTAAAGGCCCCCCGGAGTAAAAGACACTTTTGATTTCAGTTTCTCCCAAAACACCTAACGGCAAACTACCACATATAATTTCCTAAACACCTGTTTGTCACTGTACATTGCAAAATATTCCTGATCCATGAGATCATTGCATGCAATATTTAAAGTTTGATTTTGAGTTAATTTCATCTAATTTTTAATAATTTTTAAAATCTTACAAATTTATGTAGCTAATGATAATCCCTGAAATTATCACATTTATTTTTAGACAAAATACTTATTCATCATTTTCAGTTTTGTTCAAGGTGAATAAATTAAATGTTTTTAACTGTCCGACAAGTGAAAGGAGGCTGTTGCAGGGGCTAAAGGCCCCCCATAATACACACTGTTTTTTTTAAGTGAGGCGAATAGATCAAGTAGGCGCACGCTGACTGATCACATTACAATGGAGATTAATTTGTTTATAAAATACTTATGTTATGAAATACCAAATGTGATTGAAATTCTCAGAAAATTTTCACTCTTTTCTGAAGTGGTTATTTTATAATAATTTATTACTCAAAAATAAAAAGCATCATGCTGTCTTGACCAATTTTGCGCTATAACTAGGGATGTCCCGTTACCATTTTTTGGTGAACGAGTACGAGTAATGATACTTTCTTTCTGATTTTGCCAATACCGAGTCTGATACCAGTTTATTATTTTTTTTTTTTTAAAGATTCATATCAACAGATTATTTCAATTTTATCATCAAAATGGTGTTTAAATAAATAGATTAATAAAACTTCAATCAAATGAAAATATAACAATACATTTTCAACATATTACTGTATTATTTTTATCAAATGAAGTGCTTATATGCAGAACCTCACAGCACAATACAAAATACAGCATTGGAGTTATAATCTGTCAAATAAAGTGCTGCAGAACAAAGCATTACAGATGTGAGATATTGCTTAAATATAATACAATTACCATTGATTTATTATTATTATTATTATTATTAATAGTAGTAGTAGTAATACAGTGAATATTACATACAGTAACTTACAGTGCATACAGTGTCATACAGTGTCATACTTTTTTTATTTATTTTGAGCTTTTATTTTGACAGAGCTTTTATTTTGAAGTGTTTCTGTGTGATGATGGTAGTTTTTCAGTCCAAAAAAGCCAGGCGCTACCTGACTCAAAATTATTATGCAAAAGCCTGCTATTTAATTAAATAAGTATGAACTCTGTAGCCTATGTGCCTTGTGTTACAAAGTGAATTTGCGCTCAGCTCACTGTCATGTACAACAAACAAAGCGCTGTTTTCCCAGTATATGAGCCGATGAGCTTTAAAAGGTATGTGCGATGCAGCCGGCATCGGCACAACACTGTCTCCACACATTCATTAGTGCTCTGCTCACATTTGAAGTGCGCTGCACTTACAGTTGGAGTCAGACATTTACATACACATTAGCCAAATACATTTAAACGAAGTTTTACACAATTCCTGACATTTAATCATGGAAAACATTCCCTGCCTTAGGTCAGTTAGGATCACTACTTTTATTTTAAGAATGTGAAATGTCAAGAATAAAATTAGAGAGAATGGTTTATTTCAGCTTTTATTTCTTTCATCACATTTCCATACACAAAGTTTACATACACTTTGTTAGTATTTGGTAGCATTGCCTTTAAATTGTTTAACTTGGGTCAAACATTTCAGGTAGCCTTCCACAAGCTTCTCACAATAAGTTGCTGGAATTTTGGCCCATTCCTCCAGACAGAACTGATGTAAATGAGTCTGGTTTGTAGGCCTCCTTGCTCGCACATGCTTTTTCAGTTCCGCACCAACATTTTCTATCGGAATGAGGTCAGGGCTTTGTGATCGTCACTCCAATACCGTGACTTTGTTGTTCTTAAGCCATTTTGCCACAACTTTGGAGGTATGCTTGGGGTCATTGTCCATTTGGAAGACCCATTTGCGACCGAGCTTTAACTTCGTGGCTGATGTCTTGAAATATTGCTTCAATATATCCACATAATTTTCCTTCCTCATGATGCCATCTATTTTGTGAAATGTACCAGTCCCTCCTGCAGCAAAGCACCCCCACAACATGATGCTGCCACCCCCATGCTTCACAGTTGGGATGGTGTTCTTCGGCTTGCAAGTCTCACCCTTTCTCCTTCAAACATAACGATGGCTATTATGGCCAAACAGTTAAATTTGTGTTTCATCAGACCAGAGGACATTTCTCCAAAAAGTACAATCTTTGTCCCTATGTGCACTTGCAAACTGTAGTCTGGCTTTTTTATGGCAGTTTTGGAGCAGTGGCTTCTTCCTTGCTGAGCAGCCTTTCAGGTTATATCGATATAGGACTTATTTTACTGTGGATATAGATACCTGTCTACATGTTTCCTGCGGCATCTTCACAAGGTCCTTTGCTGTTGTTCTGGGATTGAATTGCACTTTTCACACCAAACAATGTTCATCTCTAGAAGACAGAATGCATCTCCTTCCTGAGTGGTATGATGGCTGTGTGGTACCATGGTGTTTATACTTGCATACTATTGTTTGTATAGATGAACATGGTACCTTCAGGCATTTGGAAATTGCTCCCAAGCATGAACCAGACTTGTGGAGGTACACAATTTTTGCTGATTTATTTTTATTTTCCCATGATGTCAAGCAAAGAGGCACTGAGTTTGAAGTTAGGCCTTAAAATACATCCACAGGTACACCTCCAATTCAGTACACCTCCTATCAGAAGCTTATTGGCTAATTGTCTAAAGGCTTGACATCATTTTCTGGAATGTTACAAGCTGCTTAAAGGCACAGTTAACTTAGTGTATGTAAACTTCTGACCCATTGGAATTGTGATATAGTCAATTAAAAGTTAAACAATCGGTCTGTAAACAATTGTTGGAAAAATTACTTGTGTCATGCACAAAAACAGATGTCCTAAATGACTTGCCAAAACTATAGTTTGCTCATGGTTAAAAAATTAGTTTTAATGTAGTATTAATGACTTCAACCTAAGTGTATGTAAACTTCTGACTTGAACTGTATATATTTATCTCATTCAGTTGCAGCTTTTGCTGTAAAATAATCTCACTAGGACATAACGTGATTGGAATTTGTGCACTGATTGTTTACATAATGACATTCTTACGTCAGATGGTATAGTTTTTGGTATAATCTTGGTGCCATTTTTATGAGCATGAGTATGAATACATGAGTGTGGTATTGGACCCGATTCCAATACCAGTATCGTTATTGGGACATCCCTAGCTATAACTATTGTTCCTATATTTACAAAATATCACTTTAACCCTCCTGGGGGCCTTTTACCCCAAATATATTTATACTCTATAAAAAAAAATGTTATAATAAAAAGTATTTTTTCAATATGGATATACTTTTTGTCCAGAAAAAAAAAAAGCAAATTTTCCTTAGTGTGTGTGATGGCTAGTGTGACAGCTTACAAAAGAAATGACCAATCACAATTCAGTATGCAGAATTCATTATGCAAACAGATTTTTTAATGATCAATATGATATCAATGCAAGTAAATGCCAAGGACTGAAATTATTTACAAAACAAATTTAAAATGGTGACTATACACTGAAGAATAAAAAAAATAAAAAATAAATAAAAATAAACTGAAAATAAAGTTTCAGGTTTTATGTGATGTAATTTTGATGCCTGTATATTTTATGGTTCATTTCAGTTTATATTATTAAATAATATAAACTTGATACACTTATATAAAAAAAAAAAAACAAATCTGGAACAAAAGGAGCAGTGACCAATAAACGTGAAGATAGTGTGGATAGTGTCACTCACACAAACACAAAACACCATCAGGGTAACACATGTGACATTAAAATAATGCAATAAACATTAACTAAACTACATCAAATATAACATGGAACTCTCCAAAGTACATAAATGATATTAAAAATAAGAATTAACAAAACTATTCCCATAAAATATAATGAAATGTGATGGGTCACGCAGGGAATTCTGGGAAGGGCTGATAATTTATTTATTTATTTATTTATTTTAACAATAATTTACCGTAAAAAGTACAAGTACTCAATTGTTAAACATAATATACATTTTTATTGTTAATTATATGGAAAAATTATACTTTTTTTCATCTAAAAACATATTTTTTTACAACATTTTACTGTACAATTACATGTATCGTGTTGTTAAATTTAAGACATTTTTTACAGCATATGTTTAGTGGGGGTGAATTAATTGCAGAAAACTTTGGAGAAATTTAAGATTGCATTTTAATTCAGAAGACAATGTGAGTGGTTCTTGCCCGTGCAAATGTTGCTGCCACAACATGCTGCGTTGTTGTGGATGGTTACTAAGGCTTTGCTATGTGGTTGCCAAGGTGTTCTAAGTGTTTTTTTAGCACGTTGTTACAGTATGTTGTTGCTAGACTGTTCTAGGTTGTTGCTATGTGCCCACCAGGCAAAAAGCTTAAATCCAGTTTGCTTTGAAAAATAATAGCACACCTCTCTCAAAAAGTGGCATGGTTTGAGGTATCCTTCATGTTCAACACACAAATTATGTGATGAGTTACAGGTCAAAGTGTTAATACTTATGGTTAGTGAAGAATAAGCAATAGTAATAGTGATTCTTGCCTTAGCAATCACCACTAAAAATAGAATGTTTGAATCAATACAGTGCTGCCCAGCCTGCCCTGCAAGCACTGTAATAATCACAATCAAGGTCTTGAATGTGGTTATCCACATAAAGAATCTGTGCACTGTGTCAATCTAAATCAATGAGCATCTCAAGCGCTGTCCTTTGGCTTTCTGGAATGCAGAACAGAGATTTATTTAAACCGTTAACAAAAAAAAAAAAAAAAAAAAAAAAAAAAACACATTTGCAGCAAGAAAGCTCCCAGGCCTTTGACTCATTTGAAGGTTTGCCACCTACCAGAGGACAGTTGTACACACAGCTAGAGGATATAACTTCAGCAAAAGAGAATGACCTCTGTATGCCTGAGAGCTCCAAATCACACAGACCTTTATTTCTCCCATGAAAGACATCCCTGCTGCTCAGACTTCACAGCTGCCGAGCAACACCATTGGAATATATTGGATTATTGGGAGAGCCGAGTGCACTGTGGAGTCGAGCCTCGATGGGGCTGATTTTAATGTTAATTTACTACTGGAGAGTGTCTTCAGACATACAATGGCCTGAAAGGGGAAGAGACGTTCCTGTCAACAAAATCCTGAACAGCAGCGTGAGGTGGCGGATTCCTCTTTATCACAGAAATAATCCTCTGATGAAATCTGAGCCCAATTCCCAGTCAAACTTTGTTAGCCCATCACATGGCACCAGAAAACAGTATGCTTTAAATTTTCTTCTGTCCCTGTTTTCCCATTCAACGCAATTTCAGAACTTATGAAAAACCTGCTTACACTGTAAAGAAGTGTTTTTCTTTCATTCAAATATGTACTGGAATTTAAAGAGCCCATATTATGCTCATTTACAGATTCATAATTTTGTTTTGAGGGTCTCCTAGAATAGGATTACATGCTTTAAATGTTAAAAAAACACATTATTTTTCTCATACTGTACATTTCTGCTAAACCTATTTTCATCCTCTGGCTCAAACGCTCTGAATTAGCTCCTGTCTTTTTAAAGCCCCCCTTTCCGAAAAGCCCAGTCTGCTCTTACTGGTCAGCTGGCCTAGTCTGTTGTGACTGGTCAACCGCGTAGAACATGTGTCGGAAATGTATCGCCCCTTTCCATAACTGAGTGTCAGGCTTCCTTAACAGCTGTAAACACTATTTTAACTATGGTAACAATGTCGTCGGTTTTCGCCGTACTAATTTGTGTCCGATAATGAAAGTTTGGAAGAACAAGCTGATCGACCTGAACCACCTTCGCAAGCACAACTTGAGCAGGACGTTTCACAGTGGTAAGTTTTAATTTAGTAGCTTTCTTACAAGTACACTGTTGATTATTGTGAACCTAACATAGCTTCAAATAAAAGACACGTTGTGCATCTAAGTCATCTTTTGCTGGAATGGGTGTAGCCAAACTTTTTTCACCCGAGAAATGAATGAAGAACAGAGGCATATTCCGGTTAGTGAGCAAGTTAGCCGTGGACTACCGTGGATAGCGGCCCTAACATTACAGCTTGTAATTATATAATTATATAAGACTTTTGAGATCGACCATTTGTTACACAGTTTTAGGTAAAACCACCCCACAGCTAAATAGTAACCTTTACCAAAACAATAACATTACATAGCAAGTTAGCCGAGCATTACCATGGATTGCAGATGTAAAATTACCATTCGTAAAAATAAATCCATCACTACACTTGATCACTAATCATGACAGTAAGAACGATAAATAATCTGCATAATTCTACACAACTGTAGGTAAAAGTGGGCCCGCAGCTGATTAGCAAATTTATTTCAACACAATAACATTAGCTAGCAGGTTAGCAGAGGCCTACAGCTGTGCACTGGGTGTACACCGTAGCTAAAACACAAAACTCCGTATTTATACTCTCGGTAGCAGCAAAATCCACAAATAATCAAACAGACTTAAAGGTTGTGATCCTGAAGCGCCAGATTGTCCCAACAAAGTGGGAACTGCACCATCTTTCAGGAGTAACCGTCTTGAAAATCCGACAGTGGTTGTGGTTGTACTGCTGAGGAATAGTGGTAAAAATACATTTTAACCACTGATTCTTCAATTCATCTGCCTTTGGAAGTCCAAACAAAGACATTTTGCTTTTGCAGTGAAGAAAACAGCATCTTCTCGACACAGCGACAACACTAACCCAACTCATCCTGGCCTTGGCTATAACTACATTTGTTTGAGGGCGAGCCAAAGTAGCCCTTAGGCAGGCATTATGCAAATTTGTTACATAGTGACGTAGGTTCTTTACGGAAGAACTGGCTGGACTACAATTCAGCCGTTTCTCGTAGTTCTTGAGCAGTGTTGTCTGTGGGAGAGAATAACTCCCTTTTGTGTGGACTTTGTGCTTTTTAACTTTGCAGACCTTTTACATGCACAAACAGCAATATTCCACACTAAAGGAAAGGTAAAATCCCAAAAAGCATAATAGGGCCTCTTTAATGTCACTTTCTATGTTCACATATGCAGCAATTTCAGCTTCATTTGATTTGAATTTAGTAATAAGTTATTTCCTATATCATTTACTTAGGTGAGATTTGTTGGAATTGGGTTGGGATTTATCATAGTTTCGAATACTGTGTTCTAGTATTGCAAATTCAAACCCACTTTGAAAGACACTTGAAATTGTAAAAAAAAAAAAAAAAAAAAAGAAAGAAACAAAAAGAAGAAAAAAGTTTTGTTTTAGGTGTTTTTTTGTTGTTATTGTTTTTGTGTGTGTGTGTGTGTGTGTGTGTGTGTGTGTGTGTGTGTGCGTGTGAATATTGTTGATGATTTGGTAGGGGAAAAAAACAGCAAATTGCTGCAAAAGCTAGTTTAAACACACCACACAGACAATACAGTAGGTGCACTTAGTAAGTTTTGGTTCATGTCGTATTGGACTTACACTGACACCTAGTTGTGTGGATGCAGCATCATTCAAATGCAATAGTTTTCGGTTAAAGATGCCACTGTAGAAATTCACTATCCATCGCCATCCATGATTCATTTAATCCAAGAGGGAAAGTGTCCAATAACAGGGTGGTTACAGAGATTAAGAGAGTAGTATTCAGCTGGTCATGTGATTATAACATAGCAGCCCCCATGAGGGGACCCTCTCCATGTAGAACAAAACAGCTTTTATAAGGTTCCTTCATCTTATGTAAATGCTCATGATTTTAAAAGTATGTTTCAAAATTACTATTCATTTCTTAAAGGGGTCATGACATACTCTTTTTTTATTTTTTTAATAATTTTATAATTTTCACATAATGTCAGTATAGTTTTTTTTTTTTAGTTTTTTTTTTTTTTTTTAAAAAAACAATTCATAATAGCCATAATTTAGTCATATTTAATAATTTTCCACCCTGTCTCTGGCCCTCTGTCTGAAATGCTCTGTTTAAAGATGTCTGGCCCTTTAAGACTTCAATGTAAACACTCACTGTTGTGATTGGCTAACATCATGCAGCCCTTCCAATAGAGCCATATTTGAAATGCAATCTGAAGAAAATGAATAAACTCCACATGACCACAACATGTATAAAACTAAATTTCAGGATTAACATATAACCCACATCCACCACATTTTATCTGAATATATTAAACTGTGCATTCAAGCAGCAGTCATGACATATGACATTTTCCTGAATTAAATTGTTTACATACGGATTTCCCATCCAATATTTTTTTTTTAACTACCCTATCCTTAAATAACATAACATGCATTTTTGAAAGTTGTTTTTACCGCTCTTAAAACACAGCACACATCGCCGAAAATGCATCAAAATGATCAAAGATGTCCAATGAGTGCATGTTTAAAAAAGATCAACAATTAAAAATAGCACAGATGGGTGCAAAAACGGTCCAGCTCGCCTTCAAAACAGCACAACATCAAGACAGTGCAGCTGAATGAAACACAATGGGGGTCTCCATTTTAGAGTTATAACTTGACATCGCATCTTTTAAAAGCAGCGCGAGATGTATGATAATGATCAAAGCCATGCACGTTTATGTAGAAAAACATTTAAATCCAGATGTGTGTCCTGTGTAAGTCCACTTTGGACATATTTCCCATGACAGGACCATTCCTCTCCTCTTCATCTGTGTGACTGACTCTGAGTACCAGTGGGTGGGGCCAAGGGTGCAATGATGGAAAAAAGGTGTTATAGAATTGCAAATTCGAGCCTACCTGACTTTTAGGGCCTATTTACACTTAGTCACTTCATGCATATTGATTGGAAATACATCTGATGTACTATTCCTTATATATGCAAATATAAGTTTACATCTAGATCATATTTATAAGTTTTGTGGATAATCATCCATGATCGCATGCTTGTATAGTGATATAAGTTGGTTTGGAAGAAGTAAAGTTTGTGTATGTGGCCTGATCAACCATTCACTTACCGTACATTTAGCCAAGTGGCTTCTTGTATGCTTTTGCTATCTGATTACACAGTCAGCAGTTCCTTTATTCATAATAAATTAGTTTAAAATTGGTAACAAAGTTGAGAAACAGGTGCAGCAGATGACATAACCAATCACATCACTCTCCACTTCTGCAGTTTCATCTGAACCAATGTCTAATGGTAAACCTCTCGCCGTGCTGGTTATATTTTCAGAATTTCATTGAAATCTGAAATACCATGTTAATAAAGTGAATCTGATGGAATACGTATATTGTCTTTCCCTCTTGCTTGACTCTCCACAGAATAAATTATGTCTCACAGATTTGCCTATGTTTTTGATGTAGGGGCACCATTGCTATAGTATTTCCAAAGAATTTCATTTTGCAGATGTGTGAAACTGCAAAGCTGAATGTGAAGCCAATAGTCAAGAAATGTCATTCCTTTGACACTGTGCATATTTCAGTGGATTTTCATTCTGTCAGTTAAGGCTCCCTATATGTCAGCAAGCAGAAAGTCGACAAATTATTCACCTAATTTTTCAGAAATCCTACGAGATCATTTCCCCTTCTTTTCCAGGAATTTCAGCCTCAATTAGTAATAAAACCAGCATTAAACTCATGTATGTATCCAGTTACAATAATTACCCTATTGACAAAAGCATGCCGGGGCCTTTCGGAGTGGATATTCTCTGTATGGTTGGCCGTCGGGCAGCTGTTGAAAGGCTTGGTTGCACCTTTGAGTGACTGCTTGTCAGCAAAGTTCTCTAGTATCAGACAGAAGCCAAGCTCAGGTGACTGGGAGCCCGAACCATCATGAAGTCTCGCAGCAGGTCCCTGGAGCCCAGCTACATTTCCTCGCCATCACTCAACTCAGAAAAATGTCATCCTTCGCTCTCTCTCACTCTCATTCCTCCCGGCAACAACCACAACTTGGTCTTTGTCATTGGGGAAATTCACTAAGAACGAATTGCGTCCACAGATAGCATAGTTTATTTGCACCCGCTGTCTGTGTTGTTTTAGTGCCCATTTCACCAAGGAAATGATGCAAAAAATAATAGCACAAACATCCCCTCAAAATTTGTGATTGGATGTGCGATGGTCATGACTAGTCGAATGCTATTCATCTAATGAGCTTGACTAGTCGACTATTAAAAATCAGCAGTCTGGTTTGAACTAGTGGATTATTGCCCTGATTCCAAGACTTAATCATTAAAAATGATTTTCAAATATGCTATATATGTGTGATAGGTGTAATTGTGTGCATGGTTGATGTCTCTTGAAGGATCTTTTAAATGAAAGGTATTAATTAATGTAGATGATTCATTATTTCTCTCCTGAATAATTGTCTGTTTTTTAGAGCATCACAGAAATGTGTAAGCAGTGCCATATGGTCTATTGAAAGGAGTCAAAAACTCCAATACAACACTCCATCCTAGCATCCTGAATGCATGATCAATATGCAGCTGTGATTCATGAACTAAGAAACTGATTGAAGCAGTTTGAATTGATTATTACCCACCCACAATAATCTTTGTATTCTGGGACTGATGAATGCATGTGAGTTCTTTTAAATTGCTTACACTTACTTTTCCGATTGCATGCTGATCTTTTGTATTCTTTTTCTGGTCTGATCTTCCTTACTCCAGCTGATCTCTCCTCTCTGTTATTTAACTATACTCACTCTGTCTCTCCATTCTCACAATGATGTCTCCATCCTTATTCTGATCACTGTCAGAATGCTTATTCTGACTCACTATGATTTGTACTCAGTCAGTCTGATCTCACTATACACCCTCTGTCTCTTCCTACTTGCTTTGATCTGTCCATGCTCATTTTAATCTCACCATATTCACTCTGATCTCTCCATGCTTACTATGATCTTCCCATACTTAGTCTGATCTCACCATACTCTCCATACACATTTTGATCTCTCCATGCTTATTTTGATCTCTCTTTACTCACTCTGATTTCTCCATGCCCACTCTGGTCTCTCTGTGCTCACTCATTTCTCCATGCTCACTCTGGTCTCTCTGTGCTCACTCATTTCTCCATGCTCACTTATTCTGATCTCACTATACTCACTCTGATCTTGCCATACTCACTCTGATCTCTCCATGCTCACTCTTATCTTTCCATATTTACTCTGATCTTCTCATACTTAGTTTGATCTCACCATAATCTCTATACACATTTTGATCTCTCCATACTTACTTTGATCTCTCTTTACTCTGATTTGTCCATGCCCACTCTGGTCTCTCCATAGTCACTTAATCTAACTCACTATACTCACTCTGATCTCTCCATTCTCCCTCGGATTTCTTCATGCTTACTATGGTCACTCTATACTCACTCTGATATCTTGCTCTGATCTAACCATATTCATTTTAATCTCTCCATACTCACTCACTCTGATCTCTCCATACTCACTCTGGTCTCTCCATACACACTCTGATCTCACCATACTCACTCTGATCTCTTCATTCTCACTCTGATTTATCCATGCTCACTCACTCTGATCTCTCCATACTCACTCTGGTCTCTCCATACACACTCTGATTCTTCCAAACTCATTCTGATCTCACCATACTCACTCTGATCTCTTCATTCTCACTCTGATTTATCCATGCTCACTGTAGTCTCTCCATACTAACTCTGTCCCTTCATACTCACTCTGATCTCTCCATACTTATTTTGATCTTTTCATACTCACTGTGATCTCACCATATTCATTTGATCTTTCCATACTCACTCACTCTGATCTCACCATATCCACCTTGGTTTCTCTATTTTCATTCTGATCTCACCACACTCACTGTGATCTCCCAACACTCTGACCTTTCTGAGCATCCTCTGATTTCTTGTGATTATCTCATCACAAGCCTATCCCTGCATACTCACTCTCTTTGTATTCTGTACTATCTTTCCATAATTAGTCAAGATGATCTCTCAGTATTTAATCACACTGAACTGTCTGCTGCTAAAAGCCTTAATCCTTCTGTTTCGGTATTACATACTAAATGCATTATATGGTATTACATAGAAGTGAGATGGCTAATACTTACTATGCTTTGTATACAGGACATTTTTATGAAAAATAAACAGGTTTTTTTTTTTTTTTTTTTTTTTTTTCATAAAAGGGGCATATAATACAAAACAAAACTGTAAGCAATGCTAGAGCAGACATGTGCAGTTGCATATTGGTTTCCCCACTTTTTTTAATGAAATGACTCACATTTTAATGCTGCACTTGTGTGGAGTTATCCATACCTCACCTCAACAGTTTGGATCCTTTAATAAACTGCAGGTTTTATTGCAGTTGCAGTCTATACAGATCTGATCAATGGATGATAGGTTTGTGATTTCTTCGGGCTGTTTTCAAGGCCACCAAAATTCCTCCTGTCCCGAGCTTCAGTGCTGCGGTACCAGATGTCGAAACCCAGTTATGACACTCTGCAGTCAAGCACACAAGCGTACCACACCTCCTCCCAAACTGAAATAACTCAATGGATATAACAAGCGGCTGTCAGCACATGATAAAGCACCTGATATGTGACAGCCCGACCTTGTGATACAGAGAAATGAGAAATAGATGTCTATAGCAATAACTGTCAGAATGCAAGAAGGAAGCTGGTGTAGATGTTGACAAGAGGAGATGTTTGCGGAGAAACTCCCAAATCTTGAAAACATACTGTAACCTGCACTGCTAAAATACTGTATAATGGTCACATACTGTGCCAAACTGTATGAACCTGCTTGGAAAAAAACAAATGGTGTCAGGTCCTATTTTTAAATTATCAGCCTGACCATTTATTGAATACATGCTGGCCCATGTCCAATAATCTTAAAGGCCTTGGAGACATTCACACATCTTCTAAAAGCAATGAAAGACCTTCATTCTAAGTCCAAGCTTATTTTAAAGATGCTTCTACATGTAGGCCCAGAGGAAAATTTTATTTCTCAGAGGTTGGTCTTTCAGAGCTCAGGATATAGAGTTCTCAGGCTAATAATTTTGTTTCAGATGTTTCTCTTAAAATTCCTTATGAATAAATAAAAAAAAATAAAAAAAAATTGATGTACAATAAGAGTATAGAGCTATAAAATATAAAAGTTGATCGTATAGATTTAGTGATTAGAAATGCTTGATGTCATATTGAAATTACATTTGATTGCAGACTTAGAGGAGACTCATGATATTATAGGAGTCTTTTTATTATTGGAAACATTGTGCCGATGAAGTGACACTAGGGGTCACTCCTGGGAGCCCCAGAAAATCTCTGATCTTTGAGAAAAGGCCAATGAGAATTGGTGAGTGGAATTTGCATGCCACTCCCCCAGATATATGGGTACAAAAGGAGCTGGAATGCAACCACTCATTCAGGTTTTACACTGAGGAGCCGAGACAAGGTCCCGGCCCATTCAGCGTGTAGTTCGGTGTTGAGGCAGGAGGGACACAACATCTCATTCCCTCCATCAGGGAACGGAGGTTACAACAGTAACCGAGACGTTCCCCTTCTGTCACTCACTCGACGTTGTGTCGATGACACTAGGGGTCCCTATACAAAATGCCACGACTACTGAACTGTGTTACATGGACTAGCGGGGCGAGACGGGCAGACCTCTGTGTGCCTCGTAGCCAGCGCACCCGGCCGTCACGTAACCTCCCCCAGTGCTCTTGTGGATGTCAAACAGTCCCTTGCACCTCAGGGACAAGTCGACTGCACAAAAAAATAAGGAACGGCCGGCCCAGCCGCGGCTTTTTCAAATTTTTTTCTCCCCAAAAGGAACAAAATTGTTCAGCTGGGGGCCATATAAGGTCCATGTCGGGGGGATGTCCCTCCAAAGAGGAGGACACCATGGAGACCACACCCCACCCGGGGGGGGGGGGTCTTTCAAGTGGACATATGTCACATGGTCTTACCGAGTCTATTTGGAAGCACATCATGTAGAAGTGTCCTGTGGTAGGTCCTACCCAAGGGGGGAGGAGTTTCTACAGACACGGTGACCAGGGGCAGAGAGGCGTCTGCCCAAGGAAGACGTAGATTACCAACTGGGAAACCACTTTGTGGAAAACATATCACATGGGGTTACCAATGGGGTAACCAGTGCATGTGGAGCACCTACCTCAGTATAGGGCCAAATTAGCACATGTACTGGGCCAGCGGCGAGTTTCTCCAAAAACTTGCCAGCCACAGGGCTAAGGAGGAAGGACATCCAGGGTCCACACTTTTGTGAACGTGACTGGGAGAAAGAGCGCACGTCTTCGCCTCAAGGGAGGGGAAAGGCGTTATGCGCAAGCGGTACACCCAGCCAGCTGTCCCGAGACTTACCTGGGACAACACCCGGGATGAAACCGGCTCAACCCGGAGGTTGTAGAACCTCGCAAAGGTGATAGGTGTTGCCCAGCCAGCTGCTCTACAAATGTCTGCTAGAGAGGCGCCGTTGGTTAGAGCCCAGGAGGCCGCTACACCCCTGGTAGAGTAGGCGCGCAGCCCATGGGGGGGTATGTCCTGGGCATGATATGCCATAGCGATGGCGTCAATGACCCAGTGGGAGATCCTCTGCTTGGAGACAGTGCTTCCTTTCCACTGTCCCCTAAAGCAGACAAAGGGCTGCTCAGAGCTTCTAAAGCTCTGCGTGCGATCCAAGTAGATGCGCAAAGCATGCACCAGACACAGCAATGCCAAGCCTGGGTCTGCCTCCTCCTGGGGCAGTGCTTGCAGGTTCACCACCTGATCCCTGAACGGGGTCATGGGAACCTTGGGCACGTAGCCCAGTCGGGGTCTCAGGATCACGTGAGAGTCACCCAGGCTGAACTCCAGGCACAGTTCCCTGACAGAGAACGCCTGCATGTCCCCTACCCTCTTGATGGAGGTGAGCGCCGTCAGGAGGGCAGTCTTCAAAGAGAGTGCCTTTAACTCTACTGACTATAGGGGCTGAAATGGAGCTCCCCGTAGATCCCGAAGGACAACAGAGAGGTCCCACAAGGGAACGAGGCGTGGTATGGGGGGGTTTAACCTCCTCACACCTCTCAGGAACCTGATGATCAAGTCGTGCTTCCCCAAATACTTACCGTCAACTGCATCGTGATGTGCCGATATAGCGGCTACATACACCTTCGAGGTGGAGGGGGACAGCCACCCCTCCAGACTCTCCTGCAGAAAGGAAAGCACTGATCCGACTGTGCATCTCTGGGGGTCTTTGTGTCGGGAAGAACACCACTTAGCGAACAGACGCCACTTCAGGTCACACAGGCACCTTGTCGAGGGAGCCCTGGCCTGAGTGATCATGTCTACCGCTGTCGGTGGTAGGCCAGTTAAGTCTTTTGCGTCCCATCCAAGGGCCAGACATGGAGATTCCAGAGGTCTGGTCACGGGTGCCAGATGGTGCCCTGTCCCTGAGAAAGAAGGTCCATCCTCAGGGGAATTCTCCGGGGGTGGGGGGGGGGCATGTGGTCCATGTCTACCGCTGTTGTGAGGAGCATGTGGTCTGAGAACCAAGTCCGGGTGGGCCAATAAGGTGCCACTAGGATGACCTGCTCCTTGTCCTCCCTGACCTTGCACAGACGGCTCACTGGGGGAAACGCATACTTGTGCAGCCCCAGGGGCCAGCTGTGTGCCAATGCGTCTGTGCCGAGGGGAGCCTCGGTCAGATAATACCAGAGTGGGCAGTGGGAGGGTTCCCAGGTAGCGAACAGGTCCACCTGAGCTTGACCGAATTGACTCCAGATCAGCTGGACCACCTGAGGGTGGAGTCTCCACTCTCCCATGAGCATGACCTGCCTTGACAGCGCATCTGCTGTGCTGTTGAGGTTGCCCGGGATATGAGTGGCTCACAGCGACTTGAGCCGCTGCTGACTCCAGAGGAGGAGACGGCGGGTGAGTTTCGACATTCGACGAGAGCGTAGACCGTTGATGTACGCAACCGTCGCTGTGTTGTCTGTCCGGACCAACACGTGCTTGCCCCGGATCAACGGCAAAAGCCTCCGCAGGGAGAGCAATACTGCCAGCAACTCAAGGCAGTTGATGTGCCAACACAGTCACGGACCATTCCAAGGGCTGGCAGCTGCATGCCCATTGCACACGGCGCCCCAGCCATGCTTGGAGGCGTCCGTCATAACCACGACATGCCTGGAAACCTGCCCTAGGGGAACTCCTGCACGTAGGAACGCTAGGTCGGACCAAGGGCTGAACAGATGGCAACAGACCTGTGTGACGAGCTTGCAGAGTGCGCCGTGGCGCCATGCCTGTCTTGCGACTCGAGTCTGGAGCCAGTACTGAAGCGGTCTCATATGCATCAACCCGAGTGGCGTGACCACTTCTGAGGATGCCATATGCCCCAGGAGCCTCTGAAAAGGTTTCAGTGGGACCGATGTCTTCTGTCTGAACGTACTCAGACAGTTCAGTACCGACTGCGCACGCTCGTTTGTGAGGCACGCCGTCATTGAGACCGAGACTAACTCCATACCGAGAAAAGAGATGCTCTAAACCGGGGAGAGCTTGCTCTTTTCCCAGTTGACCCGAAGCCCCAGCCGGCTGAGGTGCGTGAGCACCAGCTCCCTGTGTGCACACAACAAGTCCCGCGAGTGAGCTAGGATCAGCCAGTCATTGAGATAGTTGAGAATGCGGATGCCCACTTCCCTTAGTGGGGCAAGGGCTGCCTCTGCGACCTTCGTGAAGGTGCGAGGTGACAGGGACAGACCGAAGGGGAGGACCTTGTATTGGTATGCCCGGCCCTCAAAAGCAAACCGCAGGAAGGGTCTGTGTCGAGGTAAAACCGAGACACGGAAGTACGTGTCCTTCAGGTCTACTGCCGCGAACCAATCTTGATGCCGGACGCTCGCTAGAATGCGTTTCTGCATCAGCATCATGAACGGGAGTCTGTGCAAAGCCCGGTTCAGAACTCACAGGTCCAAGATTGGCTGAAACCCACCACCTTTTTTGGGTACGATGAAGTAGGGGTTGTAAAACCCCTTCTTCATTTCGGCTGGAGGAACAGGCTTGATCGCATCCTTCCATAGGAGGGAGGCGATCTCCGCGTGCAAGGCAGCGGTATTCTTGCCTTTCACCGCAGTGAAGCGGATGCTGTTGAACCTGGGAGGAAGCTTAGTGAACTGAATCGCATAGCCGAGTCGGACAGTCCTGATCAGCCAACGCGATGTGTTGGGGAGCGCGGGCCATGCCCCCAAGCTCCGTGCGAGGGGGACCAAGGGAACAACCGTGTCAGACGTACCGGTGGGCGGGGCCTCACGATGGGGCGGAGCCTGAGGTGCCACTTGTGGCCGTGCCGAGTCTAAGGACATCAAAGCACTTACCTGGCTTCTTGTGACTACCCCTGGAACAGGCTGGGATGGGGGAAGAAGAAGTGTGTCCTCGTGACCCGTGGAGACCATCACATTGGGAGCAGACTTATGCCACAGCTGGGCACGCAGGGGCGGAAGTCCCTCCTCCGGGCACTGAACCTGTCAGAGAGAAACGTGTCCGGCGGTCATGAAAATGACGGCTGTGAACACCGACTGTGAGGCCCAGGAAGTGAAGGAACTGCTCTTTTCTTGACAAAGTGGGTACCGCAGCCCGTTGGGCATGCAGCGAAATCAAAAGAAAAGGAAAATAAGGATTCTCCACCCGACCCTCCATCAGGGGAAGGAGTGGTCTCTTTACCAGCTCCTGAAGGGTGAGTTCCCAACTTCCTGGGCTGCCCATCTCAGGAGTGCTTCGAAACCTTCCTCGGGTTCTTGGCGGCTGGCCATGAGATGGGTGGCGTCTGTTTCCTGCGGGCGGCTCCACGCTGGGGCCGGCCCACTGCGCAGGGGGACGCCCTTGGTGACGAGCAGACGGGGTGCGGGGCTTTGAGCCACGCCAGGGCAGGATATGTTGTATGGCCTCCATCTGCTTCCTTACCATCGAAAACTGCCAGGCAAAGTCTCCGACGGCTTCGCCGAATAGGGCAGCCTGGGAGATGGGAGCGTCAAGGAATCGAACCTTTTCAGCCTCTCTTGACTTGACCAGGTTGAGCCAATGGTGGCGTTCCTGGACCACCAATGTGGACATCGCCTGCCCGAGAGACCGCACCATGACCTTCGCTGCCCATAGGGTGAGGTTGGTCGCTGAGCACAGCTCCTGCATTAATCCCGGATCAGAACTACCCTCTTGCAGTTCTTTAAGTGCCTTGGCTTGGCGCACCTGCAGGAGAGCAGTGGCATGCAGGGCGGAGGTGGCACGTCCAGCAGCACCGTAGGCTTTAGCTGTCAGTAATGACGTGAGCCTACAGGCCCTGGACGGGAGCCTCGGATGACTCCACCTGGCAGAGTCAGGTGGTGGCGCTCTGCGTGCACAATTGCACCATGACCGCCTGATCCACCTGAGGAATCGCCAAGTACCCCCTCGCCGCCCCACCGTCGAGGTTAGTGAGAGTGGAGGAGTTCGAGAATCAAGTGCAGGCAGTAAAAGGTGCCTGCCACGACCGCGTAAGCTCCTCATGCACTTCCGGGAAGAAAGGAATGTGGGCGGAGCGTGGCCGTGAGTGGTGCTCCGGCCCCAGGAACCAATCGTCAAGCCACAAGGGTTCGGGGGGGACTGGAGGGTTCCACTCCAGCCCGACACTCACGGCTGCCCGGGCAAGCATGGCCCCCAGAGCTTCACGTCTGCCTGCGACTGGACCACCGTACCCGAGGGTGGGAGTCCAGCTGAGTCTTCCACGTCAGACAAGGCAAGCCCGCCCTCCGATGCTGCAATGGATATCTCATCCTCTTCGCGAGTTCCGAACGAGGCCGCGAACCCGCCCTGAGACTGCCCACGGTCTCATCCCAGGACCCGGCCGGGGCATACAAGCATGCAGGGGAATGGGAGGTCCGTGGGGGGTTACCCGGCAGTGGAGCTCCATTGAAGTCCCCAAATTGCCCCCAGTGCTAACCGACTCAGCCTTATACCCGTAGGTAGAAGGACCGAGACGGGGATCCACGACCGCAACATAGCCATGGTCATGTTCTCGCAATGAGGACATGAACCATCCACAAACGATGTCTCCACGTGGGAAGCACCCAAACACGAGATACAGCGAATGTGGCCGTCAGAAGCGGAGAGATAGCGACCGCAACCAGGAAGGATACACAGACAAAAAGTAATCTTGAAAAAGACGCTTTCGTGAGTGCCACTCTTTTAGTTGGAAATATTCTCTTTTAGAGAGAAAATATACACTTTTTTTTCTCACTGTTGAAGTGCCCAGGGATGTACTCTGCACAACACCGGTGCAATAGCGGGAGAACTGTTGTAATGCGCCGTAAGACCAACAGCTCGTGAAAGCAAGAGAGATGAATGGACCAGTAGTATTTCAGCTTGAATGAACACAACCACTCGGCTCCGAAGAAGAAATCTGAATGAGTGGTTGCATTCCAGCTCCTTTTATACTCGTATGTCCGGGGGAGTGGCATGCAAATTCCACTCGCCAATTCTCATTGGCCTTTTCTCAAAGATCAGAGATCTCTGGGGCTCCCAGGAGCGACCCCTAGTGTCACTTCATCGACACAACGTCGAGTGAGTGACAGAAGGGGAACTACATTTAATCTCATTGCTGTCTAAGAAAAACAATTGAGATATTAAAGAGAGACAAATATCATTTGTAAATTTATGTGCGACTGCATAAAACAGATAATGGGAAAACTAAACGTGACACACAGTGGGAGGAAAATGTTGCAAAGGTTTCTAAGATGTGGAGCAATCAAAGGTCATTTGGTCAGTCTCACTTTAACTTTACATCTGCTCTTTTTCCAAAAGATCCACCACTAAGAAATAGTTCAGTCAAAATTAAAATTATGTAATTATTTATTCATCCTCATGTCATTCCAAACCTGTATGCTTTTTTCTTTGTAGACATTTTTGAAGAATACTTTTACAGCTCTTTCCATTATATGGTGGTTCATAGTGACCAAAAAGGATTTTAAAAAATGCCTTATTTATAATAATGCCCTTTCCCACCTACTTTCTAGATGAGAATGGGACACCCGGGGAAACTTTTCCCCTATTGCATTCACACTCACTAAAGTAACCCCCATAGTGACATCATCTAGTGTCGACCGTTTTTCTTGTGATATTGTTTGCACCAGCAATTCAATAGCAACAACAACAAAATCAACAACACTTGCAGAGTATGCCAGGATTGGAGTTAAACTTTTGTTAGGGCTGTTTTACACAAATTTTGGCTGCATCCGAAAACATAGGCAGCTGCCTTGTCAGTTCCCAGTCTGATCAGTTAATGGTTTAAATGACATCGTTTTTGGATGAATTCTCTAAAGGAATCTGATCTCAGAACAGTTTAAAAAGCATCTTATTTTCATGCTACCTCCTTTTATAGCCTCTGAGGCAGCATTTTCCAGTTTTCAGACGCAGCCTGTGTCTTCAGGTTACAGTTTACACTGGGCAAGCATGTCTCCCGATGAAGTAAAGCAGCAGCTCTGCTCACTCCTCAAACACAAACACACATACACACATACACACATATTTGAAAGTGGCGATTCTCTTTGGATACTTTGTTGGTTTTATGTTATTTCTGTTAAAGGAATTGTAAAATTAGCACAATCTTCTGAGTAGCAGCCTAGCAGCTACAAGTTTGTTTACAAATGGCAGCTGTGGACCCCTTGCATTTCTCAATGCTTTGTGTGTCATAGGTTTTCGACCAATCATAGGTTGCAGCACCTCCCACAGTCCCTCTACACCCCAAAAGTAACTACCCTGAAGCTTAACAGACGGGAAGATTATCAGTGGTTTACACAATTTAAATTTCAGTCTGTTCCTCACCCAAAGCTACCATATATCCTCAGAAGACTTAGAATGTTGAGCACAAGACGTCTGGACCACTTTAATGGTACTGTAATTTAATTTTTTCATTTTTTTTTGTCATTTTGGAGCTTGACAGACATGTCACTGTGAATTGTCGTTGTAAAGAGCTGCACGAAGATTATCCTAAGTTAAGTTATCCTTTTTTTCCCACTGAAAACAATATTTTTTTTTTTTTTTTTTTTTTTTTGAGTGGACAATTCATTTAATATATATTCCCAGACCTGCTTCAAAATAACCAGAGATGCCTCTACACACCAGACAGAGAGCGTAATTAACATTTCTATCTGCTTTCCCCTGCGGCTCTTTCGCCCCATTAATCTGAAGAGAAAAAAGTTTGGTTGCTGCTGCTATTGTTGTTGTTGTCACTGATTGCTCTCAATTCGTCATAGTCATAAGGATGTGTTAACAACTAAAAAATAACATGCTCATCAGTACCGTGTCAGTATTTTCAGTCTGAGCAGCATGTAAGATCAGTTCATAGGCCACAGTGGAGCCTATCAAAGGGAGGGATTACTGCTATCACTTAGGAAAGTGACCAAAAAAGATATGCATATATATATATATATATATATATATATATATATATATATATATATATATATATATATATATATATACACTGCAAAATTATCATTCCAGCCTTGCTGAAGCACCCCCAGATCATCATTGATTCTCCACCTGGTCGTCTAATGGTTAGATGGAGACCTGGAGAGGCCTTCAAGCCACAGTGTCTTGCACCCACTGTGAAATTTGGTGGAGGATCGGTGATGATCTGGCGGTGCTTCAGCAAGGCTGGAATTGGGCAGATTCGTCTTTGTGATGGAAGCATGAATCAAGCCACGTACAAGGTTATCCTGGAAGAAAACTTGCTTCTTTCTGCTCTGACAATGTTCCCTAACACTGAGGATTGGTTTGTCCAGCAGGACAATGCTCCATGCCACACAGCCAGGTCAATCAAGGTGTGGATGGAGGACCACCGAATCAAGACCCTGTCATGGCCAGCCCAATCTCCATACCTGAACCCCATTGAAAACCTCTGGAATGTAATCTTGAGGAAGATGGATGGCCACAAGCCAAGCTGCTTTAATTTTTGCACCAGGAGTGGCATAAAGTCAGCCAACAGCAATGTGAAAGACTGGTAGAGAGCATGCCAAGACGCATGAAAGCTGTGATTGAAAATCAGGGTTATTCCACCAAATATTGATTTCTGAACTCTTCCTAAGTTAAAACATTAGTATTGTGTTGTTTAAAAATGAATATGAAATAGTTTTCTTTGCATTATTCAAGGTCTGAAAACACTGCATTTTTTTTTTTTGTTTTTTGTTTTGTTTTGTTTTTTTGATATTTTGACCAGTTGTCATTTTCTGCAAATAAATGTTCTAACTGACAATATTTTTATTTGGAATTTTGAAGAAATGTTTTCAGTACTTGAAACATGTAATGGGATTACACATTTAAAATGCAAAATATAAGTAACTGTATTCCACTACAGTTACAATTTTAATCATTGGTAATTAGAATACAGTTACATTAAAAAAGTATTTTGATTACTGAAGAGATTACTTTGCATTTTATTGTCATTTGTTTCATTTAATATTTAGTCCTTTCAGATGGAAAACAATTATACATATAAATGATGCGATCCAAAGTGCATTTGAACAGCGGTGAAACACTTTCTTATGATGTGTTACATTCATACGAGCAGACAGAGAAGTAAGTTTGAAGTAAGTTTGGTGCAGAAGAAATAGAAATAAACCTTGTGTAAATTGTCAGCTTTATGCTAAGCTAAAATGCTGTTTCTATACATTTTACATGCACATGTCATGATCATATTTTTTTATCAAGAAAATTCACATTGGATCATTATTTCTTTTTTTCCAGTAAGACCTTTGATATTAGGGCAAAAATCATATTCTTGATAATAATTTTTGTATTGTTTTCCTGTAAAAATATCTAAAAATCCTTAAAACAAGATCAATTTGATTTATCTTGTTTTAGAAACAACACTGCATAAGATATTTAAGTTTTTCAGAGAATGTATTTTTAACATGTGTATTTTGTCTTACTGTGCTGGCAGAGTTTTTATAGTCAAAACAAGTGAAAAAATGTACCAGTGCTGAAGAAGTAATCCAAAGTATTTAGAATACGTTACTACCTTGAGTAATCTAACGGAATACGTTACAAATGACATATTACAGCATGTATTCTGTAATCTGTAGTGGAATACATTTCAAAAGCAACCCTCCCAACCCTGTATATATACGTATATATACCTTGACAAGGGCCAAATGGTGATGGCTAGACGACTGGTCAGAGCATCTCCAAAACAGCAGGTCTTGCGGGGTGTTCTTGGTATGATGTGGTTATTACCTACCAAAAGTGGTCCAAGGAAGGACAACCAATGAACCAGCGACAGGGTCATGGGCGCCCAAGGCTTATTGATGCGCGTGGGGAGCAAACGCTAGTTTGTCTGGTCCGATCCCACAGAAGAGCTACTGTAGCACAAATTGCTAATGCTGGCCATGATAGAAAGGTCTCAGAACACACAATGCATCTCAGCTTGCTGCGTATGGGGCTACGTAGCCGCAGACCGGTCAGAGTGCCCATGCTGACCCCTGTCCACCACCGAAAGCACCTACAATTTGCACTTGAGTGTCAGAACTGGACCATGAAGCAATGAAAGAAGGTGGCCTGGTCTGATGAATCACGTTTCATGTAGACAGCAGGATGCGTGTGTGTTGTTTACCTGGGGAAGATATGGCAGCAGGATGCACTATGGAAAGAAGGCAGGCCGGCGGAGGTAGTGTGATGCTCTGGGTAATGTTCACCTGGGAAACCTTGGGTCCTGGCATTCATGTGGATGTTACTTTGACATATACAACCTACCTAAAGATTGCTGCAGACCATGTACACCCCTTCATGGCAATGGTATTCCCTGATGGCAGTGGCCTCTTTCAGCAGGATAATGTGCCCTGCCATGCTGCAAACATTTTTCAGGAATGGTTTAAGGAACATGACAAAGGCTTTGTTCACACTGCAGGAAAAATAAGATTTTTCCTCAAATCCGATTTTTTTGAGTGACTGTTCAAACTGCAAGTTATATGTGGCCAGATCATATTTTTTCTGTTCAGACTACAGTTGCTTTTGCTATCACGTCACATTAGTTGTCATGGTAATGCAGAAAACTTGCGTACATTCACCATGCATGAGATTTTAGTGCTAGATGTTTTACCATTGATTATGCTTTTCATGAGGGCAATATCCAAATATGAACATTCTTCACAGACAACAGCTTAAAAATGGGTGAGGTATCATATGCAATGTTTGTCACTGCTAGTGTTGTTGCTGCCCGTTTTAGCGGGGACGTCCTGTATTTTGGCCGATATTACGATGTCTCATACGGGACGCCTTTTATCTTGGAGTTCTATATTTTAGCAGAGAGTGAAACATCCTGTATTGAAGGCTTTGTGTCCCGTTTTAAATAATAAAAAGGTCAGATTGTAAGACGAGGACCCGCGTCCTGTGATAAAATGCTCAAGTGTCCCGTATTTGCATGACATTCAATACATTATCGCGTTGTGGTTTCTCACAGCCGGTATGGGTTACTGCACCAAAGCTTAACTTTGGGTAAGTTAAGCCAATGTCTGTGTTATTATAAGAGGTTTGCAGTGCTTTGCATGCCCTGTAACATATAAATGACATATGGGTGTGTTTCATTCAGAAGTGATGATCTCTATGCCCTGTTTACCTTCCACTGTGAGAGTTTTGTAGGGCTGAAATGTGTAATAAAACAGGCTGAACTCATTTTTGAAGTCATTTTTATTGAAAATTCTGTTTGTAACCATCCTACTGCATGGCCACCACTATTGTATTAAATTCGAAGTGCTCTATGAAGGCATTAAATATGCTGTTCAGAACACAGTATGTTTTCTCGTTGCAAAACCTGACGTATAACAACCGTCGCACACAGCAAATGACGAGAAAACCACATGAAATCTGATCTGACCGTTCAGACTGAGACGCATTAAGAAAAATCTGATTTTAATCAGATTCCAAACCACCTACGAATGTGGTTTGGATGAGGCTTGTGAAAATTGGATTTAATGTGTTTTTGTCCTGTTCAGACTACAAAAATCTAAACGGATTTGAGTGACTGCGTCCAAAATTTTTTATTTTTTCTGCCTGTGTGAACATAGCCAAAGAGTTCAAGGTGTTGATTTGGCCTCCAAATTCCCCAGATCTCAATACGATTGAGCATCTATGGGATGTGCTGGACCAACAAGTCCGATCCATGGATGCCCCACCTCACAACTTACAGGACTTAAAGGATCTGCTGCTTACGTCTTGGTGCCAGATACCACAGGACACCTTCAGAGGTCTTGTGGAGTCCATGCCTTGATGGATCAGAGCTGTTTTGGTGGCACGAGGGGACCTACACGATATTAGGCAGGTGGTTGTAATGTTGTGGTTGATAGGTGTGTGTATATATATATATATATATATATATATATATATATATATATATATATATATATATATATATTAAAGCAATATCACAGATTCACATGAGCAAGAGTGCTGTATGGCCCTACATCAGCACGGCCGCAGGTAATCACAGCTGTGCTGATTTAGGGCCATACAGCACAATTGCGAGTGTGGTATTGCTTTTATACAATAGTTCAAAGAACAAGTAAATAAAAAAAATAAAAATGAGGAAAAACTAAGGACTGTCACAGAAAAAAAAAAAGAAAAAAAAAAAGAAACACATTTATGCATGGAACTAGTTTCTTACGCTACGGATCAGGATCTGCCATCGCTAGTTCAAAATATGCATACAAACCTCTGTTACTAATTCAAAAACATCACTTCAGAACTAGTATCTATGGCTTGGGCTGTTCCTAACAAGCTATTGGAGAAATAAGGATGTGTGTGCGTTTGAAAGAGAGACAGAGAGAGAGAGAGAGAGAGGGTGATTGAGCTTGTGTGATTACCTGCACCTGTTACGACTCCAAAGCAGTAGTGTAGTGTTAGTCAGCTTAATGAAGATAATGAGAATTCTGGTCAAATACAGTCTATATTCTCTGTATAAAAATAGTAATCCAAGCATGGGTCCTCCCTGAGTATTTTGCGGTAGCGGGTGCGCAAGAGTCATTCACTATAGAAACTGTTTTCTCCTCAGCCATGTTGAATATTTACATCCTTCCAACACGGAAACTTCGGTATGAGGTAAGCGCATTGAGTATGTTTTTGATTACTCCATTTGTTGTGTCTCTCAGCTGTGATAAGCCTTAATGCTGAAGTTGTTACAGGGCTCGACATTAAGCATTTTTATGTACTTATCCTTCGGACAAAAATATTGGTCTTTTGCTTGTCCGAGTAAAAAAGTTACTTGCCCGGAGAGGATTTTTTTGATTTTTTTTATTGTGGTGTAAATATTATTTATTTAGAATAATTATTCACATCAAGTGTTCCATCAGCTCATTACACCTTACTTAAGTCATCCAAATTAAACTAGCACCACTCCATACAGTGATGGTAGCTGGAAACAGCAATGTTCTATCAGCTCATTACACCTTACTTGAGTCATCCAAATTAAACTAGCACCACTCCACACAGTGATGGTAGCTGGAAACAGCAATAGCGTGGTTAGATTATGGAAAGAAGACAAATGCATATAGTTAGTTAAAGTGGAATAAAGCAAAGGTAATGTCAAAGTTGGATGTACATGACAAAATACAAATTATGAAAACAACGTGAGCATTTAATATCATGGCTCCATCTGAAAGCTAGAAAATGATGTCCTCGGAGGCTGTATGCAGAAGTAGAATGAAAATAAGGTTAATTTAAAACTGTTCTGAGACCTGGGGCCTCATTTATAAAGACGTTCGTAAAATGATCTTAAATGTGATCGTGTGTACATTTTATAAATGAGGCCCCAGTTTCCTTGAGAGTTCCATTCATTTAAAAAACCACAACAGTGTCTGTTGAGCCATTTACTGAGCTGAGCTTTCTATGCTTTTGGATGCGTGAACCAATATCATCTGAAGCTGCGGCACGCAAGTGTGCGCAAGACAGCGAATGCATCAGCGGGAACAGTTTCACTTTCTCTCACCCCGTTTACTTCACACGACTCATAAATGGTGCTGACAACACAGAGAAATACCAGTTTGAGGGTCTGTGCAACTTATTATGATGAACTGCTGTCATGGTCTCGGTGAGTCTGCCGGTTTGTTCTGTTTGTTTTGGTGTTCTCTCCCTCATGTGTTTCAGGTGCCGCCGGCACGCGGAATCAGTGTTTCCATGGGAACCCTGATTGTTTCCATGGGAAAGCTGATCATGCCAAACTCATGTTTGTTTCCTGCTTTCTTAAACCCCACTCTGTCTCGTGTTTGTTGCTAGATTGCTGTGTGTGTTGTTTAACTCACCTCGCTCTCTCTGCCTTGATGCTTCACCTGAGGATTCCTCACTGCTTTCCCTCTACACTGCCACAACGCACACACACCTACGAACACACTCTCCTCCAGAGGATTCCGTGTGGATCTACGTTCCACACTGCCACGACGCACACATGCCTACAAACACACTCTCCATCTCCATGCTGCAGTTGTGCCGGGTTCCTCTCTGCCCACCAGCCCTGTTTGAATCTTCCTTGCTCTTCAGCATTGTTTAAGTTTGCTTTAATACATTCTGTGAACTGTGCCTCTGCACCTGGATCTCTTGTCTCATTTGTGACAACTGCTTCCTTATTAACTGAACTGAAAATATGCTTCACAGATAAGAGGAAATAATGCCGAGATGTGTCTTTTCCAGGTGCTTGTGCAAGTTGCACAAGCAGTGCTTTATTTTACAACAACATTGATTATGTATTTTACTGTTTGTATAATTATGTTTGTATAATTCTTTGCTATTTACATCATTTTGGGCTCCCTGGAGTGCATCTGGACTGTGAGCTGTGTCTTTCACTCTTGCTGTATGCGGCTCTCGTCCTGTTTTGGTTAAACTGCATCATGATTAAAGTTTAATGATCTAATGTTATGAATCACGAGATCAAAAGACTATTTGACAATATTTTTTATTTTTTTATTTTTGACATTGCCTATAATTCTGACATATAGTTTCAGCCCTACTGGTTATTTTTTCATTATTGATGTTTTAATTAGGATACTTTAAGTAAATTAAGTAAAATTCTCTTTTACTTGCCCCTTCAAAAATCCACTTGTCCCAGACAAGCGAAATGTTGAGCCCTGTGTTAGTTTAACTGTATTTCCAAGCTGTACTCTTGTGGCAGTAATCCGAGTGATCATGGAGTGAAAGACAATGGCGATGACTTCAAAGAAACCGCTCGCTGACTGACGTTCGCTGACTCATTGCACGTCAAACTTTACTGGCTTATAACACATAAAAATTGTCTTTTGTCGCCACCTGCTTGCTAAAATCTTTAATGTCACAGGGAAATATGAAAAGACACTCGTCTAGCTCTTTTACACATCTACGCTGCTCTTATACTTCAGTTTAGAACACCATGAACACAAGCAAAGTGATACAATCAGTAAAGCATCCGAGTGCTGTTGTTCTGAGAAATCAGTACTCATGGTCTCTCGTCCAATCAGATTCGAGGACAGGAACTAACTGTTGTATAAACATATACACTCACTGAGCACTTTATTAGTACTTTATTCTGTCAGCTCGAACCAGTCTGGCCATTCTTCATTGACCTCTCATCAACAAGGTGTTTCCGTCCGCAGAACTGCTGCTCACTGGATGTTTTTTGTTTTTGGCACCATTCTGAGTAAACTCTACAGAAACTGTTGTGCGTGAAAATCCCAGGAGATCAGCAGTTACAGAAATACTCAAATCAGCCTGTCTGGCAACAATCATGGCACGGTCTAAATTACTGAGATCACACTTTTTTCCGATTCTGATGGTTGACGTGAACATTAACTGAAGCTCCTGACCTGTATATGAATGATTTTATGCATTTCACTGCTGCCACACAATTGGATCATTAGATAATCGCATGAATGAATGAGTAGGTGTACAGATGTTTCTAATAAAGTGCTAAGTGAGTGTATATATCATATGTAGAGAGTACTGTATATATATATATATATATATATATATATATATACAGGCCATTTTGCCATTTTTATTGATAGATATAGTAGTAGAAAGACAGGAATCAAGGGGTTAGAGGGAGGAGCCCAGGATGGTAATGGTAGAGCACTCACGCTGACAATAAGGCCACCACTCTAACTAGAGCTCCATATTAGCTTTCTAAATTTGTTTGAATGGAGTAAAAGTGCGGGTGAACAATAACCTTTTTGACTGAAGTCAAAAGTGCCAGTCATGTTTGCACCTTTGAGGAGATGCAATTCTAGGCACTTCCGACACCGGATTGTATCCTGGCATTTTAGGTCTCCTAATGCCTGCTGGTACAACTCTGGCCCTCCATTTACCAGGTCCCGATTTGTTTAAGAGGAATCTTGGCTCATATCCGTACATGAAATATATGTCGAAAGGGCGGCATTACTTAAAGGGTAGTAGCACCATGATGAAATAGCTCTCTTCTTAAAAATAAAGAATGGAAATCATTGTAGTCTTTATCCTGTTCTATAAATATCCAGTACTTGAGTTGGCCCGTGAGGCAGGCAGAGGAAGAAGAGTAGAAGTGGCTTGCATCAGATACTCTCAGGCAAGCCATGTGAAATATTTAAATGAAAGCAGTTTTTTTGTAGTGCATAAGCTAATAGAAAAGCCTCTCTGTTGGCACCAGACTGTCTGACACAAACTCAAATTGATTCCTAATTGAGTTTGTATGGATTTTGATCTGGCTTTTGTTGGTTACATTAAGACCTGACCAGTCTCATTTTACTGGTGTCTGTGTGGACTGCAAGCAGCTCTTCACCGCACGCATTGGCTTGCAGTGTGAGTACTAAAAACTGTTGAAAAAATAAGACGTAATGGAAGAATCTTTCCTCTATTTTACTGGACGATTTCCCTTTTTTTTTTTTTTTTTTTTTTTTGACTGCGCTCTAGGCTCTATATAAATCAAACGACATTTTACTAAAGGTGACAAAAGATGTTGTATTTTTCTTTAGAGTTGTTGACTTTTCCAAGAGAGGAGTACATATTTCACTGCAGAAGGTTTTTCACTTGGGCTTCTAGTTTTGTAAAACATTAAATGTGTGAAAAAAAAAAAAAAAAAAAAAAAATATGGTTTGTATCGACTTTTGCCTTTGGCCATTTCTGAAAATATTTGGAGTAATTTCAAATATTTATTTGGGCCATTTTGACAACATGTATCTCATTTGAAAGAGAAGACTTGCTATGCTAGTCAGACTAAATACTTTGCCATCTGAGAAAGAGGTTAAAACCGCACAATGAAGATGAACCAGCTGGAGAATTAGCGAAGTCTCTCTGGTTTATTCAAATGTCCAATTATTTGGATCAAAGGAATTGGGGCAGCGGGCAGTGGAGGTAATTTTACTGTCTATTCAATGGGTCAGCCATTGGGGTAAGAGTAAATTAACACACTCTTTGGAGAATAGTGATTTTTTTTTTTTTTACGGACCATAATTTTTTCTTCTTTTTTTTTTCTCTCTTTTTTTTTTTTTTATAAAGCGTCAAACGCATGATAGAGTTCGGTGATTAAGAGAAATGATGACAATTTCCTCTACTATTAATTTATTGTGGCTTAATTAGTTTCTCTCTCTCTCTTTCTTTCTCTCTCATGATTGAAAATGAATTTAGAAATACATTTCTGTTTCTTGAGATATACGGGAAGAGAAACTGTGTTTTTTTTTTTTTTTTTTTTAAGGAATGGACAGAGACAACTGTAGTAATTCACCAATAAATATCTTTAAGGCATGACTACTGATACAGTATTTGTGGGTCATGCCTTTGTGAGGTCTAGGTGGTCTCAACATCTGGCACAGTGTCAGTTATGACTAATAACACCTCTATGTCCACATCTAGGGAGTTTTCTTTGATTTCAGTTCAAATGAAACAGAAATGTACATAGTACGGCCTAAACTGCCCCTGAAACTCTCTCCTCTCATAATGATTTGTGATCAGCCAAGATGGACCAGCTGACTAAAATTCATTTTTGCTTCACCTCTCAGGTTTCATTGAGAGCATTAAGAGAGCAGTTTAAGAGGATTTGGATAGAGGCCAGTTCGGCCGCCACAGTGGCATCAGCTCTCTGCTCTCGGCCTATGGCACCTCTGTGAAGAACAAGGTGCTAATTACCGGCCAGTGAGCAGAACTTCTCACACATGAGCCACCGCCTGAACTCCACACCAGCTGTGATGAACAACTTTCTAAAACACTGTAATACAGAGGACAGGCAGGTGCCAGGGTGTGAAAAATGTGAATATGAATTGCAGCATGTGTCAGTGTTTGTGTATGTGTTGGAGGTGGGGGTTTGTGTTTGTCCAACAGGACAAGAAAACAGGCTGAAATGTGTTTGTTTAGGAAATCAAAAATACCTATGTGATTAGAAGGCCTCTGCATCTTTTTGCAGAAAAGAAAAGAAAACGAGGGACGAGTAGAAATACATTTTTTTGAGAATCAATATTATGCCACAAATGCTGTTGATTGAGCTTAACTTGTACTGAACCCAGAATATTCCTTTAGACGCCACAAAAATGCATCAAGATGATTTTCAAATACAGTATGCACACAAAGTTTCAGTCAAATCAAGCTTTTTCTATATGTGAAGCAATTATCATGTGACAGAACCCACTATAGTGTTCGAATTCACACAAGGTAATTTAACACAAATATAAATTCCCCAATAGATCAGTGTGAGGAATATCAATGCCTACGTGCTGTTTCCCAGGTGAGAGATGCCTATGAATCACAAATTAACTGAGTGGAGTGCAAGAGAATGAAAGAAAGGTGAAAATAAAACCTGCAGCTTTTCTAATACTGTATGTTTTGTGTGTGAAATGGCACATTCAAACAGTTTTCATTCAGAGCAGTAACAACAACTGTAAGGGGGCAAAGTAAAAAAAAAAAAAAAAAAAATGCAGTCACTGTTGAGCTATCAAACATAACTATGTAATGATGATGGAATAACATTAATATATCACACAGCATATATTGCACATTTGCGTAGATTATAAAATCTGTGTGTTGTATTGTATTGTATTGTATTGTTGAAGTCACAAAGCTTTGTTTGAAACTAATTTACACACTTTGTAAAAACTAAGTTTCTAAGTGAAGTAGATGATGCAGCATCATTAATAAAATGAAACAGAGATCCCAAGATACTATGGAAGCCATGTAAGCAAAGACATTTTTTTTGTTTTATTGATGTTCCTTAGCTATTAAAATTGCTAAAACGAAGGATATAGTAGAGGTCATAAAATGGATTTTCCTGGTTCAATACAAGTTAAGCTCAATCGACAACATGTGTGGCATAATGTTGAATGTTGACTTGTCCCTCCTTTTCTCTTAAAAAATACTCACTGTTTTAAAAATAGAGCCACAACGCATGAACAATATGTGTGTTAAAATGATTTTAGTTTGATAAAATCGCTTACTAACGTTTTCTGTGTAAAGTTATTATCAGTTGTACAACTTCATTTCCATGACAATGTAATGTCAACCCTAAAACCCTAAAACGACTGTAAAAATTATGATTTAAACAACTTCCATCCATACATCCATTTTCTAAAGCCGCTTGTCCTATATAGGGTCAAAGGTAGTGCCAAAGCCTATCCCATCTGTCTCGGGCCGAAGGCAGGGAAACACCCTGGACATGTGGCCAGTTCAAAGTTAAACAAATTTACAGCTCAAATCATACATGAGTTTTAACAAAATAATTAATTTAAGTGCTTTTATAAAATTATAACCTTCACATTTCTGCCTTTAAACCCTCCAAAAATTGGCCCCATTCACTTCCAATGTAAATGCCTCTCTGTAATCTCGATTTCTACTTTTTTTTTAAAGGACGGATGAGTCAAAATAAATTGTTGTGGTAATATTATGCCACAAATGCTGTCGATTGAGCTTAACTTGTATTGAACCCAGAATATTATTTTAAGGTTCTGTTGATTATCACATTTCTATCTGCATAGCTGCACAGTTTGGTGATAAAAGTACTTATAAACAGTTCATATCTGTGCAAGTGTCCATGCAATTATTGCAGGTGAATTGTACATTGCTTTAGGGTTGAAATGTTAATTTCGGGTGAGAGTGTCAACTACAGGTAAAGAAATGCCTGACTGATTTAAGATTATATCGAAAAGGGAGCGCTTTCGATTACTACTGATTAATTACATAATGTGTCTAATTGCCTTTATCAAATTTCACATTGCACTGTACATTTCACATATTCATGGCTGACATTGCACTAATATGAATCATATTTAGCTTATTTTTCCAAAGGTATTAGAGGAATATTATAAATCTGTTGCAATCGAAGCATTTCACCAAACATCTTTATTTAATCTCAATCAATTTTGTTCTAAAGTACATAATTATTATAAGAAATAATAAAACATCCGCAATTGTATATAAAAATTAAATAAAAATACGTATATGATGACAACGAGTGTAAGTGTAAGTGAGTCTTAAAAGAGTAAAGATCTTTTATTCAATACAGCTTACTTCAACATAGAGCAGGAGGGATTGGTTTTAGTCTTTTAAAACTAGAATCACATCTTAAATAATAAAAACCAATTGCGTTTGGCCTGTAAAGAGGTTTATCTTTCCTGGTCATACTACCCTGCGGGGACAGCAGAGTTAACAACATGGAAAAGTAGCAAATGGTGGAGAACGTCTCTAAATCTACTTCTACTCTCCCTTAAACTCTGTATAATCTGTAACCATAGATGTGTTCAAAAGGGCTAAGACTGAAAATATAGGATCCTGACTGTGTGGATTTTAGATAAGGAAAGCCAGTTTTTAACAATATATGCTGCAGCAATCCAGTGTTTTTCATGGCAAGAGCTGTGAAAATTGAAGGCAGTTTTGGTTAATGGATCTTTTACTGTTCCCAGCAATGTTACATTAATAAAGCAAAATAATAATAATATCAGGAGGTCACACTCAAGGGACCTATAATTCAAATCCATGCATGTGCAATACAGAGTCATTACAGAACAACATCAAATAACCTCGACACTGCTTCTGTTGGTTTGTTGGATCAAGTGTGTGTGTTCAGTTTTGATTGGGTCAAAGGGTCACAAAGGTACACATAGACACACCTTATAAAGATTTCAGACAGCTATTGAAGCAAATTGTTATTTATATATATTTTTAATATATATAAATAAATAAGTAATAATAATAAGAATTATATATATATATATAGATATAGATATAGATATATAGATAGATAGATATAGATATAGATATAGATATATACTACATGACTACTTGTCACATTACAGTGAATATTTCTTAGGGTAGGTTTCAAAAATGCAATTCTTTGAACACATGCTGACCTTTTAACCAATAGCGGGGCATGTTGTCACACTACACATAAAGTTATCACAATGGAACCTGCCATGAAAAATTATTTTAGCCAAATTTACATAGTAAAACAATTATTAAACACAGTTATAAAATATACAAAAATAACAAACAAACAATTAATAATATTTTTTTTTACATCGTTTATTAATCTTTATTAATGTTAGTTAATAGAAATACTGTTGTTCATTGTTAGTTCATATTAGTTCATAGTACATTAACTAATGTTAACAAATACAACTTTTGATTTTAAAAAGGTATTACTGTAGGTTGAAATTAACATTAACTAAGATTACTAAATGCCTGATAAGTATTGTTCTTTGTTAGTTCATGTTTACTTATGTTGTTATAATGTTAACAAATTGAACCTTATTGTAAATTATTGCCGTAGTACATTGTAAGAATATATATATATATATATATATATATATATATATATATATATATATATATATATACACACATATAAACTAAAATGTTTAATTATTTTATTATTGCCTTTATCACTCAGTAATATTTATTCTGAATAACATATCACATTGTCCAATTTCATAAGACAATTTCACTGTATAGAATTTAGCTATTTGATAACAAAAAAATACAAAAACCTACAAACATGTAAAAAGATATTAAGAAGAAAGACAGGTTACCCATAAACAGGTCAGCTGCACATAAAGTGTCATTGCCAGAAGAAAACAACACCAGGATGACAAACTAAGCGAACAGTCTTTAGAAACTGATGTCCCCCCATGATTTACAAACTTCAAAAAACTGTCTCGAAAACTGTATTTACTGGCACAGACAGCAGGAAAAGCGTGAACGGATGGACCTCAAGACATGGGGAATTAAAGCTTTCAGCTCGATTGGACATGCTAACAGATACATCAGGGTGACCACGCAGCTGCTTCTCACACACTTAAAAATCCTGCACAAGAGAACGAACATGAATATCAGCCCACACTCAACAGATTTACTGGCAATATGGTGTTTATGTCTCTTATGAAGAAAAATATTCCTTCTTTGAGATGTTGAGGCAAGTTTTAAGTGGAGCACGTCTCACAACAAGAAAAATTACTTTTTAAGCAAATCTATATCAGATTTACTTTTACAAGTACTTTGCAACAGTTATCGTAAAGCTGTGGTCAATAAAGGTGACTGAGGCTCATATCTGTGCAAAAATTTACTGAAATTATATTATATTATTTACATGAATTATATCAAAATATTTATGTTATATTTCAGCACTTTGGTAAGTTTATGTTTAATATGCCAAAATGTATAAAGTCAGTTTATCTAATGTTACTGATTTTTGCAATATCATAAATCACACTATGATGTTTGTCTTACCTTCTAAAATATTTCCTGAATATTAGGCATTATATGTCTGATGAGTTTACCAGGAGAAGAGTTACAGGAATTGTGTTCTGTTATGATCATAATTATAATTTATTTATTTTTGTTTCTTCCTGGTTATATATAATACTTTCATTGTATTTAAACAATAAATCAACCTAGTTTGCTTTTTCAGTAATAATAATAATTATTATTATTATTTTATATTTTGTGTGTAAACCATGGTTGTATTGTCCTGTTCCAGGTCCACATGAAAGTAGCTATTTATTATTATTATTATTATTATTATTATTATTAATATTTAATTTTTTTATTTTTTTTGTAATGTTTAAATTAATTACTGAGTGAATTCATAATTATATCTTAATTCATAATTAATTCATAATTAATCTTGAAAGTGAAATAAATCAGACTTGCCTTCAAACGATTGTTGGAATGTTTTTATTATTATTATTATTATTTTTTTTTTTTTTTTTTTTTTTAGGATTCACACTTTCTTTGTTATTATAAGGGAAGTTATTTGTTTATTTAATAACATGCATTATTTTGTCTCATGAACACATATCTAGTTTGTTTGGCAGTTCACGTATAAACAATGTGGTTCTGTGTCGCTGTGAGTCCAGTGCCAGTGCTGCTAGGAGAGCTTGTGTCAACTGGCCGTTGTGTTTGCAGGAATAAATTGTAAGCATATGGTGTGCTGACAGGATCACTCAATCTTCTGAGTACCTGAACTGCACATTCATCATTCTGCTGCTTTCATCACACTGAAATTTCTGTTCCATTCTTTTATGTGAATTTTTGTTTACACACAGACTGCTTTATACCTTCCACAATTTCTAACTCAAAGAATCCATGCTGGAGTTTTGTTCAGCAGTCGACAAAGCAAAACCATGAAGGTGAATATCTAAATGTGTTATTTTCTAACAAACTGATCTTGCAGCTGGACAGTCAATATCATTGTCTAATATGTTTTCATAAATTCTTAAATTCAAAAGTACAGCAGGTTTTTGAATTGATCTTATCTTGACTAATGATACATTCTGAAAACAAAATAATGTGACATAAGTTAATCCCAAAACAACTGTGTGGCAATCATTATAACATTTATCAAAATAAAAGGCAAATTTTACATTTTCTCTATGAAACTTTAAGTGCACAGAGCAAATTGCTCCTGTTTTACCCCATTGTATTACAATGGTACAACAGAGAAAAAAAAAGAAAAGAAAAGGAAGAGAAATAGAGAGAAAAAGATATGAAAACACTGAGCCTAATTATCCGTTTAATGAATCAGACACATTAGACTAGCAATACTTTACAAAATATTTCCCACATAAAAACATTAGCAGCACACTGAGAAGATGTATGTTTTTTTTTTTTTGTTGGAGCGAGTGTGTAGGGGAGTGTGAAAGTGTGTAAGGGAGTGTATGATGTCTCTCTCTCTCTCTCTCTCTCTCTCTCTCACACACTCACACACACACACACACACACACACACACACACACACGCATACACACACACACACACACACACACACATACGGTAGAGCAGTGTTGTAGCACCACCTTTATGCCAGTTCTGTGATCTCGGGTCTACGTTGCTTTTTTATTTTTTCTCAAGAAAAAGTCAATGGTTCCTACATACAGTTCAAGTTGGATTTGTTTTTTTTATCCAAATGCTTTTATTTAATGCATTTTGTAATAATTAAAAACAATAATAATTTAATATTTGTAGACATTTTTGCATGTACTGAATTTTGGCCATTTTGAGATTTGAGAACAATGGCCAGCTGTGACTCAACATTTAGAAAGTTATTTACAAGGTGGCCAGTAGATTAAATATTGTGTTAAATAAATTTTATTTTTTTTATTTTTTTTTTTTTTATGTTAAAATACTTTCTCCTGTCCCATCTTAATATATAGAGACAACATAAGTAAGCTATTTATACGTTGCTTACCCTTAAAAGTGTAAACACTGTGGCTCTGTGGCGCTATCAAAACATTGCTCTGTTTTTTTTTGTTTTTTTGTTTTTTTTTTTGTTTTTGGCATTCCGACCTGCCCAACATAGCAACATTGGCTCAACCAATGATGTGAGTTTAAGGCAGGATCTGTTTGACCGACAAATGAAATTACACACTTCAACTTCAATTTCTGCAATTTTGTGTATGTCTCATTTACAGTATATTAAGGGTTGGGGAGTAAGGGAATACTTGTAACGGGATTACACATTTAAAATACAAAATATAAGTAACTGTATTCCACTATAGTTACAATTTTAATAATTGGTAATTAGAATCCAGTTACATTCAAAAAGTATTTTGATTACTGAAGAGATTACTTTGCATTTTATTGTCATTTGTTTCATTTAATATTTAGTCCTTTCAGATGGAAAACATTTATACATATAAATGATGCGATCCAAAGTGCATTTGAACAGAGGTGAAACACTTTCTTATGATGTGTTACATTCATACGAGCAGACAGAGAAGTAAGTCTGAAGTAAGTTTGGAGCAGAAGAAATAGAAATAAACCTTGTGTAAATTGTCAGCTTTACGCTCAGCTAAAATGCTATTTCTAGCCATTTTACATGCACCCAGGCACGATCATATTTTTTTATCAAGAAAATTCACGTTGGATCATAATTAATTTTTTTTGTAGTAAGACCTTTGATATTAGGGCAAAAATCTTATTCTTGATAATAATTTTTGTATTGTTTTCCTGTAAAAATATCTAAAAATCCTTAAAACAAGATCAGTTTGATTTATACAACACAGCATAAGATATTTAGGTTTTTCAGAGAATATATTTTTAACGTGTATTTTGTCTTACTGTACTGGCAGAGTTTTTACAGTCAAACAAGTGATAAAAAATCTACCAGTGCTGAAGAAGTAATCCAAAGTATTTAGAATACGTTACTGACCTTGAGTAATCTAACGGAATACATGACAAATTACATTTCACAGCATGTATTCTGTAATGTGTAGTGGAATACATTTCAAAAGTAACCCTTCCAACCCTGAATATATTATATTATATATCAGTATTACAGTATATTTGGAATCAGCCTCTCCGCTCTTTAGGTATTGTCTATTGAAAAACCCATACGGAATGCCACTCAACCCGTCAAACAGCATGGATTGCCCATCTCAGTGGTGATACTGAATGGACTCTGACTTTTTGATAAAGAAAGCACACATGTAGTTTTATAGTACTTTTGCCTGTTTGCTTTATGCCATTATTCTGTTTGAAAACAATGTGAATGATGTGGAATTAAAATCTGCTGCTAAAAATCCCTTAATTACTGCAGTCAGTGCATGCACACTGACTGCAGTAATTGAGGCGTACTGAGTGGGGCTCACCTTTCAATCATTCACCATATGAAAGAAAGAAAGGACTTTCCAGTATGTCACAGTAGCTCTAGTTATGGATCCAAAGCTTTGATAAAATGTCCTAACATCAGCATTGGCGTATATGAATACCTGCTAAATATCTCAGCATGATGTACCAAAAACAGAAGCTACATTAACATGTCTATTCTTTTCCTCCTCCCACAAAACCATAAAAGACAAGAATGTAATATAAATGAAAAATAACTCTTCGGTATGAAAGAGGTATATTATTTTTTCAGCCATAAATGTACAGGAGATTCACGGTGCCCAGCTCAGGTTCTGAATAAAACATAACTCTTGATAATTGGCTGGGGCAATGTTTTCTTTTCCTTCTCTCACTCTCATTGGTAATTTTTTTTTTTTTTTCCTGAAGCTTTCACCCGTTTCTCCACAGATCAAAGTTAGTGTCACATGACTCTAGCGGAGAGAAGCGCAGTGACGTCTCTCCCGCTGAACGTTATCCCACAATTCATGATTAAAGCATGTAGGGGGGAAGGCAGGAGTCAAGGCAGAAAGTTTTACATTATTATACATGACCTGGATTCGTTTGAATGCTGAAAAATTGTGTGAGCAAAAATTATGGCTTAGCAAAATGATATAAAATAAGGTTAAACTAGTGCTTCTATTTGCACACACACACTGATGAGCCATCAGCAATACTGAAAGAATATGTTCACGGCTATGCGAAAACTAGTTTCAGCTACTAATACAACTGAAGAACCATCTACACGAAAGTCGACGCAAAGATTAGAAAACTTTCAAGCATTTTTTCAACTAACTAAAAGAATAGTTCACCCTAAAATTAAACTTCTACCATTACTCACCCTCATTTCGTTCCAAACTGTATGCTTTTCTGTATGCTGTTCTGATTTTTTTTCCATGGAACACAAATTTCTGAAGAATCTTTATGCACATCTGTTCCATGATAACAATTCATAGTGACCATGTCTGTCAAGCTCCAAAAAAAAAAAAAACACCATAAAAATAGCATTAAAGCAGTCAATTTGACTCATGCTCTATATTCCAAGTCTTCTGAAGACGTACGATAACGCTGTGTGAAATTTAAGTAATTATACATTGCTAATCTTTCCCTCCACTGAAGCTGTGCCTGGGCCTGGTTCACATCCATTATAAAAAAAAAAAAAAAATGGTGCGTCCACATTGACGCCATTGTTTCTTACGTATTAATTCAAAGGTGATTCGCCATTTTTGAATTCTGGACGAAAACACGGGCTACATGTTCGCTATGAACTGTCGTTGAATGCAGTGAACATTAATGTTCAAAAAACAGCTCCATTTCAAAAAATTATAATTTTCAGACTATTATTATTTTATACAGTATGTAAAGAACAAATTCCATTATGACATAATAAAACATACGCATTTAAATAAACTCGTCTTACATACTTTATTTCACATCTCCTCTCCAGACCGAAGCTCTGCTACAAGCGTCTTCACAGTTTGTATCTGTTTTGTTCTAAAACAGCCAGTCCGCGGTTCCCAAACAGGCTCTCAGAAATGTTCAGTCATCTCATCCCGAGGGTTCTGCAGCAGTGAAGCAGAAGAACTGAACTGCAGAAGACCCCACTGTTTAGCAAACATTCTTGCTGTGGAGAGCAATTAATAATTCAGAACTGTGGACCAAGGCAACCTTATTTTATTGCACCACAAAAGACTGGTCATCAGCTCGACACAAGTTTATATAGCCTTGTCCTTCTCTTGCTCTACACGAATCTATTAATTTGTCATTGATTAAATTAGACCACCTCAATGGTCCGCATTCCCGTTGAATTGTGAATTAGCCATACATGTCACAGAACAGATGGCCTGGAGGGTTCGTGGATGGCAAGGTTTCCATATGCTTTTTTGACAGATTCAGGGATGATTCGTGGTAAAGCCCCTTTTCTGGATACTTAGGGAACCGAAGATTTAGCATTTTGGATGAAGAGGTTTAATGTGCAATCATGGACAAGCATTTTTGTGCCTTTCGAAGTGTTTGTTTTTTGTCACACATGCTCCGTTGTGGCCTAATATTATGCCTAAAGGAACATTCACACATTGTGTTTTTGCTTTCAGAAACAGCTAGAGAGAGCACAGTGGATTGGAACAGAATGCAGGGGTCTATATACAGTACATGTTTGTAGAACTTTTTAAACTTGACACGGCATCTTTAAAATGCACTGCTTATGGCACGAGATGCTAAATAAACAGCTAGATGCGACACAATGCCCAAAGACATCCATGTGCGCTGTTTTGTAATTGTTGGTCTATGTACACATGCGCCAGCTGGACGTCTTTTTAGCCATTGGTCGTGTCTTGCTGTTTGTTCTACGTTTTTGTTCAACGTTGTTTTTAAGACAGTATGTTAAAGGGATTGTTTGCCCGCAAATGAAGATTATGCCATCATTTACTCACCCTCAGATTATTCCAAGCTCGTATGAACACAAAAAAAGATGTTGGGCAGATTGTTAGCCTCTGTTTACCAGCCTGATCTCATGAAAGTACATGACAGTGGCAACATTTTTGCGAAACAAAATTACGTGCTAAATTACATGTTTGGCTGCAGTTTCCCAGTGAAATGTCCAGTTGGGGAGGGGGGGCGGCAAATGTGAGTGAAATTATGTTTTTAAGGTGAATATTAGATGGATGTTTTAATGAGTAATCTAAACCTAACCAGTAGTGTCTTATACAATAAATGAGAGGTGAACAAAACAGACATCCTTCCCCTTAACCTATGCCTGAACCGAACCGATAGTGTTATTAAAGCAAATCCAACATGAAAGGCACATTTACTAGCACTTTCACTCCAGTTTCACTTTCGTTTTGAGCATCTTTGGCTGGGTCTCCAAGTCTAAAGTCCAACACTCTATCAGGTGAGCTACCGCGGAAGTTAATAACATTGGAATAAGTGTGTAAATGTAGGTGGGTCTGTAATACAAGCATCAAAATTGATCATCTTTCAAATGATATGTTAGAGTAAGTGTTTTGATATAATAACATAGCAGGGTGTGAGTAATAGTGCATAAAATACAAGTTTATAAAGTCATTATCAGCCATAGTACCCGTGATTTGTGTGAAAGTAAAACAAAAACAAAAAACAGTTGCTGTAGCGCCTCTTGTGTCAATTTCACTAGGAAACTGCAGCAAACCGTAGAAAGCAGCACGTAAAACTAAGTTTGCAAAAATGTAGTTATAGTATAACATTCATTCTATGAGACTAGGTTGCTATTTACTTTCATTGTATTGAAAAAGATGCAAGTGAATGCATCTTGCAAGAAGTAAATTATGAGAAAGAGGAATGTCATATTGGGTGAACTACAAGTTAAAAACAGTTAAATGCAAGAATGTATTTGAATGAACGGCCCTTAACAAAACCTATAACCAACATTTAAAACAAAAGAAAGGTAGAACCAAAGTTCACATGTCTAGTGCAGGTTACTGAAGAAGAAAATGACAGAGAAAGGTCACACACACACACACACACACACACACACACACATACATATACGGTTACACTGAGTAGATCAGGACAGCGTAAATGCACAGTGCTGCAGTGTGAACAATCTGTGACCAGTTTGAAAACTCAGACAGGACCACTGGCCTCATTTCTGGATGCCAGACAGCACCATATGGTAGCAGCTTGTGTGTGTCTTAGTTGTGATCTACTGTAGTCTGTATTTGTATGCAAGTATATGAGTGATCAGCGTTAATTAGAAACACTGAGGTACTAGAGTGGATGCAGGTTTACACGCTGTACACCATAAAAACAGTCCCACAGGCATTTCTGTTTAATGCACTGGGAGTCCTTGAAACCAGCCGACTACCAAGGACGGCAAACTTTCTGACTTCCTGTCAGGTGTTGCTTTAAATAGCTTAAAGTTATAGCTGGTTCACTCAATTGGTAGTTGACTGTTGGCTTTTGTGTTGCAAGACGTAGCAGGAAATTCTGAGGTGCCTGAGCAATCAGGCTGGTCTGATTCGTATTCGTGGGAATTTGTCCAAATTATTATGGAAAGTTTATGCATAAATATTTGTATGTTTGAAAATCAATGAATAAAATCAGTAATTTGAGTAATAAAAATACATTTAATAATTATTACTGCTAATAATAAATATAATTTCATGATTATAATTTAAATAATAATAATTTAATTATTTAATTATTAAATATTTTAATTATGTATTCATTACTATTATATGTAAAAAATTATTTCATTTTTATTGTCTATTTTCATTACATTTTTAATAATTATTATTTTGTTTCCAGTTTATGGACCAAATGTGCACTCACTTTAAGGGTGTGTAAGTTGTAAATGTCTTTTTATCTGAGCTGAAACTAAAGCATGTCATTAGCGGACACTATGCAACTGCAGAAAACAGGACATGCGGCTCAAATCACATTAACTTTGGCTGTTCACGGTACAGGAAGTGTTCAAATACTCGTCTCCTGCTGTTCTTCTTAACTGTCTGTGGAAATAGGACAGGACATGCCACATACAGGGGCAACTGTATGGCGACTGTCATAAATTCTGTGGCATGCAGTCTATCTGAGCTCTAGTGCCACCACAAAACCATACTGTACCATTTGCATTGAACATATAGAAGTCTGGAATTCTTCAAATGAACTGAATCTACATTGAGGTCCAAAAAGACTGAACCACAATAAAAAGATGGCATTTCTTTCATTTAAACCTAAAAATAAACAGTATGAATAGCCCAAAATAAAAGTTAGAAAAGTTATGACATATAATGAAGAAGAAATGTTTAAGATTTTAAGGTCGCTTATCAAATGTAAGCAAATTTGTGACATTGGTTGGTTTTTGTCAATTGTATATTAGAAAATAATGCAAAATAGAAACATTTTCACTAGTGGTTTTAGACTTTGATGCAGTCAGACCAATGCAGATCTCATAAGACACAAAGGGGACATATGTGGACTTTAAACCCTACTACATATGCATTATTAAATGCATTTACCTGTATTTTAAATCTCAGATTACAGAAAGAGTAAAAATTCTAAAATACCGTCTACAGTTTAGTTATTTATATGTTAATCAAAAATAAAGCCAATTGCTCTGTTCAGCTTTGATATTTGAATGCCACAGACGACCATGAGGCATATAAATTTTTCACCAAACCCTTTTGTACTCAACCAATGTAAAATATTAATCATTTGTCCTTCGCATTTAATAGTTCTTTACTTGTTTTTCTTTTTCCTTTGCCTTTTTTAACCATTAATTTAGGATTCTCTATTGCCCAAGCAGCGTAAAATTAATTTTGACTTCTTGCTCCATTTGCCCGGAGCTTCGATCAGGTTTAAAGCATCAGTGTACGAAGCCCATGCCTAACAGGTTATCTGCCTAATTACAGTGTTGGAGGGGTTGCACGGTTAAAAATTTAAGAAGCTCCATAACCTCTATTTCACCCTGTGTGTGTACAGGGCCCCAGAGATGCTGTTCGCTTGCTGCCTCTCCATTAGCTCATGTCTTCATGCCCAGAGGAAGTCACCGTGGTGACAGGCAGCCCTGGATTGCTCAAGCTGCATGACGGAAGGGCTAGAGCGGCGCTTTCTACATTCCTTGATCCTGCAGTCTCCTAAAAAAACAATATGAACTAATACTGTAAACGTGTACAGGGCTCAGGGATGCAAATAATATGTTTACTGTGTTTTAACCTTAATCTTGCCTATTTTATTTATTATTATTTAATGATTTGTTTTTTACTTAGTTTCACAACAAAAAAATATTTATAATAACAATAGTTATTATTATTATAATTATTTATTTATTTATTTATTTATTTATTTATTTATTTATTTATTTATTTATTTTTGCTTTTAAATTACCTGCCCTTCATATCTGTATATTTGGTTGTTCTTTTCATGATCCAAATAGAACACCATAAACCATATTTACCTAAATGTTCTTTCTTATATATACAGTATACAGTGGCTTCAAAGCGTATTTGGACTCTTTAAGTCACTCTTAAAAATGTCTGAATGTCATTGCATTAGATACAAATGATCAAACCAGTGGCATCTGCAAACAAATGATGTTTTTTCCAGAACTAAATTTCATTTTCTGAGTCATTTTTGCAGTTACTTTTAACCAACTTGTGTCAAGCTATTTTTTAGTGGATGTCAGTCTCACTCAAGTTCACGTGTTTCCTAGCAGAGGAACAAAGATGTAGTTTATCACAATAACTATGTTCATGTTCCACAAAGCTTGACAACCAAAAAGATTTAATTTTGAAAATCTATTTGTTTATTTATTATCATTAACAACATGAGTTAACATGAACTAACAACAAACAAAACTTATTAAGCATTTATTAAACTTTGTTCTAGTTCATTTCAAATAAAGTAATACTTTTTTTTTTTTATTAAAAGTTGTATTTGTTAACATTAGTTAATGCACTATGAACTAAAATGAACTAACAATGAATAGTTTTTTTTTTATTATTAACTAACATTAACAAAGATTAATAAATGATGCAAAAAATATATATACTGTTCATTGTTAGGTCATGATACCTAATGTATTAACTAATGTTAACGAATTAACCTTATTGTAAAGTGTTACCATTTTAAGTGTGGCTTAAGTGTCCAAATGATTTTTCAGGGGCGCTGTATTTGTGAATGTCACCTAAAAGTTCTAATAAAAATCATTTAAATGTCTTTTGCAACAAATAGATGGGGCGATAGGATATGAAAGTGGGTTTGCAATAAAGACACCTCATTAATAAGGCAGAGGACTGTTCTTGTACCAGCTTTACTGCATCATCCGAGACAAATGTGTTGCTTCTAGGGATTCATTTTAGCGTTATAGACAAGTTACAGATATATCCCTGATTTAAACGCCATTGAGACTGTCATATTCCCAACTTTATCTCAGTGGGTTTGAAATGAAAGATGACCTCTTGTACACACTGAAATCAATCATTCTGACAGACACGGCTCTAATTCTTTATTATCCCATATCAAAACCTCAAAATTATTCCTCTTCTTTTAATGTTGATGAGAAATATTTTCATTTTCATCCAGCTAATCTGACTTTTCATCTGCAGCGAGGGAAAATTAGTATGAGTGTCCCAAATCTCACCTCACTCTCTCTCAGAAAACACACAGGAGTGCCAAGAATTTTAAAAGGTCTTGGTAATGTCTCTAAAATATCATGCCTTTGAAACATAATTAAGGTTTTCACATCAAAATGTTCTCACTAAAGAATCATTATTGAAGCATAAACAGCATGCATCAAAACATGAGCGGAAAGATGAGTACAGTAGGTGTCCTGAGGGGCACTGATGTGCACAGATCATTCACAAATCTAAAGGTGCCTTTCACAAATATAAAGGTGCCCTTTTCAGTGGAGGTGTCTTTAAGAGCGCAGAGATTTAAGCGAAGGTGTCTTTACTACAACATAACCCGCCCCCCCAACAACTATTGACCTTTCGCCCCTGCCATCTGTGCACGTCATTGCTGAGGGGGTCAAATCACCATTGGACATTGCACATAAGACTGAAGGTGAAATATGTCATTTCTGTGCCACTAACATCACCAAACAGAATTTCAAAAGTAATGTAAAAAGGTTTCCTGATAACCCCCATCTGCCATTGGTCTGACAAACAGATAGTCCTGCCTTAAAGGAATAGTTCACCCAAAAATGAAAATTCTCTCAACATTTAGATTTTACCCTCATGCTATCCCAGATGTATATGATTTCTTTCTTCAGCTGAACACAAATTAAGATTTTTAGAATAATTTCTCAGCTCTGTAGGTTCATACAATGCAAGTGAATAGGTACCAAAATTTGGCAGCTTCAAAAGCACATATAGGCAGCATAAAAGTAATCCATATGACTCCAGTGGTTAAATCCATGTCTTTAGAAGTGATATGATAAGTGTAGGTGAGAAACAGATCAACATGAGAAACAATATGTCTTTTTTTACTCAATCTCAACTTTCACTTTCACAATCTTCTTTTGTTGATTTGCATTCTTCATGCATACTATATACTAAAATATTAAGAGTGGCATGGTAGTAAGCTATTCTGAACAGGTCTACACAGTAGTGGCATTTCTTACTTTGCTGTGGATGTGGTTTTTGGTTGAATGCTATAAAATGAGTATGTTTCTCCAGGGCTTTAGAGCAGCCATGGGTGCCAAAACGAGAACAAAAGTGGTTTTGGATGGGGTGAAAGCCTGTCAGCAAGAATGCACTCAAAGAACCAATATAATTTTCCAAATCTGCTTAGACAAGGGTGCACTAGGCCGTCTGAGGACACTGCCAGTCAAACCTGGGATGTTACTTCTTCTTGGGGGGGTGAGGGGGTGGGTGGATTTTCCTGTCACATTCCGGTTTCTGAAGAAAATTTTGCTCTTTGTTTGGTGACATTCTGTGTCCTTCAACAGTGAGACTTTCAAAAGTGTTGGATGCTAATTCTGTGGTGGCCAAAACACTTAAAATGGCCATGTTAAGATTTCATTACAGCGGGTAAATGCTTCCAAATCTTCCAACTTTTAATGGATGAACATAAAACTCACAAAGACGACAAATTTTCTTTCCCCAAGGTGAGCAATTTCTAATGGTATTCTTAATAATTCAGAGTCTCAATAATATCCCAGATTAGAACCACTCACGATCTGAATAAGAAATATAATTTAATTAATAATAAATGATTGAACAAGACAAAGAAACACTGAATTTCAACGAGAGGCTGTCATCACAATGACACATCAGTGATGGCTTCAGGGAAAAACTTCTGTTGAAGGGGGACATTCAGTTACCAAGGAATGTCAAACACATTTAAATTATAAACCTGAATGGAGGCAAAACTTAGGGTTTATCTTTTTACAAACCCTAAATGCTGCTTTGACAAAAGCAGGTGACGGGAAAGCAATAGCGAAAGCCCATGGCCCTTCGTTGATGTTATTGATTTGCACTCAAAAAATAGCTCTGGTTGGGTTTTCTTTACTTAAATTTACTATGTAATCTCAACAAAAATCTTTGTGTAGAAAGAACATAGTTGAACTGGATAAACCCAATACAATGTAAAAAAAAAAAAAAAAAATGCCTTTTATTTCTTTATGCACTACTGAATGTAGCTTAGAAACTATGCTATGGTTAGCACAACATTTGCTCAACAAAGAAAGCAAACAAATTCATGTGAGACATTTACCTGACCTCATTGTTAGCTCAAGGTCCACTCTTCACCATAATGGTAACCCTCAAAACTCCAACAAATGGAAATCCCCTGCCCAGTTTCATCAATTCTACATAAACACCACAGCAAGAATTAATGTAGTCCAAACTCAAATGGATTAAGTAAAGTTCCATTTTACAAATTTAAATGGATAGAACGTATGGAAATCAAGTTGTGACAAAATGTTCTACACTGTTAAAAAAATAAAAAATAAAAATAAATAAATCACGTTGTTTAAAATTAAAAAATAAAATAAAAATAAACTGGCAGCTGGTTGCCAGAATAATTATGTAAAAAAAATACAGTAAAAATGTAAACAACTTTATAGAACAACCTGTACATTTTTACAGTTTAAAACTGCTGTTTTTACGGTAACCATGTTTCAGGCTTTACGGGATGTAATTTTGATGCCTGTATATATTACGGTACAGTACCATTGTTTATATTTTTAAATTATAAACTTAATATATTAAGCTTCTGAAACTGTAAAAATCTGTTTTTCACTTTATAATGTATTGTTGATCACTGTAGTAATTACAGAATGGTGACATGAAGTTCATCAATACTGGCCTTTCCAGGAGCAATTACCAATAAACATGTAGAGACAGTGCTCAGTGTCACTCACACAAACACTAAATACCATTAGGGTAACACATGTGCAATTAAAATTATGCAATTAACTAACTAAACTACATCAGATATAACACAGAACACCCAAAGTACATAACTGATATTAAAAATAAGAAACATAGCTATTCACATAAAATATAATGAAATGTAATGGGTCACGCAGGGAATTCTGGGAACGCCCGATTATAGTTTTCTACCATAATTTTAACAATAATTTACCCAAAATAATACATGTACTTTCTTGCTAAACATAATATTAATTTTAACTGTTAATTATACGGGAAAATCATACTTTTTATATCTAAAAAATTACATTTTTACAACATTTTACCGTAAAACTACATGTATTGTCTTTTTAAATATATTATAATTTTTTAATGTATATTTTAAGGTAACTACTCATTAACAATTTGTTTATTTATTTACTGTAGCATTTTTACAGTCTTTTACTGTTAAAATTACGGACAATTTTTACAGTGTAGAATTGAGTTGCTTTAGTTCATTTTAATTAAGTGAACTAAACAAGCAGCAATTTTTTTATTTTATTTTATTTTATTTTTTGAGTGTGGGATTCGGCCGTTTAGGTAGGGCAGGAAGCGACCAGTCACATGAAACATTACAGGAGGTTGAGGATCCATCATTAATACAAGAACTGCTGAAAAACATTAACTCGATTTGCTTTGCTTGCGATCCTGTGACTTAAGGGGAGTTTTGCTGGCGACTTACTGTGCAGGCACCTCTCATTACATGAATGGAGGCAGGTAGTTTTCTTTAACATATGTAGCCTGGGCTGTAACATTAACCCCCTACAGTTCACACCTGCTGCTCCATTAGTTCTAGACAAGGCATTGGCGGAATGAGGCGAAATAAAATTTCTTCCACATGTATAATCAAAGACCTCTGGTTACAACGGGTGTATATAGGCCCTTTAATAAGTGACGGCCCAGCTATCTTGCATGTCTCTGAGTGTCTGTGTCTCATCAAAGTCTTCAGGTATTTGTCTGACATTAAGAGAGTGTTACTCATGCAGAAAGGAAACTAATGGCTAAGGATTATACACTTATTTTCACATTTAAATTGGACTGAAAATAAAAAAGCCAATCAGGGGCATTGCATTCGCATATGATTAATGTCCTGTGAACAGAGTTAAATGGCGGTTTAAGTGGATCATGTGTTGGCTCTGTTTTCTACATCTCATTATTTCTGCCGTGTGGACAGAGTTTGAGTGGTTGCTTGTGTTAGCAGGCTTATCAAGTACACTCGATCGTTTAAATAACAACCAATGTTTAGGATATTGTGTAAGGTGGTCATAATTTAATTTATTACATATATAATAAATTGTTTACTTTGATTTCCTCATTTCTATAGTTCACACAAGTACTTCACTGCTAACCCATTTCTCATCAGACAGTTCAGTTTGGACTGAATGTGTTTTGTAAATGATAGTGTAGTGCCCTCTACTGTTGGCACACCCAAGTAACTGTTCTAAGTAAGCCTAAAAGTGGATAATATGAGCTTATAAAAAGTATTAACATGACATTTTAATTGAATACCTATTATCAGTTTGAAAGGAAAATGTATCATTTTTAGTTTCTAAGTGTCTCTTGAATCTGATGGTTTCATGCTCTCAGCAGCCATTACAGGAATATTCAGGGTTCAAAACAAGTTAAGCTCAATCGACAGCATGTGTGGCATAATGTTGATTAACACAAAAAATTATTTTGACTCACCACTCCTTTTCTTAAAAAAAAAAAAAAGCAATAATCTATGTTGCAAAGTGAAGCACTTACATTGGAAGTGAATGGGGCCAATTTTTGAAGGGTTTAAAGGCAGAAATGTGAAGCTTATAATTTTATAAAAGCACTTACAATAATTCTTCTGTTAAAAGTCATGTATTATTTGAAGTTTAAAGTAGTTTAAATCGTCGTTTTGACAGTTGTTTTAGTGTTTGTTGACATTACCTCATCATGGCAATGAAGTTGTAAAACTGGCTATAAATTTACACAGAAAAGGTTAGTAATTGATTTTATCACACTAAAATCATGTTAACATGCATGTTGTTTTCATCTTGTGGCTATACTTTTGAAACAGTGAGTATTTTAATAGTGCTTCAATGTAACTCAGATTTTTGCTTTTTTTTATAAAAGGATGGGCCAGTCCAATTATTATTATTATTATTATTATTATTATTATTATTTTATATAATCACTATTATGCCACAAATGCTATACAGTGTGTTATACAGTATATACATTTTAATTTCTTTATTTTTTTAGCATAGCATTGCTCATGATTTTCGAGGATGAGTACTTGTCACACAACCACTCCTAATTTGGCTAGCTTCTACCTAGCGACAGATGAATTTGCAACAAACTACCGCAGAGTTTGATTGGTCGCACGCCTTTGACGCCAACAACACTAGATATGGGTCTCCTCCCTTTTAAAAGTTGATAAGCCTATTTATTATGCCATCCCCCATTATATGGCAAGTTGCATTTCATTATGCACATTTAGCATTGTTTTTTCCCTGCTGTCCACGAAACTATCAGAATAGGCCTAAAACCTATTTTTGGGTTGAAACCCACAAGTTAAGAATCACTGCTATAGAGCGCAACCACTGCTACTTCAACTTCAGCTTACGTTTACCGCTTAGATGAGGAACTGGCCCTGTGACAGCTTGTTTGTTTTAGCAGACAAATACATTTCATGGCCAAAGTAAGTAACAAAGAAAACAAAAACAAAAACAAAGGAACAAAAAAAACTAAACAAAAAAAAAAAAAAAAAAAAAACGGCAAGAATCAAAACTGTGCATCTTAAATTTACAGACTGATCACTGTTCTTTGTACGTGTGTGTCCCACCATAACATCTGCCTTCACTGCACATGTAGCATCAGTCTGTATTGTAGATTCAAATGCTCATCTGCATGTCATTTTCACAGATTATCATACATTTACATACATTTCTGATTTGCTCTATTGAGGAAATGCAGAGCTGGAATTCTCCATGTGTACATCGTTGTTGTGAGTCTGAGAATCAGAGTGGCAGTTTCAGCATTGCAAAATGCACCGTCATCATTCGTAAGGATATCAATGGCTGCAGTGGAGATTTTTATTATTATTGTTGTTGTTATTCATATTATTATTATTATTATTATTGTTTTACAGCTATTGTTCTGCTTTTTTGTGTGTGTTAATTTATATATTTTTAAATAATAAATTTAAATGCAGAAACTCTCGTATTGTGGTAAGATTAAAAGGCTCAAAAATAATAAACCAACAAACGATAAAACACAAACAATAATTTATATATATATATATATATATATATATATATATATATATATGTCAGGTAAATTAATTTTGACACCATTGATAACAAGAAGTTAAGATCTTACATCATTGTTGCTCTGCAATTAAATTGTGTTTTATTACATTAGCAGGGGCGGACTGGCCATATGGAGAACCGGGACTTTTCCTAGTGGGCCGGCCGTGAAATGGGGCCAAACGGCCGAACAACTTTTGGGCAACTACCACCTAGCATCAACTAGCTTTTTTGAGTTGACACAACTAAAATGTCTTGCCTTTTGATTCTACTAACTTGTACTTAAATTTGATTAACAATCAGATTTGCCATGTCAAATCACTTAACAAAGTTGACTGAAAAAGCAAAGATTTGCCAGCTCCCAGTATGCATTGCAGCATGAATAAATAATGAAGTTAGTGTTGTAGGCTTATTTTTTTATTTGTATTTTTTTTTATTTTTTTTTTATTTATTTATTTTTTTTTATGATTTGTGGGCTTTATTTGTGCTGTTTTTGACATTACTGTTAGTTAATAGTTTTGTGGTGATGTTAATAGCTTATATTTTATGTAACAGTGTTTGTTGAGTGTCACCATTACTGAGCTTTGTATTGAAAACTCTGTGTCTCCCGTTCAAACCATTTAATGTCCGGCCTTTGCTGGTGTTCATAAGGTTCTTTAATAAGAATTTAAACATCAAAACTTTAGATGCATTCTAGGTAGCCTTGTGTGTCACAACATTAAAGTTATTTGAACAAAACCTATTAAATCCAGTTAGCTAAAAATAAACAGTTTTGTCAATGGATTATTTAGTTGTCTCTGCAAAACTTTTTAAGTTGAAAGAACTTGATATTTTTTGTTAATGTAACGAATGAGTCAAAGCAAAAGACAACTAGCTTAAGTTAATTTGAGTGAACAATTTTTTTTTTACAGTGTACATTTTAATCTAAAGTCTTGATGTTTTGCGTCAACTACCCGTTTATTATCTATATACTTTTAGGATATTCACACCCCATGTGAGATCTTCGATAATACAAACATGGTGTGAATATGTATGTAAATGGTGCATGTTAATAGAAATTAGCTACTATGTGATTACATGTAATTATCACCTTATTACTTGTTACTTTAAGTTAACAAAATGTTGTGTTTATAAGTGGTGTAATTGATTTAGAAAATTGAGACTGTAACTCTAAGTATAATCTATCCCGCCTCTGGGGTAACCGATTGAACCAAGTTTTCTACTGATTCCTTGAAACATATTCAGGAGTTCACCTCATTCCCCACAGAAACGTCCTGCAATGTTGAGCCCATCTTTCAATAGAACAGTTTGCCTAAGGCTCATTTACACTTTTCGTACTGAAACGCATACAGACTTTGTGGTAAGAATTGAGCTGATAACAAATTATATTGGTTCTTTGATTGAGTCTCTAAATGTGTCCTTAAAACCTTAAAAATATAGTTTAGATTGCGAATAAGCCATTTCAGATTAAACTTCTGCTTATGGTCATGGACATATTAGTAAATCATTTCATTTTAGTTTCGCTTTCAGTTTCCATCAAACAGCATTAAAAATAATAATAATAATAATAATAATAATAATAATAATAATAATAATAATAATTTTTGCTCCTTGTTGAATTTATTACTTAAAATGAGCTAATATAACACAATTCTTAATTTAAAAAAAAAATATATATATATATTTTTCATTGTGTGCAATAAATATACATTTGTAAAATGGAAGTTCATTTAATCCATTTGCATGGGGGCAACTTTCTGTTGGCCATAACAGATGTGCAGTACATGTGATGTTAACTTTCCAGCATGCACCGCAGCATAAAAAAACAAAACAAAAAACAAGCAAATCAGTGTCTTAATATTTGAATTTTATTGCACTGGTGGTGTTGTGTTTGTTGTCCCTTTGGTTTTGTGTCATGTGAGTGCATTTATTTCCAAAGATATGATTGTTTAGTGTCACCTTCATTGTGGTTTGTGTGTTGGATGTTAAGTACCCGCATGCCTGGTTGGAAAGCTTAAACTAAAACTCACCAGCTATTGCTGAGACTACAAGCTCACATCTTGTTACACTCAGGCTACAATAACATATGTTTGGAAAAAAAAAAAAAAGTGGTAAAAATTAAGTTGCGTCAATGTAATTAAAATGATGACTTGGACCATTTTTTTTTTTTTTTTTTATCTAGTAGATGTTTCAAAACTAATTTAAGTTTGTACAAGACTTTATCAAATGCATTCAAATAAATTAGTTTTTGATGATAAAATGTGATTAAATTGCATGGAAAAGTTTTTTTTTTCTTATTTGTATTAAGTTAATTAAACTTTTTTTATTATTATTATTTTGAGTGAGGTTTGCATTTAGAAATCACTGAAATTGATGTAATGTGACTACTTTTTATTGTTTGAGCCACTTTTGTGTGCTACATTTTTTAAATGTGAAAATAATTCTACATGACTAGAATTAAAGGTGCTGAAATTTAGTGAAATTTGTTACATTGCAGAATTAGATACAACTATAAGAATGAGAACAAAACATTTGACTGTATACATTTGAAAACATCTTATGCATAATTTTAAAAGAGCAGAAGTGTGTATTATCCATTGGTAGAAAATTATGAATGTCATCCGTTAGAAGTTTATTTTTAAATGTTTATAAATTGTAATACTGAAAACACATGATGTTCTAGGATATGTAACCTTTTAAGAAAAACATTTAGGTAACACTTTACAATAAGGCTGTATTTGTACAAATTAGTTAACTACATAAGTTAACATGAGCTAACAAAAAACAATATTTTTTTACAGAATTTCTTAATATTGGTCTTAATGTTAATTTCAACATATATATTCACACATTCTTATTAATTAACATTAACAAAGATTAATAAATGCTGTAAATAATTGTTGATCATTGTTAGTTAACTATATGTATGCATTAAATAATGTTAGCAAATAGAACCTAATAGTAAAGTGTTACATAGATTTATAATTAATTAATTATTTTATTTTGAAGTTTTGTTGTTGTTGATGTTGATGTTTTTATATAAAGAAAAAAAAAGTGAATGCATTGTTTATATAAAACTATATTGCAGCATATGCAGATTCCTCTTTAGTTTTGCAGCATTTGGGCACCTGGTTTGTTTTCCCTCTGAAACTTCCAACTCAAGTTACTAACTGTAACAACACCTGCACAGCAACTATAAACCCAAACACTGCAAATTCTGAAGTTCAGAGTTTTCAAAACTCTTGTGTATATTTCATGAATATCTGCAATGCAACAGCAAAATAAATGGACAAAACTAAAAACAGTATAATTGTTCTACTTTAGTCTGTATGAATTCACCCATGTGCACACACACTTTTTAGAAGCATTTTTAGTATTATGGCTTAATTAAAAAGGCCAGTGTGAAAAGTGTGAGCAACTGTGAACATCCAGCTGATGAAATTCTCCTGACATAACTGAATTGGCTAATGATGGTCTGATTCATATGCAAGGATAATGTGCTGTATCTGGGTCATCTCATTAGCCTAGTTTTGATCGCCTTAGAATGCCAGATGAATATGCATCCCACCTGTGAGACTGAGTCTCCATAAATATGAACATTATACAAAACAACTCTTTCACCTGAGCACAGAAATCACATCTGTCACCATGACAGCAGACAAGATACTTTTACCCTTACAAATAAATCCAAAGGAGAACTCCAAAAGATCAAATACAACATGAAACTGACAGGCCCTTTCAACAGGGTGTAAGGCATATAATGTCACCACAATCTCATATTTGATTCTGTTTTGAACGGGTTTTGCTGGTTTGAACCCTAATTTTACATTGGACATCAAGCGGTCCCCAAACACATTACCAAAATTGTTCATCGTACATAAATGTCAACAAAAATCAAGCATCGAAAATGCATTACCATTATCATGAACTGCGTAGGCCCAACATTATGCAGAAGTATAAACATAAAACTATAGGGAAATTGACCATTTTGGTTTTTAAACGGCTCTTGAATTTCTATGGTTTCATGCTCTCAGCAGCCAGTAATTCACTGCACAAAACACATTGTGGTTGATACAAAACATGTGAATCCTTACTGCAAGTGAACTTGTATTTAATGTCGTTTTTTCCCATTGCATAGATTTGTTCATGGTTTTCGAGGATCATGGCACGTTATGCAACCTGTCAGTGTTGGCATAGCTTCTACCCAGTGACAGATAAATTTACACCAAAATACCGTAGAGTTTGATTGGACGCAGTCTTTGACGTCAACAACTGAAGATAAGGGAAGCGTTTTCTCTCCCCTTTAAAAAAAAAAAAAATCCAAAAAAAAAAAAAAAAAAAAAAAAACGATAAGCCTATTTAGTTCGCTTTCCTAACTATGCATAATTATATGGTTAGCTGCATTTTTAGCATTTGCATTTGGCCTTGGTTTTTACCTGCTGTCCACAACAAAGTGCAATTTTTTTGTTTGAGAGACCTACCAGATGAGAACCACTGGTAAATCATAACTCACTCGACCTCATACTGAGAGAAAGCATGCAGAATATCACTTTCCCGCCCTGTGGATCACACGTCATGTCTGTCCTACATGCAAAAGCTTTGGTTTCCAAGTCACCATTCAAAGTGACAGCTGTGCCTTAATTAATCACACTACAGTGATTGATTTCTATAAAAACTTTACTGCGACTCATTAGCATACAGAGAGAGGAGTCTACCTTCACCAAACGTCTCTCTTTGGAGAGGTAGAACTGCTCCGCACATGCTACATTAACCCCTGTAAATGATTTGGCTGCAGCAAGATTGCGATAAATCTTCACAGTTTCTCTGAATCATTAAAGATGGATGGTAATGATCAAAAAACACTTTCACTTTATTTACATATTTCATAATCATTAGCCAGTTGGATTCTAGTAATCAGATGCATCCCGTATCTTTGACGAAAACATTGATTGCGCTCCAACATTTCTGACCAAAATAGTTCTCATTTGGAGGCATTGTATTTTTGCCGGGTGATCTCATTAATATTTTTGTAGGTATTCGCATGTAAAGTGTACCCATTTTTGTAAGACTGGATGGAAACTGAAATGTACAGTATCCTATCTGCCAACAACCAAGAAAAACTGTGTCCAGGTGTACCTAGGAGAATTGGTGATGTTTTGAAGGCAAAGGTGGTCACACCAAATATTGATTTAGCTTTTTTATGTCCACTGGACTTTGAATGACATAAATTGATAAATTAAACCTATTTATGGCATTATTTTTTTGAAGAAATCTTAACTATGCAGCATTTTTCACTAGTGGCCTAAAACTTTTGCACAGTACTGTACATCCACTGAGCACTTTATTAGGAACACTATGATCCTAATAAAGTGCCCGACGTGGTCTTCAGCTGTTGTAGCCCATCCGCCTCAAGGTTCGACGTGTTGTACTTTCTGAGATGCTATTCTGCTCACTGCAATTGTACAGAGTGGTTGTCTGAGTTACCGCAGCCTTTCTGTCAGTTCGAACTAGTCTGGCCATTCTCCGTTGACCTCTCTTATCAACAAGGCGTTTCCATCCGCGGAACTGATGCTCACTGGATGTTTTTTGTTTTTGGCACCATTCTGAGTAAACTCTAGAGACTGTTGCGCATGAAAATCCAAGGAGATCAGCAGTTACAGAAATACTCAAACCAACCTGTCTGGCACCAACAATCATACCACGGTTGAAATCACTGAGATCACATTTTGTCCCCATTCTGGTGGTTGATGTGAACATTAACTGAAGCTCCTGACCTGTATCTGCTTAATTTTATGCATTGCACTGTTGCCACACAATTGGCAGATTAGAAGTCGCATGAATAAGAAGGTGTACAGGTGTTCCTAATAAATTGCTCAGTGAATGTATTATTATAATAGACTTTTACATGTGGTACATCAGTGATACAAGGTAATAATGTTTATTATTTCGGTTTGGTGACACTAATGGCACAAATATCATACACTTTACACAGCTTTAATTAATTTTATTATAAAAGTGTTACCAAGAAAATCTCTATCTTTTATATTTGTATTTTTATTGTAGTCCCTGGGTTGAGTGGGGGGGTCCCTGGGTCTGTGAAAGTTGAAAATCCCTGCATTAGATTAGTAAAACACCTGTGCATTCTGAGCAACCATCTTTTATTTAGCAAAACTGGTAACACTTTACATTAAGGTTGCATTCGTTAAAATTGGTTAATGCATTAGGTTTCATGAACTAACAATGAACAATATATTTTTTAGAGCATTTATTAATCTTAGTTAATGCTAGTTAATAAATAATACAATTGTCCATTGTTAGTTCATGTTAGTTCATAGTGCATTAACTAATGTTAACATATACAACTTCTGATTTCAAAAATGCATTACTGTATGTTAAAATCAACATGTTAAATGCTGTAAAAATTATTGTTCATTGTTAGTTCATCTTAACTAATGTTGCTAACAAATGTTAACAAATGGAACCTTATTGTAAAGTGTTACCGAAAAAACTTAAAATAATAAGAAATTCAACTAAAATGTAAATGTTTATTTTTCTTGTTTGTAAATTGTTTGTTGTTTGTTTGTCATGTCTTCTAAGTAGCAGATGCTCAATTATCTCAGTTAAAGGAAAAGGACACCACATTATTAGAAGAGGCATTTTAATGTTATTGGGCATTTTAGGTGACTCTAGGGGCTGCAAAAATGTGTAGCATTCAGTTGAATAATGTTTTTCTACTAACGAGCAAGAAACTAAGCTCTTTCTGAATAAATAAGCAATTATTTTTCAGACATATGCTCTGGCCAAGCTCAGGCACTTAAACTTTATTAATTGTAACTTGACTATTTAGACAATGGCTAGAAAATTAGCAGGACACAGAACAGAATAGAAACAAAGAACTAAAGTTAGCCATTGCTCAGTAAGAGAGTTTGAAAGTTAATTTAAAAAAAAATGTTTTACCGTCTTTAAAATTGTGATATCATCATACTGATTTCTGTAATTTTATCAAACAAGAATGTTTAGAGTTAGACACCCACAGAACATCACATAATTCACCAGTTTGTGCTGTTGTTTTCCGCCAAAAAATGATGTCACTTACTGGTGGATTATGTCATTATGGAACTGGCTTTTGTTTAAGTAATGAGCAAAAAAACGAAGCTCTTCTCTTTTTTTTTCTTTTTTTCCTTTTGTAGTGCCTATTTTTGGATCAAATGATGCTGTGGCCTATTTGCATTCAGTTGTGGGTATTTGTCTTTTTGAACACCTTAAAACTGCTAATTTTGATATTTTCTGGCTCACAAAGTTCTAACAGATGGAACAAAAGTTAACAGGATTTGAAGGAATATTTGACCCATCAGAACTGAATCACGCAGAAGTCTGAGCTGAACTTCCTCCCAGTCAGCAGAGTTTCATGTGTTGGATCTTCACTGTAAATCTCTCAATCCCAGAACACCAGCCCAGTACCAAAAGCAGCAGCTGGTCTGAGAGTTCACACGATCCTGCTCGAATCCTCTGCGCTGGTAAGATTCTGCCTTGAAAAAATCACCGCTGACAGTGTTTCCCAACCTTATTTGTGTTATGTACCCCCACAGCCCCATCAGTCTTAGCTCAAGTTCCCCCTTGTGTTCCTTGTATTAGTGGATATCATTATCATTAATAGTATTGAAATCACTTTTAGTAACTTAGTACATTTGGGATTCAAAACCATTTTAAACCTGGAAATAAACTGAAAGTTTTGAGATTTTGACAAAAATGTCAAATATTATGATGTTATGACACAAAATGAATGATTCTGCACTTAGGTCAATGATCAAATAAGCATGTTTGTGAACCTGATCATGTCAACTCCTTCCATTAAAGCAAAAGATGCTCTTTGGAAAGTTCTCAAATCATGCTGGGATAACATGTGTCATCAAGTTTTGCACAAACTTGTGGAGTCTGTGCCAGCTCCAGGGCAAGCTGTCATTAAAACTGTTGTTTAAAAAATGGGGACCTACCATGATGAGTGTGATCTGGACAAATGTATAAAACTTGCCCACGTTACACACATTATTTTGATTTTAATATATATTTTGTATTTATTTATTTATTTATTTATTTTTTAATTATGTGTATTTTCAAAAAAGTAAAAGTTTTAAAAAGTAAAATCAAAATCTTTCCTAATAGGAGAAACTGGGGCAAGTTGTCACATGTTTTACTCCAGTGAATATTTCTCAGGGTAGGTTTATTATTGAAAGTCAGTTTCCACATACCTTGAAGTTTTGATTACAAAAATGCTTTAAACATTTTTAACGTTCTTGCCCAAGAAAAACTATACAGTTAATTGAACACATGTTGACCTTTGTAAAAAAATATATATATATATATTTTAAAAAAAACAATAAAGGGGCATATTGTCACACTATATAGGCAAGTTGTCACAGCTGAACTTGCCATTAAACCAGTGGCGTAGATTTTATGTAAACATTAGAGAGTAACGGAGGAATGTATTTTAGGCTTAACAGCAAAATCTAAAAAGAAAAACAATTATGAAGCACAAAATTATACATTTAACAAAAAAATAAATAAAAGGCAACTAAAAAATCTAAAAAAAATAAATAAAAAAAAAATAAAAAAAAAAGACTAAAAAATATAGCAGTTAATACATTGTATAAATGTAGGTAATTTACAACACATGTGACAACATGCTCCAATAAAAATGTAATAACAAGCTTAAACCTGACTTTCATGAAAAATACCTTTGTCCTAAGAACACATTTAAACATTTTGTTCAAATCTGCCTTCATAATATAATTGACCTTTGCCCTAATGTATGCCAGTGTGGTTTATATGATGATATTGAAAATGTACTTTGAAGGGTATGGTTCACAAAAACATTACTCTAATTTAAGAGGGGTTTGAAAGAATTGTTTTAAATCAACATACATAACCACTGCTGGAGAAAACACACATTTGAACAATTGGACTTTTGACTTAAAATCTTATAGTTTCTGAGATATAGCCTTTGTGAAACTTCTGCATGACAATTAGCCTGGTCTTTCCTACCTCATGAAACCTGCTAGAATACCCCCTTGGGTACAATCTGACCTGCACAACTCATGCAAGTCCTGAAAACCACTGGAAAAACACTGTATTTCTACTGCTGTTCAATATTTGTTAAAATATGTAGTATTTTCAGCTTTCTAAATGCTGTAAACAGTTCCCCCATCATTCCACCAACATTTGTGAACCACAAAATATAATAGTTAAAATGCAATAAATAAATAAATAAAAATTATATTAATTTATTATCAATATAATAATAATATAAATAGTATTTTTATATACATTACAATACTATTACTATTTATTATTCATATAAATATATAAAAATTCTGCACTTTAAAATGTTTCATATGATATTGACAATGAAACTCAATTTTAACTTTGTATTGCAACTAACCACAAAATATTATGTGATCATTTATGCAGAAATAATGAATTAAGTGCATTTTCTCACTCTTCTGTTACTGGTTTAATAAATAGAGACACTAGAGTAACGGTAAAATGGTTGGCGCACCACTGGCTGCCAGGCGAGTCTTTGTTTTCACATTGATGACCACAAAGTATTCATGAGAGAGTGCATTCAATACCTCTCAGGTTACAATTACATAAGACACAAGACATCCATTATGGCCACTGTCCTGCCTCACCACAAATTATCTCCATACAAGCAGTCTCTAATGGCCTGCTGTCAGAGAGAAGTTTCAAACCATTAAGCAATTTAAAAGGAATCCGAGCAAACAGAGATAAATCACATTCAGTCCTCTAACAGGGTTGTGTGTTCACAATCAGGAGGAAAAGGTAGAGTAATAGCTCAAATGTCTTAAAGACAATGATAAACTAGAAAAAGCCTGAACCGGAAAGCCAGGGTATTAAGAAATGCATACAGGATGTCAGACATGTGAATAAAAATCTATATACATGCATACAGTTCAGATGAACCAAATTAAATATGTTTTTTTTTTTTTTTTTTTTTTGTCCATACAGATAATGAACAGAAAATGGCCAAATACCAGTCAATCCTTTTAAATCTTCATAACATCTCAATAATGCAAGAGGGTCATTCTTGTTATGCAGTACCATTTGAACCTTGTAACTTGAATAAATAAAGAAATACATTATTTTCCAGACATATGGTCTGGTCAAGCTCAGGCTCTTAAAATATATGAATTTTAACTTGATTATTTAGAAGATGGCAAGAAAATTACAGGATACAGAACAGAATTGAAATAAAGAGCTAAAGTTAGTCATTGCTCAGTAAGGGTCTGAGAGCTGGAAAGTTAATTTTAACATTTTTCTAATCATCTTTTAAAACTGTGATATCATCATACCGATTTCTGTAATTTTATCAAACAGGAATTTTTAGAGTGAGACAAACCAACTAAGACTACAGAACATCACATAATTCACAGAACCCTTTCGTTTGTGCTGTTGTTTTTCCACCAAAAATTATGTCACTTCCTGGAGGATGTTTTAAAAAATTAAAATTCTCTCATCATGTACGCACCCTCATGCCATCCCAGATGTGTATAACTTTTTTTCCCCTACTTAACACAAACAAAGATTTTTAGAAGAATATTTCAGCTCTGTAGTGCATGCAAGTGAATGGTGGCCAGAACTTTCAAGCTCCAAAAAGCACATAAAAGCAGCATTAAAGTAATCCATACGACTCCAGTGGTTAATTCCATATCTTCAGAATAGGTGTGGGTGAGAAACAGATCAATGTTTATGTCAATTTTTACAATAAATTCTCAGTAGGTGACGATATGAATAAAGAATGCAAATTGCCAAAAACAAAAGAAGAAGAATGTGGAAGTGAAAGTGGAGATTACTAGTAAAAAAGGACTTGAATATTGATCTGTTTCTCATCCACACCTATCTGAAGATATAGATTTAACCACTGGAATCTTATGGATAAATTTTATGCTGTCTTTATGTGTTTTGGAGCTTCAAAGTTTTGGTCACCATTCACTTGCATTGTGAGGACCTACATAGCTGAAATATTCTTCTAAAAATCTTTGTGTGTGTTCAGCAGAAGGAAGAAAGTCTTACACATCTGGGATGGCATGTGGGTGAGTAAATGATGAGAGAATTTTTATTTTTGGGTGAACTATCCCTTTAAGGAACTGGCTTTTGTTTCAGACTAACTTATGAGAGGAATGGAACATGGAAAGTGATTTTGTGGAAATAAAACCCATACACTGATTGCCAATTAAAACAATATTCCATGGAAAATATAATTTTCATGAAACATATTGATTTGAGAAGAATGATGCAGTATACCTTGAATATTTCTTAATTTTAGAAGTTTGTGCATAGCACCCAGGGACAAGGCAAAAAGGGCAACATCCAATCAAACCAAAATAGTGCAATTATTTAAAATTCACCACATGTTTAAAATGCATTCTGATTAAAGAAAACTAATATGATTTCAATTTTTAAAACTTTAGGTTAATATTTTGTCTAATTTATTAAGACATATATGAAGGTGACATGAAAATACACTGCATAGTAGGAATGATCCACGAGGTATTATGATGTATTATGCTAGAATGTTCTTCAAAATACGAATGAACATTTTTTTTATGAATCACTACCCATTTTCTGACTTAAGAAATTGACGAAATACATTTCAGTGAATGAAAATGTGCAGTTACCGTCAATAATTATTTCTAACCGATCTGACCCTTAAAAATTACTTTCATTGGTGTAACCCAATGTAAGTTTATTCAGTGATGTTAAACAATATTTCTTATTTAATTTAGACATTACCACATAAAGCACATTTTTGTGCAGTGTATATCCACTTTCAAAAATTACTATTCGCCTAAAATAACAATAGCAGTACAATAACAAACTTTTAATAATAAAAAGTTCTGGAAAAATCCCCACACAGTGTCCATAATCTCTTTAAAACTGAATCATATTCTCCTGTTGTTCAAGACAATTGCTCGCCCTCTGTGCTCACAACTACTATTGAATCAAACATTGACAAACATCCAGTGAAATAATCACACAGTCAGTTTTGATTAAAGATTTTTGTATTGTTTGAATATTCGCAGAAGGACTGGGTCAGTGAATATTTGATTTAAGATTTTGTGATAATATGCATTATTTAGGCAATATATAGGAATACAGAAGAATGCAGTTGAAGTGTACATGTCCGCACCCCATGAGGCTGGATCTTTTCAATTGGTCACAAAGTGGATTATCCCCTGCACTCCTAACACAGAGTTTAGAAGTTTCACACATAATTTGTTGTAATAAGCATTAACTCAGTGGTGGCTACAAGGAAGAGAAAAGGAGGAAAAAGTGGTGGAAGGGGAGAGAGAGAGGCAAGAATAATGAATAAATTAGACACGCAGCAGGCTCGCCTTTCGCAAGAAAACTCAGTCCTCCTCAAGGAGCCACAGGGACACCAAATCATTTTTCTCGCACCAGTAAAGGGACTGATCAGAAACTACATGCTTGCCGTGCTACCATCACTACACTGTCCAAACATAAGTTGTCATAGATGGCAGGGGCCACCACATCATTCAGTGTCAGACCAAGAAATGTGCATACTTGTGTAACCGCAGTCAGAGATTTAGAAATGTTTTGCTTCATTAACAGTTCTGTGCTAATTTTGTTTTTATAAACACTGTTTCAGACCCAACCTGTGACTAGAAATTAATTTAGCAAACTCATCAATGTTGGGGAAGCAACTTTCAAACTGTAGCTTCCTAAACTACAAGCTACTAATCATTTCAAGTAGTGGTTCTCAACTGATGGATCACGACCTAAAAATAGGCTGGCTGTTGGACTATTCTGATTGGGTCGTGGATGAAAAAATAAAATAAAATAAAATAAAAAAAAATATATATATATATATATATATATATATATATATATATATATATATATATATATATATATATATATATTAGGCAATTAGTGGCTAGCCAATTTAGGCAGTTGACATCCTTGAAAACCATTAACAAAACTGTACAATGTAAAACATGGATAAATAAACAAATAAAAATATCACCCAGACTACAATAAAGGAATATTCCGGGTTCAATACAAGTTAAGCTCAATTGACAGCATGTATGGCATAATTTTGTTTCCCACAAAAAAATTTTTTTTGTTATTTTTCTTAAAAAAAAAGAAAGCAAAATCTGGGTTGCAGTGAAACACTTACAATGGAAGTGAATGGGGCCAATATTTGGAGGGTTTAAAGGCAGAAATGTGAAGTATATAATTTTATAAAAGCACTTACAATAACTCTTCTGTTAAAACTCATGTATTATTTGAGCTGTAAAGTTGTTTAAATCTTCATTGGTTTGTTTACATTACATTGTCATGTCAACAAAGTTGTAAAATTGGCTATAACTTTACACAGAAAAGGTTAGTAAGTGATTTTATTACACTAAAATCATGTTAACACGCATATTGTTCATGTCTTGTGGCTATACTTTTAAAATAGTGAGTATTTTAACATTAATGGATTGGCCCCCATTCACTTTCTTTGTAAGTGCCTCACTGGAACCCAGATTTTTGCTTTTTATTTTTTTTTAGAAAACGAGGGGTAAGTCAAAATTTATTTTTGTGGTAATCAACATTATGACAAACATTCTGTTGAATGAGCTTAATTTGCATTGGATATGGAATATCCCTTTAAATGCGGGTTTAGTTCGCAACAAGAAAGGCATGAAAGATTAAAAAATCAAGAGATATTTAGAAACCAAACACTGAATAATTTCACATGTGTGTGGGCCAATGGAGTGATAAAATTCAATGTTTGATTTTAAGGATATTTTTGTTTGTATGATAAACAGTTTTTGAATTAAAAACACGTGTCCTGAAGCAAATCTAGTTGAGAACCACTCATTTAAAGTAGATAAACTACAATCAAGCTACAATTTTGAAAAACTAGGTAGCTACACTATAAGCAACTAATAAATATAAATAAGATAATATAATGTAGAATGATGCAATTCATCATTACAATCAGAACAGTATTCATTTGGCTCAAAAACAAGAATCTTAATTATGGTGACAGCGTTAAACCTGAACAAAAAATACAACAAATAAACCTAAAAACATGTTCATTCATATACGTCACTACACAAAAGATGACGTAAACTGAAATGAATCATTCAGTAATTTTTTGAAGTGGTTCATTTACTTGAACTGCCAAACGAATGATTCACTGAAATGAACAGACTTCTACTTAGAAGGTTTGAATTAGAGACCCCAAATTTGAGGATGTCCTGTATCAGTGTGCCAAATTTCAAAACTTTTCTATGTACGGTTCTATGGGCTGCCATAGACTCAACAGCAAATAAGAAAAGGAAGAAGAACAAACAGGTTTATAGCTGAGAGAGAGATAGAAAGACAAAGAGAGAGAGAGAGGGGGGGGGGGTGTTAGGCGTTTTAAGAAAGCGCATTTTGCCTCAGTTCACTGGACTCTAAAGCTGCACGTACAAGCCAATTTGACATAAAATACAGCAATGTAGTGTTTTGTCGTGCTACACTGCTGCGTGTTGGAAAAAAGTAGCTTGTTACTGGAAAAGCTACTTTGTCTCGAAAACAGCTGAGCAACTGTCATGCAACTGACAAATGTAGTTAAGTAAGTAGTGTTGCTATGTTTAGTTAGTTACTACCCGACGGTGAAACAAACAGAATTACAGTGCATCAGGACCAACTAATTTTCCAATCATGCACCAGAATAATAATCCATCAAATATATGAATGAATATCTGTTTCTTACCTGCACTTGGGTGCTGTGCATTGTGGCCAAGAGCTGGTTATGTTAGTGTGTTTGTCAGTGGGCTAGTTTGCTATGTGGCTTGCACTGACACACTCTTTAAGGTCCATTGTGAATAGAAGGCCTGTGCATAATAGACACTCCACCATAACAAAGACTGATAATCCCGTCCACCCCAACAGCTCCCATGTTGCGGGCCGACATTTTAAGGGCAGTTAAGTTGCTGTGTGGCGACACTGAATGAACTGTGGGTACAGAGAGACACCCAATAAGCCATTATCTATGGCAAGCAGCGTCAATTCACATCAATTAGGGACCATCCAAAGTGTCGGTGGTGAGGCTTCAAATTAATAATTAAATAAATAAAGCTGACCGCAAGTGGCTGCTACACAGCTCTTCAGTCATTTGAGTGTGTCCTCCGAGTATTAGCACAAAAAAGCTAAAAGTGGCGGTCGGAAAGAGAGGCTGTGTTACTCTTTCCTTCCTTTCAGTTTTGTAGATGTGTGCAGATAACTGAAGGCTATTACTTTCATAGAAAAAGGGACCAATCAAACGTAATCAATTTTTTTTTAAGACTCATTCAGGCTTTGGACTGAAGTCTGCAGCACGATGCATGAGAGAGTTTCTGTAAATTTAGACAAAAATTACCATACCATTTCTAATCAGGTTGTATTTTTCAACCTTTGAGATGAACTCTTTTTCAGCACTTATTAATCTTGCTGTTAATTTCAACATAAACAAATAAATTATTTGACTGAATAGTTGTATATGTTAACATTAGTTAATACCCTATGAAAAAAAATAAAACTAATAATGAACAATTGTATTTTCATAAATTAACATTAACCAAGATTAAGAAATGCTGTACATATATATATATATATAAATTATTTATTGCTAGTTCATGATACCTAATGCATTAACTAATGTTAGTTACCCAAAGTATATGCTTAAAATTTTGCATATCAGTTTACAAAGGAAAAAAAGCACAATTTAGCAATTGTTTATTTGTCTCACAAACACATACAGTCGTAGTGGACATGAAATACTTTTGAAAAGTTCTGTGACATTTTCTGCAGTGTGACATGTTATACTACATGTAAAACTATCATTCTTATATAATTTTTATGCATGCAGCTTTTATGACCTCATATTAATTGAGATACTACATTTTGATTCATTTGTCACACCGCAGGACCATTTGAAATGAACTAGTGAAGGCGAAAAGTTAACTAAAAATGGTGAAAAACTTAAAAGAAATGGTTTCCAGTCACACCTAAAATATACACTTTACATTATATATTCTGTATACATTCACACTGTAGATTTTAACCCAAAATCTTGATATTAAATTAATAAAAAAAAGATCAAGGACATGTTATATGTCAAGTACCCACATACAAAATAACAAGCTCAACTGGTCGGCTCAGAGATTGCAACTTTCACTTGAGATATTACACTCTGGTCTTGATATCTCATGGTCTTCAAAAACTATCAGGCAGACGTTCTGGAATCTTCATTTCTTTGCTGCTCTGATTTCCCACAGTTCCCTTTCAGTCACGGCCCCAGTCTGTTCCCCTTAACCTGATGTGTGGTGTTTGACTATGTTGCCTCACAGAGCATGGGCAGAGTGTATTCAATATAGTCACAGACAGTCTAAATTCACTCACTGAGCACTTTATTAGGAACACCTGTACACCTACATTTTCATGTGATTACCTAATCAGCCAATTGTGTGGCAGCATTGCAATGCATAAAATCATACAGATATGGGTCAGGAGCTTCAGTTAATGTTCACGTCAACCATCAGAATGGGGAAAAAATGTGATCTCAGTGATTTTGACCATGGTATGATTGTTGGTGCCAGACGGACTAGTTTGAGTATTCCTGTAACTGCTGATCTCCTGGGATTTTCATGCACAGCAGTCTCTAGACTTTACTTAGAATGGTGCCTAAAACAAACAAAAAAAAAAAACATCCAGTGAGCAGCAGTTCTGTGGACAGAAATGCCTTATTGATGAGAGAGGTCAATGGAGAATGGCCAGACTGGTTTGAGCTGACAGAAATGCTACATTAACTCAGGTAACCACTCTATACAATTGTAGTGAGCAGAATAGCATATCTAAACAACACGTTGAACCTTGAGTCAGATGGGCTACAACAGCAGAAGACCACATCGGGCACTTTATTATGACAACAGTGTTCCTAATAAAGTGCTCAGTGAGTGTATAGTGTTATGTCCAGAGTTTGGTGAATAATGCATTTGTGTATCTAGTATAGAGGATATATGTTTTATTTGATAGTACTAATACTACTATATGCCACACTTTTGGACCAATGAAAGCTCATGATATTTCCATGTGTATTTACTGGATAATTTTTTTTTAAAAAAGAGCAATTTCTAGCCAAATCAACATTTTAGAGCATATTATAACTAGAAAAATATGTATTCACTATAGAAAAGTCCATACATTTGAAAGATTTATTTATTCCCATGACTTTTCCAGGACTGAAAATGACAATTCTTTGATACTTGCAAGTTTTTTATTTTGGTAAAACTTAAGGGTCAGATCAGATAGAAAGATCTCCTTAAATGAATATTCCGGGTTTAGTACATGTTAAGCTCAATCGAGAGCATTTGTAAAAAATAATTTTGACTCATCCCTCCTTTCTTAAAAAAAAAAAAAAAGTAGACAGTAAGTGTACTGTAAGGCACTTACAATGTAAGTGAATTAGGCCAATTTTTGGAGGGTTTAAAAGCAGAAATGTGAAGCTTATAATTTTATGAAAGCACTAATATTACTTTTTCTAATAAAACCTGTGTATTATTTGAGCTTTAAAGTTGTTCAGATCTTTGTTTTCATGGTTGTTTTAGATATTAGGGTTTGTTGTATGTCATCATGGAAAAAAGTTGTAAAATTGGCTATAACTTTACACAGAAAAGGTTAGTACGCTATTTTTTTTCACACTAAAATCATATTAACACGCGTATTGTTTACATTTTGTGGCTTTATTTTTTAAACAGTGAGTATTTTGACACTTAAGCATCGGCCCCATTCACTTCCATTGTAAGTGCCGCACTGGAACCTCCATTTTTGCTTTTTTGAAGAAAAGGAGGGACAAGCTAAAATTATTTTCTGTGGTAATCAACATTATGCCACACATGCTGTCGATTGAGCTTGACTTGTATTGAACCCGGAATATTCCTTTAACAGTTACAACTTCACATGTTAAACTTCATTATTTCGCAGTTCCAGGATATAATAATATTAATAATAATACCAATAACAATGATTATCATAATATCAATAATGGGTTGTTGTTATTATTGATATCAATATTATGTTAACTAATTAAATAATTAAGACAATTTTATATTATGTTTCACACATACTCTGATTTAATGAATGGTCTTGACTTGGATATTCATTAAGATATTTAGTATAAATGTATTTCTCTGTAAAACTTAAAGAATACAAGAAAGAAAGGGAGATGAAGAGAGCATTAGAGAAAGGAAAAGTGGTCTAAGAAACATTTGTCTTTGGATTATATTTGTTTAAAGCATATATGTTTATATTTCTGTGTTAACTCTGCAGTACATGTTAGAGGCCACAGAGAATAACAAAGACATTCAGACTGGGAGAATCCATTAAATATGTTCAATGTTTGTTTTGCATTTAGACACAACTCAAATTATCACCTGCTTGTGGGAGTTTGAAATGCCTTCCTGTTAATTACATCTTTTTCCAAATTTACTTTACAGACTTTCCTTAACTTTTCTACTGCAATGTTGGTTGGATCCTTTGAGCGTATTGCGTCAGTAGCAGAAGGCCATTAAATCAGGACAAACTCCATCTGTAGGAAACAGGCTGATAACTTCTGCAGGTTTGTTGTCTCTCTCTCTCTCTCTGTAAAGGAGCTCCGACATTTCATATCACATCTGCATTTTATCCAACTCATTAGATAGATCCACACTGAGAAGCTAATGAGGGGAACTCTCTGGATTTGTGAGTTAGACATTGCAAATCACTACAAGCTGTCCTGGCCTGAAAATTCTTTTTCTAAAAGTTTTGGCCAAGAGTTGTCCATCTTTTATGTTTCAAGTATAAATATTGTAGCAACACTAGGCGTGTATTCTGTACTTTTATGTGGTTTGATTATTGAGAATAAAAGTTGAGATGTACTTCTCAACTACACTTCCACTAGGTAAGATGATTTTTAGGTATTGTGTTTTTCTGTGTAAGATTATGCCAGTGAGAAGCCTAAATCAAGGGGAATAAGATGTTATCTTGTTAAAGAATAAATAATTATAAATACAAAAGAATTGGGCCTTAAAATGCTTAAAATGATGATTTAAACCCTGTTACCCCAATTATTGTAAGAAAAATGTATCATAATATTATTATTTTTTTTATAAAAAAAAAAAAAGGCAAACTTTATAGGAAATAAACCAGCTTATATAATAGTTTCAGGCCTTATTTGTCACAGTTTAGAACATATTTGTTAAAACAGATTTAAATGCCTACAAAACCTTACCTAATTCATTAAACACCTCATCTTAATGTTTTGACATTGTATAAATGAAAAGAGATGGAAACTCACTCTTCTGTTTTAGACGGCATTATGAGTATTCGCTACATTCAGGACCAAAGGAGATCCAAATATTAGATTATAGGTACTTTATTAATGAATGACTGATGGCCGTGTATGGCAGATAAAACGGCGCTTTGATCTCTGAACATGTTGGAATGTGGACGGTGTGGACTCAGCAGAGACAATGATCTGTCCAATCAGGTGTCGTCTTTCATAATGAATTCTGTATGCTTAAGGCAAGGCAGCTAGTCAGAAGCACTTTTTGGGGCTGTCAAAGGATGAGGCCTGTCTTTTTAATGTTCAAATATATGCTGAACATTCTCTATGCTTACTTCAAGCTGACCCACACCAGGAGAAAATACTGTATATGAATCATTTAAAGACAGAGAGAGAAAAAAAAGATAAAAGGATAAAATAGAAAGGAAGCAACACAGCTTACGAGGAGCTTGATTTAGATGTAACAAAATGTGCATGCTATAGAAAATCACAACATAACAATTTATAAAATTACGTTTCTCAGGTGTTTAAATTTTTTGATTGAACAGCAAAAAAAAAAAAAAAGAACTATCGTTGAGTGATTCACAGTGTGAATTTTTTTTAACAATATGCAGCTGTACAATGTAAAACATTCATAGAAATTTCTGAACTTGATCTGACTCAATAAATGTACTTGTCTGCATTGTCACTGGTGTACCGTTAATTAGTTTAGTTGATTGAAATTGAAACTACGTTTTTGTAGTTAATATGCTTCACATAAAATCACACAATTTTGCATTCTGTTCAAGTCATGTGACTACTGACATCATCAAGCTTTGGATCGTAAGTTTCCGAAGCATCAGCTTCGGATCGTAAGTTTCCGAATCGTCCGCTGTCATGTTTTCCCACATGAAGACAGCATGGGCTGATGCGGGAATCCACAAAACCAGTATGTAATTATAAAATAGGTTTGAGTTGCTTGGTAATAATGTCGATATATGCTTATATGACATTAAAGTGTTAATATATGCAATTTATTGAATATGTTTGTTATTTTTAAAGATTGGTTAAGAAAGTTGGCCTGGTCACTACTGTTCCTTTCATTAGAAAAGGGTGGAGAAAACACTTTTTAATGGCTATAGTGTCACTAAATTATAGTTTTACTAAAAGTGACTCACAACTTTGTCCAAGAAAGACCTTTTACAGCTGAAGTGTGTTTAAGTGTGTAATGATATGTGTCAAAATAATGCAAAATGCAAAATAATTGCAAAAATAATGACTGTTTGCAAACAGGTTTCCTGAATATTCCCCCTGTCTCCACCCAAACAGATAGATCTGTCCCGAACTCACGCCATTGGTTGAGCCATTGTTGCTGTGTTAGGCTGATTCTCAAACAAACAGAGTAATGAAATTGCCTCAATTCACACTTTTCTGGAACACCAACTTACGGAAGGCTTAATTATAGTGAAATAATAGTGAAATAGTTCAAAAGTATTTTAAGAACAAAAATGATACAGATCACCTTCAAAGATGTGTATTCTTAAAAAAAGTTAAAGCACCAGGGAATTCAATTCACTTTTCCATCTACACCAGAGTCTTCTTGATCCAACCAGCTAAAAAAAAGAGCTGTGTTTTCTGTTTGGAAGTGTGAGAGCCTCCTCTACTGGACATAAAACACCCAAACACAAACCCATGAGAGACACACATATTTCACATGGTTTGTTTGTCTATTTACCCACTATACACTACTCAATACAAAATCATTAAACGCTGTTTAATTTACACTATTTACTGTCTATTTTATATCACCCATATTTCTCAATAAAAAACAAAGCATTATAAATACTTCCTCATTGTTGTTGTGAAACCTCTTCGACCTCGGTCAAGGATTTTTCTAATACATTTTCCTAACATCTACATGACAGGAAAAAATTAACCATTCCATGAGAGATGTTTGACTTTAATACTTTTTTTTTTACTGCTTGCAAAACTCAAGTGGCGTCTGGGCAGAGCAAGGCCAGGAATATAAGTGGTGAATGAGTTCCACCTGTGTGCCACACCGGTCTCACATTCCAGCGAGGGGCGGCGGGAGTATTTAAGGAGAGGAGACAGCGGTAGACGAGAGAGAGAGATGCACCAAGCCTGTCTCTCTCTCTGTGTGTGTGTGTGTGTGTGTGTGTGGGTGTGTGTCTTTATGTTCATACGTAGCTGGCTGAAAAGCATTGCGTGTTTTTGTTTTGTTACACACTGAAAAGTGTTTATTAAAAGTCTACGTGTTTGTCGAGCCAGACCCAGCTTCCTCCTTTGCCATCCTTGAATTGTTACAACCATCTACAGTATATATAGTGTATTGTGCTCCTAAAAGTTGATAAAATAAGCATACATTCATATTTCTAGCAGATATGAACATTTAAAATTTACAGTCTTTCTCTTCTGGGAAAATGGACAAAAAAATGTGTATATATAAAATAAAAGGATTTTAGAAAGAGAAAGTCCCCTTAGCCTTATGCCACCTGCCTCCGACTAGCTGTAGCAAATAGTAAATCAAGGTTCATGCATGTGATGTAAACTAAGTGCTATTAGCATTAATACATTTAAAAAATAATAATGATAAATAAAAAGGATTGTCCTATTGTTTTGTCCCACTCCAATTTCCTGTTTCAGTCAGAAATTACATTACATTAAATTACGGTACATTGCAAATGTACAGTGTGGCTCTGTACCTGTACTCTGCACAATGACAATAAAGTTGATTCTAATCTAATCTAAAATTCGTCAACACTAACTTTAACTAACTTGCTCAGCAAGATTCTCTACAAACTGTGACAGTAGTTGACCTAAAAGACAAAAATGACCACAGAAGAAGACACTTTACGCCAGGTGTCTTCTTTAAACTAGTTAGCAGATCCTTGTTATCACCTGTTGGTAGATGATAAAACTTAGTGATGGGTGGTTCATGAACGATTCGTTCATTTTGAACTGAATTTTTTATGTGACTCAGAAGAACAAGCAGTCTTAGAGAGTGATTCGTTCATTTTGTATTGGCCGTGCATGCACATTGCGCAACCTCCGTGTCTGAAAAAGCATGAAATGGATATTTCTATTCCATCACATGACACCCGATTCTGAAAATGAGCACCTATGAGCAAAGATGGCAGCCTCCAGATCACATAGGTCAGGCCGGTTGGTTCCCTGGCCTGAATTGGGCGTTGGGGTTATGTGATGAGGAGGAGGACGTGGCCGGGGCTTGAGGATGCACACCTGGTACTGATTTGTCCCAATCTGCGGGAGAGAGAGATAAGGAGGAGCCAGAGACGCCAGAGAGAGAGAGAGAGACACGGTGCTGCGTGTGTGTGTGTGTGTGTGTGTGTGTGTGTGTGTGTGTGTGTGTGTGTGTGTGTGTGTGTGTGTGTCGACGTGTGTTTTGGTTCTGCTGAAAAGCAGTTTTATGTTGTGTTTTGTTTATTAAAAGTCGATATTTTGGTTGATAACCCGGTTCCCGCTTCCTCCTTTCCGACAAACAAGAGGCATGTCTGCCACAGGGTTTTTTCAGCTTATGAGTATAATAAGGTCTGTGGTAAACATAACTTGGCAATACGTGGACGTTTTGTTATGTAACATAAATTATACATTTTCATACCTCAAATATGAATTTTGAAGCCATATTGAATTGCATTTTTTTTTTAAAACACATCGCGGCTTCACAATTCACGTTTGAGGTATGAAATTATGTAATTTTTTATTACGTATCGTCAAGTAAATTTTACCACAGACCTTATTTTACTCCTAAGTTGAAAAACCCCATTATAAAAACCCATAGGAAAATCCTGAGGGAACCCATGGCGAATTAGACTTCCGGGTTTGCCTACAAATTGACATCACAGCTGAACAGCTCTATTGAAATGAACGAGGATGCAAACGAATAGATCTCTCCAGGTATTTTGGAGCTCCTTGGTTTATGCTGATGTCTGCTATAGCACCCCTTGCTGCAACACTGAGAATGCAAGGTGTACTTTGAATTCTGTTCTGACACATTTCGGAACGCAACAATGGATAATTTTGAGCTTGCGTAGCTAGAAGCATCTGTGTTCACGTACTTGCATAGGGTATGTTTCGGGATTTATTTTACAACTGTTGTTACTAGGTAATACTATGTTGAATTAAGTTTTTATCATTTCCAGTTTAAAGTTTCCAGTGTGATATATGATTGTTCAGCAAACATTAGCGCAAATGATGAAGGGAAACTGACAGAAGCTTTTTCTTTTCCCTTGGAGGTGGCTTTTAGTTACTGAGAACTCAGAGAAAAGCCAAATTATTAGTGCCTGATTCACTGCACATTTTTTGGGGGGTCTTTCAACCTCAAAATTCAAATTACTTGAAGAGCAGAGCTTTAAAAGTCACAAAAACAATTCCTTTGCACTTTAACAATTCAGCCATCGTTTCATCAAAATTTGCTGTCCGTCTCATATGTATGTGCATTGGCAAGTGAAACACGTTGTCTTCAAGGCTCCAAAATTGTCTTCCAGGCTTCATGCTTTCAGGTTTAAAATGAGCTACACATCACAGGAAAACAAATGATGCATTTGTCCACACTTTCTGCCCATGAGTCATGTGCAAATTTGCAAGAAAAGTGGTTCTCAAAATGGAAATACTGCCCTTAAACTGCAGGGAATATGGATTAGTTCAGTCAACTGTGGTGAATCTCAGGCAAAGACAGGCAAGACAAATATATTTATGAGTCCCTGTGGTAGAAAGGACACTGGTTTATAAGAACTGGTCTTTGAGCGCTTACTCATATTGAAACTTCAGACCCTGAGAAAATCGCAATATACAATTTAATTTGTTTCGAGTTTCAAAACCACCAATTTGATCCTCAAAACGGTCAGGACTTTACCAGTCAAGTGTTTCATTCCAGACGTTTTAATGTAGGCTCACATGCTGAGGTTAAAAGGATATAGATGCAGCCAGGGGCGGACTGGGGCAGTGGTGGCTTGGAGGTTAAGGCTCTGGGTTACTGACCAGATGGTTGGGGATTCAAGCCCCAACACCGCCATGATGCCACCGTTGGGCCCTTGAGCAAGGCCCTTGACCCCATCTGCTCCAGGGGCGCCGTATTATGGCTGACCCTGCGCTCTGACCCCAGCTTAGCTGGGATATGCAAAAACTCCTGGACTCAAGATGGCGCCAATAAAGGCTGCTGCGTTGCAAGCTCTGACACAACATTGTAGTTTTTTGTTTGTTTTGCTTACAATTCTTATGTTTTTTTTGTCTTGGATGTTGTCTGCCTTATAGTCTACGACAGACAAACACTTTTGGACATTGTTTCTACAATTACACATCATAAATCGGACTTCAAATTCCTCAATGCTGACCCACTGTTTACAAACACGCCAGCGGAGCCCTTTGTCTAGGCAGCCCGGCCACGGAAACGCGAAGGAAAAGGGGAAACAGAGCCAGCGTTCTAATCAGAGAAAGACGTCATGCAAATCGAGCCCCGCTACCCAGTATTCTACTGGCAAATATTCAGTTTCTGGACAACAATCTCTGCGAGCTGAGAGCGGGATCTCTTTCCAATGAGAGACGAGGGACTGCAGCATTATCTGACTAACAGAAACTTGGATGTCTGCTGAGATTCCAGACTCAGCCATCGAACCCGCGGGGTTCTTCATGCACCGAGCACACAGAGCGAAAGACCTCTCAGGTAAAAGCAGAGGTGGTGTATGTTTTATGATCAACAAATCCTGGTGTGATCAGAGGAACGTACATTCTATCAAGTCTTTCTGCTCTCCTGATCTGGAATTTCTCATGCTTCTGTGTCGACCATTCTGGCTACCGACTGAATTCACAGCGGTCATTATCACAGCTCTGTACATCCCGTCACAAGCCGACACAGACCGGGCACTCAAGGAACTGTATGGGATTATAAGCAAGCAGGAAACCGCGCACCCTGAGGTCGCGTTCATTGTGACCGGGGACTTTAACAAAGTCAGTCTCAAATCTATCACACCAAAATACCACCAACACATCATGTTTTAACACACGAGGGGACCGGGTTTTGGACCATTGCTACTCTCCCTTCCGGGATGGCTACAAATCCCTCCCCCACCCACCATTTGGAAAATCGGACCACTCTTCCGTTCTGCTTCTGCCCGCTTACAGGCAGAAACTGAAACAGGAAGCACCCACCCTCAGAATGATCCAGTGCTGGTCGGACCAATCAGACTCTGCGCTACAAGACTGTTTTGATCACGTGGACTGGGAGAAGTTCCGGTCCGCCTCTGATGACGACATCGATCTTTACACTGATAGCGTCACGTGTTTCATCAGAAAGTGCATAGAGGATGTTGTTCCATCCAAAACAATACGGATCTACCCAGACCAAAAACTATCAGAACAGCAAAATGCCAGTACAGGAACAAGAGTGAAGGACAGTTTAACACCACCAACTCTAGAAGCATGTGGCAGGGAATTAATATCATCACAGACTTTAAAGGGAATAAAAACTCTGCCGTGAACACCGCTGCCTCTCTCCTGGATGAGCTAAATACTTTTTATGCACGTTTCGAGGGAAATAACACCGTCCTCGCGGAGAGAGCTCTCGCGGCCGAAGCTACAGAGGTTAGTTCACTTTCCGTCACTGTAGCAGATGTAACCCGATCCTTCCGACAGGTGAATATCCGTAAAGCTGCGGGTCCAGATGGCATTCCGGTCCGCATCATCAGAGCGTGCGTGAACAAACTGGCTGGTATTTTTACACAAAAAAAGTATTTTCAACCTTTCCCTCTCTTTGTCTGTAGTCCCCACATGCTTTAAAACATCCACCATTGTGCCTGTACCAATGCAGTCCAAAATCACTTGCTTAAATGACTGGAGTCATGTTGCTCTGACCCCCATTATCAGCAAATGCTTTGAGAGACTAATCAGAGATTACATCTACTCTGTGCTGCCTCCATCACTGGACCCATTGCAGTTTGCTTACCACAACAACCGCTCCACTGATGATGCCATTGCACCTACCATACACACTGCTCTCTCCCACCTGGAAAAAAGGAACACTTATGTTAGAATGCTGTTTGTAGACTACAGCTCAGCATTCAACACCATAGTGCCCTCCAAGCTTAATGAGAAACTCCGGGCTCTGGGCTTAAACAGTTCGCTGTGCAGCTGGATCCTGGACTTCCTGTCAAGCAGATGCCAGGTGGTTAGAATGGGCAGTAACATCTCCTCATCACTGACCCTCAACACTAGAGCCCCACAGGGTTGTGTTCTCAGCCCACTCCTGTACTCCCTGTACACACATGACTGTGTGGCAACACACAGCTCCAATGCCATCATTAAGTTTGCTGATGATATGACGGTGGTAGGTCTGATTACTGAGAATGATGTAACAGCCTACAGAGAGGAGGTGCACTATCCGACACACTGGTGTCAGGAGCACAACCTCTCCCTCAATGTCAGTAAGACAAAGGAGCTTGTGGTGGACTTCAGGAGAAGAGAAAGAAAACACAGCCCCATCACCATCAATGGAGCACCAGTGGAGAGAGTCAGCAGCTTCAAGTTCCTGGGTGTCCACATCACTGAGGAACTCATATGGTCTGTCCACACTGAGGCCATTGTGAAGAAGGCTCATCAATGCCTTTTCTTCCTGAGACGGCTGAAGAAGTTTGGAATGAACCACCACATCCAAACACGGTTCTACACCAGCACTGTAGAGAGCATCCTGACTGGCTGCATCTCCGCCTGGTACGGCAATAGCGCTGCCCACAACCGCAAAGCCCTGCAAAGAGTGGTGCGAACTGCCAGACACATCATCGGAGGTGAGCTTCCCTCCCTCCAGGACATATATACCAGGTGGTGTGTGAAAAAAGCTCGGAGGATCATCAGAGACTCCAGCCACCCGAGCCATGTGCTGCTCTCACTGCTACCATTAGGCAGGCGGTATCGCAGCATCAGGACCCGCACCAGCCGACTTCATGACAGCTTCTTCCCCCAAGCAATCAGACTTTTGAACTCTTGATCTCTCACGATCAATATACATCAGCACTGCACTTTATTAATCTTATTATCTCACACTGGACTGTCATAATTATATCTCTCTTAACAACACACTGGCAACTGACTATCAACCGACAGCCTGAATATCAATATAGTACAATACAACCTACTGTACATTTTATATATACTATATGTATACTATTTTTTATTGTATAATGTGTATTCTATATTGTGTGTATTGTATAATGTATTATTATTTGTATATTGTGTTGTGTGTAATTATGTGTATATTAGATTTTAAATTGTGTTGTGTAAATCTGAAGTTTATTGTAAATTGGTATATGTCTTATCACTGTTACGACTGCTATGTTGCTCGGAACTGCACCCAAGAATTTCACACACTATTGCACTTGTGTGTATGGATGTGTGACAATAAAAGTGATTTGATTTGATTTTGACTGGGAAGAGAAATCGGCCCTCTTTAGCCAGTCGCAGCCTTTTGGCATAACACACCAGCCCGTTTCAGCTTATCATCACCCATTCGGCCCTGTTTCCTGGCCGGCCCACCGGGAAAAGTCCCGGTTCTCCCAATGGCCAGTCCGCCCCTGGACGCATCTTTATTTGAGAAGATGAGAAACCGAATGAAAACAATCCTGACATACAGTACTAAACATTACAGCCATGGCCCTGTCCTAAATGCCGCAGTTGATGTGGACTTGTTGTCTTGTGGACTTGCAATGGCTGCTGCATGCTCGTGTTCGTAAAGTCCACGAGTCAATAGGGTGACCTATTCATTGTTTTATGTTTCAGTCTATGCTGATTATATCACGAAAGTGTGGACTCAGAGGAGGACCGCAAGGCTTAGTGTGCTATTTGGGTCAGGGCCCAAAAAAGACAAGACCTGGCAAATGACTTAATACACAGGAAGGTATCTGTACACAAAAACTTATGAAGAAACAAGATAGGTGTACACAATTGAAGAATAACTCATCCAAAAAATGGAAATTCTTTAATTTACTCACCCTCATGTTGTTCCAAACCAGAATGTCCAGACTGCTCTTTTCCATACAATGAAATCATGCCAGTGGCTGTCAAACACAAAAAAGGACATAAAAGCAGCATAAAAGTAGTCCACTACTTGTTCGCTGTTTAGGAATAGACAGATACTGTATTTAAAGTCAACATGAAACATTTGCAATTTTACTACTGTAATGTGTTGTATTTCAAAGTGAAACAAAATTCTATGAGAAAATTTTATGCATATGGAAATGACTGGATTGTGAAAAGTGGGTGTTCCATACCAGAATAGAGCCAAACCTGAATCTGAGTTTGTTGTCAATTGTGAAGAAGAACATTTTGTCCCAGGAATCAGGCCATATTTATATTATTTGAGCCTTTACCAGCTGGAAATTAAAAAGAAAACTGGTATGTGTAGGCTAAAGGTCAAATTTACATACAAGAGCGTCTCGAAATATCCCAATCTATCATCATTGCTATAACCTTTAAAATATTAATGTGGACTGATACTAAATTACTGTATAAAACTATCTACAACATTTTAGAAAGACTTCATTGCCTAGATTTACATTTATTCATTTATCAGACACATTTATCCAAAGCGGCTTACAAAAGAGCAATACAGCAAAAGCGATTGATCATAAGGAGGCAATAATAACATGAGAAGTGCTGCAATACAAAGTTCCAAATTTCTTAGAAAAGTACAATTAGGGATAAAGGTAAGAGACAGTGGTAAAAGAATGAAATAAGAATAATATATATACAGTAATGGTTTTGACCACCAGGCAAACCACGCAATTGCATGGGGACCCGGACGTCGGAGGGGCCCCCGCCCAGGTAGGAAAGTTCCGCAAAAACTATTTGAGGGGTGACATGATGTTCTGGGTACACGCGCGAATATGCTATTGTCAGCGATCTTAGAGTGGTTCACGTTAGAGGTCCACCAGGTTTGGTTCAGTTTTTCAAGTAGGACTTTGGGTTCGGGTTTGTAATTTATGAAAAAATATACAAGACTTCTGAACTTGTTTTGCCCATGAGTTAGGGGCCGTTCACACCGAATGTGTTTTTGCATGCATCTGTTCTGTTTTTCCATTGTTTTCCTATGTAAACACGCGCTGGACGAATGTCCTTGACTGCTGCACCGTGTCTCGCTGTTTCTTCAGTGTCTCACGCAGGACCGGCACATTTTTAGACACTGTGTCAAGTTAAAAATAACTCCAGGTCTCAAAAACGTCGAGACACCTGCGTTCTGTTTCATTCATTGCGCTGTGTCTAGATTGCTTTTAGCACAGGTATCACATAGATTTAATGTTTTGAGCAAGTTGAGGTTGCAAAGAGGTGACTGTTACAATGTTTAACATCCAAGCATAGTTTCAGCGCTTGATAAACGGGAATGTTTATTTTTTTCTTCTGCTCTAGTGTGCTGAGGGGCTGCCATGCCTTGTATGTTTACTGTTACGAATGTTGCCTACGATGCTTACATAAAATACAGCCTTTTGCAACATGTTGAACAATACACTGCAGCACTAGAATATAAGATCCAGGTGAAAGTAAAGTAAATAATGCATAAATATATTACTATTGTATACAAAAAATCCTTAATAATAATACTGTATCATACTGTATTATAATGAAAAACTGGACAACAATGAACAATTGTTGGGTTATAATAATAATAAATAACAACTGAATTCCAAAATGTTAGTGCATGAAGTAGTAGGTTTTTCACACCCTGTTCATAAAAAAAAAAATAAAAAAAAAGTGTAGGTATATAAATAGTTCTTGTTTTAAAAAACTGTATTGTCGAAAAAACTGGAAAACATGCATTATTTATCTTGAACTAGAATTTTATTTTATTAAACATGTTGAATGTACTTGGATACAATGGCTGATAGGATTAATTAAAAATTATGATTTAAAATTGATTTTCAAAATGGGGATCCTGGTTAGTCGGTTGCTTGAGGCCTCAGAAATCGTAAACCCGCCCCTATATATAAATGTACACTCAATTAGCACTTTATTAGGAACACTATGGTCCTAATAAAGTGCCCGATGTGGTCTTCTGCCATTGTAGCCCATCCGCCTCAAGGTTTGATGTGTTATGCACTCTGAGATGCTGATCTGCTCACTACAGAGTGGTTATCTGAGTTACCATAGCCTTTCTGTCAGCTCGAACCAGTCTGGCCATTCTCCATTGACCTCTCTCATCAACAAGGTGTTTCTGTCTGCAGAACTACCGCTCACTGCATGTTTTTTGTTTTTTGCACCAATCTGATTAAACTCTAGAGACTTGTGTGTGTGAAAATCCAAGGAGATCAGCAGTTACAGAAATACACAAACCAGCCCGTCTGGCACCAACAATCATGTCACGGTCGAAATCACTGATATCAAATTTTTTTTCCCCATTCTGATGGTTGATGTGAACATTAACTGAAGCTCCTGACCCATATCTGCAGGATTTTATGCTTTTCACTGCTGCCACACAATTGGCTAATTATATAATCACATGATTAAGAAGGTGTACAGGTGTTCCTAATAAAGTGCTCAGTGAGTGTATATATATTTTTATAGAAGTGGGTAGCACTGTCGCCTCACAGCAAGAAGGTCTCCAGTTCTAGTCCTGGCTCACCCAAGGCCTTTCTGTGTGGAGTTTGCATGTTCTCCCCATGTTTGCGTGGTTTTCCCCACAGTCCAAAAACATGCAGGTTAAGTGAATTGGAAATTCTAAATTGCCCATAGGTGAGAGTGAGAGTGTGAATGTGTATGTCTGTGTGTGTTAGCCCTGTGATGGACTGACCACCTGTCCAGGGTTTTTCCCTGCCTTCGGCCCGAGACATAAGCTCCAGCACTACCCGCGGCCCTATATAGGACAAGCGGCTTTAGAAGATGGATGAATGGATGGGTCAAGTGCTCACGAAAGATATTCATCTATAGATGCTTTTTAAAAATTGTTAAATAATCACCTGATCGGGTGGAGTTTGGAAGGTCATTCCACCAGCGAGGAATGGTGAAAATGAGAAAGCGATTTTGTGCCTCTGTGAGGCTTTTCTACAACAGTAGCCTGAAACAATGACTAATTAGAATATTTGTTCTAATGGTTAACATTAACCACTAGCCAGGAATGTGTGTTAAATCCTATTTGCTTTTGCGCTCATTTAAACCTGGTGCATCGCAAGACATGTGAGAACCTATGAACTTCATATAATTTCAAACAAACTAGTCAAATCTAGTAGTTAGTCCTTATAGACCCTTTTACAGACTGTGATGAAGCATTTCCGCCTTATTTAGTGGAAATCTAGCCAACCTTTTTTTATATATTTGAATTTTCTTTAATAATTTAATAATTATACTTTGTGTTATATAACCCTGGCATTAATCAAATCAAAACTAGTCATCTCTGTTGAAACTGAGTTTCAAATACAGCAGCAGAGGGAGTGATAGTACCAGTAACTTTGAAATCTTTCTTCTGACAACCATAATGCACTACTCTATTTTATTCCTCTTTTGAAAAGTGGATTTTTTTTCTTTTGCTGTTGGTGCAAAAGGAAAGCAAAAATAATATTTGCTGTGGTCTTTTATTTACCACTATAGAAGTGTGCCCCGCTATAGTTTACTTCTGCGTTACAAACCCAGAAATGTGAAAAGGTTCCATAAATGTAGCAGCCTGGTAACTTCTTTTTGTTGTTTTTTTATGGGCAGTTCTTAGATAGTGCATTACCGCCATCTACTGTGGGTAATGGATCAGAGACTTTCCTACTATATACTTCCCCAGTCTTATCAGGACTAAAAGCTTCCAATGGCGCTGCGCGTTCAGCTCCACCATTTTTAGCTTCAAGCCCCTAATATCCCAGAGAGAGAAATAAAAAATAAAAAAGGGGGCCTATATTCTTTCAATCAGATTTGAACTTTTAAGAAACTGTAATAGTATATTACTTCCTATTGTTGGATTCAAAATGTTCTTTAATGTTATTTGTTGCTCTCCTTTCTTCTGTAATTCTTCTACTAATTTGTTTCTTTTTTCTGCATATTCTTTGCACTGTATTATTACATGTTCTACTGACTCCTTAACCCCACACCAGCTGCATAACCCTGTTGGATGTTTTCCTATTAAATGCATTGTTGCATTAAACCCTGTATGCCCCAATCTGAGTCTTGATATAATACATTCTTCTTTCCTTCTTTCCCCCTGATATCATTCCTCTACCAACCAATGGTTGTACTGAATATAAATATCTTCCCTTTTCCTCGTTACCCCAATAGTACTGCCACTTTTGCATTCTTTTCTTTTTAATTATTGCTTTAATTTCTGATCTACTATATGACATTTGCATGTCAATGTCTTCTTTCATCATTACTTTTTTTTGTGCCAATTTTTCTGCTTCATTTCCTTTCACTCCTACATGAGCAGGTACCCATAAAAATTGTCCTTTCCTGTTTGATTGTTGCATAGTATATAAAATCTGGAGAATCTCCACCACTATGTCTTGTCCACTATCATAATATTGAGCATCCAACCTTAATAATGCTTTTGTATTGCAATCATAATTGCAAGTAATTCTCATGTAAACACTGAAACATGATCTGATATCCCTTTTCCTTCTACTATTTTCAACGTTGGGATGGTATAAACAATTCCCACCTGTCCTTTTCCTGAATCATTAGATGCATCTGTATAAACTTGAGTAAGACAATCATATTTTGTCCAAATATACTCCTTTGTTATTTCTGCCTCTATTACTATCTGATCATTTCCTTGCCTTGTCTCTAATAGGAATAAATCTACTTTAGGCTTTGGCATAATCCATAATGGAGTTGGAGGTAAAGTTACTATTGATGCAACTTTATACTCCTTTAATTTCTTGTACTAAATCTTCAGTTATCCAACCAAAGCTAGTTTCCTTTCCTTTTCCATGTTCCTAACATGCTTCTAACACCTTTTTGGTCAGGTGCTGATCTTTCTGACCTTTTAAATTAGCCCAGTATGACATTATTAATTGCTGTCTTCTTAAGTACATTGGCATCTCACCCAACTCCACCTGCAAAGCCGGAATTGAAAAAGATGGATATGCTTTACAACATATTCTTAATGCTTGAGATTGCATTCTTTCTAATTTACCTAACTGAGATTTAGATGCTGATCTGTATGTTATACAACCATAATCAAATACCATTCTTATCATTGTTGTATAAATGTTTTTTAAAGCCATTCTATCAGCCCCCCATTCACTTCCTGAAACACATCTCATTACATTTAACATCTTCTTGCATTTCTCTACCATTTTATCTATGTGTATTTTCCATGTTGCTTTACTGTCAAACCGTACTCCTAGAAATCTTACTTCTGAAACTCTTTCTAATTCCTTATTATATATATCTTTATTTTTAAATCTTTATTTACCTTTTTATTTGTAAAGAAGATGGATTTAGCTTTCTCTACTGAGAATTTAATGCCCACTTATGGGACCATTTTTCAACATTATTTAAGGCTGATTAAATTTTTTAACTATATTCTTCATTTCCTCCTCTGAACCAAAGGGCTCCATCATCTGCAAACAGCGATTTACCCTAATTAATATCAGCTGTAGCAAAAACATAATTAATCATAATAATAAACAGTAATGGACTTATGACACTTCCTTGGGGTGTCCCGTTTTCTATCAAGCCCCTATAGGATATAACTTCTCCAATCTTCACTTTAATGTTTCTTTCAATTAGGAAATCTTTAATCCAATTATATATTCTTCCTCCTATTCCAATCTGATCAAATTTTATTAGCAGTCCTTCCTTCCATAACATGTCGTACGCCTTTTACACATCAAAAAATACTGCTATTACTGTTTCTTTACTTATTAAGGCTTTCCTTATATCCCCCCACTTTGGTATGGGGATAAGAAATTTCTTTTCTCCAGATAGTACATTAATCAATCAGTTATCATCTTTTCCATTCATTTACATAAATGTGTAGTTAAAGCTATAGGCCTGTAATTTAATGGTTTGCTTGGGTCTTTCCCTGATTTCCTTATAGGTATTATTAATGCACCTTTCCAGTTCTGTGGTAAAACTCCTTCCTCCCATATTATATTATAAAACTTTAATATTATTTCTAATGAGTCTTCACTAAGTTGCTTTAACATACTATAGCTTATTTTGTCTTGTCCTGGTGCTGATGTCTTCATTTTTTAATGCTCTCTTTAATTCCTGATTTGAGAAAGGTACATCCAACATACCATTCCATGTTTCCCTCTTTTCCAATAGATGTGGATATTCTTTTGAGAGTTTCTCTCTCATTTCCTTACTCTCCTGTGTCAAATTGGCTGACATGTTTATTTTTGTAAAAGCACTCCTGAACATTCCAGCTTTCTCCTTATCTTCTATAGCATTCTCATCTTCTATAGGTGTGTTTTTACCTATTTCTTCACAAAATGATCTCCAGTATTCTTTCTTTGCTTCTCTTATTGTTCTTATTGTTTCTGCCTGAGATTTCTTATATATTATCATATTTTCCCAGTTGTGGGTTTTCTTCAATATTTTAAATGCTTTCCTTTTCTTCTTTACTGTTTTTATACATTTCTCATTCCACCATGGTACTATCCTCTCCATCCTCTTTCCTTTACTTTTTGGAATACATATTTCTGCAGCATTCTTTATGGCTGCAACTATTTCTGTATTTATCCTATCTATATTTCTTTCTTCATTAATCTCAATTCTTTCCAATCCTTCCTCACTCATTATCTTAATTTTTTCCCAATTGGCTTTCTCATACTTTCATTTTTCTGCATTTCCTTGTTTTCCCTTCCTTATCTCACTTGTATTCATGATTGTACTTCTTATTGGGTAATGATCACTTCCAATTGTACATTTCTTTAAAACTTCCCAGTTCATTATTCCTCCTAATGTACTTGATACATGTGTTAGATCCAGTGCTGACTCTAATCCTGATTTTACATCCACCCATGTACAATTCCCATCATTTAAGCATACCAAGTTTTTTGCTTCCATTTTTCAATCATCATTCCATTTATATCTGTTCTTTTTCCACCCCATAACGTATTAAAATCCCTACACCATATCACCCTTTCACCAATTTGACCTTTTATATTTTCTATATTCTCCATTGTTAATTTTTGCCATGGGTTATAGAAGTTTAGTATTACATATTTCTTCTTTTCCATCCATATTTCCACTACTATATATTCCATTATTTCTCCTTTTTCCAAGATTCTATATGGTATTCCATCTTTTAAGAATGTGACACACCCACCACCTTTACCTTCTTCCCTGTCTCTTCTCACACTTGTTTATCCTTTTAAAACAAAATCTATCCTAGGATTCAGCCATGTTTCCTGGACTCATATTACGTCTGGTTTATTTACCATATGATTTATATACTCTTTAAATTCTTGACCATTAGCACATAGACTTCTTGCATTCCATTAATAACATAATCGATGTTATCCAACCCATGACTCCTGACTTTGTTGACTGTCCGTTTGTTAAGTCCTTTCCTTACTGTCTCCCATGTCAATCCTCTTATATCTAGAAATCTCAGCTGCTTTTACTATGATCTGAATCTTTTCAGTTCTTCTTTCTGTCTGGGCTGTGCAATTAATTACTTCTGCTACAAAGAGCACAAAGTTTTTCTTGCTTAATATCATTGTATCTTCTGTTATTCTGCTATCACCATTTAATCTCCTTGTCTCTTCATTCTCTTTATCATTTCCCATTCTTTCCTTTCCACTTTGCTTGTTCCTTGAATCTACTGCTTTAACTGCTTCCGCATATGTTATATTATGCTTGACTTTTTCTTGTTGTATCTCCACTGCCCTTTTCCTGACCAAAGATCCTCCACATGCCATGCTGTGATTTCTTCCACAATTATAGCATTTCACTTCTGCTCCAACTTCATACTTCCCATACTTTTATGTATGTATGTGTTAATTTTTGTATCATTTTTGTTTCTCCATTGCAACTCCCAAAGGGACCCCAGAAATCACTCCATCCACCCATGCATTTTAGCCAACTATCTTATAGTTCATTACCACTTGTCTGCCCACCATTTGTAGTTTTATTGCTTTATTTTTCTGCTCTTCGTTATTGCACATTATCATCAATGCGCCGTCCTGTAGTGTTTTAGACAATTTAATTTCACCTACTAGTTTCCTTAATTCATGAGTCAATGCCATTGGATTCATTCTTGCTATACCATGTCTTCCTTTAAATTTCAGTATTACCCAGTATTCCTTCCTATTCTTATCTCTTTCAACTTCCTCTCCCTCACTATCTAAGGAACTATTCCGATCCTTCCTCTTTCCTTTTTTTCCTCTTTTTTGTTGCATATTTTCCTGTCCTTCCTTCTACCTGTGTCCATCCTACCTCCATTTCGTCCTCATCTTCACCTGTGTCTTCCACTCCTCTTTTATTCCTTGATCCATTCCCATTTCTATTTCCTTGAGATCTTGTCATCTCAAGAGAAATTTTATGTTTTTTCCAACCTCACACTCCTAAATCCTTAGTAATCCTACAGCGAATCTCTGCTCCTCCAGAGTTGGTTTTCTGCCTGATTCACCATGTGTAAGCTTGGTAACTTTGTTTCCAATTAAAATTGTAAAAACCTGTGCACAGCCCCAATTCCCAACCAATCAGATTGGAGATGTTATACTATTTTTAATATATTTAAAATGTAATATTGCATGAATATTTCATGAAAAAAATTCTAATTCATCAAGTATTTACTCAACTTAATTTAATGTCACTTCAGTTCCATATGACTTTCTTTCTTCTGTGGAACACAGTTATCATTCTCTCTCAAAATCAAATACTTGATCATCAATATTGGGCAGTTGTGATGTCATGACGTTTGGTCACGAGACAAGCAAGAACCAATGAGGTTTGATGTTATTGACGTCCAATCTGGGCTGTAATCATCATCTTTGATATAGCCTCAGTCAACTTAAATTCCGGCTATTCATCATGCAAAGTAACCATATGCCTTTAAAAGTCTAGATATTAAAAGCATAAGTCATAGACTACTTTTACTGTTGTTTTACGCTGTCATTATATGGCAAAAAGCAGTGTTAAGATATATATATATATATATATATATATATATATATATATATATATATATATATATATATATATATGTATGTGTGTGTGTGTGTGTGTGTGTGTGTGTGTGTGTGTGTGTGTGTGTGTGTGTGTGTTTTTTCCTTTTGTGTTGTGTATAAGTTAATTGGGAACTGGTTTAGGGAAGTTGTGTTCCCACTGGTGTGTCGATCAGGACACAGGAGGCAGGAGTTCGAAGTTCACAGTCTTTAAAAGTTTGACAACAAGCATTTGAAATGGGTACTGCAGTCCAAATAAAAATATTGGAGAGTTGTCTGCCCCGCCCCAGACTCGAAGCTCATGCGGGTTGCCAGAATGTTGACACACAAATTAGACAACTCAGCGTCCGTTTTAAAGGATTTCTGGGCTATAAGCTGTCTCCATCTTCCAAAGGCATCTCCAATATTTATCCTTGTTTTACTACGCCTCTGATCATGGTGGTTTTAGATGGATGGCGAGGCTTTTTAGGTCAGGTGGAATCTGTTATCTCTGATCCAGTTTGTTTGCTGGCTTCCATGGCTGCAGCACGCAGTGTTGTTAGCCTGCAAACTTGTTCAAATCTGGCAACCCGGCGGTGTGGAAATACTATTGGTGAGTAGGCAGTGGACGGGATCACACAGGCCAAAACATAAAACAGAAATTCCTGCCCGGAATGTAAATGTGAATTGCTTCGTGCTAGGTCATCAGCCGGGTTGCTATGGGAGTCCACATACCTCCAGGTACATCCAGCAGTCCGCTCCTGGATCTCTGCTATCCTTGTCCCAACAAACATTTTGAATCTGTATGATTCAGAATTTATCCAAACAAGGACAGTTTTGGAGTCTGTCCAGATGATTACTTTATTGACTTTCAAAGTGAGCTCGGTCTTGAGGAGTTTGGCTAGCTGAGCACCATTCAGGGCTGTACACAACTCTAGTCGGGGGATGGTATGCTATCATTTAGGGCAACTCTGGATCTTGCCATAATGAAGGAGAGCTGGATGTGGCCGTGGTGATCTTCTGTGCGTAGATAGGAAACAGACCCATAAGCCTGCTCAGAAGCGTCACAGAAGATATGGATCTGTCTGGTAACCCAAGACTTTTCAGTATCTGACCAGAACTTGGAATGTGGAGCATTGATTCATGTAATGATCCCTGCTATCACAGTAAGGACAGAAGGCATTGCCATTTTAAATTTTTTTAGCTGGCTACGGCAGCATCTGAGCTAAAGTTGCATGATTTGTACCATGAAGGATAGTGGCTGGCCTAATCTGGGGTCTTTGCAAAAATCCACTTTTTATTTCCCCATGTCTTCCTCGGATTTGTCTCTGCCGAAGCTCTCATGGTCTTGACACCATGACTCAAATTTCAGCCACTTTGCTGAGTCAAGGAGTGTGTAAACTGTATCAGGTTCATGGCTCATGTTCCTTCTAAAGGCTGCCCATAGATCTGGTGGTAATTTAGTGAGAAGTCGAGCCACATGGGAACCACACCGTAATTCAACTTCTCCCTCTGTTCCCAAAGTCTTAAGGAGGCCTACCAGTGCCTGAACCTGGAGAGCGAAGTGCTCAAAGCTTGGTGTGTCGCCAGGTTGAATGTCTGGGGAGTCCAATACGGCTGCTATTTTACTTAGAGCCAGTTGACGAGATCAACCAAACCTCTCAGTGCTGCCATAGTCTCTGAATATGGGGTGAGTGAGTTCAGAAATGAGTCTGCTATCAGACGTGCTTCCATTAACTTGAAATGATCAACTAGCACCTGGTATTTAAAGAGCTCAGTTGCATCTTCTGGTTGCAGGTTACCAAAGGCTAACTTAAGGCAGGCAAATTCACCTGCGTCTCGATGGATTAAATCAGGTATGGTTGACTGAGGACCCCTATAGGTTGTCTCCTGCCTAGTTATACTTGTCTGCCACTGCATGGGGTTTACTGTAGACCCATAGGGTTGAGAGTGGGAATAAACTGCAGGTATGTAGGGAGTAGAGGTTTTCATCTCAGTCTTCATCTGCCGTGTGTCCTGATAGTTTCTGGAGGGATCAGGTGTGCTTAAGGGAACATGACTTACTCTCTCAGCAGCAAAGCTTTCTGAGTAACGATGTCAGATTGGTGATGGAGCAAGGTGGGCCTCTCTGTCTGTAACATCAGTAATAACTGGCATTTACACTGATAACTGTCCAATGCAACCATTAATTACTTGGCAGTAGTACCACTTTTCACTGCTAGGACACCATAAATGGAGTTCTCTCTAGAGACATCTTTTTGCTGAGTCATTACACAATTGGTTAACTAATGATAATTAATACTAAACAGAACTATACAAGATTCAAATATATAAATTAACACATACATACATATATATACATATCACTTATTAATACCAATGTTGTAATAAATGTAAATATAAGGTAAATTATCTTGAAGAGCAGATTATGCAAGGCATGGGAATATTCCTATCACTCAATAAGCGAAGGAGTTCACGACATCTTAATTATTGTTATAATATATATTAAGTAAACAACACTCATGAAATGACTTACTCATTGTCATTTATGCACAAAATCAACACATATGCACTTTAATAAGGCAGCAGGTGAGTTCAGTCCTTGTACTGGGAAGACCACAAGTTACTCAATGCTCTCCACTCATCGGAAACGGAAAGTGACTGACATCACACTATAACCAAAGCTCTGATTGGCTGACTTCCGTACATGTGTTACATGAAAGAAAGAAAGTTGTATGTCATTGAAGCGACATTAGGATGAGTAAATAATGACAAAATACTATTGTTTAATGGTAGTATTCTATTTCGAAAATAGCCTAAACTCATGGTAACAACATTCAAGATGGGGGCAGACACCCCATATCAGCTATCAGGTATGCTCAAAGTTCCTCTGCTATCTATGCACTTTCTGAGTAAATGGACTTTTCAAACCTTGTATTTTTTGACATTTCCCACCAAATGAAATTTTTGCATTTATATGTTATTTTGTAGTTAAACTCTTGATTTTTATTCATTTGTAGCATTTTTACAGTCCCTAATTTTTTTTTTTTTTTTTTTTTTTTTTTTTTTTTTGCTAATATATTGGTGTTAAATGCTATGTTCATAGAAGTAAGATAATGAAAAATGGACTTTCAAATCTGCTGTTCAATGTTCAGACTAGAGGTCGACTGATATATCGGTTTTGCCAATTAATCGTCACCGATAACAGAATGGTTATCGGCAAAAATCCACACTGATAGTTTTTCCCCATTGCGTCTGGTACTGGAGCAACAGGGAAGGGTCTGCTATACAGTATGAGAGCGGCACTTCACTGATGCCTTGTGGTGTTTGTTTTGACATGTGAGACTATACTCTGCATGGAACGGAACACTTCAGATGCGGATTTAAAACATCAACAACGAAAAGGTATGTACACCGTACACTACAGTACATGTTGTCATATCATTATAAAGTAATTAATTTGTTGACTAGATGCTGCATTAGTAGAGAACAGCAGTATGTTTGCCGACAAGGCTGAGAGGACGCTAACATTAAAGCTAACTGCAAGCGGTTAGAACAATGTGATAAAAATATACGCAAGTCCTACCCAAATGTTTAAATGTTACGATTGTTACCATCTATTACCATCTATTTGCATTAGTTTATATCTAGCTGGTCATGTTTATGCATTTGTTAGCCAGCTAATTTGCACATTTAAAGCTAGTGAAGTGAGAAAGCAAATTAATATCTTCATTCAGCTGAGAGAAACGTATAAACAAATCAGAAACGCATCTGATTTCAATAAAAACATTTTATGCTCTCTGTAATATGATGACTTCAGATTGATCACATTCTTGTGCTAAAAAAGGCTAGACACAGCGCAACAAATACAGTTTAACAGAAAGCAGGTGTCTCAGTATGCTTTTAAAGTTCTTTTTAATTAGACACATCATCTAAAAAACTGCACTCCTGCACGAGACGCTGAATAAACAAAAATGAAGGGAAACAAAGACGTTCGTCTAGCGCACGTTTACATAGAAAAACAAATGGATGGTTGCAAAAGCATTCGGTGCAGCCCCTTACAGTAGGTGGAGGTCTTTGGCCATTGCGTCTTGCTCTCTTATAAGCATTTCTCAGATTAAGCAGTGAGTTGTTTAAATGCGTTGTCAGGAAAGATATTCAACTTGGAAATATGTGTCTCAATATTCTCGCTTTCGGTTCCAGTCTGTTGTGTTCCATCTGTTTGAACAGCCCCTGGCCTGGGCTCATAGTCTGAGCCGCTTCACCACCGAGTAGAACCGAATACCACTGCTACTCTACATACAACTGGACTGAATAAAAACCAATGTGGTATTTCGCTGTTATTATAAAGCTTGAGTTTATTTATTTATGCTCATTAGCTGAAAATGAAATGCTCTTTTTTTAACAGCCAGGATAGGAATGTTCTATGCAATAATATAATGGTGCTGAATGGTTTATTTATTTATTGCGCCTAAGGACCAAGGAAACAACGTCAATTAAAAAATCAGCTGACTTTAAAATTTGAAAATTAGTTATTTCATTAAAAAAAGTACAATACATTTTCATGGTTCAGTCAGTACTGTTTATTTTTGTAATAAAGTTAAGCACTATTTTACTTTGAATGTTATTTTTTCATTCTGTATCAATTTTAAAAACTATCGGTTGATTAATCGGTTATCGACAGGTACTGCCCAACTTAGTTATCGTATCGGTAAAATCCACTATCGGTCGACCTCTAGTTCAGACAGTTTTAGCCATCAGTTGGACCATTTCAGGAAAACAAATGGGTAGAATTTACTAAGACAATAAAAACAGGACACAACTGTACACTGATATTTCTTATTTGATGCACATTCAACCTGTGCTTTGTGTCTGGCAAGATGGCCACCAACACTTTCAGAGCACAAAGGTGACTTCCATTAGAAGAGTGGCCAATATTGCTGGGTTTCCTATGGAAGTTATAGTGAAAGCTAAGTATTGGCTAATAATAGTTTTTTGAACATGAGATACTGAGCTCTCTGAAGAACAGCAGGCAGTCATAAGTCAAGAGTCTATGATAAAGAGTCCAATGTCATCTATGTTATTTTGTAGCACTTACTTGGCTGATGGAACGCAGCACTTGTACTTGTAGCGTCTAAGTTGTATGCCAGTGTTTTAAATTAAATATTAAGTAAGAAATTGTTAATTTAAAAAAATAAATTAGATTAAAATACTAAATAAGAAATTGTTCATTAAAAAAAAAAAAAATAATAATAATAATCAAAGATTCTGGGATGCTTAATTTAACTGAGCAACCAAAGCTGTGTCCCAAATGAAGCACTATACACTATGCGCTTACAGAATACACTATGCACTCAGACATGTAGTCTATACATTTTCAGTGTAGCATCATCCCAAACGTTTTTGTTTTACTACACGGAAGCATTCGCTGTTTAACAGCTAATGGAATTGACGTTTTTCACTTGATGTGTTGCAAGTTTGCCGCAAAGCTCATTTGCATGTGAAAATTATCAGTGGCGAATTTGCTTCAAGTTTGTGGCAAATTTGCCATGAACTCTTGATTTTTGTAAGGGAGTACAGAAGTGTACGGTCGTGCCGGCCTGTGTGGCGGGGGATGTCAGCTTCCTGTGGGGGGCTCTAAGTTGGGGCCGAGAACTGGGCTCGAGCTGAGGCGAAGCCGCCTGTGCTTTCACCGCCGCAGGGGGACGCCCTCGGTGAGCAGACAGGATACGGGATCTTGAGCCGCGCCGGGGCAAGATGTGTTGTATAGCCTCCGTCTGCTTCCTCACCACCGAGAACTGCTGGGTGAAGTCCTCGACAGTGTCGCTGAATAGGCCGATCTAGGAGATGGGGGCGTTGAGAAAGCGAACCTTGTCCGTGTCCCTCATCTTGACCAGATTCAGCCACAGGTGGCGTTCCTGGACCATGAGGGTGGACATCGCCTGCCCAAGTGCTCGCGCCGTGACCTTCGTCTTCCGGAGGGCAAGGTCGGTCGCCGAGCGCAGCTCCTGCTTCACATCGGGATCAGGACTACCCACGTGCAGTTCCTTTAGTACCTTGGCCTGCTGTGCTTGCAGGAGGGCCATGGCATGCAGGGCAGAGGCAGCCTGACCAGCAGCGCTGTAGGCTTTGAGACAACGTCGTCCTACAGGCCTTGGAAGGGAGTGCCGGGCGATCCCGCCAGGTGGCTGCGCTTTGCTTGGAGGGTGGAAGGTTCCACTCCAACCAGACACACGCAGCGGCCCGGGCAAGCATGGCGGTCATCTCGTCGTCAGCCTCAGACTGGGCGAGCTGACCCGAAGGTGGCAGCCGACCAGAAGGTGGATTTACCCGGCGGAGCCGCGCCCATTGAAGCCCCCAAATCGCCTCCAGCACCAGCCGGGCCGGCCTCGTACCCGGAGGTAAAAGGCGAGGTGCGGGGGATGGCTAGAGTGGCTTTCCCCCAGAAGAAGGAAAGCCGCGACCGCAACGTTGCCATGGTCATATTCTTGCAATGAGAACATGAACCATCCACGAATGCTGCCTCAGTGTGATCGCTGCCCAGACACATGAGGCGTGGCCGTCGGACGCGGAGAGATAGCGAACGCATCCAGGAATCACACAAAGACGGAAAGACGTTCAACGTCAATGTGTGTGCTCTAATAGAGAAAATATACTCTTTAGCAGGAATATACACTCTTTTAGGACTGTCGAAGCGCCCAGGGGCGAAATCTGCACTCGTTGTGCAGAAGGAGAGAAAGCCGCTGGAAATGCGCCATATATCCAACAGCATACGCTTCTTGAGAGGTGAATGGATCAGCAGTAGTATTCAGCTCGCTGATAGTACAACCGCTCGGCTCCAAAGAAAAAATCTGAATGAGTGGTTGCGAGCCAACTCCTTTTATACCCGTATGTCTGGGGGAGTGGCATGCAAATTCCACTCGCCAATTCTCATTGGCCTTTTCTCAAAGATCTGAGGTATTCGGGGCTCTCAAGATCGACCCCTAGTGTCACTACATCGACACAACTTCGAGTGAGTAACAGAAGGGGAAGTGTGAATTTGCATTTATGCATGAAAGTAAGGTTCTATCACTTCAAGATGTGAGCTATAATATGCAACACAACAAATTTTGATTAAATATTACAGACATTTTTTTTCATGAATCATGCAAGCAAGTAAATAGTGTTAATTTAATTTCATGCAGGTTTAAACCATTTTAAACAGTGTGAGGGCGTCATCATACAACATTAGCCACAAGAGGGCAGTCTGGATGTCAGGATCAACTCGATGAGAACTTATTCAATGATTACAGTAAACACCATCCCTGTTCAGAGCGGAAGTGTGGCCGGCAAGAAGTCCGGTCTTATTTTTTGAAACAGAAGGAAAAGCCGCACCCTCTATCTTGCTGTCATGGGTCACACAGGGATACATTTACAATCAGACCCACATCACTGTGAGAGAAATAGAGAGTTCATGTCACAGTCAAGCAAATATACAAACACAAAGTTTTTACTTTGTTTTTTTAAATACATTTTCTATTAAAAAAAAAAAAAGGTCATGCTTGAGGAAAGATTAACTTTAAACAGTTAGACATATGTTGTCCCAATAACTGCATATTACTCAAAAAAATAGGCTACTTAAACCTAATAACATCATTCAGATGTCAAAAGCCCTGATGTGTCCTGTAAAAAAATAGTAACAGAGATCAATTTGTAAACTTTGTAATGATTTATACTCTTTTTAGTATCATGTTGAATGTAAAAAATAAAAACAAAATAAATAAATAAACAGTGGCCCCAAAAACTATTTGGACACTTAAGCCAAACTTTAAAAAAATGTCTTTAAATTACATAACTAAATATTAAACCAAGTGACATTTTTTAAAAGAAAGACACAAGCACAAAACACTTCACGAAAATACGTTTTTTAGGATTTAAATTAAAAAAATAAAAATAAATAAAAACAATAAGATAATAGATACTGTATACTGTTTTCTAATAAAGACAAAAAGTATTGTGAAACGTTCTGGTATATCAATTTGTAATGAGCTAAACCAATTTGATCAATTTGTAAACTTTGTAATGATTTATACTCTTTTTAGTATCATGTTGAATGTAAAAAATAAAAACAAAATAAATAAATAAACAGTGGCCCCAAAAACTATTTGGACACTTAAGCCAAACTTTAAAAAATGTCTTTAAATTACATAACTAAATATTAAACCAAGTGGCATTTTTTAAAAGAAAGACACAAGCACAAAACGCTTCACGAAAATACGTTTTTTAGGTTTTAAATAAAATAAAAATTAATAAAAACAATAAGATAATAGATACTGTATACTGTTTTCTAATAAAGACAAAAAGTATTGTGAAACTTTCTGGTATATCAATTTGTAATGAGCTAAATCTGTGGTTTCTATAGGACACCTGTGAACTTGAGGAGAACTGACTTACAACCTCTAATAAACACCTTAAAATGTAATTGCAAATTGCCTATTGGTTAAGATTTGTTCAAAGAAAAGGTGCAGCATAATTTGTTTCCAGCTAATGCAATGAAATTCAGTCCAAATACTTTTGGGGGCTATTGTATCTGGCCTCTGTAAATTAAACTTTTTTTTTAAGTGAAATCTCGAAGGTCAAAATGAAACTAAAACACAAAGGATTCTAATTAGACAATATGAAAAAAACAATAGGTTTAAGATAAAAATAATAATAATAATAATAATAATAATAATAATAATAATAATAATAAAATAAATCGTATTCAAAAACTTTTTGTGATTCTGAAGTTTCTCTTTCAGATTTCTCCTATAGTCTGGAGAGTCCAAAGTCATCTAGTGGGTGTTGTGGTCCAATTGGTCCTGACAGGGCGCTTGTGTTTCTTATCTTCAAGCACACAGACGTCTAGAACAAAGAGGCTTGTGGTTAAAAATATACCTCTCCACCCAAATCTGATACTTAGACTCTGTTGATAGAAACGTTCAGAAATAAAGCTTTTGGCTGCAAGAAGTGACCATTTTGTAACACAACAATATAAACAATCACAGTCCAGTGACATTCTCAATGAATCTGAAGTGTGAAATAAACAAATCAACATTAAACTTGTGCTTGCATAGAAGTGTCTATACGTTCACGTACATGCGTAGAGTATTTTTTAGGCTTGTTTCACTTCAGTGTCTCACACAATGAGCTCTTGCAAGGAGAAAAAAATCCTTGACTGCAACGTTTTAGATGTCTACAACAGAGAATTTCAAAGTAAAACTGTTTTTAAATTTACAGTGGGTTTCAAAAATCTACAATTTACAATTATGATTAGGAAATCAAATTTAAGCACATTTGTGACATTGATCATGTTAACTCCCTTGTACAAAAGATCAGATTTCCTTGCTTCCATTAAAGCACACAAGATGCTTTTTTGGAACATTCTCAAATCATGCTGGGATAACATGGATCATTAGCATTTGCAATTTGCACAAACTTTCAAATTTTGTAAGATGGAGTGCATGCTGTCATTAAAGCAAAGGGGGGACATACCAGATACTAAGAAATTATGCAATTTTCAAAATTATATATAATATATATATTATTATTTTTATTTTTTTTAAATTTCCATGTCAACTCAAATTGTTATGCTTATAATATTATTTGTAATGATATATTTTGCTTTTATTTAGATTTTTATTTTTAATAATTCCAAAAGACTTTTGGACCCTTTTGTATATATATTTTTAATTTTTGTGTGTTAGATTACAGTAGTATTATGTGTGTGAGAGGATGAGTTGCTGTGTCCCTTATGCTGTTTTTGTGATTTGATTGAGGCATCAGACAGGAAGGGTCAGGATTAGAGAAACAGGAAACTGACATAGGGAAATGCCGTGCGTCACAGACAGTCACTTACTGCTTAAAGACATTCCAGCCTCGGTTCTGAAATGGAGTTTTTCCACAGTTCTCCAATAAATCTCCTGTTTTTAGCTGGTAAGTCACTTTGATAACACCGATCAGACTGCATTTGATGATTATAGATGCACTTAAAATGAACCTTTAAAAAAATAAACTTTAAAATTAGCTTAATTGTTTTTGTATTTGTGTAGCTGACAGATAACATAACCATGAACTTTTTTAATCAACATCAAGATTTTAGGTTAAAATTTTATGAATGTATATGGGAAAGTGTATCTTGTTCACCTTTTAAATTGATCACCATTATGAATTGCCTTTTTGCCTTCACTTGTACATTTTAAATGGTCCTGCAGTGACAAATATTCTTTTTTTAGTTGCATATATTCCATGCAGTCCCTCAATTAATATAAGGTCATAAAAACTGCATGTATAATAATTATAAAAGCATTAAAAAAAGAAATAATATTAGAAAAAATATTTCAAGTCAACTACCCATTTGTCTATTTTTCGAATATGTTTAACAAATTTCAAAGTTGGTCATTTGTATTATTGTGATTTATGAAGGATAATAGTTACAGTATTTATGCTGAAAAGACTCAAAGCTGAAGAAATCATAAATATACTATATATATATATATATATATATATATATATATATATATATATATAATGTATGTATGTATGTATGTATATATAAACAAACCTAATTTGTTGTAGTCTAATTTAGGAGAGACCGCGGTTAGTCGTCACACCTTTTACTTCAGAAAGTATTTCTCAAGGAAGGTTTATTTTTGAAAGTCAATTTTTGTACAGACACATACAGTACTGTACCTTAAAGTCTTGGCAACAAAAGGTATGAACATTTCCTCTGTCATTGCCCAGGAAAAAAGGTACAGTTCATGTAAGTTATCAATATGGGAGCCTGACACTGAAACATCTTCAACATATCTCTATTTTAAGTGTATTATAGGCTATTTAATAGCTTTTCTGCAAAATTATAATGGTCAATAATAAGTTTAAATGCAAAACAATTCATGAAGTAATTTAAACTTAATTAATAATTTAATGAACTTAATAATTTAAATAAAAAACTAAATATTGAATTGTATGCAATTGCAATATTTAAAACACATGTGAAAACTTGCCCCAATATAAATATGACAACATGCATGCCTGACTTGACATTTTTGAAATATATCAACCTTTTGGTTAAAATCTAAAATTCTTAGTTTGAGACTAAGAGACTTTGAACTAAGTGTTTGAAACCAACATACAAAACAACTGCTAGTGAAATTGGACTTCCAACTCAATACCTTGTTGTAATTAAGATTAAGCCTTTTCTTCAACTTACACGTGTGACCACTAGCCCTGTACTCCTCTATGTATTTTAACAAGTGCTGTAATTCATGCGCAGATGTTGACCTTTGTTTTAAAGCCTGGTTTTCAAGTGTGCTGGATCCATGCAGATTGTCTGACATTTGCCAGTCCTGTCATCAGCATGCCAGTTGTCCTCTAAATGATGACGTCAAACATGCCTGCTTCTGCAAAAATGGTTTCACTGGTGATGGAATCAACATTTGCCAGGGTTCGTAATTTATTTTTATTGTATAAAAACAAATGATAAATGTACTTCAGGGCTTTTGTTATTTGTATAAGATAAAAAATAAAAATAAAAGAAATCTGACAATTCTTACATTATTTATCAATCTTGGGTGTAATGTAGCAATGTTTTAGGTCAATATCAAATATAATTCTTAGAATAAATGTGAGTCAGATCAGTGCCAGATAAAGCGTCAGTTGACTTATGCAATAAACATGGGCTTGTATCAGTTATGCAGTATATGAAATGGCCCATCTGATTATCTGGTGTAACATATGGGCTTATTTGTTATGAACCTGAGACACTGTTTCCATTGGTTGTTCTGTATGTCAGTCACACCCACTTGACAGGTATGTGACATGCCTCTGTATGTGTGACCAGTGAGTTAAACGCATTCCAGTGTCCCGTCTTGATTTCTTAAAAGCACACGTAACATGGAAATATATTACAGTGGAGACGAGGATTGAAAGGGGACATGAGATAGACTGTTTTCGCTGAAAAAGAAATTGCAACAGTGCACTTGTCGTAAAAAGGAATGAGGCACGAGTTGGATTAAGCGGCTAACAGGTGTGCGAGCATGGTGGCGGGAAGACTTTGAATCCTAACTGAAACATTTTGAACTGTGGATGCAAGTCAATGATGTCGCAACTAAGAAAAAGGTCAGCGTTTTTCGGTGCGAAAACTTATGGAGAAATTTGGTCACGGCGATGAAACTGAGCTCCATGTCGTATGATGAGCTAAAAACAGTGCTTTTAGCACATTACAGACCACAGCCACTATTGGATATTGCAGAACTATTTCAATTCCAGAAATGGAACCAAAAAGAGGATGAGTCAGTGGCGAATTATGTTGTGGCTTTGAGACAATTATCAGTTAATTGTGCTTTTGGACAGTATTTGGGAGATGTATTAAAAGACAGATTTGTGAGTGGACTAAATTCGGAATCATTGCAATGCAAATTGCTGAGTCAAAAAGGCTTAATGTTCAACCAGGCATGTGAAATTGCGTCATCAATGGAGTCGGCCTCAAGGAACGCACTGGAATTTGCAGGAAAGACAAAGGATGCACCATCAGTGAATGCAGTGCAAGAAGCAAAACATTTTCCTTAGAGGGGGAAAGTGCAGTTAAAAAGCAGTACAGATTTTTCAAAGGAATGATTCCAAAAAAATTTACTCAAAAAAGAAATGCCAGCAAATGTTACAGGTGTGCAGGGAAGCATTTGGCCAGGGACTGTAGATACAAAAATGAAAATGTAATGTGTACAGTGAAAAAGGACACATTGCCAGAGCCTGCAGAAACAAAAGATCTGCTGTACAGACTCATTATGTGGAAGCTGGAAGTGGCAGTAATATAAGGGAGGATGAGACTGAACTTTTTGGGGGTCTATACAGTGTACTTAGCATCAAATGGAACCATGGGAAATACAGTGAATGTGAAACTGGATGGTAAAGTCCTTGACATGCAGTTAGACACAGGGGCTGTGGTGTAACATATTTCAGAACAGTCTTACAAGGTGGCTCTGTCACACCTGCCATTGAACAAAACAAGTTTTTAGCTAACCACGTACTCAGGTGAGAGGATTCCATTGCTTGGATATGTGAATGTGCCAGTATGTGACATTGCCTTTGATAATTGTAAAAGGAAACAGGCCATCCTTAATAGGCCGAAATTGGCTTGAGAAATTTCAGTTCAATTGGCAGAACATTTTCACTGTTGAAAAAGCTGAGGTGACTGATGACCCAGCTGTAAAATCAGTGCTGCAGCGACACCCAGAGGTGTTTTCAAATGAGCCTAGTGCAACAAAAGAGTTCCAAGTTACCATCCAAATCAGACCAAATGCAAAACCCATTTTTCAGAAGGCTAGACCAGTTCCTGATTCTCTAAGAGAAGCAGTGGATAATTAGCTGGAGAGACTAAAAACGGGAATAATCTCAAAGGTTAAGAGGAGTGAATGGGCAGCACCCTTTGTAGTTGTTCCAAAAAAGTGTCAAGTCCATCTGCATATGTGGTGATTATAAAGTCACTATAAATCAGAGTCTGGAAGAGGACACCTACCCATTGTCAAACACAGAGGACTTGTTTGCGACCTTGGTGGGAGGGACATAGTTCAGTAAACTTGATCTGGCACATGCTTACCAGCAACTGAAATTGGATGCTGATTCAGAGAAATACTTTACTATACCTTACCATAAATTCTTACATGACTGTATAGGAACCACCATCTCAGCTATGGGGTTGCTAGTGCTCCCTCATTTTTCCAAGCAGTCATGGATCAAATATTACAGGGAGGCTGGATGAGGTGCTTACCAGACTGGAGAGATATGGACTGAGAGTGTAAATTCATGCAAAGTAGTGTGGAGTATCTAGGAAATCGCATTGACAAGGAGGTGTTGCATCCTACTGTAGAAAAGGTTGCTGCAATTATCAATGCACCTAAACCAAACAATGTCACCGAACCACGGTCATTCCTGGGTTTACTCAGTTATTATGGCCGTTTTCTCCAGAACTTATCCAGCCTACTCCAGCCATTGTATGTCCTGTTGAAAAAAGAGAAGCACTGGACAGCTGCCTGTGATGAAGCGTTTGAGAGAGCAAAACAGCTGCTGCTTAGTAGCAGAGCACTCGTGCACTACGATGCTAGAAAACCACACAAGTTGTCATGTGATGCTCGCCTTATGGTGTTGGGGAGGTAATTTCTCATATCATGGAAAATGGAGACAAGTGCCCAATAGCTTTTGCATCTCGCACACTGCCTGAGGCAGAGAAAAAATATGCCCAAATTGAGCGAGAGGCACTGGCAATCATCAAGTCAAAAAGTTCCATAAATACATCTACGGTTGTAAATTCATGCTTATAACCGACCACAGCCCTCTGCTGACAATCCTGGGGCCAAAGGCAGCAATATCCACCCTAGCTGTCCTCAGAATGCAGAGATGGGCCTTAATTCTCATGGCGTACAACTACAACATTGAGTACCGAAAGTCAGCTGACCACATGAATGCGGACGCCATTTCCAGGCTACCTAGAGCTGAAAAGGACTGTACCAGTGATGAGGCGAGTATATTTTACTTTTCTCATGTTGGAGAGCTGCCTATGTGTGCTAAAGACATTGCACAGGCCACAAGGAAAGATCCAGTTCTATGCAAGGTGTGAAATTACACCGTAAATGGCTGGCCCAACTATGTGTTGGAGAAGAGCCTGAAGCCATACTTTACACATTGACATGAGCTGTCTGAGGATCAAGGATGTGTGCTGTGGGGGATGCGTGTAGTAGTACCACCTAAATACAGACACAGACTGCTGGATGATTTGCACCATGAGCATCCTGGTGTTTGAACCATCCGTATGAAAGCAATGAGTTAAAACACATTCCAGTGTCCTGTCTTGATTTCTTAAAAGTAAGCACACCGTAACATGGAAATATATTACATCTAGTATTTTATTTGTTACCTTAAAGGGATAGTTCACCCAAACATGAAAATTCAGTCATTGTTTACTCACCCATGTGTTGTTATAACCCCATACGACTCTCTTTCTTTTTCTTAACACAAAGGGAGAAATTGTGAAAACGTTGTGCTCAGTGATGTCATGCAATGGCAGCTTATGGTGACCACCTCTTCAAGATTTAAAAGGACACAAAAGTATAATTCAGGAGTCTAATACAGTAAATTATTGTATGCGACTTGTGTCTTGTTCTGAAGGAATACGGTAAGGTTTGTTGAGAAACAAACTGAAATCGAATGCATTATTTAGTGAAAATCTTCAAGGACCACTGGTCTCCTGTGTGCATTCATGAGACAGCCTGCACGTGAGCTTTAGAGCTCCTTGCAGGAGAGAATCAGTACACTGCATGAAAAGAGTCAAATCTGGAAAAATGTTGGAATGGTAAACCCCCACATAACTTCAAGTTTGTCAAATGTATTAGGGAAAAAACTGCCCCAAGAAACATGTAACCGTTAACGTCCACAAAGCCACATTCCTCAATTCAGTGGACATTTAAAGGGAACTGTGAAGTTTGATGGAAATTTACAGAGGAAATTCGGCTGGTTGTGACGACTGATGGCAATTATGCTGTGAGGGCCTTTTATATGTTAATGACTGGCAATTGTGTTCCAGGAGCTACAGAAGAGACTTGATGCAGACCCACACTATACTTGGACTGATCACTTTCATGTGATGACAAGTGACAGAGTCATTTCATTTACGGAACTCTAATTGAAGTTTCACAATGTGTTTCAGATGTTTGCATATTTTATTATTGTTATATTTTTTTATATTTCACGTTTTTCTTTTAAATAAAAATATTTTAACCCAATTATTGTCTCAGCATTTAGGTTGACTCAACATTGATTAAAAGCCTGTAATAAGAGGCATAAGATAAATGCTGTTTGGGATTGGGTGGTGTAAATTTTAAGTTTAACCAATAAAATATCTATCAAGATTTATTGATGTGTTACATGTCTGAAGAGTTTGTAGTCGAAAAATAGATGCATTTATTTGCCCAGAACCATAGAGAAAGGCAGAGGGAGCGGGAATGTCTGTCACCTCTTCTCCATTCTGTGTGTGTGTGTGACAGACCTCTGCCTAAATAGACGTATGCGAAAACAGTTGGTAGGTGTTACATTTTCTGCCAAAAACAAGTAGTTTTAACCAGCAAGTGAAATGCTGGCTTCAATATAATGTTATCAGAATGATTTTGGAGCGGTGCCAGTTCATAGCAGACGCCACTCATGGCACACTGCCAAATATAGAAAGCAAGTGATCAGCAGAATGTCCCGTCACTTGTCGCAGCTGCTTAGGACAAAAACTTTTATTGCGTGTCATTTGGAATCTGGTTAGGACACGGTGTGACTTTAGCTACCTTCAGCCCCATCTCTCTGTTTGAATGAGGACTCTGGTTCAGACAAATAAGGCTGGTCATAGAAATGCATCTATTTTTCGACTACAAACACTTCAGAAATGTTTTGTAAGTTCTGTTCTCTGGTTTGTGTGCAGCCATGTTGTGTTTTCTATTGTTAATATCGCTGGTGGTCCTGCTGAAGTGAAACATAATGAGTTTTCGCTTGAACGAACCACCACGCCAGCGCTGCAGCGCTCTGCTCTCCTGCAAGGAGCTCACAGGGATTGAAGCTCGTGTGCAGGCTGTCTCATGAATATGCACAGGAGACCAACTGTCGTTGAAGATTTTCACTTAAAAATTTGATTTCGGTTGGTTTCTCAACAAACCTTGTCTGATTCCTTCAGAACAAAACATGAGTCGCACAATAATTTATAAGACTCCTGAATTATACTTTTGTGTTCTTTTGAAGCTTGAAGAGGTGGTCACCATGAATTGCCATTGTATGACATCACTGAGCACAACATTTTTTCACAATTTCTCCCTTTGTGTTAAGAAAAAGAAAGTAAGTCATATAGGGTTATAACAGCATAGGGGTGAGTAAACAATGACTCAGTTTTCATTTTTGGGTGAACTAATCCTTTAAGGTTTTATTTCTGCCTGATCTGATCCTTAAAAATAACTGTAACATGTAACATAATATAGTCAGATTGATTCAGTGGTATTAAAAATATTTTTATCTTGATTCTTTCCGTGTTATGGCCATTTGTTGTCAGGAGACTTTTTCACATCTGAGTTACATTTGCATTTCTCACCTTTAAGATAAAATGGTCACCCCTATTGGTTTTTGACTTGACCAGTTAATTTAGATTTTACCACAATCAATTTAGAATTGCACTTTTTTTCCCTTACAAAACACCTTTACAGTACAATGTAATTTTACAATATAATTTGGTAGATATTTACATACGAACCTGTTAACCCATTTCAAAAAAAATGTTCCTGCTTATTTTCATATACATTTAAGCTATGATGAAATATTCTTTATTAAGTTTTAATTATTCTCAATCTTTTAAAATGTTGAGCCACAACACAGTGGATCAGTGGGTACTAGCACTGTCGCCTCATAGCAAAAATGTCCCAGGGTGAGTCCCGGCTCAACCTGGCCCTTTCTTTGTGAAGTTTAAATGTTCTCCCTGTGTTTGCTTGGGTTTCCTCTGGGTGCTCTGGTTTCCCCCACAGTCAAAAGACAATGCAGGTCAAGTGAATTGGACTCTAAATTGCCCTTTAATGTAAGTGAGAGTGCGAATGTGTTTGTCTGTGTGTGTTTGCTCTAAGATGGTCTGGTGTTCAGAGGTGCAAAAACTACAGTAAATATGTAATGCATGCAATGCATAGGGGCGCCAAACAATGCATAGGGGCCCCACACAACGGAGGGTGCCAACAAGTGCTAAGGGAGAGAGCTAAACAATGCTTACCACATCACACCAAATCATAAATTCAGTCAAGTATGTTTAGGTAACCTGGGTGTTACCAGCTAGACACAACCGTTCTTAACAGCTGGATGAAGCAGAGAATGCAAGGATTGTCATGGCAGATTCCTCAAAACAGCCATCGAAGCACAGTCGAGTCAAAGATTTCTCGGAGGCACAAAGTTCTGATTTCGAAAATAGACTTATATTACAGAGTAACAAAGCCGAGGTGGTCCATGGAGCACTAAAATTACACTTCAGAATCATGCATTTTTTATACAGTTTCTGTTCCCCCTTATCTCTTTGAGTGTTGGCCTCTTCATCCAATTAAATCATCTTATGCCTCTCTAGTTTCATCTTCGCCGTCTCCCTTCTAGCTGGTCACCCTTGACCCCAACGTGCTTCAATGATGGCAAAAGCATGATCATTTTCTATGTATAAAACACACTGTAATCACTTCATATGGTTAGATATTTTATATTGACTAACTATCATTACTTTCTGCATTAATTTGATTAGTATATTAAATGATTTCCCTTATTACAGTCATTGGTTACACACATTCCCAAAAATGGAGAGCTGTATGTCCACCCACATGTTTCATCTCATTTCTAGCACTAATTAATGCACATATATCATCTGCCTTTTTTGGACACAAGGCAGTTCCTGTCTCTGACATTAAGTCATTATTTTAATATCCACACACACATCCCCTTTAGAATCATATAGAGTTTAACAAAAAGAGGCTGCCCACATATGTGTTTCATGTCATTTCTAGCAATAATTAACACACATATATTATCTGAATTTTTTGGACACCAGCTCTGCTCTTATTAAAACATTAAACCATCCTTTTAGTATCTCCACATATCTCCCTTAGAGTCATACAAATTTTAACAAAAAGAGGCTGTAATTCTCCCTAAAGAAGCCAATCTGCATTTTCCCATTAATTTGCACCTTGATTATTAAACTGAGTAAATGATAATTTAATCAATAAATGAATGATTAAATATCGAACATATTGAATCTGTAATGAATGAGGCTGGTGTCCCTTCAGCCGACCACCAGAGGGAGCCCTCTCCCGAATACTGACACTGTATCGTTTCTTCTATGGTGACTTCCTGTTTGCATCATATAAATAGCCATGCTTTTCCATTGTTACTTTGTGAAGTATTGCCAGTTTCACTGTCTTACCAAGTGTTATTTCCATTGCCTGTTTATTGCCTTCTTGTTATGACCATTGTGCCTGCTTCATTGATTACCGATTCTTAGATTACTGTTTTGCTCTGTTTGCCTGGTTGGACTGATTACCTTTTAACAACTACTTTGCCTGCATCAACGATTACTTCTCTGCCTTGTGTCTTGGATTTTTTGCTGTTTGTTAATAAACTTCCTGCATATGGATTCTACCTTCGCCTCCATGTTGATTCCCTCACAGAATACTTTGCCACCAATGAATCCAGTGGAAGTTTTTCAGCTCCAGGCTGCATTCGCTTACCAGAGCGAACTTCTCACAAGTTACCAAGAACAACTGAACAACCTAAGAGCTGCAAATGAGAACCTCACCCACTACATCCGCTCTCTTCCATCCCCACAAGCTACACCGGTAAGATTTGCTCTTCCTGATAAGTTGGATGGCTTGCCAGAGAAATGTAAGTGATTTTTACGTCAATGTAAAATATTTATCCAATCAACAAGAGTCATTCAGCCAGGATTCAAAGAAATGTGCATTTATGATGACATTACTTACCGGAAAAGCGTTAGACTGGGCCTCAGCTGTTTGGGAGAATGATAGACAACTTCAAATGCCATTCGATTACTTCGCTTCCCAGATCCATGAAGTGTTTGAATACCCAGAGGGAGGTAAAGATGTCTCTGTTCAGCTGCTTTATGTATGCCAGGGTTCACATTCTGCAGCTGACTTTGCCATACACTTCAGGACATTAGCAGCCCAAAGTGGATGGAATGAGATCGCACTCAAGACTGTGTTCAGAGAGGGACTGAACTACAACCTGCAGGCCGAACTTGCATGCAAGGGTGAGTATTCAATGCTCACTGAATTAATTTTGTTGGCTGTAAAGATTGATAAATTATTGCGCAATTCACCACGCTCAAGGATTAGCTCCAAGTCACAACCATCAGTCCATAGTCAAGTTCAGGCATGCCCCGAAGCTCCTGAACCGATGCAGATCACCTGTGCTAGAGTTTCTGATGAAGAACATGATCGTCGTCATAAGGAGGGACTGTTACTACTGTGGTGAAAGGAGTTATCGAAACTCTGCATGCCCTCACAAAGGCAAGAAATATCTAATCTAGAACAAATGTGACTACCAAGAATATCTCTTCTCCCGTACACCACAGTTTTTCTCTTCCCATCGAACTCTCCTTTGATGTTAAAGTAAAATGTGTTTCTGCACTCGTCGACCCAGGGGCTGCTGTAAATGTAATTCATCAAGATCTTGTACAAGAACTCAATATCCCTACAGTACCGTGCATACCCACCATTAACATCACTGCTGTGAATAATACACCTATAGGCACAGGCATCACTCACCAAACCGTTCCAGTGACACTACGAGTTGGATTATTTTAACAGAAAAAAATCTGTCATCAACTCACACAAGCATATCCTCATCCTGGGTCATCCATGGCTGGCTATCCACGATCCCATCATCTCCTGGAACCAGGGTGAGCTAAAACAATGGTCAGACTATTGTCAAATTGTCTTCATGTTGCTGTCACCATGCCATGTTTAACCACTAGCACTGAGAGTCCTGATATTCTAACCCAAATCAAAATCCCCAAGGAATATTCAGGGTTTTCAGCAAGATCAAGGCAACACAACTACCTTCTCATCGTCCATGGGACTGCACTATTGAGTTTCTGTCCAACACGGCACCCCCCAGGAGCAAAGCCTATCCATTATCAAGACCTGAGACCATGGCCATGGAGATCTACGTTGAGGAGGCACTAGCTTCAGATTTCGTTCGTCCATCCACCTCACCAGCTGCAGCAGGCTTTTTCTTCTTTGAGAAAAAGATGGAGGGCTTCGTCCATGTATTGAGGGCTGAATACAGTAACCATCAAATACAGGTACCCACTCTTGTTCCATCTGCCCTTGAACAACTCCGTGAAACATGCATCTACACTAAGCTTGACTTGAGAAGTGCATACAATCTAATTCGTATTAGAGGATATGAGTGGAAAACCACTTTCATCACCACTAGGGGGCGCTATGAATACCAGGTGATGCCTTATTGCCTGGCCAATGCACCAGCTGTGTTCCAATCGTTCATTAACGAGATTTTCAGAGACCTCCTCAAGTGTGTCATTGCCTACATCGACATACTCATCTACTCCCAAGATAAAGCACAGCACATCAAGGATGTCAAGATGGTCCTCTCACGCCTACAGAAACACCAACTCTACGCGAAAGCAGAAAAATGTGAGTTCCACGCTACCCATACAACATTCTTGGGGTATATAATCAGTAATGGAGGTGTCGAGATGGATAACTCCAAGATCCAGGCAGTTACGGAATGGCCAAGACCCAGTACTGTTAAGGAGCTACAACATTTCCTGGGCTTTGCAAACTTCTACAGGAGGTTTATTCGCAACTACAGTCTTATCTCTGCCCCTTTAATGTCATTGCTCAAAGGTAAACCATCCAAACTACCATGGAGTGACTGTTCAAAAAGCCTTCGAAACCCTCAAGACAAGTTTCACGACCGCCCATTCTCAAGCACCCCGATCCTAACCAACCATTCATCGTGGAAGTGGATGCATCAGACTGCGGCATCGGGGCGGTTCTCTCTCAACGCCATGGTAACCCTGGAAAACTTTATCCTTTTCACATAAACTGAACTCCGCTGAAAGAAACTATATGTTGGAAACAAAGAGCTACTCCATGAAGGCTGCATTAGAAGAGTGGCGCCAATGGCTTGAAGGATCTGTTCATCCATTTCAAGTAATCACTGACCATAAGAACCTCGAATACATCAAGGGAGCAAAATGACTCCATCCACAACAAGCCTGATGGTCACTATTCACAAGATTTCAATTCACTGTCACCTACCGCCCTGGCAGTAAGAACTGCAAAGCTGATGCTCTTTCCCGTCGTTATGATCTTCCTCACAACATACCTCAAAGTATCCATATTACCACCTTCAGTCATCATCGCACCCATAAGCTGGGACATTATGGAAGAAATCCAAAGAGCCCAACAGACAGACCCTGCACCACCAGAATGCCCTCCAAATAAGCAGTATGTACCACGCACTCTACATCAAAGAACGATCCAATGGATCCATACCTCCCTCAGCACTGGACACCCTGGCATCCAGAGGACAATAAGCCTGGAACGTAACTCATTCTGGTGGCCATCACTTATAAATGATGTCAATAAATATGTTAAGTCATGTCAAGTTTGTGCACAGTCAAAGACCCCCAGAGAACTGCCAGCCAGCCTTCTACAACCACTGCCTATCCCTCAGACCCTGGTCCTACCTGTCCGTCGACTTCATCACAGAGCTGCCAAACTCCAATGGGTATACCACCATTTTTGTTATCATTGACCGTTTCTCTAAGTCATGCAGACTAATCCCCATGAAAGGTCTACCCACTGCCATGGAGACCGTTAACGTTCTTTTCCACCAAGTTTACAGGATCAATGGTCTGCCAGAAGACATAATATCTGACCGGGGACCACAGTTTACCTCCAGAGTCTGGCAGCCTTTCTGCAAACAACTAGACATCAATGTTAGCCTGACGTCTGGTTATCATCCTCAGGCAAACGGACAGGTGGAGAGGCTAAACCAGGAGATAGGCAGATACCTCAGGTCTTACTGCAGTCGTGAAAACAGGTGGAGCGACTTCCTCCCATGAGTGGAATATGCCCAGAACTCACTCGCTCTACTGGACTCACTCCCTTCCAATATGTGCTGGGGTACCAACCGCCAATGTTCCCTTGGTCAGGTGAACCCTCTACAGTGCCAGTGGTGGATGATTGGATCAGGCGGAGCGAGCAGGTGTGGGACAGTGCGCACGTCAGATTGCAGCAGGCCCAATTGATCCAAGCTGATCGGAGGCATCCCCACCCCGACTACCAGCCTGGTCAGAGAGTCTGGCTATCTACACATGACCAAGTTACGGCTACCCTGCAGGAAGCTCAGCCCCAGGTATGTTGGTCCATTCAGAATTATCAGACAGATCAATCCTGTAACTTATTGACTGGAGCTTCCTGCTTACTACCGCATCTCTCCTTCCTTTCATGTGTCATTGTTGAAACCGGTCCACCCAACATCTGGCCCTGGGACCACGGATCCATTGGAGATCGACAGATCACCTGCTTACATGGTCGGAGAGATCATTGACTCACGTTGTCGAGGGGGCCAGATGCAGTACCTGGTGGACTGGGAAGGTTATGGACCAGAGGAGAGATCTTGGGGAGCCGCCAAGGACATTCTGGACCCATCATTGATCCATGACTTCCGAGCGCACCCGAATCATCCTGCACCACGACCAAGGGGATGACCCAGAAGAACAACACTGGGAGTTGTTCGTAGAGGGGGAGGTTCTGTAATGAATGAGGCTGGTATCCTTCAGCCGACCACCAGATGGAGTCCTCTCCCGAATACTAACACTGTACCGTTTCTTCTATGGTGACTTCCCGTTTGCATCATAAACAGCCATGCTTTTCCAGTGTTACTTTGCGAAGTATTGCCAGTTTCACTGCCTTATCAAGTGTTATTCCCACTGCCTGTTTATTGCCTTATGACCATTTTGACTGCTTCATTGATTACCGATTCTTGGATTACTGTTTTGCTCTTTGCCTGGTTGGACTGATTACCTGTTAACGACTAGTTTGCTTGCATCAACGATTACTTCTTTGCCTTGTGTCTTGGATTTGTTTGCTGTTTAATAAACTTCCTACATATGGATTCTACCTTCGCCTCCATGTCGACTTCCTTACAGAATAACATTCATGATGCAGTTATTCGTAGTACATTGACTACACATTATCATTGTTAAAGTATTGCATACATGTTAATTATCAAAATGGAATAACTGAATGATTAAATGAAAATATACCATAGGATCTCGATACGTGATTTTCATAGTTTAACCTATTTTTAACTTGACACAGCGTCCATATGTGACACTGAAAACCAGTGAGACGCTCAAAGTGTCCGTCTGACGCATAAGCACAAACAATTGTAGGAACCGTATGTGTTCAGAATTCATTTAAACTGTCCTTATTCTACGTCATTATGTAAGGAAATGTTTAATGGAATTAGTCGCGTTCAACCATTATAAGAAAGATAAATGACAAATAATTTGATTGTGTCTGACTAGAATTCTCCACCATTAAAATACAACGTCTCATATCCGCTCACAATTTCTATTGTAAGGAATTAGCTTTAAGGGAATTGATTAATTCACTTATTGGAGTGAAATTATTCTCATGGCTTACTGAAAATAACATCACCTATTTTAGGTATAGCTTTGAGGCAAGATCTTTTAAAATCATGTGACGAGATTATTTATCAAAATATACCACAGTCAAATTATCTTCGAATACAACTTATTTTTATTGCTATTCTAAACATAAATGAATCTAACACATACATGAAACCGGTTGGTGAGTAAAGTGACAGAATGTGAAATAATCAATATGGAGAAAATGAACTTTATGGAGTCTGTAGACAATGCCTTAACCATTTATTCTTTATCTATAGTCTAAATCGATTTGCAATCAGATTACACAAAGTATTTAAATAATACACCAGCACTTTCAGCAAAAGTCTGGAGATGTACTTGCGTGTCGTTACATTTCCTTGCGTTGCTTTTCCTTGCTATGGCTTGGTTCTTTGGCTCTTTGTAGAAAGTTCATTCTGTCGATGTCTTGGACTCTGTTATGATCGTGGATAGTTATTGTCTCGATGAATGATGAGGATGGCTTTGAAGTGAGGCCTTCCACAAAGAGGACTTGTGACTCCCATTATGTGTGTAAACCATAGAGCAGAGAGTGAGAGGTTTCCTCCGGACTTTGTGTCCCGGGTTTCCTTGGACTCCACATGGCACGGAGGCTGCAAGCCACGAGGGCAAGAGCGTGGATGAATGTGGAGCTGCAGAGGAAGTGAAGAAGCAAGAGAGCCGAAGAAGAGAGGAGATCACCACCGTCTTCCTTGGTAGAAAACTTTTGAGCTGAAATTGGCCACACCCCAAAGCTGTCCTGAGCCAATCAGAAGTGGCTTTTCAGAGTCACATGGTCAACTGGTCTGTCCTTTTCAAAGTTGATTTACAATCCTTTGTGTGGATGATTCTTACAAACTTCCTGCTCATAATAGTGCATGTTTAATCATGAACTTTTATATCTTGGATACAACTGAATATATCAAAAATTAATTAACATAAACATACCAAAAATGCAGAAAGAATTTCAACAACAGTAAACATGAGGTGTTTTATCCTAAATAGTTACTATTCTTAGTAAAAATTACATGAATAACACAAGATTAAAGATTATAATAATCGATTTGTCAGTTATAAGTGATTACAAATCACTACACATATTTTAAAAGGTACATCAGGCTATACTCATAAATTTGTCAGTTATAAAAGTAATCAAAAAGTAATTTTCAGAATTATCTAGCAAAGCTAGGTACTGTGTACATTTTGGGTCCAAATGCATTCTGTACATTTTAGAGGGTTAAATCACAAGTACTGGGACTTTGTGTGAAATGTTCATGATTCCTTTTTAGCTGCTGTTTGCACAATAATGATCATGATGTCTCGTGATCTGATGAGTCTAGTTTAAGTGTAGCAAATTGGTTTATATAGAATGACAAAAACAGAGTGTATTAAGCCTTTCCCGGTGTTTCCAGGGAGTGTGTTCTCTGTCTTTTATTGCCCATAACCTCTGCCCTTAGGGTCTCTTTGCAGAGATGGTCTTGATGGCAGTGTCAGGCGATAACCATTAAATGTGGGGATATTTCCTCAGAAGCATGAAGTTCTCAAGTCATGTGCTATCTGGACAAGTCCCTTTTGATAGTTTTATTTGCCAGATGTGAGCGTCAGTTAGACTTCTTGGTGCCTAGTCAAGCAGAATATTTTAATTTATGATGTTGAGGAATTCCAGGATTAAAAGGTTGGGTTTTCTAGATTCAAGTCATATTGCAGCAATTGTTCGCTCTTCTGCATCAAATATCCTACACAATATAATTTAAAATAGCACAGACAGAATGTAAGAACTTGTCCTTTGAGAATAGGAAAGATTGACAAACTCAGTTGCAAAATGGATTGGAGACTGTAGGCTTATTGAGTTACACTCACTAAGCACTTTATTAGAAAAGCCTGTATACCTATATATTCATGGGATTATCTAATCATGTGGCAGCAGTGCAATGCATAAAATCATGCAGATATGTCAGGAGCTTCGGTTAATGTTCACATCAACCATCAGAATGGGGAAAAAAATGTGATCTCAGTTATTTCATCCGTTGCATGATTGTTGGTGCCAGACGGGCTGTTTTGAGTATTTCTGTAACTGCTGAACTACTGGGATTTTCATACACAACAGTCTCTAGAGTTTACTCAGAATGGTGCCAAATAAAAAAAAATGTCCAGTGAGTGGCAGTTTTGTGGACAGAAATGCTTTGTTGATGTCAACAGAGAATAGCCAGCCTGGTTCGAGCTGACAGAAAGGCTACAGTAACTCAGATAACCACTCTGTACAATTGTAGTAAGCAGAATAGCATCTCAGAATGTACAAAACGTTGAACCTTGAGGCAGATGGGCTACAATAACAGAAGACCACATCGGGCACTTTATTAGGACAAAATGTTCCTAATAAAGTGCTCAGAGAGTATATGTGTTTTGTGGGCCTTTCTCAGTTAATCTGATTAATTAATTGGCATGTCATATAAGTACTTAGAAATGTAAAATTTAATTGATTGACAGCCCTAATAGTTTCTGTGTATCTGTGTATCTGACCTCTCACAGATGACAATGAGTGTGACAATGTAACAGGAATATGTGGCCCAAATGCCAACTGCACCAACACTGATGGAAGTTATTACTGCACCTGTGTTTCTGGCTACACTTCAAATGGACAGCAACAATTTCAAACCAATGACGGCACCCACTGCAAAGGTATGGCATAACATGGATAAGAACCAAATTATGTATATTCATAGTATATGAATGCCTTATTTGTTTATGTCATATTTATGTCAAAATGATTTGTATACTGATCATTTAAACTGAAGTATAATTATATTTACATTGCTTTGCATGTGTAATTTTTTTGTGCATGCTAAATGCAGATATTGATGAGTGCTTGGATGCCGGTAGATGTGGTCCCTTCTCTAAATGCAACAACACAAATGGTTCATTCATCTGCTCATGTCTGAGAGGTTATACATCCCCAGCTGGTCCCTGGTTCAAGCCAGGCAGAGGGACAGACTGCACTGGTAAGAACAGTACAGTTACTCACTGCTCATACTATAGGGGGCCATTTGTCATAAAGAATATTTCTCAATGTAATCTTATTTTTTAAAGTCAGTTTCTGTATAGAAATGTTGGGCCTCATGTATTCAGATAGAAGACAAAGGCAGGCCTAACACAGTCGTAAAACCTAACTGAGGCCCACAAACTCCATCATAAATCTTACTGATAAAAACCGTGCCAAAATCAAACAAAGGGAGTCCAAAACAGACTACAAATCCCATGAAGCCTTGCTCACTAAAGGATCGAACTCTCAACTCCTATTGGATGAGGCACACGACAGAACACCCCTCAACCATGACGTCATCATGAGTAGAAATACATCTGAGATGCTTCCGGGATTTGTTTCCAGCAACTTTGCTTGCCGTGTGTAGACACAGCTCATCGCTGCTCTCAGGTGTAGCCTCATGGCACAAGGAAGTAACATCCGATTTGAAACTGTGGCCATACAATCTCCATCTTGCTGGACGAGTTGAGATTACTCTGTGTTCCACCGAACACTCTAACGGATCCGAAGGAGGCCGCCGAGCAATCCGCATCTTCATCCGTTTGCCTGCAGAAGTGAAGAGAAAAGATTTCTCTTCCCTCTTCAATCAAGTCGACATCGCTGATTTCTCCGCCAGCCCGCCTAGAATCAGCAGCCGTACCGCCCGCCGACAGAGCGAGGAAACGGCCTCCCGTCATCACCCAAGCCTCAAGGAACCGAGTCGGAGTCAAACGAAGGATGAACACACATTCTAACTGCATCCCCCTGCGATTCAAGTAAGAGGTTTACGTCTGGGCAGAGCTAGAATATTATAGTGTGTTATTCTTGTGTATCAAGGTTATTGCTTGTACAGCTACGGACCGCCGAGTCCACTCATTGCTGCTAATAATACTCAAGGTATTACTGTAATGTACTGTTATCACGAATGAGATCTGCTGTGTTGTAGTCCAACCACATTGGACTGTTGTGTATTTCCGCCATCGCGGGTGAGACCAACACTGAGTTTATCCATTCAAGAACCAAAGACCGCGGGATGGGTTATGAGCTGTCCACCGCGTCTCTGAGTGATAAACTAACAGTTGCTTTCTCTCCCACGATTGCGAAACCGGCTTTGGTGCCGCCACTTTATTCTCTCTCTCTCTCTCATACTAACCACACACACACACACACACGACCCCTCACAAACATTCTCGCACACACTTTTGGCTAGTAGATAACTTCATGATAAAGCTCAGCTTTGTCCCTAAGTTATCGTACAAGCGGAGACACATGGTAAACGGGCAGACGCCATTTACAGGTTTCTCTCCGCCCACATTCGTGGCCATATTCTCTGGCCAGAAATCTCACGTGACGTACCCTCCACGAGAGTCACGTCTGCCATTTTGTGCATGTTACACCTTACACACTCACATTCACACACACACACACACACACACACACCTACTTTCCTCTCATGTGTTATAGGCTTATTTTGGTTACCATATCTACTCACGTCACTGTTTAGTTTGTAGTTGTAAGTCGGAAGTTTATTGACTGCATTATATTGATTATTAATTGATATTACTGCATAAATAACTTTGTTATATTTCAAAGAGAAGTGTTTTGGTTTGTTTTGCATACACCTGTCAAATGCTGACAGGGGATGTCAGTGCTCAGATTCAAGCCTTCATTGTTTCTTTTCGAAAATCGATATTCTTCGGATGTCGATTTTCCTTTGAGAACAGTCTAATATTGAGACTGTTATACTATCTAGTTATTAGTCCCTGATTCCAGGGTAGTGCCCCGGCGATATTAATCCTCATTAATATTCTATTGATTTTTGATAATTGATAATTATCTTTGATGATTATTGAATTTGAAGGATCAATAAGCTAGTGTTAATTTTAATCAATGTTTCATCGATGTTAATAATTAATGATTATCTTTGATAATTGTTGATTTTAAGGATTAAAAAAGCTAACATTGATTCTCATCAATGTTCTATTGATTTTAATAATTAATGATTGTCTTTGATAAATATTAATTATTGCTAATAACCAAACCCGCTCCTGAACGTAGCGCACTACATTTACTGGAGCCCCGTATGAGGTTTTAATGAGTTCGATTCTATTATTTAATTTAAATATTAATTAATAACTAAAGAAATAATTATTAATTATTTCTGATAGTAACACTGATCTAAACAACCAGTAGAACCTACAGAAACATACCTGAAAGTCTTGGCTAAAAAAAGTTTCTTAACATTTCCACTGTTATTGCCCACACTGAAAAAAGTGGTAACCTAAAAAATGTGCTTCATGTGGTAATATCTAATCTAACTGGTTTGACTCAAGTCAAAAATATTTTACATGTCTGAATCTACTGCACTACATTAGATTACACTGACAAAAAATAATGTTAAGTGTTAGGAAATAGCACCTAAGTTCATGGGCGTCACTTTGTTTTAAAAAGTGGTGGGGACATCTAGCGGGGTGGTGGTGATGTCACGAAGCGGCGAAACTCATGCATATTAATTTTATTATGTGCAGACAATGTCAAATAATCTATTTAATGTTTTGATAAATAACCATTCTTTATGACCAATACAAGCGCTCCAATAAATATTTCACATAATTATTTGATAACTTAATATGTACATATTTTGTTAGTCAGTTAATAAATACATAGATCAGTGAGCTTTAACCATAATGACTGATTGGTCTCATGGTAAAGAATTTGCCACTAATACAAGGAGTTCTGGGTTATAATCTGCCCTAATATAACTTTTTTATTTAGTAGATTGCATTTGTATGTCAGTTGATGTATTTCCTTAATGGGGACACATCAGTTCGCATTTTATTTTGCGATTTAACTGTAAAGGAGTGTGAGGTTTGGCGTGAGTAGAGAACACATCTGGAATCCCGAGAGAACATCGCTGCCCACTGTCACTCAATGCCACTGATAACAGCCGCAACGAGCACTCATTACAACTTAAAAAATAACTCCAGTGCTGGATCGCTTCTTATTCTAACAAACACAAATGAAATGGAAACTCCTGCTCAAGAACTGGAGATGTTTATTCTGCATTTTACACTTACTTGAAGAAAGCTATTTCAAAAAGTGGTGGGGGCAAAATTGGCAAAGGCAAAAAGTGGTAGGGACATGTTCCACCCATAAATGATGCCTAAGGTAACAATTGCAGGTTACCACTTTTTACAATGGAGCAAAAAAGATATACTGTATTTTATTAAACACATACTGAATTGATCTCATCTATTGTGAGCATATAGCGGGACATGTTGGCACACTATTTATGTTGTCACAATAAGAATTTGCCATTAAATTGCATATCATAGGGAATAGAGCTTTTCGAATTATGAAACAATTATAACAATTTATAACAATTATAAATAGCAAAAACAATTTCTGAAACAAAATGTCAAATGTAACACACAATAATTGTTGTTTTGGCTAACATAATCTGCTTACAACATATTAAACATTGTTCCCAAAAAGTATTTGGACACTTAAGCTGCACTTAAAGGGGTCATGTCATGTCATGTTTTTTTTTGTTTTTTTTTAACTTAATTATTTTTTCTTGAGGTTCTCTTATAATGTCAGTAAAGGATTTTGCACAAAAACTATAGTACTAAATGACCTTTTTTCACACTGTCTCTGGCCCTCTGCCTGAAACACTCCATTTTCTGTGCTTCCCCCCTTTAATGACTGGCTACCATTTTTGAAGCGCTCCATGTACTTTTGCATCCATTCTCATGTGAGCGGCACCGAAACGCCGCTTTATCTGATTGGTGAACCTGCCCCATCTTCTGTACTGCCTTAATCCTATCAGCCAGAATTAGAGTTGAGATTGCTCTACAAAAATTTGTCACAATTTTCATTAAATATTGTCCCGAACAACCACTAACTGTAAACTATGCATGCCATATGTAGAATCTTGCTGCTTGGACGTCATTGTGTTGTTGTTGCGAGGTGCCTCTAATGGATGACGCGTGAGATATCACAAGCCACATCAATTGGCAATATGCTGACTGGGAGTTGGTCTATTATATAATATTTATATTTTTAATAACATTGTATGATTTTGTAGTGACTGTAGTGCCGCGTCCCATTGATAAATGTAATTTAAAAAAGTTGCGGCACTTTGTATAAAAGCCCCACGAGTTAATATGAGTTAACACAAGTTAATTTATTTTTGACATTTAATAATATATTTACTAAATGTTCATCCAGGCTGAGGCAATCACGTCGGAAGCACACTCTATTAGCATTCTACAGCTTGCAGAAATTAACATTGCACTTATGGAGATAGGGTGACTAGACGTCCCAATAACAGGGACAGACCTGATTTTACACGCCGTGTCCCACATCCCGACGGACCAGTCGGGATGCTTGTGTCCGAATCTTCGCTTTTAGAATATGTCCACTCCAATCCATGTTCATGATGCCTAAACATTAATTTAGCATTCGCTTCTATCCAAAGCAACAGGACTCTTTTTTAATTACATTTATCAATGGGACACGAATACACAGGTACTACTAAATCATATAATATTATAAAAAATAACATATAAAAGACCAACTCCCAGTCAGCATATGGCCAAGTGATGTGGCTTGCGATCTCTCACGCGTCATCCATTAGAGGCACCTCGCAACAACACCATGATGTGCCAAGCAGCAAGATTCTAATACATATGGCATGCATAGGTTTCAGTTAGTGGTGGTTCGTGACAATATTTAATTTGTCCCAGAGCAATCCCAACTCTAATTCTAGCTGATGGGATTAAGGCAGTAGGCTACAGAAGATGGGGCAAGTTGACCAATCAGATAAAAGGGCCGTTTCAGTGTCGCTCACATGTACATATAAAATATTCAAGCCATAAAAACATTTTTTAAACAATGGAAGAAAATGAAAATTGAGCCATTTCCCCCTTTCTCTTTATTCCTTTTTAAACAGAAAATGAAATAGTCAACAGAAAATGAGTTTGTATCTGCTTATTCTATTAATCAGTGTTAAAACCAATAACGAAGAAACCGCATTTTTCATTTTTCGTTTTTGGGTTAAAAAAAGAAAAAGGAATGGATGCAAAGTACACGGACCACACATCTGTATCCCGCCTGAATGAAGTGTTTGCATGTGTGTTCGCCTCTGTAGTGATGCAGTTTAAATAAACTTTCCGTGGGAAACATGGTGTTGCACCAACGATTATATTCACTGGTCAATTGTGAATGGGGATCGCGCTCCATCTATTTCACTGCTTAAATATGTGACAAAGGGCATCCCGTTGCATTTATATCTGCCAGAACATTGTGTCTAAAATGAGACAGATGAGATGCAGCTACTATGCTACACCGTCTTTCGTTGTACTCCGCATTACATTTATTCTTATATTATAAAATAATTATCTCTCACATCAAAAATTAGTGAGAAATTGTGCATTTCTTTGGTAAGTAACCGTGTAAAAAGCACAATCCGCTCCACATTGGAGTCCTGATCATGGTTTATTTTGTGATAAAAACGACTGATAATACAATTCCTTGCATATCAAACACAATTCCTTGCCTATCAAACAAATACAGACAGAAACACTAGTATTCAATTTGTTACTCACCGTGTCATGTTGTGTCCAGTGTTGCTGGTTTCTATGTTTCTTTGCAAAGTCTGAATCATAATAGTTCTCAAAAGAATCCTTAAAGAAATGTGCTGACCAAACCATATAATCCACATTGACGAGTTCAGGAACAAAAACAAATGTTGTCATCCTTCAAAAGGCTATGCAGAGATGCTAAATTTCCATAGCCAGGAACGTCTCTTTGTTAGTTCAATAACAACTACAGCAATAGTTCCTCTATGTGTGTAGGAATGGCTGCACCTGTCCAGTTCTCTCCTTGTCACTCACTCGAGCTGCGCACCAGTGGGTGGGACAAACAGGCAATGATGTAAATGGAGGTGTTGATGTCCTGCTGTCTTGGAGGCAGTCATGCATTAATGAATACCCTTTGTGACATCACAAATATAAAGATGTAGAGAACGAGGTGTTTCTGAAGCTTGGTGTCAATAAATCCTCTTTTTGGACTGGGGAGGAAGTTCTAAGTTCTGAAACTTACAGTATGTTTTTATAGTACAATGAACTCTTATATGTCAAAAGATCAAGGAAAATTGTATTCCTCATGACATGACCCCTTTAAAATATTTGTATTCCATTGCATTAGAGAACAAAATATCAAACCAAAAGGCATTCATTGTAAAGAAAGATAACATACTGAAAGCACACTGTGGAAGTGAGGGTGTAGTCGAGCGCCCGTCTGGGGAGAGAGACAGACCAGAGTCTTCGTGTCTGACCCCTGAGAGAGAGTCTTGTGTTGTGTGAAGCTGAAAAGCGGACTGTTTATTTGAGTGACTCTGAAAAGCTGACTTGTGTTTTGAGTGAAGCTGTACAGTGATTGCTGGTTATTTGTGAATAAAACGGACTCACGTGAACTGTGGAAACCGGTTCCTGCTTCCTCCTTTATCTGCCCAACCTGAACATTTGTTACACTGGTGCCAAAACCCGAGATAGAGGAGGAAGCGGGAATCGGTTTCCACAGTTCACTTGAGTCTGTTTAATTCATTTAATTCATAATTTAGAACTGTGTGTTTAATTCACTTTCACACAAATCAAGACTGCAACGGCTGATTATGACTTTATTAACACTTATTTTTCACTCTATTACTCACACACGGCTATGTTATGATATTGAAACACTTTTACTATAATGCATCATTTGAAAAAAGATACATTTTAGCGCTTGTATTACAGACCCACCTACATTGACACACATGTTTCAATGTGATTAGCTTCCACTGTAGCTCACTTCAAAGAGCGTTGGACTTTGGACTCGGAGGACTGTGGCCCGAGACCAGTCAAGCACGCAAGCTGACATGTAGGATGAGTGTGTCATAGAAGTGACACAAAATCACATGGTTGTTTCAGAAAATGTGCTTTTCATTTCTCATTTGGTTTTTGGACATTATTGTTTAGGTTTAGGTTAAAGTTTTAGGTTAGGGAGGCACGTTTTACTCATTAAAACCTCCAACTAATATTCACCTTAAAATCCACATCTGATTATGACACAATTTCACTTGCTTTTTGGTGCCCCCCACTGGAAATTTCACTGGGAAACTGCAGCGAAATCTTCATGGTGAAAGTTTTCTCATTGATGTCTGAGGCAATCCTTGCCGCTGTCTCTTAACTATGTCTATTATTCTGTCCAATTTGCTGGGTGTTTTAAATATTCTCAGTCACAAGTCCTTCATCTTTAAACTTTTTTTTACAATAAACCCAACTGTAAAGGATAGAAGATTACGTTTATTTGCTGATCTGGCAAATAGAGTGGCCTTCTTTGAGCAAACATCAAATGATCAAATTAACTACTATTATAGTTCAACATATTAACTATTTACTTGTTCCATTTCATTTTCACTATGCAAGTGTCCAAATGCTTTGGTTTGATATTTTGTTCTCTAATGGAATAAAATTAATATACACCGATGAGCCAAAACATTATGACATTATGCCAAATATGCTATTGGTCCTCAGCATGTCGCTAAAACAGCACCGACCCACCGAGGCATGGAATCTACGAGACCCCTGAAGGTGTTTTGTGGTATCTGGAAGCGGTATTAGATATTGTGGTATTTGAGGTGGAGCCACCATGTATCGGACTCCAGCACATCCCACAGATGCTCAATGGGATTAAGATCCGGGGAATTTGGAGGCCAGGGAAACACCTTGAACTCTTCATCATGTTACTCAAGCCATTCACCAGACCGAAAGCTCATCCTCGTTGCAAGCCGCGAACGACACATTAAACCCGTACTAAGGCAGACCACCTGCATTGCTCGACAGCTCGTCCGGACAGAATACGGGGGCTGAGCCGGCGGAAACACTCCCATGTCCACATCCAAGTTGCCCGTGGTGCTTGCCAACCTGGCCGGCTGAGTGTCAGCCCAGGATGGACCGGGTTGGGGAGCAACCGCGGTGGCTCCTTGCTTCACGAAGAAGGAAGTGATCCTCGACCGCAACGTTCTCATGTGCATGTTCTCACAATGAGAACATAACCCTTCCACGAAAGCCACGTGCTGGTGCCCCAGACACTTGAGGCAGATTTCATGGGTATCCGGAGGGGAGAGATAATGGGCACATCCAGTAGCGCAAACGCGGAAGGACATCTTTAAAAAGACACCAAGCGTTTGTGCGAGCTCTTTTAGAAGGAAAATATACTTTCTTGAATATACTCTTTTAGCACCTGCAGACTCAGGCTGCCGAAGCGCCCAGGGGAAGCACAGCACTCAACCATGCGAGGGTGACCGCTGATATGTCGCAGTAAAAATCCAGCAGCGTAGCATGAGGTGAGAGGACGAATACACACACACATGCATTTGGCTCTGAAGAAAAAATCTGAATGAGTGAGGAACGCCATCTCCTTTTATACCCGTATGTCCGGGGTGGAGATTGGCATGCAAATTCCACTCGCCAATTTTCATTGGCCTTTTCAATTTTAAGCAAAGGTGATTGGGGCTCTCAAAATCGAACCCCTAGTGTCACTACTGTGACACAACGTCGAGTGAGTGAAAGACAGGGAAAAGGGGTCATCATGGGCACTCTGACCGGTCTGCAACTACGCTGCCCCATACGCAGCAGGGTGCGATGCACTGTGTGATGTGACACATTCCTCCCGTACCCATCATTAAAATTGTCTGTGACTTGTGCCACAGTAGACCTTCAGGCGGTTCAGACCAGATGGGATAACCTTCGTTGCCCTCACGCATCGATGAGCCTTGGGCACCCAACACCCTGTCGCCGGTTTGTGGTTTGTCCCTTCTCGGACCACTGTCAGTAGATACTTACCACTGCTGACCAGGAGCACCCCACAAGCTTTGCCGTTCATAGATGCTTTGACCCAGTCGTCTGGCCATAACAACTTGGCCCTTGTCAAAGTTGCTCAGGTCTTTACTCCTTCCCATTTCTCTTGCATTCAACACGTTGACTACGATAACTGATTGTTCAGTTATCATCTAATCTACCCCTACCTTGACATGTGGCCTTGCTAGGAAATGATCAATATTATTTGTTTCACCTGTGAGTGGTCATAATGTTTTTGCTCATCAGTGTGTGTTTATGGGTAGCTTAAGTGTCTAAATATTTTTTGGGGGCAGTATGTGACAACTTGCCTCAATAAAAAGGCAACAACTTGCTCCAACCTGACATTTATGACAAATAACCTTGACTTGAAAACACAGTTAAACCTTTCGGTTGAAGTCTTCATTATATACAATATTTGACTCTTGCCATAATGTATGACAGTATGGTTTTATTGCGATAACTTATTTTACAAAGCTATTTCACAGCTATTTTAAAAATATGATGATATTGGAATCTTAGCCTTGAGAATAAAAGTTGCATAAATAAATGAATAAATAAAACATTATCCTACTGTCACAGACCCACCGGGCTCTCCCTCTCTTTCTCCCTCACTGCTGACACAGCGCTCACTCTCCCCTGAGTTTTGATCACACGCACCTGCACATCATTAGTGGATAATCAAGGACGGCATTTATACCCAGCTTTCACATACACCCTTTATCTGTTCTCGTCAATGTTTTCTCAGAGACTACGGACCTTCCTAGTATTGACAAACTTACCTGTTGATACTTACCAGATGTTATATTCTGTGGATATTATCTCCTTGTTGTTATCCTCATCTGGGTTTGTGTGTTGGTTCCTCCTCCGGTTATCCTCCAGCGTTGTTACTCTCCTGTTTCTTCAAAGTTACCTGCAAGTATCAAAAGACTATTGTGAGTTATCTATTCATCTGTACATTGTGTTATTTCCCTGTCTGGAAATTACTTACCTGCTGTTTGCAACACTACTCAAACTGGATTTACTCACCTGTTGTTTACATTGCTGTTTCATTCACCTGTTCAATAAAACCCCACTGTTGAGTCCATATCTCTGCCTTCATGAGTTTCTCCATGACAGAAGAACAGACCACCAAAATGGACTCAGCGGGGCTTCCAATATTCCTTCAACACCGATGAGCACAATCATTGAGGAGCTGGTGAATGAACTTCATCGGGTCATCTCTCCATCTGGAGTTTCAGATGGCAGTTCCTCTTCCCTTTCCTCACCCACCTCTCCATCTCCGGTTTTTCTTCATGCCAGTCCCATGGTCAATCCTTCTCCTTATTCAGGTATGGCGGAGGATTGCAGCGGATTACTGCTGCAGTGTTCGCTGATGCTCGAGATGCAGTCTCAGAGGTTTCAAACAGATAGAGCAAAGATCGCCTACATAATTTCATTACTTTCTAGACGTGCACTGCAGTGGGCAAACTCTCTGTGGGATCAGGATGGCCCAGTCACCCAGTCATTGGATTCTTTCTTCATACACTTTAAGGAGGTTTTTTTGGACTACCTGTTGGTGATTCATCGGTGAGTGAACAACTTTATCAAATCAAACAAGGAAAGAAGTCGATCACAGATTATGCTCTGCAGTTTTGCATGCTTGCAGCCGTGAGTGGCTGGAATGAACCGGCCCTTCTAACAACCTACCGACAGGGGCTGGAACCTTCTCTTCGGTTGCAGCTGGCGGTGCAAGATGACTCCATTGGCTTGGAATGCTTTATTCAGCTTTCCATATGTGTGTCCCAGCGGATGAAGACCTACATCAGCGAACAGAAAATTATGCAATCCCCACCTGCATGCCGTTATGCATGCTTTCCAGAATCAGAAGAAGAACCAATGCAAATTGATTCATTCAGATTGTCCCCACTCGAGCATCAATGGAGACTATAAGAATGGCTATGTTTGTACAGTGGAGCTGGTGGGTATGTGATCGCCAAATGTACTGTTTGCCCCTTACGACATACAGGGAGTCATGCTTATTCGAAGCCCATTATACATGCTCCGTTGTCTACTATAGTTTCAGTGATCAGTCAACAAGTTTCTCTCTCAGTCAAGGCCCTCATTGACTCTGGGACAGCAGGCAGCTTCGTCTCAAAACAACTCTGCCACTGGCTCCAACTCCCGTCGATCAAATGTTCCTCCCCGATCTCCATCCACTCAGTGATTGGAAGAGCTCTTGGAAGAGGCATCATCACACATCGGACTCAATCAATTACGCTTCGAGTGGGTTGCACACATTTTGAAGAAATGTAATTTATGATTCTGGAGGGCTCTACAGCTGATATCATCCTTGGGCATCCTTGGCTACAACTACACTCACCGCAGCTCTCATGGACTACAGGAGAAGTGATGGCTTTGGTAAGGAGTGTTTTCATGGATGTTTACAACTTCCCCGTCCCAAATGTTCCAGCGATGCTGTGTCTGTGTGTGCCACTTTAGTAGAGAGTCCTGCGAGTGAGCTTCAAGTAGACATGTCCCAGGAATATAATGCATTCAGAGATGTCTTTAGCCGACAAAGAGCAACTAGATTACCTCCTCATCGACCATGGGACTGTGCCAACGATCTTATGCCAGGAGCACCATTGCCCAGCAGATGGATTTATCCTCTTTCACTGCCCGAGCAGAAGGCCATGGAGGATTACATCGATGAGGCTCTGAAGCAAGATTACATCCACCCATCTACTTCCCCTACCGCTTCCAGCTTTTTCTATGTGGCCAAGAAGGATGGAGGCTTGCAGTCCTGCATCCATTACAGTGCACTGAACAAAGTTACTGTCAAGTTCCAGTATCCCCTTCCTGCAGCTCTAGAACTCCTAAGAGAAGCCACTGTGTTCTCTAAGTTTGACTTGCGTAGCACCTTCAACCTCGTTAATATCCGGAGGGGGGATGAGTGGAAGACCACCATTGTGACCCCAACAGGCCACTATGAATACCGGGTCATGCCCTATGGCCTGGCAAATGCCCCCTCCGTGTTCCAGAACTTAAGAACGAGGTGTTCCGGGAGTATCTCCAATGATTCACTATTGTCTATATCGATGATATCCTCATCTACTCCTGAACGAGACCGACTATTGTCAGCATGTGGCACTCATACTGGAGAAGCTTAGAGAACACCATCTGTACCTAAAACTGGAGAAATGTGAATTTCATCAACCATCTATTCATTTCCTCAGATACATCATAAGTCCCAGAGGGGTGGAAATGGACCAGGGGAAGGTTAGTGCAGTTCATTCCTGGCCCAAACCCACCACAATTAAAGAACTTCAGAGATTTCTAGGTTTTGCAAACTTCTATCATCGCTTCATACGCAATTACAGTTTTATGTCTGCTCCTCTAACCTCTCTTCTCAAGTCTAAGCCCAAGTCTCTGTCCTGGAACCAGCCCGCCTTGGAGGCATTCTAACGCCTAAAAGAAGCATTCATGACTGCCCCCATATTAGTTCATCCTGACCCGGAACGACCTTTCGTTGTGGAAGTAGATGCCTCCACCTTAGGCGTTGGAGCTGTATTATCTCAGCATCAGGGGAATCCACCCTTCTTCTCGTGGAAGCTCACTCTGGCAGAGCAGAATTATGACATAGGCAACTGGGAGCTACTCGCCATCAAGCTGGCGCTAGAGGAGTGGCTCCACTGGTTGGAGGGTTCATGTTATCCATTTCTGGTCATCACAGATCATCACAACCTTGAATAATTGAGAGAAGCAAAATGGTTGAACCCCCACCAGGCCCAGTGGGCCTTGTTTTTTACACGGTTTAACTTCTCTGTTTCTTATTGTCCAGGGTCCAAGATCACCAAAGTAGATGCTCTGTCTTGACTGCATGCTGTGGAACCTCTTAATGGTACACCTGAATCCATTCTACCACCAGCATATATCATCAGTCCCATCCAATGGGCCCTGGATGATCAAATAGAGGAGGCCACCAGAGAAGAACCTGCTCTGCCGGGGTGACCTGAGGGACGCAAATACATCCACACATGCCTTCGGACTTCCCTCGTCACTTCTGTCCACTCTTCCCTGGGCTCTGGACATCCTGGTTACCATCAAACCCTCTCATTTCTCCAAAATCGATACTGGAGGCCCATATGTCCCATGAAGTCCAGCGATATGTCCAAGACTGTCCAGAATGTGCCATCTCCAAATCTCCTCGCCATCTTCCATCTGGTAAGCTCCTTCCTCTGCCCGTTCCTCAGTGCCCCTGGTCACACCTGGGGGTGGATTTTATAACTGACTTACCTGCATCGGATTCCTTCACCTGTGTATTAGTTGCTGTTGACAGATTCTCCAAGGCATGTTGTCTGGTTCCGATGAAGGGCCTCCCCACGGTGCTGGAGACCGCAGAAGCCTTATTCCATCATGTCTTCTGGAATTACGGCCTCCCAGAAGACATAGTGTCTGACCGCTTCCCCCAGTTTATCTCATGGGTATGGAGGTCCTTCTTCTCCGTCCTGGGTGTATCAGTGAGTTTAACCTCTGGATATCATCCGCAATCCAATGGGCAGACGGAGCAGAAAATTCAGGAGATTTGTCGCTTCCTGCGGACCTATTGCCATAACCACCAGGACAGTTGGAACCGTTTCCTACCCTGGGCCGAGTATGCACAGAACTCTGTCCGTCAACCAGCCACCAGACTCACCCCATTCCAGTGCATGCTCGGCTTTCAGCCCCCTCTGTTTCCCTGGTCTGGGACTCAGCTCATGTCCATCTTCAATGAGACTCCTACTTACCATCCTGGGCAGAAGGTGTGGCTCTCCACTCTTGTCGAAAGTTGAATCCCATATACATTGGTCCATTCACTATACAACATCAAGTAAATGCAGTCACATACTGGTTACAACTACCCTCACATTACAGAATCAATCCCATTTTCCATGTTTTTCTCCTCAAACCTTACTATCCTTCTCTGTCTCCTCCTTCCCCAGAGCCCGGTGTGACCGAGGAACCCCCTCAGCCTTTGCTCCTGGAGGATGGGTCAGTGTACGAGTTTCGAGCCGTCCTAGACTCCCGATGTCGGAGAGGACATCTGGAGTACCTGGTAGACTGGGAAGGTTATGGTCCTGAGGAGAGGTCCTGGGTTGCTCGAGATGACATCCTGAAATCCTATTCGCCCAGCTCCGCGTGGACTAGGTCGGCCCCGATGTCAGAGACTCTGGCCCTCAGGAGCAGCCCCTGAATTGGGGGGGGGTACTGCCACGGATACACCGGGCTCTCCCTCACTGCCGACACAGCGCTCATTCTCCCCTGAGTTTTGATCACATGCATCTGCACATCATTAGTGGATAATCAAGGACGGCACTCACACACATCCTTTGTCTGTTCTCGTCTATGCTTTCTCAGAGACTACGGACCTTCCTAGTATTGACAAACTTACCTGTCGATACTTACCTGATGTTACATTCTGTGGATATTACCTCCTTGTTATTATCCTCATCTGGGTTTGTGTGTTGGTTCCCCCGATTATCCTCCAGCATTGTTACTCTCCTGTTTCTTCAAAGTTACCTGCAAGTATCAAAAGACTTGTGAGATATCTATTCATCTGTACATCGTGTTATTTCCCTGTCTGGAAATTACTTACCTGCTGTTTGCAACACTGCTCAAACTGGATTTACTCACCTGTTGTTTACATCGCTGTTTCATTCACCTGTTCAATAAAACCCCACTGTTGAGTCCGTACCTCTGCCTCCGTGAGTTTCTCCGTGACACCTACTCTGTAAAAAGTGGTAATTTGCAATTGTTACATTAAGAAGCTATTTCTACCTAGTCTAACCTTTTAAAATTTGTTGATGTAACCTAATGTATTCAGGTTTATTCAGTAATGTTAAATAATATGTTTGACTTGAATGAAACCAGTTAATTTAAATGGTACCACATGAAGCACATTTTTTGGGTTACTTCACAAAATGTTTTACAGTGTAATTATGACAGTTTTAAACTTGGTGTTTGAAACAAACATAGATAACCACTGCTAGAGAAATCAAGCATTTTTGCATTTGGACTTTTGACTCAAAATCTAATAGTTATTGAGGTACTTGTGACAGCTAGCCCCTGTCTCCCCAACTATAGTGTGTTTATAAAAGCAATCAGAAGATGCTTCAAATTTGCATTTCATCTTTCTCCCCATGTGCCTTTTTGTACATTTCTTAAACAATTGAAGTACAGTATATTAAAATAACATTTTCAAAATGTATGCTTTTTAATACTGTAATATCCGATTTCCATTTACATGCAATTGAGTGTTTCTGTGTTTTGTTTTGTTTTTGTCAGAAAACCCAAAGAAGCACTGCCATCAGGACCACAGGTGTATTTTACAGGCAGTTAACAACACACTGGAAACAGTGAGTTTCATAATTCCAGTCAAATATTCACTTTGCTCCATGATTTCACTATAATCACAGACTATAAACACTGTTGCTACTACAAAGGGAAACACCAGCTGTCTAACCAGCTGTTTGCCATTACACAGCAAACCACAGAGGAAGAAATATAGTAATATATGCTGGAGCCAAAAAATTTTCATCCTGCTTACTTAAAGTATGTGTAAACATTTTTGGTAACACTTTCTATAAAGCCTGTACATTGTGATATGCTTAATGCATTGTAATGGCTTACAATACACTTTATAAACAGTTGTATGTTCTTGGGAACAATTGTAGGCAGTTATAAAACATTATAATACTTACAGAATTATGATTATATCCTAAGAATTTAGTGCAATAAAACACATGATCAACACTCATTTTCATGTTGTCAGCATATAATGTGTTATCTTACATTATAATGCATTACAGACCTAGTCTTTAAAGGTTTAATAATTAATTTGAATATATTTAAGTAATATCACACAAGCAAGAATGTGTCGTTCTGTATATCAGTACTAGGGGTATAAATATTTGCTCTAACAATGATTCAGTTACTATTCTTAACCTAACAATTAAGATGCATGGTGAAATCAGGATTTTGGTCACGATTTGATTCTATCCGATTTGATTATTTTGGGACGATTCATAATTATGTTTAAATTATACAGATAATTGTTTAAAAGTTTTAATTGAATATTCTTAATTTAGACAGCACGGACATGCGCACTACAGTCACATGCATTTAGGACCAAGGAGGTTTGGCTTATGTGTGGCTGCATATGTAAACAGAAAAATAATATTGTAGTTACAAGCTTTATAGATCTGATACGAATAAGGGATAAGATAACATAACATCTGATGCAACATAATGACTTGATCCAAACACACACAGATGAAATGTAAAGTGTGAATTAATTGTAATAGATTTGCCTATCATGTAGGCTAATGTTAAGATTTATTACACCAATAATTACAAATGAAAAACATCATGTGCAGGCAGATAAGGCCCATGTTTAAATCAAGCAGGGCCATAGAATTAAAAACTATCTATTAGTATAGCATATAAAGGCGTTTTACATGGTATGTGGTAACTGTGAGTTCCCTATTCATTTTCAATGGCAGATAGCTGGCACCGGTGGCAAGCTCATTCACGAGAATTCAGCTGCATTGTTATACAGGACTGCTTGCGAGACAAAAATGTGTTATCTTTTTGCGGCTGCCGTGTGACATTAAACACAACCAGAAGTGACTTTAATCAACCATCATTTAGCTTTTAAGAACTGAAATCGCCACATATTCCCTATATAGTGCACGATGTGGCATTCACGATGAAGGTAATAAGTGAACGAGAGAGCAATTTCGGACACAGCAAATGTCAATGTTTTTGGTAAATTATTGGCTGCTGAATGCATAAAGCCATTGTAATTCAAGAGACTTTCAGAAAACATTTAATAACTTTGCACATTGTTGGACCAATGCGTGCTAATAGGCCTGTCAATAGATTTCAATATTTAATCTAAAGGATATATTTGTTTACTAGATGTGTAACGGTAGCCAGCTGGTTGCTGTGGTGTGCTGTGCAGGTTAGCTGTGCAGTGTGTAAACCTCACTCCCCTGGTCTCAAAAGGCGCACTAGCGACTTACACTAGAGGCTGTAGTCTTTAGTCTCCTCATTAGCGCACACACCTACCATGCCGGAGATGCCTGTTCGAATCCTGCTCGGTGTGGGTCGAGCAGGACCGGTTACAGATGTCCAATGTAAATCTAGATCCTGAAGCAAAACCAGTTGAGAACAAATGTTATAAGGCATTATTTAATATACACATTTAACATGGTCGCATACACAGGCTGCATAGAAAGAGTTGCTGATTGGGAAAATGGATGGGAAAAAGTATAAGGCTGCACTGTAAAAAGTTGTAACTGACAAATTTTACATTAAGGAGCTTTTTCTATTTGATCTAACCCTTAAAAAAAAAAAATCTGATGTAACCTAATGTATTCAGGTTGATTCAGTGATGTTAAATCATATTTTTCACATGAATAACCAGCTGTTTTAGATGTTATCACATGAAGCACGGCTTAACATTTGTTTTTTCAGAGTGCTTTATGAAGCATCTATTCAATCTATATTTAAAAAGTCTACTGTGTGCAATAGGTCAAAGACAGTAGACTAACTGATAACTGGAAATGTCTGAAGTTTAGTCATGTTCCTCTCACATGTTTTTCCTCTCACCTTGCTGAGAACAGCTATAATGCAGGAAACAGCTGCTCCTGATGTAACTACCAGGATGGACAGAGTGTTTCAGGAATGGTGTGAGAAGCCTCACTATATTGTAAAGAGTTCACCTGCAATTGTTACCTTAAAGAGCTATTTCTACCTAATCTAACCCTAGACAACTTTTTTTATTTTATTTTTTAGTGCAACCTAATGTAGCCATGTGTCACAGTCTGGCCTGACTGTGCCTCCCCTGACTATCTGTTTGTCTTGTCTTAGTGTTTTTTTCCTGTGTTGCATTGTCTCTCACACCCTCTTGTGTATTGCAGTTTTGTTGGTGTAACCTAATGTATTCATTACTAATGTACTGATTTAATAATGTTAAATAATATTTTTTGATTTGAATCAAACCAGTTAATTTGATGTTACCACATGAAGCACATTTTATAGGTTACCATAGGTTACAGATTAACATTTTTCATTAACCATTATATCACATTCATCTAAAACGGTGTTTCCCAACCACTGTGCCATGGCACACTAGTGTGCCATGAAAGACTGCCAAGTGTGCCGTGGAAAATTATCAAATTCCACAAAATAAATAAATGCATGGAGAAAAAAAAAAAAAAACAATTCAGGGATCCAAACTCCTCACCTTTCTGAGAAATTCACCGTTTTGAAACCATAATCGGTCACTTGTGTGATTGTGAAGAGCAGTGATTAATGTGCAAAAGTGACTGATATTGATACGCATTAAGGGTCTTTCACATGATTCATGTCGGCGCTGCAGAATACATTGAAGTCTATGAAGTTACGCCACTTTACACCAAAGTGTTTTTCACACACACATTTTTGCTTCACCAATAATGTCTTTGAGAGTACTAAGCAACAAGAAATATTTAAAAACTGTCCAAATCTGTGAAGAGACATTGAATGTCTCATAATTTCTTAATTAAATATTACCTTATCATTTCCGAATTTCAGAGACCCCAGTTATTGAACTTATTTAAATTCACCAAGAAAACCTAAACATAAACGAGTCCTTTTATTACTTTCTGCTATCAAAGCAACTGCAAGCTTTTTTCTCTCTAACAAATACATGTTTTCAGTGTTTATTGTGCACACCTCCCGCTTTTTTACATGGCAAACTCGTAAAATCGCCCTTCTGTGACGCTTTATGTAACGCTTGTCATGTGGAGGGCAATGCGGCACTTGACACTGGCGTTGAATGGAGCGTTGACGCCTCGACTCAACTCGTGAAATGCGCTTTACAATGACGAAAGAACATAATTGAAACTCAAAATTATTGTTATTTGTCTATTATTTATGCTCAGCAGTTTAAATAGTCTACTGTAGGAAAATGGTACCGTAGATCTGCTTTGTGTTTATAATTCTTATACTGAAGTCAGTAGATTTGTAGCCATGCAAGTTTTAATAAAGAAGGTAAGGATGTTATTGAAACTCACTATTATTGTTGTCTTTTTGGATGAAAAATAATGCTCAGACTGAAGGAAGACTATAGATCTGCTTTGTTCTTTTAATGCTTAAACACTATAAAGTATCTTGGTAGATTTCGGTCATGAACAACTCAAAATGATTCACTGACTCACTCATAGCACATAAGATGCTCATTTGTTGCCACCTAGTGACATTTCCAGAAGGGGTCACTGAACTAATCAGTTAATAAAATTGAACAAATTTGTGAAACAGAAGCAAGCCTCATCAAAATACTCTTTGTTTTGCAGCTAATTCTGCACAATTGTAAACTTGAATAAACTTGAATCACTAAAAAATATCCCCAGAAAAAAATGTTCTTACCTTTTTTGCCCCTCATGAGTTTGCATCCCTGGAATTTGTTGTGGCATTGCAAGAACAAATCTACAAATTAGAAAAGAAGAAACAATTTTTTTTTCATTACCCATTTAGTGCTCTTACCACCTGTGACCTCACACAGCATAGTCTACCTATGTGATTTTTTTTTCTTTTTTTTTTTTGCATAGGCGAATTTCAAACATTACAAGTAAACATGCTACTAAGACGGACAGAAAACATGGACAAGTTCTTGAAAAGGAAAAATATTGACGATGGTTAGCTATGTGGGATAGTGGTGTGATTTTTTTAGTCATAAAAAGTGTGCCAAGTTGGGAAATGTGACACTGATCTAAACACTGATCTAAAACAACTGGTTTGATTCAAGTAAAAATTCTTTGGCACTTTGGCAGATACGCAGCTCTTATTTAAGTGTGAGAGAATGGCGTCCCCTGCTGATACCACGCAAGATGTGCAGCTTCTCTATAAAGAGATGTCAGAAAAGTATCTAATTTCAGCAGTGCCCTTTAAACTGATTCATTTAGCTTGTTTGCTGGTTGTTGAGACCCTGTTAGGAAAAAAGTTCTACCTATATATATATATATATATATATATATATATATATATATATATATATATATATATATATATGGGGGGGGGTGCTTGCTGATGAAGAAACTGGAAAATGTTGTATTTCATCTCAATATATTATTACAAGATAGTGAAATCACATCTATATATTTATGTAAATGTAAGTATTAATTATAGATACCATGACATATAATGACACACATGAATAAGAATGCTAGATCTGGGTTTTCTGTATATTCCTGTGATGGATATTCTTATAAATTCTGACATTAACATTGCATCATATTCAGTCTTTGTGAGAACATTAAATCTCTTTTGCTCTCTCTTTGCTTTAGATGATTCATCTGTCAACTCCAGAGCGCCTGAGGGAGATAAGACATCAAACATCAGCTCACCTCTCTCCAGTTCTCCTCATATCGTACATCGAGGCTATGGCCAGCCATAAACTGAGTTCTACAGATAAGCTTGAACATCCTGAGGAACACATAAATGAAACGATCATGGTAATCTATACGTGCTGTCGCACATACAAGATATAATTTGAGAAAATTAGAGAAACGTGGCTGTAAGTTATAATAAACCTGAAACTTGAAACTGGTTGAATGATGTGGATTTTTAATGACTGATGCCAATAATCAATAGGGTGGCAGATGGTCGATTATATTTATCCTATGCCAACCTTATATCTTTGAGGTGAAACTATAACTACTGTTTGGAACTAGATAGGTAAAGTTTGCCAAGACAAACTTTTACTAGTTGTAAAAGCTTGATGGTTATACAGACATTACAGTAAGATAAACAGCTTGTTAGATAGTCAGACGGACTGTCAGATAGTCAGACAAACAGTCAAATAGATAGATGGATAGATCAAAGGCCTTTTGAGGGTTTGCTTACATTTACATTTTTGACAGTTGGAGTTTTAATTAACGAGCATTCGTTGGACAATTTGAACATTCCATCAATGCATTTCTTTTGAATTTTTCAGATTTTTGATCATCTGCTTTGTAAAAACTGTAAGTCTGATTAGTTAGAAAAGATATAGCACACTATTCCAGAACAGTCTGAGGGTATGTGCTGATATTGGTTGATGTAGCTTGGAGGAGTTACAGTCAAAAAATGTGGTCTTAGTTTAGTTGTTTTTTTTTTTTGTTTTTTTTAACCCTAAACCAAGTTGGTAGAATAACGATATGTTGGCTTCATCAAGCAAACATAATACCAAAGTCTTTCTAGCAAGTCAGTCAACTTACGGGCATGTTTGTAATGCTCTCGGGAGGCTGTTTCCAGTCATGACAGTGCAGCTATGTACTTGAATGGGGAAAGACCGATATCTCCAAAACAGTTGATCAAGATTACGATCAGATTTCAAATCAGAAGTAAAATCTGACAACACTAGTATCATGAAATTGTGATTCTTTTCCTCAGATTACACTAAAAAACAAAATTTTCCCTTCTTGTATAGTTAATGCGCATGTGTGTTATCGAGTTGATTGACAGGTGATGTCTGTATCTAAAAGGTAATTGGCTCGTCTTTTACCTGTAAGGCGAGACTTTCTTTCTACATCCGTTGACCGTTGGTCTACATTCCAATTTCTCCCATTCATTTAAATAGAAGTGGCCTGTCTCTGCTAAAATAGTCTGTGATAGCCCTCACTTCTGTCAGTCGGCCAATTATCTCCATGCAGATTCTTAAAATGGCCAAATATTGGCAGATTATTCGGCCAGGCGGATACACTGTATTGGTCAATCACTAGTTCAAGCTGCATTATGTACATTAACCATTTAAACTGAGAGTTTCAGCATTTACAGATAACAGCATGTATAAACTGATTCCATATCCAGGCCTCATAAACATCTAAACCTTTTTTACTGTAAATCTTAAAATGAAATATTGGGCTCTATTTTTGTGAGGTGCAAAGCGCAGCGCAATGCGCTACGACCGTGAGCAACGTTTTATCCAATTTTCATGAGAGTGCTAATTCTAAATGCAATTTTCGTGCAAATGGCCGTGGGTGGATGTGTTTGCGCTACTGTGGGTAGAGGCACGCAAACTGTGGGTGTATTGTTTTTAAATGAAGTGGTGCAAAGCGGAATTTGCTATTTTGCTAAGAATTCGGTCATTGCGCTAAGTGGTTTCAGTGGCGGAGCTAGGGGGTGGCCAGGGGTGGCCGTGGCCACCATGGACTGAAGCCTGGCCACCCCATTGGCCACGCCACTCACAATTGCCATTTTTGAGCACAAGACTTAACATGAACTGCCCAAAAATTTCTGTGCCACCACAGACTGATTGCTGGCCCCTGCCTGGCCAACCCTGTGAAAAACTCCTGGCTCCGCCCCTGGTTTCAATACCACCTGTTAACTCAGTTCCTGCATTTGCAGTTTGGAGATTTCACCAGCAGGTGGTAATAAAGTCCATGTCCAAATTCTGAAAGTACAGAACATCAAATTATGTCCCTGATGATCGCTGTTGAAGCAATTTGTTGAAACAAAAATTATGAGATTTGTGTAACATTTTCTAGATGTCATGGTTTATTTTTTCAGTTATTATTATTATTATTATTATTATTACTGCAAAAGGAGCCGGTGGAAGAAGGAGAGAGTAAAATATTTGGATTTTGGATTATTTATTTTTTTTACCACTTCGTTATTTTGATTATATTTTCATTTCGTTAGAAGTGTAATTTGAATTTAGAAATATTTTTGGTTAAATTGTTTCATGTTTCAATAAATGAATTTAATTTTTCAAAATCACTGTTGACTGGTAGAATTGAAGTGCGTGCCAGTACAGTCACTGTTAATAATAGCCATGATTTGTGTGTCAGTAGATGAAAATTATTAATAATACTTACATTCTCTATAATTTTACAGAGCCTACATCCATATCCTGAACCACACGTTCCATGCGTATAAAAGGAATGTGTCCCATTTAACAAGGATGCGCAACATTATGTAAATCCATATTTTTATTCTTCCAATTCATTGCATGCAGTCAATTTACACTACCAACTTCTTATGAATGTACTGTCTTTATTTATATATATTTTTATAGCTTGACAGGGAATGGACTGTATAATAGGACGGAAACGGTGCTGGAGATGAACCTCCATTGACCCGCTTAACGCCTTGCGTCGGCAATTTCGCCAAATCCACTTGTGCCTAGACTTAGCACACGTTTACCCAAAGATACCAATACTTCATGCCCATGCCCACTGACTTTGCGCTTATAAGTTAAGGCATTACGCTGCGCTTAGTGCTTGCACCCTTAAAATAGGACCCCTTACCTTCTAATAGTAAGGCTGTAGTGTATAATTTCTGCACCACTAGCTAGCATCATTTCCTACAATAATAAAAATCAGTTTTCAAAGCACTTTCCTGAATACTCTCCCAATCTACCATTGGTTGAACGAACACAATCTTGCTACAAACTTGCATCATTGGAGTCAATGTTGCTGTGCCTGGCTAGACAGGCCACTAAAACATAGAGAGCATTATTTAATAGCGCTAAAGAACAGTGTTGACACTTTTTGGTAAAATTCTACTTGACTGCATTTTAAGCTGGAATAGGGGAAAGTATTTTAACCTTGAAAAAACTGCACATCATATTCAATTAATGACTGTTGTCATTAATGAAACTGATTTAAAGATCTTAAATAACAGCTGATACATGTTTAATGCATGTTAGTTTTGTGTTTTTTTTCCTGTCAGGATTTGGTTTTTAGTGTGAATAATTTGGTGGAGAGTGATGAAAAAGTGGAATGGGACAGAATAAAGGAGGATTTAAGAAATTATTATCTCACCACACTACTTCACACAGCAGAGAAGCAAACACTGGCCCTTTCTGCATCATACACACACTCGGTGCAGATGCAGGTGAACGCTGGTGATGTAGGTGAGTTAGTCTGAGGCTTAACATCACATTTAACCCACTATGATTCTTTATTTATGACTCTTAAAGAAAAGCTCACACAAAAATGAAAATGTCATTATGTAATTCCTCATGTCATTCCAACCTTATATGCTGTTTTTCTTTTTCCTTTTCTCATGGGAACTCAAATGAAGGATCTTGACAAATCTTCATGCAGCTTTTTACAATACAGTAAAAATTCATAGTGACCATAGCTGTCAAGATCCAAAAATGACACCATAAATGTCACAAAGACTACACCACAGAGGGTAAGGTGGACCCAAATGCTGGGACTTTATTCCACAAATAAAACAGTAACCAAAGAATCCAAAAATCCAGAAGACAAAGGCACAAGCCAAAACAAAGATGTAAAACAAACAGAAATAACTTCAATAGTGAACAATCACAGGTTGACGACAAACAGGATAGAGTCCAGGATATCTCTGATGACTAGACAGAGAGTGCAGGCAATGTGTGTGTATATGTAGTGTGTGTGCTGGTTAGTGAATGGGGAACAGGGGTGGAGTGCTGATTAGTTAGTGGGGAACAGGTGAGAAGGGAAACCGTGGTTCAGTAGTCCAGGGAATTGGTGCGGATGGTGTCAGGGAGAGGAGAGACCGATGAGGGCGTGACAATAAAAGTGCAATAAATGTAGTTCAAATGGAATTCAAATGGTATATTCCAAGTCTTCTGAAGTCATTTGAAAGCTTTGAGGAACAGACCTAATTTTAAATCATTATTCACTAAAATCCTCCCCTCCACCAAAGTTCTAGCAGCATTCTGGTTTGGAATGATATGAGGGTGAGTAAATAATGACAGTATTGTCATTTTTGGGTAAACGATCCCTTTAACTAGTCCTATTCTTACTTTAGGATTGTTGAGTCTGACTATACTGCTATTTAATCGCTGTGTGCTTAATCATTTCTAGAAATGAAACTATTCACATTTGAACCGCACCAAGCACACAAGCATCCAGTTTCAGCCAACATGCATGGAAACTCCATTGCATTGACTCCTAAGAACACAAAGGATGAAAGGAAAAATGGTAAGTAAAATTAATTTTATGAAACTTCACAGTCTAACTGAAATCAAATCTGCTAACTAATGCAAGTTTATTTCTATATTGTTTTGTCTCTGCTGTAGGGAGCACCTCCATTGTCTTTCTCGTTTATAAGAGTATTGGGGGTCTTCTGAAGCCCACCGATGACCCTGGTGTCGCTGATTACACACGATATGCTGCAGCTGGTGAAATTACAGTTCATTCTCCAGTAATAGCAGCTGCCATTAGTAACCCAAAGACATTCACCCTGAACAATGTGACCTTCACTCTCATACACACAGAGGTACAGTGCAACTGATTGCTCCATCAGGGCTTCATCTGAATAGTTCTAATACACTGTATGGCCAAAAGTGGACACCCCATTCTTATTAACATTTTAAGTTATTAAAGTAATTCCAGTGAAGACATGTCTTAATGCTGTGGCATATAATGGCATTCCAGAGAATTGTGTGTTTCCAACTTTGTGGCAACAGTTTTGGGAGGGCCCTGTTCTTTTTCAGAATGACAGCCCCCCTGTGTAAAAAGCAAGGTCCTTAAATAAATGGATTGGAAATCTGCTGTTGAGTACTTGATTAGTCTGCACAAAGCCCAGACCTGAACCCCAATGAACACCTTTGGGAAGAATAAGAATTCTGACTTTGAGCCCAAGCCCCATCACTCAACATTAGAACCTCACTGATGCTCTTGTGTCTTAATTGGAGCAAATCCCTGTAGCCATTTTCCAATATTTAGTGGAAAACCTTCTCAGAAGAATAGAAGCTGTTTAGAAGGACCAGCTTTTAATGCCCGTGGTTTTAAAATTAAACATTCACAAGCCCACATGGATGTATTGTTTGGAAGTCCACATAACTTTGTCCATGTAGTGTATGTATTGACTGAGTTTAACTTTTTTATACAGGAAATAGACCCTGCCCGTGATGAAACAAAGTGTGCATTCTGGGAGTATTATCAGAGCATGGTGGGACACTGGAGTTTGGAAGGGTGTAAACGAACCCATGTGAACGCCACACACACTTCCTGTTCTTGTAATCACCTGACACACTTTGCGATTCTTATGTCCTCAGCTCAGGCCAATGTAAGTCACCACTGCTCACAATCATTCTTGTTGCCCCCTGCCCACAAAAACTTTATAGACACTTAAGCCACACTTGTCTGAATGTCATTGAATTAGATAACAAAATATCAACCAAGTAGCATCTGCAAGCAAATGATACTAGATATTTTTTCTAAACTAACTTTAAACTGAGTCATGCAGTTACTTTTAACCAACTGGTTTTAAGGTGATTTTTAGTGGATAAATGAAGTCAGTTACCTTTATTTTTACATAACTGTGACAAGGAGGAGGGCACGGCCGGGCCGTGACTATGCACGCCCGGCCCCCGATTGGGCTAATCAGCCGAGGAGATTAGCCCAATCGGGGGCCGGGCATGCGTAGTCACGGCCCGGCCCTGCCCTCCTCCTTGTCACACTAACATTACATTTATTAATGGGCAGATGCTTTTTTCAAAGTGACTTACAAAATGAGGACGTATACAACATAAGCGATTCATCTTAAGGAGACAGTAGTATGAAAAGTGCTGCATTACAAAGTTTCAGTTGCATCCTGTCTACTGAGATACTTTCATCTGATCGATTTTTTTTTTTTTTTTAAGGCAGCATAGATGCATCCTTTGCTGCCTATGAAATCCCACAATCCTGTGCATGCCGTTCTTCAACGATTGAGCTGAAGACAAAAAAAAAAAATGGCAGCCTAAGAGGCAGTTGATAGCCAATTTGTGTAAAACTGTATTTTTATTCACTTTTTCCAAATTTTGATTCCATTTCTAGTGAGAAAGTAGTATTGTAGTTATTAAATATGCACTTGGTTATTGCCAAAACTCTCTTGGTTTTGTTCTAGATTATTAGACTATTCAGTCCAATCGAACCACAATATAGCAGATGTGTTACCTTCAGTAGACACCAGATGGTTGGTATCTTAGCAACAATGTGACGTTTTGCTGCCTTAGTAGCCCGTCCAAAACCAGTTTTTGGAGGTACCTTCTTATGCAAATGCTGTCTGTTGAATCATTGACTGATAGGGCAGAGAGGCAACAAGGCAGCTACCTTTGGTTTCGGATGCAGCCTAGATCAAACAACTCTCAAAGAACACAGGCTTAGAAAATAATTTAAACATAGTTTATTTACCTTTTTGTTTGTAAGAAGATACTACTGTCAGCTGTTGAAAAGCTGTTGTGGCTCAAGAAGATTGCTTTAGCTTGCATAATTTTTAGAAAAACAAAAACACTGCCACCTTCAGAATAATGATTAAAGATAAAATATATCCACAAACTGTTTAAAGTCAGTGAAGTGTGTTGTATCTAAGTATCTTCAGGATATGTCAAGTCATTTTTATTTGTATAGCGCTTTTCATATCGTTTCAAAGCAGCTTTACAGAAAATCATGCTTTAACAGACAATGATACTGTAATATCTATAAAGTCATAGAGTCATCATTGTGTAATTTGATTAAATATTATTGTAAATTATGTATACAGTTAAATAATAATTGTATATAGAACCTAAGTGAGCAAGCCAACTACAATCTTGAAATGGAATACATAGACTATCAGTTAATTGCCAACAAAACACTTCATCAGCCAACTAACAAAGGACAATGCAACTGTGTGAAATTCTGCAGTTAATCCAGGATGGACTTCAAAGACATTAGTTATTAATCTTACAGTTCATACAAAATCTTTGTTTAAACACTGGCCCTTAACACTTACTTAGTTCACACATTTTAATCCATGTCTTTCACTGCACACAGATAACTAATATTGGCATTATATTCATGCTGTTAGCCAGAGAGGAACTGGCCCCCACAGAGAGCCTGGTTTCTCCCAAGGTTATTTTTCTCCATTAACCAACATCTCATGGAGTTTTGTGTTCCTTGCCACAGTCGCCTTCGGCATGCTCACAGGGTTTCTAAATACAATTATTTTTTAATTACTTATTTTTATACATACTTCATAATCATATTTAATCAAACCACACAATGATTACTCTATGACTTTATAAATATGACAGTTTCATTTTCTGTTAATGCATGATTTTCTGTAAAGCTGCTTTGTATAGCATAATTTATGTGTGTTGTGAAAGGCGCTATACAAATAAAAATGATTTGACTTGACACAGTTGACTGTGCCTGTGTAAACATGGCACAATTGGTAAAGTAGCATTTAAAATGTGCTTTTAAGAAGTCTTAAAGGGATAGTTCACTCAAAAATTCTCTCATCATTAACTCACCCTCATGCTTTCTTCTGCTGAACACAAACAACTATACCTTTAAAAGCCTGTTCCTGCTCTGTTTTGTGCAGTTGTTTGCGCACTATAATGTTCTGACGAGGATAACACAGCTGGGAATGGTTATCTCCCTTATCTGTCTGTTCATGTGTATCTTCACCTTCTGGTTCTTCCGAGACATCCAGACCACCAGAACCATGATCCACAAGAACCTGTGCTGCAGCCTTTTTATGGCCCAGTTCATCTTCCTCATCGGCATCAACAAGTTTGCACACAAGGTATCTGCCTATGATTGAGAGATGAGAAAAGTCAAAAGCATTTTTATTTCTCTCTCTCCTTTCTCCTTGACTAGAGCACAACTTAAAGGTATAGTTCAACTAAAATGAAAATTCTGCCATCATTCACTCTTCCTCATGTTGTTTCAAACCCATATGACTTTATTTCATAGAACGCAAAAGGCGATGTAAACCTCAGTCACCATTCACTTTTATTGCATCTTTGCACAATGGCAGTATTCCCTAAGGTTCAAGTCATAAGGGTTTGGAACAACACAAGGGTGAGTAAATGATGACAGAATTTTCTTTTTTGGGTGAACTATCCCTTGCAACACTCTCATGACGAAACTTCACTGGGACAACTTTTTGCCTGCACCAACAAACCATCAACATTTTTTGGAATAAATTATTGTGACTGCATTTGTATCTGTTACATCATTTATACTGTTGAGAACTGGTGAGTTTAAGACATAGGGGTAGGGTTAGGTGTTAAAAAATATCTATATACTGTGTAATATAAAATTATTGTGACTAATTTTACCTATCCTGTTCCATGTTTCATATTGTTGATTATTGGTTATGTTGAGGAATCAGGTTGGGTTAGGGGATCTAAAATATCGATATGATATTATAATGTTACTAAAAATAACATGTTTCTAACTATAACAAAACAGATTGCAAATAAACTCGCAATATAATACAAATATTGCAGAGCCTGTGAATGAATCATCCATACTGAGGAGAGATCGTTCTCTCCTTGATGTTTTCATGGTGCAGGAAATTGTCTATATGGTGATGAGCTTGTGAGTCTGCCTTGGTCCCACTTGCACGCCACTGTCCTCTACATAAAAAATAATAATATAAAAGAATGTCTGTAATATTTGTTTACTGTGTGTGTTTCAGTGGTTCTGTTCCCTTATTGCTGGCCTGCTCCATTATTTCTTCTTGGCTGCATTTGCGTGGATGTGTATTGAGGGAATTCATTTATATCTTATCGTTGTTGGCGTCATCTATAACAAAGGTTTCCTCCACCGGAACTTCTACATATTTGGTTATGGAAGCCCTGCTGTGGTCGTTGCCATATCTGCAACTCTTGGCTATAAATATTATGGCACTAGTACTGTGTAAGTTATTAGTATTGTTAAAAAATAAAAAATTATAATCCATAGATTTTTATGAAGTCAATGATACCTCAAATCATGTGATTTGCTTAGGAGAGGTGTGCTATTAATTTTCTAAGTGATGAGACTTACGGTTTTCGCCTGACGGATGATAAAAATGGGCAAAAAATCCCAAACACCTATATTATGGAGGCACCCGAGCCATATCTGGGGACCAGAATATCATGGAGACTTTGGGGTGGGCTCTGATTTGGGCCAGTAAGCACCCACTTTGCAACCACCCAGAACATCTTAGCAAATGCATATCAATGCCATGGCAACCACCCACAACACCCTACACTATAAAAAAATGTTTTGTCAGGCAACCTATAAATATGCTTCATGTGGTATCATTTCAATTAACTAGTTAATTAAAAAAAAAATTAAATGTCTCTCATCATTTACTCACCCTTATGCCATCCCAGATGTGTATTACTTTCTTTCTTCTGCTGAACACAGAGTTTTAGAAGAATATCTCAACTCTGTTGGTCCATACAATGCAAGTGAATGGTGGCCAGAACTTTTAAGGGCGAAAAAGCTTAAAGGCAGCATAAACGTAACCAGTGGTTAAATCCATATCTTCAGAAGTGATAAGATAGGTGTGGGTGAGAATCGGATCAATAGTAAAGTCATTTTTTACTCTAAATTCTCCTGCCTGTCAAGTAGGTGGCGATATGCACAGAATGTGAATCGCCAAAAACAAAAGAAGAATGTAAAAGTGAAAGCGAAAGTGGATATTTATAGTAGAAAAGGACTTAAATATTGATCTGTTTCTCACCCACACTTATATTGCTTCTGAAGATATGTATTTAACCCCTGGAGTCATATGGATTACTTTTCTGCTGCCTTTATATGTTTTTTGGATCTTCAAAGTTCTGGTCACCATTCACTTGCTTTGTATGGACCTACTGAAATGAAATATTTTTTCTAAAAATCTTAGTTTGTGTTCAGCAGAAGAAAGAAAGTCATAGCATGAGAGTGAGTAAATGAATAGAGAATTTTCTGTTTTTGGTGAACTATCCCTTTAAGTTCTACCAGCTAAAATAATTTTTAAGGGTTACATAAAAATAAATAGATCCTTAAGATAAAAATGGCATACTACCAATTTTAACATTGTAGCATTGTGGTGCCGAGTTTTGTAGTTGTCATATTTTCTTCAGACGATCTAAAAATATAGTTTTACAATAAATGTGATTTTATTTTTCCTCTTAAGGTGTTGGCTGAGCACTGAAAATAACTTCATCTGGAGTTTCATTGGACCAGCCTGTCTGATCATTCTGGCAAGTATCTGCTCATGAACTACTGTAATATTCAGTAAAATGCACAGACCCTCCATTGGCCAGGTGCACTATTCAATATTCACATACACTCAGTAACTTACAAAAGTCAGTTACATTAATGCAACTCTAAAGTACCTTGCATTATGCTGTGTACTCAGTGTTGGGTAGTAATGCATTTCATGTAATCTAGATTACAAAATAAGACAATAAAACCAAGTACTTGTAAACAGATTATATTGCATTACATAAAAATATGAATAGTCAGATGACATTTTTTATGGATTTTTAATTACATTACCAATCATCTAATAGCAATAATTAGTGCTTAATTTACTGATTATGCTGCTAAATTTTAAAAGAGCACTTTGAGCCAGAGCCTAAAATATTTGTGATAGGCCTAACAAGACAGCACAACATACAGTACGTTGAAGACAGTGCGGCCTTGTTCCTCATTTGACCACATCCAGAAATAACTTGACTTTCAAAGAGACAGGGGAAAAATAACAAAGCAAAGCAATCTTTTCCTTACAAATATTATATCCCCCATTCAAAAAGACCTCCAATCTTAAGAATCTTAATGCACTTTAACATTTGTAATGGTGTTGATAATGTATTGAAAGTACGAGTGTTTTAAACAAACCTGCGTCCACCTGTACATAATTAGACACTCAAACAAACAAACATGGGTGCCTGTAGGATTTAATCTGAGGGTACGAACATAAATCTGCCTAGAGGTCTGCACAGGCCTTAAAATGAAACCCGACCCGAACCCGACACCATGTGGCCTGACCCTACCCGGCCCGAATGATACTGTCAGATTTTAAGCCCCGACCCAAAACTGCTTGCTATCTAATTTCTTCTCCTAGTATCTTCTCCTAGTATAGCTGTATTTTATTAAAGCATATAGGTAACATTCTTAACAGTATTAAAACAGTACACATACACATTTTTAACAAGGTACGGCAGCCCCTTAGTACACTAGAGCAGAAGGGAAAAAATAATTGCCTTACCGTTTATTTGCTGAAACTTCACCTGGTGCAGAACAATCTGTAATAATATGAAACAATGCAACAGTCACCTCTATGCAGCCTGAACTTGTTCAGATTGCTGAATCTTTGTAACAACTGCGCTAAAAACAATTTAGACGCAGCGCAAAGAATGAAACAGAGCGCAGGTGTCTCAACATGCGTTTTAACACGATGTTAAAAGAGTGCCGGTCCTGCACGAGACGCAAATGTTCAAACAATGGGAAAGCAGAACAGACGTGCGCAAAAAAACATTCTGTGTAATCGACCCCTAACTCGTCCATTCACGCATGTCTGAGCGTGAGAGCGCATGCACGAAACAAGATCGGTAGGCCTGTTTATTTTTTCATTAATTACAAACCTGGACGTGGGTTGCAGACCTATAAATCTGCCTAATAAACCTTATATCTAGGGGGGTCCATGGGCATGCTTTTTTTTTCTGTGCAAAAAACAACACCAAAGCTTTCAATTTTGGTGACTTTGAGATAAGCATTTATTTATTTTCTCAAGTATGAGTAGCATTTATGTAATTATTGGCTAAAGTATTTCTTTCAGTAACCGTTCAGACAGACGCGTAATATTTTGATTTTAGATAATAATACATTTTGAGTTTTAATTATTTAAATAGTGCAATCTAATTCCCTGACGAAAAGGCATGTCAAAAAATAATGTACTATATTAGTTAAACCATCATCATAAAATCATGAAGATACACTAAACACAATCATTTTTAACTTTTATTAACTTCACTCAAATATTAGCAAACTTGGCCAGCTACCTTGAAACAACTGAGTTACCTAGGCATTGGCAAATTGACAATCGTGACAGTCCTTCAGCTTGGCTGAGCATGGTTAGCTGTGTTTGGCCCAATGGTGGAAAAGCGCTTAATGATTAGATTGATCAAAACATGCAATGAATAATCAAAAAGTAATCAGATTTGATTACCTAAAAGTGTTATGTTATGTTACTGTGGTGATGGGGGCCTGGCCAAGTGACATCTGTGGAGAGCGAGGCCAAGAGAGTGAGTGCTGTAAGGGTTGGAACCTGAGGGAAATCACCTCTAACAGCTGTTTTATGTTTGCAATAATAGCGGAGAGTGATTTAAAGGGTGATCCAGACTGCCGAAGGGGAGAGAGAGCCGAGCCTGCACGTGTGTGTGTGTGTGTGTCAGTGCAGCTAACATTTCAGTTTGAAGCTTTTGAGTGAGAGGAAATAAAAATACATTTTGAGTTTGATTCGCCGTCTCCCGCTTCGTCCTTGAGCGAGTTAGCAACTTTTGCCACAGTGGTGCCAAAACCCAGGAAGGAGAAAGGATACGCTGCCATGACTTCCTCGCCGCTGGAAGAAGTCTTCAAGTCCCTCGACCAGCATCCACCAAGCACAACACCAGGCCCTCATGGAGCTGCGGATGGAGCAGGAGCAGTGCTTCGAGGTGCTCCTCCAGGCCCAAGCGGAGGACCGGCGGGTGTTGCGGAGCTTGCTGCCCCCTGGAGGGGTCTTCAGCCGTAACCCCAGCAGTAGCAGGACCCCATGTGACACAAGTGAAGATGACACCGCAGGACGACCCGGAGGCCTTCATGGAGCTCTTTGAGCACACAGCCAGAGCTCTGAAGTGGCCGCGCTCACAGTGGGCGGTCCATCTGCTACCGCTGCTGTCTGGGGAAGCCCAACTCGCAGCACACCAACTTCCGCTGGCCAACCTCCTGGGGTATTCCGATTTGAAGAAAGCATCACCAGCTGTTTCGCACTCTGACGCTGAGCGAGGTCAACCGCCGTTCACCTTCGCACAACAGCTCCGCGATGCCTGCCGGGGTGATTGCTGGCTGAGGAGGAGGGCGACGACGTCATCAACATCATGATGCTGGAGCAGTTCGTCTCCCGGCTGCCGAAGTGGACGGCAGAGTGGGTCCAGTGCCACTGTCCGGCATCACTGGAGGAAGCGATCCATTTGGTTGAGGACCATAAAGCGGTGTATCCAGGGGACGGCAAGCCATTCTCTCTCTCTCTCTCTCTCTCTCTTTCTCTCTTTCCCCGCCTCACCCATCCACTAATCTTGGGTACAAATTGGCCAGCATTTACTGCTTTACTGAGGGAAATCTGTGTGGATGCGTCCTGTAACAGAGTGTTTCAGTGTGTGGTTTGCAGTGCACTGGCTGAGTAGGCGGAGCCGGGGCCGTCTACGTCAGCTCCGCGTCAGGGAGAAGGAAGTGCCGGCTTCCCCCGTATTTTTCAATTATCATGGATCAGTTGTATCGAGTGACACAGGATGCTCAGACAAAGGAAAACACAACCCAATTGTTAGCACCGAAGAGCCGTCGGGAAATGTTATTCCAGACAGCTCATTATAATCCAGTCCAATCCTTCCACATCTCTTTCTGTCCTTTTTAGAGCCAGTTGTCCTTTGTCTTTGAAGACTGTAGTGTACATCTTTGTATGAAATCTTCAGTTATTGACTGATGAGTTTCTAGAGAAAGCTGTTTCTTTTTTGCCTTTTTTTAAACCTAATATTGACCTAAAGACATGCCAGGAAAAAACACTGAACCATCAAATGGTGCATTTCTATTAGCTGGGCATTTACAGGGATGTTCGCAGATGGTGTGTGGCATGCCGTGAATGTCAGCTAGTAAATCTGCCAGCCACCCCAAGAGTGCCATTGCGGCCGCTTCCCTTGATCGAGGTCCCCTTCGAATGAATTGGCATGGACCTCGTCGGGCCATTAAAGCAGACAGCATGCAGGCATCGCTTTGTTTTGGTTCTGGTGGACTACACAACACAATATCCAGAAACGGTGCCTCTGCGCAACATCCCAGCACGTAATGTTGCGGAGGCATTCTTCAGAATTATCTCCTGAGTGGGGATTCCGAAAGAAATCCTCACGTACACTATGCTAACTGTACGAATTACTGGGGATTAAATCGCTTCAGGCCAGCGTTTATTACCCCCAAACAGACGGCTTGGTCGAACGATTTAATCAGACACTAAAGAATATGATTCGTAAGTTTGTGCATGAAGACATTCAAAATTGGGACAATTATTTGCAGTACAAGAGGTCCCACAAGCCTCCATGGGGTTTTCCCCATTTTAATTATTGTATGGGCATCCACCACGTGGCGTGCTCAACGTCCTATGGGAAAATTGGGAGGAGGGACCTTCAAACAGCAAAAATGAAATTCAATACGTTCTTGACCTGAGAGCAAAACTCCACACACTGGGGCAATTAACACAGGAGAATTTGCTCAAGAACGTCAAAGCCGCCTGTATAATAGGGGTACTCGACTACAGGAATTTACACCGGGAGACAAAATCCTTGTATTACTCCCCACATCGAGCTCTAAAGGCCCTTTGAGGTCACACGGCGAGTCAGGGAAATTGATTATGAGGTTAAACAAACAGATAGAGGCAGAGCACATCAGATTTACCACCTCAGTCTCTTAAAACCATGGAGAGAGGCGGTCCCCGTAATGTTGGTGACGGTGGTTCTGGAGAGAAATGAGCTCGAACTGGACTTAAAAGTCACTGATCGAGTCCCCCCGCTCACTTGCGTGGGGGGACTCAATTGCATACTGTGGCAACTCAAAAACAAACACAAAGACAATATTAAGCTTCAAACCAAACAACCAAATAGCTTACCACTGTGTTTGATATAATGGCAAGTGATTTTCTAGTACCAAATTAGCAATTTAGCATGATTACTCAAGGATAAGGTGCTGGACTGATGGCTGCTGGAAATGGGTCCTGTCTAGATTTAATAAAAAATAACTTTTTTCAAATAGTGATGGTGCTGTTTTTTACATCAGTAATGTCCTGACTATACTTTGTGATTAGTTGAATGCCACTTGGTGAATTAAAGTACCAATTTCCTTCTGAAACAGCAAAATCTGTCCATTATTCCAAACTTTTGGCCACCAGTGTACATTCTAAATTCACATAGAAATGACTGCTTATAATAAACCCAATGAAATAATAAATATAATTATAACATTACGTAACTGAGCGGAGAAATTAAGGTGAGTATCTTACCAGACGCTGATATTGCAGTGGCCAGTCTTAGCAGTTTCTGTGATTTGGACCTCCTTGTTAATTTTATTTTATTTTTTTCTAAGTTGAAAGTCACGCAGCAGGCAGAAGATTGGCGCGCACGGCTCATATATGTACGATTTTAATGGTAGTTCATATAGGTCAAAATACATGAGGAGTTCGTTGTGAAAATCCAATATCGGCAATCACAGACATTCGCATTCAGACAGGATTAGATTTTTCTGAGGACTCTTGAATTAGCCAAAATAAGGTAGGTAATTTGCTCTGGAATTTTTTACAGAGGTTGTGTGAGAAAAACACAGACTTGTCAGATTTGGACAGGATTAAAATCACAAAGTACGTCTGTGAAACACGTATTTCCCTAACCTCCTCAGGGAAAACTAGTCCCATCTGAATAGTGTTTTTCCAACACACTCTCATGGAGAAATCGTCAGGATTCATATGGCTTTTCTAAATTTGGCTAATTCGTATGATATCGTGCAACTGCACTTGTTTGAATTCCTACGACTTTCACTACAGCCGATGACGTCGCTGGACATCGTTTCCATCTAATATGCGACAATTACTTGCTTCTGTCACACACAACAATGTCCTATCATGTTAACACACTCTACTGATTGGTTAAGTTTAGATAAAGGGTTTGGGTAAGGGCATAATATTAATAAGTATGTCCTTAACGCCTCGTGCGCGGAACTCACGCTTACTGATGCATTTGACATCCGGGAGTTTGCACGTGATGATGTCGTACAGGTTTATGCGAACAACCTTGAGCGAGATCATATGCAATAGCCAACTCGTAAATTATGTTAGCATTTTCTTGAGATTGGGTTGGGTTTTTGTCGCATACAGTTCCTACAATCTTGTCAGATAAATATTTGTCTAATGCGTTGAGGCAGTTGTCCAAATTATTGTTTTTTTTTCCCCCCAGGTTAATCTGCTGGCATTTGCGGTGATCATCTTTAAGGTTTATCGTCACACAGCAGTAAAGACACCTGAAATCAGTCACTATGAAAATATCAGGTAAAGAAACGTCTCCGGTTACACACACAACCTCGGTTCCCTGAGATGAAGGGAACGAGACATTGCTGTAAGGATTGGGAGGGTTACTTTTTAAATGTAATCTGTAACAGATTACTGATTACTTAATAATAAATGTAATCAGTAATGTAATCCAGTTTTATGAGTTTTGTTGTAGCTGTTATTATATCTAAGGAAAAGAAACATGGACACTGCACCCTACTAAGAAAATTAAATGTTAATGTAGAACAACTCAGTATTTTTAAAGAAATCAGGCGAGTCCTCTGTCTACTACAGAAAATACAGAAAAAGACATTTCTCATAAAGCAGATATTATCAAAACAGATGTACTGAATTATGTTTTGGTTATCATTAAACTAAATTTGACAGGATATACCTCAGATTCAAAAACACTGAAAAGTTTAACTTTGCAATGTATTGCAGTTAGTGTGTATAGGAAATTGTAATTTGCACTATTCATTAACTTCAGACTGTATTTAATATGTTGATCACAAATTATCATCATCATTATTATTATCATAATTAAATGATGGAGAGTGTGCTTGCTAATGATCTTAAGTCAAACATCATGAGCTAACAGTTTATGGCTGATTTCTATGTTTATGCTTCTGTTTCTGATTCCAAAAAGAAAAAAATATATAGTTTTAAAGAACAGATCAAAATAGATTTTTATAGATAGTCTTTTCAATTACTTTTTCCTAATTACTATGAGTTTGCCAGAATGTCTCCCATACTCAGTCTTTTGAACTGTTCTCAACAATAATTTATCAACAAAATCTGATACATTCTTAATTGAACTTTTTTCCTAAGGACTTAAAAAACATTTTCAATTAATGTGGATTTGTTAATAAGCAGGAGTTCCAGGGGTATTTTTTCAGTTGATTTTTGTAGTTGTTGTATTTAAACCTTTTTTTTCTTAAATGTGTGAGTTTATAGTACTGTTCACCGGGGGAGGGATAATTTTTTCAGCTTCAATACGGAACGGAACAACATGCAGGACATCCTGGCTAATGTAGTACAGATCGCATTTGCAATCATGTTAGCGGATTTCTATGTCATACCGGTGTTATGGATCAATGGGGATCATGTTAACTGGGGATGTGCACGTGAATACATTTAATTGCATATTCAGCAGATTTGTTCAATGTGAATTGCCAAGGAGCCAAGAAAAGGCATTTTACACATCATACAAATTTTTGGGTATCATTATTAACCTGCTTTGTATGATCGATGTCTGTTCCAAAGAATTTGACACAGTTTAAGAGTAATTTTGTTAACGTGGGACATTGGTTTGAATGGGAACTGGTGATTACTACTCTGACAAATGTAAATTACATGTGGAAGTCTTTTATTTGCAACAATAAAGCATCATAGGCTTATATGTGTCAACAATAGGCCTATACTCTATTTATTAAAAAACAATAGCTTGATAAAGTTGATAAAACAATTATTGTTCACATAGAAGGTCTGTTGGTTTAGGGGTAGTGTGTTTGCTAACCACGTGTACAGAACTGGGTTCAATTTTCTGTAAGTACCTGCATTTAAATTGTTATAATAGCGTCTTTTACTTTTCAAAGTTTCTGTGCGTGGCAACTGTCATATATTTCAATACCCATGACACTTCCAAAAGATGATCTTTCAGAACAGTGCAATATTTTTAGTGGAGAGTAAGTACAAAGGCCAAACTGACCAATGGGTAAGAATAAATGGTACTCTGAGAAAGCATGAGAAAGTTCTTCAGAAACATAATGATTTTGTTTGTTAGGCAAAATCTTAAAATTTTCAATCTTAAATCTTAAAATTGTAAAAACCACCTTTGAAAATATGTCACTTGGGAAGGCACTGCCAACTAATGGCAATTCCTGATGACAGCCCTGAATTTTCAAACTATCCTGATTGAAAATAAATGGAGTCGAAGAGTCGATTCCATCGACTCCAACGGCTGGAGTCGGGAATTGGAGTCGACTCTTGAAAACTTGAAATCAAACACCCCTACGGGTCACTATGTTTACTGCCAAAATGACTTTCCACGTGACCAGAGTCCCATCTATAATTATTCATTCACTTTGTCTGAGAAAGTTACTATTAGTTCATCAAGCCATTATTCATTATAAAGAAATAAAAGCAATTGAAAGAATATTATTTTGACACATATCAGCATATGATGCTTTAGAGCTGTAAATAAAAGAATTCAACATGTGATTTACTTCTCTGACAAATGTAAATGCAAGTTCCCATTCAAACCAATGTCCCATGTTAATATGGGCAAACGTGTTACCATGTGAAACGGTTAAAATCGCTCTTAAACTATGTCAAAATCATTAGAACAGACATCGATAAAAAAGCTCGGATTAATAATGATACCAAATTTTTTGATAATGTGAAAAACATATTTTCTTTGCTCCTTAACAATTCACAAACAAATCTGCTGAAAAGGCAAGTAAAATGATTCACATGCAGGCACACATCCCCAGTTAATACAATCCCCAGTTGATCCGTAACACCGGCAATGATGCGCAAATCATGTCAGTAATGGCAACTATTCCTGCTCCCGCCAAATGATGAGGGCCACGGATTTCTTCAAGCACTAATGCGAACTCATTTTAATACATTTTAATAGTAAATAATTTTAGCTAACCTAGCTAATGTGACTTCTGTGTGGCTCTTGCCTTCAAATAAATAAAAGACAGCATCTTCACAACAGGAAGGCATAAATTCCATTGAAATTTAATGTTGTTTTGCTTTTAAAGAGCAAATATTGTTGAAATTTCCATGAAAATAATGCATCAGCTGTGTGCCTTGAGAGCAGAGTGCTGATGTGAGACAGGTGTTATTTGCACATGCGACAGTAGGGGGTGCTCCTGACTCATGTGATTCACAAGAGAGAACCCGAAGAGAATGTGCATCTTATCCATCTCTCACTCTAAGAAAACAGCTGTCTGTATCACTTTATATCAGGAGGAATCACTTTTTCTTTTGTCAGAAATTTTAATCCTTAAGGTAATACTATTTTTTAAAATGTAACTGTAATCTAATTACAATGGATTTTTTTATGTAACTTTAATGGATTACAGTTAAAAAAAACCTATCCTGATTACGTAACACCGTTACAAGTAATCCGTTACTCCCCAAGCCTGGCGGTAAGCAGTATGGGAAGTCCTTAGATGACCTGGTTGAAACCCTATTCAATCACGCCAATTCTCTGATTGGCAATGGTGTTTGAGCCCCGCCCCCTTAGGCGCACAGTTGGCCTATATATGTGGGCACTCAATCACCATTTCTTCAGAATTTTCTGACTGAGGGACAGGAATGAGTCACTCGAATCTTTAACTCTAAAAGTAGTAGTGCGGCCGGCTTTCTCAGTGTCTCGTTCCATTCATCTCAGGGAACCGAGGTTACACGTGTAACCGGAGATGTTCCCTTTCGATTCAGTTCACTCGACTTTGCTGTAAGCAGTACAGGAACAGTATCCCATCACTACGTAACGTCACACCCCAATATATAACACTTAGTATAGAGATTTGCATAAGGAGTCACAGGCCTTATGAGGAGATGGATGCCATGTCCAGGTTATAAAATCTCGTGAACGTGTTTTGTGAGGACCATCCTGCTGCCAGACCTATGTCCTGTAAGGACACACCATTTGTCCATGCCCATGAAGAGGCCATGCCTCTGGTTGAATGCACTTTGACACCAATAGGACAATTCGCGCCCTATGATTCGAACCATTGTTTAGAGACAGACATTCCTTTTGTGCATCCTCCATAGCAAAAAAAAGCTGATCCGACAGCCTAAATTGACTGGTGTGCTCGACATATTATGCAGTGCCCTTACTGGGCATACTGTGTGCATAGACTGTCTTCATCTGAATTAAATGGTGGGGGAAAGAAGACTTGTAAACGGACCACCTGAGCCCTGAAGGGTATTGATAAAACCTTAGGCACGAAGCCTTTTTTAGGTTTAATGGTGGCTTTTGACAAATCTGGACTTGACTCCAGGCATGAGCTGTCGGTCGACAGCGCCTGCATGTCACCCACCCATTTAAATGAGGCCAAAGCCAATAGGAGTGCGGTCTTTAAGGAAAGCAAATGCAGCTCCACAGGTTCCAATGGCTCGAACGGGGAGTTTGTGAGCACCTTCAGCACCAGATTTAAGTACCAAGTTGGCACCATAGCAGGGCGAGGGGGTTTCAAACGCCTCACTCCCCTAAGGAACTTTGATTAAATCGTGTTTACCTATAGAGAAGCCAGCCTCTGGGGTGTGGTATGCCGAAATAGTTGCTAAATAAACCTTAAGTATCGACGGGTAAGACCAGCATCCAACCGCTCTTGAAGGAATGTAAGAATCTCAGATATGGGGCAATTCACCGGGTTTTTACCTCGTGAAGAGCACCACGTCTCAAACACATGCCATTTAAGTGCATAGAGGCGTCTTGTGGACGGTAATATGGTGTTCATAGTCGATGGAGTAAATTCTGGCTCATTCGGTGTGTTACATTCAGCGACCACACATGCAGGTTCCACAGCTGGGGATGACAAATCGTGCCCTGCGCTTGAGAGACGAGGTCCCTACATGCTTATTGAATCGAGCCTGACACCCAAAAAGGAGATTCGTTGGCTGGGGGAGAGTGTGCTTTTCACCCAGTTGACATGTAAACCCAGGTTTTCAGATAGCAAAGCAGCAGGTCCCTGTGATCACTCAGTAGAGCCTCTGAGTGGGCTAGTAATAGCCAATCATTGAGGTAATTAAAAATACGCATACCGTTTATTTTCAATGGGGTGAGCACCGCATCAATACATTTCGTGAACTTGTGAGGAGCCAGGTACAAGCCGAAAAGAAGGACTTTAAATTGATATGCAGTTCCCTCAAACGTGAATCTCAAGAACCGCCTGTGAGGCAGCGCAATTTGAACATGAAACTCCGCGTCCTTCAGATCTATTGATGCAAACCAGTCCTGAGGACGGATGTGCAATAAGATCTGGTTCTGAGTTAACATTTTGAATGGGCGCTTCGTGAGTGAGCGAATCAAGCATCTCAAATCAAGAATGGGCTGAAGCCCACCGTCTTTCTTCGGAACGAGAATATAGTGGTGGTAAAACCTGTTGTGGTGTCGCAGTTTGGAAAAATCTCTTTCGCATAATACGCATTCTGTGTCAGAACCGTGGACTGTAATACGCCATTGAAGCGAGTCGGTCAGTGTGCGAACTGAACCGTATAGCCATGTTTGATAGTTTTTAACACCCAGTCTGACACACCTATGAGGGCTCGCCACACATCTGCGTAGTGGGACAGCGTGCTAATTCATCTGTTCGCTAAGGGAGATAGTGTCGCTCAGCATAGGGAAGCGGTTGGCCGTAATGTGAGGGGTGAGTGTAACATGAAGAGGATATAGCCCTTTTATTGAGAATGTATGCATGACCCGTGTTTGTATAAAGGACGCATTTCTCTTTTTTGGCAACGCATTATTTATTAAAGTGTGACACATAGGAACAACATTTTGACATACATCCCGTTCCTGACAAACTGCCATGGGGAAGAGGGGAGGAACACTCTGCATGTTGAAATGACCCCGCTTTGGCTCCATGCCGAAAAGAACTGCAGGCTATATTTTCCTTTTCATGGGGCTGAAACAATCAGGAATGCTTCTGCTGCTCAGGGGGGTGGGGGGGTCCCTCGGCGCGTGGTTCGCGTTGTGACGGTAGATGCTTTTGCTTAGGCCATGGTTTGCGTGGTCTCACCGACGTCTCTTTGGCGGCTCTAGCCAGCTCTGGAGCAGTGAGGGTGGGATTCTTAGCTGGGCATTGACCAGAAGTAGAGCGGGAGCGAGCTGGTTGAGAGGGAGTGCTGCTTCCCTTCGGAAGGAAGTGTTTCATCACCTGTGATTATTTTTGTGTCGTGATGAAGCGCTCAGCAAATCCTTCTATGGCATTGCTGAAAAGGCAGTGAGGTGACACCAGGGTGTCAAGGAGGGCTGCTTTCTCTGAGTCACGCATTTCTGTAAGCGTCAACCAGATGTGCCTGTGCGGACCACCAGGCTGCTCATAGCCTTTCCAATGGCTTGTGTGGTCGCTTTTGTGGCACACAGCGCCAGATCAGTGGTGGTGCAGAGTTCCTTTAAAAGCTCTGGATCCAGGGCTTGCTCGTCCATCCCATGGGGGTAGATGGACAGAGGTGTGCTGCGACCACTTGTTCAACTGGAGTGAGCCTGCGTAGCCCTTCTCCTCAACATGATCCACTGTTGTGAGGACGGCAGCCCCTCTGAGCTGGGTGCGTAGAGAGTAGGGCGCACGCCAGGACTTCGTGAGAATGTTGCATGCTGATGGGCCACAGACTGTTGGCGATAGCCAATTTGCAGGAACCATTCATCTAGATGAGAGTTTTGCGGTTTGTCCAGAGGGAACAACTCAAAACTGAGCTCCTCAACCGCCCTCGCAAGGATGCGGAGAAGATCCTTATCAGTGGCATGTGCACGCTCCTCGCCCTCGCTGGGAGAAAGGGCAGTGACATCATCCATGGACCACTCGCCAGATGCTGCAAGGGACACAGCGTCATCCTGATCATCAGAGCTGCCAAACGAGATGAGGCCGTGTGCTCCAATATAGGGCCGGACCTCATCACATGCATTTTGGACAGGCGAGGATGTTATATCTGATGCTCGGGAGGCTCCTGGGGCTTGTGCTGGCACGAGGTTCTGCTTAAGCACGTCCATCTTTTCCACCATTCATTTTTTTCCATAGGGAAGTAGTTTTAGAGTGTAGAAAGAACGACTTGATTGCGGCATTCAACATATGTCATGCAAGTGGGCGGTCGCTGCGTGCTTATCTGAAGCATTTATTTATTTTTTTTTTGCCAGTGATTCTCTGATTGGTGGAGCATTTCTCTTCAGGATCATGGGTAGTGTAGTTCTCCACCAGGATTTCCGGTATTAAACATAATTTCAAAAAAATGAAGTTGAAATAATGTGGACTGATGGCTTCAACAGAAGCATTTACCATTAACAACATCTGAGGTCATGGTGGGTCTGTCTTTAAAGGTTTAAGTTATCATTAAAAATAAATTTTGTCTATGGAAGAAATAAATGAGATTTTTACTTCTGGAACCTGACTGTTCCACTCTCTTGGTTTCACTTTACAAACTAAAGGTTTGTTATTTGTTTAAAACAATGATATTGGAAAATAACTAAATAACCACAAATAAATCTAAACTGACACATTGAGACCAAAATTGTGTTCTTTCACTTCTTTGAATGGATTTGATGTGAAAGGCACAGCATGTCCAATATTTGGAAATTTTTAAGAAGTAATTACATTAATATAGTCCAAAACCTAACCCAAACACTAAACCTAATAGTATAACAGTAATAACAGTACAGAGACCAAAACATTGTTCTTTCACTTACTTCATTGAATGGATGTGACATGAAAGGCACAGTCTGACTTTCAGAAACATTTGAGTAGTAATTGCATTAATATTGTTCTAAGTCTAACCCAAACCTAACCCTGAACATTTTGCTACTGTATACCAGTGCAGAAAGCAACTGCTTAAAATATATTTCAGGTGGTAAGTGAATAAGGTGAAACAACACACATCAGTGTGGTGCAGTTGTTTAGTGAATTCACCACTCAATTCTCACAGGGTAACCAATGTATAGATTTATGCAGATAATTTCACAAATCAATCTACAACCTGAATCACTCATAAATAGCACATAATTTATATAATTTATTTTACAGCAATGATATTTTTTGATTATACAGATTATTACAGTTAGATGTTGTATATCATTTTTCCTCAGGTCTTGTGCTAGAGGAGCTATTGCTCTTCTGTTTGTTCTAGGAGTTACCTGGACATTTGGTGTCATGCACATCCTATATGAGACCACCCTCACTGCATATCTCTTTACCTTTGCCAACACATTCCAAGGGATGTTCATTTTCATATTCCTTTGCGTTCTATCCAGAAGGGTAAGGTTCTGACTCTTTTGTGTACAAGCAAATCACATTTGTAATGTTAATCAGTATAATGACAATGACATACAGTATATATATTACATTTAAATTTAATGATCTTTCCACTTTTATTATCAGATTCAAGAGGAGTACTACAGATTATTCAAGAATGTTCCATGTTGTTTCGAGTGTCTGCGATGAACTTAAAAAAGTGTTATCTACAGCACCATCCTGCAAATATTTTTAAATCTACACTGTAAAAAATACTGTCACCTATAAAAAGTGCTTCATGTGGTAAAATCTAAATTAACTAGTTTTATTCAAGTCAAATATGTTGTTTAATCTGACTAAATCAACCTGACAAATTAGGTTACACCAACAAAACAAATTTTTATGGGTTAGATATACAAGTAGTAGAAAAATATAATTGAGGTAACAACTGCAGTGTTAAGTAGGGATGCACCGATACCACTTTTTCACTTCCGATTCCAATATCGGAAATCTCAGTATCGGCCGATGCCGATACCAGTGTTGTTTTTTTGCATAATCCGTTTAGAATATCTTTACATTATTGTGTGGAACTAATTGGGAGTACTCTTTAATATGTAAAGAAACACAAACCTCTAACTACACATTATTTCAATATAAATGTATAGTTTATTAAGAAACACTTTATTATTAACTAGTATACTTGATAATGTAGCAGCAAAATTAACAGTAATTCCTGTCTTCAGGTCTTCAGTAGAAAAGAAACCAGTTTTATTTTTGCCTTTTTTTATTTATTTTTTTTATTTTATTTTTTTATGTTTCAACTTGCATCTGGACTTTAAAGGATTCAGATCTCTTTTTTGTTCAGTTTAGTTGTAGGACATCAGTCCACTTTTCATTCACACAGTTATTTTTTGGAACCCATTCAACTTAAATATTGTTATAAATTGTAAACAAATACTAATGATGATGATAATAATAATAATAAATTGTTATTAATATTATTATTATTGACATTTAATACAACAGTAATATATTTAAATCGTGCACTTTTTAAACCCTCACGCTTTTATTTTGACATTCTAAACTCTCACAGTAGTTTAATTCGCATCTTATTCAAATTCTGGTCAAATGCATCTCCGGTGAGTTTGTGTCAACAGAGCAGCACCATTCACTAACGCGCTGGCACTGCGCATACTATATATTTACTTATTAAACACAGACTTTTGTGATTCACAGAGCTATCGCACGTCTTCAAGTGGCTTTGAATCAAATGCACGAGTCATATGAACTGCATTAATGGTGTTTTTATGGTTCTTTTATGTCATTTTTGGAGCTTGACAGTAACGAACATGACTAACACACAGTATCGGATTTGGATCGGGCTCGTCGGAACGATACCCGATCCGTCTAAAAGCTTCAGTATCGGAGCTGATACCGATCCAGGTATCGGATCGGTGCATCCCTAGTGTTAAGCTCTATAAAAATGTACTAAGGATGGAGGTGTATTTCTACAGTACATCTAGACCACTGGAGTAAGATGTTTTAAAAGAACCTCAACTGGGAAAGTTTCAATATATACATTTTTTGGAGAAATTTATTCTAAAATGTTACTGCTTGCAAAATATCTTAATGTTTCTAAAAAAAAATAAAAATAAAAAATAAAAAGGTTTTTACATTCAGTAGCTAAACAGTATTTCCACCTGGAGATATATGTACTTTGTATGTACTTTATGCTGGAGTAATAAAACATTTTCTGCCTTTTATATGTTCACCTCTACATTGTATAGAGATCAAGAGAATTTCAGTTTAAATCTTGTTGATTGGTGATTTAGCTGTAATCAGTGAACATATTGTACAGTTTTTGGTTTATTCGTTTTGCCCCTATCTTTTGATATCACAGTAATATCCAATTCATTCTCACTCCCAAGCCGTCAAACACTGACACTATATACATGCTAAAAAAAAACCTCACAGCATCTGTTTTCAGTATTTTTTCATTATTTTAAGTCTTCTAACTCAACTCCATTCCTAAACCTAACCACTTTTTAACGATATAAAATGTAAAAGGCAAGTTCATTTACATTCACAATAATTGTATTTAAACTACATTTTTATATACATAAAATATTTTTGAGCACCTAACCCCACCCTAAAACTAACCAATTGTCAACAAAATAAAAGTAACAAGCACATCAAGTATAGTCACAATAATTTATTCTGAAAATGACAAAAAAGCACTATTAAAGTATTCCATACCATAAAATAGTTTTGTGTGAGGAACAGAGTGAAAGTCTTGGAAAATCTTACGACTGAAGCCTTGGTTCCCTGACAGGAGGGAACGAGACGCTGTGTTGGTAGCTGATGCTATGGGAACTCTCCCAGGAGTGACAATCTCTGAAGCTCATATAGACTTACACCAATCTATTAGCAGATGGCACAAGACACTCTGCCCTTTTTGCACACGTCATCACGGGCATATAATATTTTTTCCGTATTTTTCTACTGAAGGGAGGAGCCATCTCAGTCCATAAACAGTGAAAAATTAGTAGTGTAGCAAAGCTACAAAGCATCTTGTTCCCTACCATCAGGTAACCAAGGTTAAATTCATTACGAGACCTTCCCTTTCAAGCCCCACCCTTTGACGCTGCATTAGTAGCTAATGCTATAGGAACCGTATACTATAACTACTTCACATGTACAAAAAAGCAGTGCACACTAGCCAGACTGGGTTGTGAAAATATTGTAAATAAATCCTTCTAAGTTAAAATCAGGGAAGAGAGGCACAAAAAATCCAGGTTATAGAACCTAGCAAAAGTGTTAGAGGACACCCAGCCTGCCACCAGTCAGATATCTTCCAAGGACACCCCTTTTGACCAAGCTCAGCCAGTCTCACAACGGAAGTGGACTGAAGATGAGAAGAGGTGCAACTTTATGAGCCTCATTTGGGCAGCGGATGATGAGGCACACTTGATATGAGTGGAGCCTCGTCAATGCAGCAGAGCGTGCCTCTATTTGGAGAGACGGCTTCTATCTCCTTTTGTGCATACACTGGTGTCCTTGCATGTCCATGAGCAGAACGGGGAAGGTACCAGCCAAATTAGATGTGCGTTGGACCCGCACCCCTGGCACAAATTATATACGACGCTGGGAGATTGGAGCATGTGTCGCAGCAGACAGGCATGATGCTCTCACATTTGCTGCAGCCTTTTGGAGGACAGGCCGCCACAGAAGCTGCTGCCCCTCATGCAAGGGACCACTGAGGGGAGTTGGTGAAAAGCATGGCTATGCTGGTCCACCAGCTAGACCAGCATTAACCAGCATTAACCAGCCTAGACCATCATAGGAATTGCATTCTGGTTAAGCTGGTCTTTTTAGCAGAGACAACTTTAGAAAAGCCTGGTCTAAACTCTTAACAAGACTCCATGGCCGACAGGGCCCCTACATGTTTCACTGAGGCCAATGCGAGCAGCAGCAGTCTTCAGCAAGAGTATGCATAGGCTTACCTCAACTAATGGCTCAAACGGGGGACCCTTAAGTGACTGTAACACCAGTGCTAAGTCCCAAACTAGGACAGTAAAAATAATCATAATAATCAGTTTATTTTATATAGCACCTTTCTTCAAACTCAAGGACACTTTACAAATCCATTACAGAACACAAAAATCCAAGACAAAAACATACAGCGGAGAATACAATATCAAAAAAAAATTATAGGAACATACAAGATCAGAAAAAAAGGAAAGAGCAGATACATTACAAAGTCTATAAATGTTACAAAGGTGAAAACAAGCTGATTTGGGGAAAGTATAAATGTGAGGGACTAAAGAATGAGTAGGATTTAAAAAATTAATAATACAGATATTATGGACTGTAGAAGAGGGATTGACCAGGACACCATCTATATCAACAGACAGATCAGAGTGGCAGGTTGTAAGATTTTGGATCCAACTAGTAGTACATCTTGTTTTTTCAGTATTAAGTTTGAGAACATTACTGGTCATCCAGGACTTGATATCATTGATGCAGGCAGACAGAGAGCTGGTTGGGAAAGGGGCAGTGGGTTTGAAGCTTACATAAACTTGTGTGTCATCAGCATAACAATAGAACTTGAGTCCATGCTGACGAATAATGTGACCCAGGGGAAGCATATAGACAATGAAGAGCAGCGGACCAAGAACAGAACCCAGTGGGAAACCTTGAGAAACAGATATAATAGTGGATTTGGACTGGCGGATAGAGATGTAGTGTTGGCGGTCAGAAAGGTAAGAAATAAACCAAGAGAGAGCAGTACCAGAAACGGCAACAGCAGAGAGGCGAGAGATGAGTATGTGGTGTGAGATGGTGTCAAATGCAGAACTAAGATTGAGAAGAACCAGAATAGTGAGGACACTGGAGTCTGTGGCCAAAAGAAGGTCATTAACTACCCTAATGAGAGCTTTTTCTGTGCTATGGAGTGGGCATAAACCAGACTGAAAACACTCAAAGAGGCCAGATAGGAATTAAGCTGAGACGCAACTACTTTTTCCAATAGTTTAGACAGAAAAGGGAAATTAAAAATAGGGCAGAAATTTTTCAGATCACAAGGATCCAGGCCATCTTTTTTTTAAAACAGGGGTGATAGACGAATGTAGCAAGTTCATAATTTGAGCAATGGAGGAGTCAAGAGGCAGTGAACTGTCAATATGAGTATTTTATAACTCTTCAGCGTCACTCAAATACTTAAACCAAAAGGACTCTCTGTAACCACATAAAACACACAAACGCATCATATTGCTGCAGATACAGGAAAAGTCTCTCTGGTTCCACACACACTATCACTCTGATGCCCCGTCCGCCTTTTTATGTCTCCCTCCACCATCACTACAACAAGAAACAGGTGTTAGAGATAATGACAACCCAGGTTACCTCAAATTTGAATGGCTGAAGTGTCAGGTACCAACGGGTGATCCGCGCATTGGTATCCTTCATGCGGTGGAGACACTGAAGTGGGGCGTGATCTGAACAGAGGGTGAAAGCCTCTCACATATATTTCGAATATTTCAAGTTTGTCCTTACAATGCAAGTAAACAGGTGCCACCTTCTGAAACAAATCGATAGGTATGTGGAAGAAATAAACAATGCAAATGCGACTGTTGTGCTGAAGCGGGAGATGATAATTTGTTACGTTTTAAATATTGATCTAAGTGTGTTGCAAGATTTGGCTTTTTGGACCCTCAAAATGGTGGCACCTGTTTACTTGCATTGCATCTTATTTCTTCTGAAGAAAAAGTCTTGATGGTGAGTAAACAATGAGAGAATTTTCATTTTTTGGGTGAACTATTAAGCATACCCAAGATGAAACACAAATGAGGTTTAGTGAACAGTTTAATATTATTTCCAAAACAAAAGAAATAGAGTGAACAGTCGACTTTGGAAACTGATGTTATAAAAAGGCTTTACACATTCAAACATCTTAAAGGCCAATACAATTTCTGCTGATTTTGAAAATAAACTTTTGGTTGAAAACTGCTTTTAAAGTGGTATTATACAACCAAATACACTGAAAATAAAGCATCTGTCAAATTGGCCAATTTAAAAAATAAAACAATGAAAATGGTTTCACCTTCAGCAGAAAATTGTAGCTGGGTTAAAGGAGACGAATTCACTCCTGCAGCTTCGAAGAGAGGTTCTGCTCCCTTCGGCTCATCTGCTTATTCTCTGATAATCATGTCCATGATTATTTTTTGAAAGGCCTCAAAGGTATATTTAAGTCCTTCAGGATATTTTAAGTTCATTGCATAAATGAGTCCAAACATCATGCTACAGGCACATGGAACAGAGGACAACTCATTTAGTACCTCCACACCGTCAATGACAACGCCAATGTCCAGTGGAGAGCTGAGAGCATCACTTTCATGTAGCACAAAAATTGCCATGGTGGTCTTTTCAAATTCTCTCTCCGCTTCATCCCTCTGGCCAGCCTAAATACATACAAGAACAGAGAGCGATTGACAGAGTGTGGAAGAAAAAAAAACACCTGAGTATGCCCAGAGCTGCCAGGGTCCCTCAAGGGCTACACAAGTTAAAGGATTAGTCCACCCAAAAATGATAATTGGTTGCCTATACTGCCATTCTATGTCCCTCCACATCTGAAAACCTTTTCTAAAAATCTTCATTTGTATTCAGATCAACAACAAAAGCCATCCACATCTGAGATGGAATGAGGGTGAGTAAATTATGAGAGAATTTTCATTTTTGGGTGGACTAATCCTTTAAGGCTGTATGAGAACCTTTGTGAAGTTGTCAACCTACAAAATTAAATCAACAAAAATATACACATTGTTTGTGCTGCAAAAACAAACATCTGTGTTGGTTGTTACATGATTTGCACTGGTGTTTGCCATTCTAACAAACACTGTAACTCTGTAAATTTTCTTTTTTAGACATAAAAAGATACTTTACAGGAGCAGTGAGATAACTTCCCACACCATCATCTAAATCAGTGTTTCTCTACTCCAGTCTCCAGGCCCCCCCTCCCAGAATATTTTAGATGTCTCCCTATTTAACACACTAAAAAGCTGATGAGTTGAATCAGGTGTTTTAATTAGTGAGATATCTAAAACATTCTGAGAAGGAGGGCCCGAGGACTGGAGTTGAGAAACACTGCTTTAAATTACTGTTAACCAGTGTCTTTTTAAAATCGAGCACAAACAAACATCAGTGGTTTAGAGAAATTTTTACGAGTGGAGAGTCAAACATCCACAAAAAAGGTGTAATATCTCAGAGACCAAACAGGCACAAATGTTTGCTTTTGTGGCACAAATCAGCAAAAAATACATGTATATTTTTCTTGATAATTCAGTTATATGGGGTGCCAATGTCACAGAGGTTGAGTGAAAATTAATTTCACAATTTAGACATAATAAAAGTATCCAGAAACAACAGTCACAAGTTTAAGGCAAACATGGTTGGAAATAATTTCAGTGGTTTATCAAGTATTCCAACATTACCTGGTATTCTTTGATCAAACAGCTTGCATCTTCACCCAGGTATATGATGAGGCACTTCAGCAGGCACTCTCATCTGAGGCACCGTCTCTACAAAATGTTTCAAGATGTATGGTTTTCAGTGGACCAAAGCACTGCTGAATTTATTAGCACAAACAATTCTATTCACATGCAATACCTAATACCTGATCCATAACTTCAATAGTGTCCTTAGTTTTTTCACGAACGGCTCCACCTTTGCTCCTAATAACCTGGATAAGCTGAGAGCTCTGTCTGTCCAAAGAGGCCAAAAATTTCGGTTGTAAAGGTAAAGTCGTGATGCGCAAAAATTCTGCATTAATCTGTAAGAAAGAGAAACAGACAATATACTTTGGAAAGAAGCTGATATTACTTTAAGAAAATTCGTTTTAAAAATACACAGAGCATTAAACAACAAAAAGTATAATTAGGGCTTGTGAAAATTTATTTTAAGACATTTTCAAAAACACTAAATGCTAAAATCCATAATTTAAATTATGATAACTTCATGATTAATCACTAAAATTTTACAATTTTACAATGAAATGACTGCTTTTACCTCTTCTTGAAACAGTGCTTGCTATCGTTCTTGCAGTTCCTGAACACTAGATAGTTTTTCTTGTCTATGCAAGGCAAACGTCTTTGCCATTTTTTTCTCTGATAGTCCCTGCATTGTTTCTTTTCTTCACTTCCTTTAAAAGTTCCAGGCGCTCAGTTTCAAGGTTTTCTGATGTCTCTCCAGCAGGAAGGGACAGCATATGGTTGGCCTCGCCACGTTTAGGTCGTTTCACATTTTTGGCTGGAAAAGCATCATCTGAAGCTTTGGTTTTCAGGGAATTGATCGAATACTCAGGGCATCCAAGGCCTTTCAACTGTGTGCGGAGGTTTCCCATCTTCATTTTAAGTCTCTGCGTCCACCCGTAACAACCATTGAAAGATCCTTTTTCTGCCAAGCAAGGATGTTTCTTGATTAGTGCCTCTAATAAAAGTTTGCACTGCTTTATACTTGTAGATCTCATGACATATCTTCTCCAGAATGTCAGATTTCATCTTTGGAGTGACAGTCATCCTTGTGCCATTAGCCTTAATAAGTGCATTTCCTCTCTCTAATTGGAGTTCAGTGTCATAAGAAAAGCATGGAATATTAAATTCCTTTGGCCACTGTTCAGTTCTTGAAAAAACTGTTTCCGAGCCAGGGGATGAGAGGAGGATTGTATAATCAGTATCACCAGAGCCAAAGGACAGGGAATCATCATTAGACTGGGTCCCTTTACTTGTTTGAACAGTGAATGGGTCTTCACCTGGCAAATTGATTGCCTTTAGAGTACCAAGACTCTGAAGTTCTCCAGTGTTTTTCAAATTTACAAATATGTCACCAAAGTCTTTGTCCTGATACTGAAGTCTGAATTTCCCCTTTAATCTACATGCTTCCCTCACATTTTCAATGAGCTCATCCACTGATTCTGGAATCCCATCTGACAGAAGCAACTTTCATGAATCATCTTGACTCAAAATCACCAAAAGCTTAGCAGATCTTTTTCCTGCCATGCTTAACAGATTCTGAAAAAAAAAATTTTTAATAATTAAGATTAGATATATTATAACAAGTAATAGAAAATTGTTAGACATTAATATGTTTAGCATATTTTCACTACATCATCTTATGCACTTTTTTAAAATATATAAACAAATGTATACTTACACATGTATAAATCTCTTTAGAACCACCATGCGTCTCCCCCTAATTGTGTACTGAACCAGTGGTTATGGATCTGTAAGATAATGGTGCTCTAAAAGTTAAATTTTCTTGTTAGCTGACTGGACCAAGACATAGGCTCTATAATGTTCAGTATACCATGTGTCAGGTCTTTTAACAATAAACAGTGGTTTTTCCTGCAGCACAATCATTTGATCAATTTTGCCAAACTCTGGAAGTCCTGAAAGCTCCATGCTTGACCATGCTTTCTCTGTAGGTGAAGCCTTTAAATGTTACTTCCTTGGCCAGGCACAAAATATCCAGGTTTGGGTGTTTCTGCCATACAGTCTGTTGTATGTCTTCATTCAGAACATCAATGGGAAGATTAGAAATGTGTGATACTTCCAATCTTGGTGTAAGGGAGCTGCACTGATACAGATGTTATGCCATATTAAACTGATGCCTTTGTGACAATGATAGGAGCACATTCTTGAAGCAGTTTGTATGATGCACAACTCTTTTATAGAAGCTATGCTTAGCCTCGAACCGCATCATCCACAGAGCAACCAGGGGGCTAAATTTCTCAAATAGCTGAGGATAATGCTCCAAGTAGTGGTGTTTGGGCAAAAGTTTAGTCTCAGGGAAAACCTCTTGGAATCTGATCCTATGCTCAGATATCTTGAAGGCCAGATAAGCTATAGAATCTTTGGTGTGTGAAGGAGGTTCATTGGCAGGCACTTTCACTCCAATCATAAAAGGAAAAATCCTCAACAGGCTCCAATTTTCACCACCATTGTTCTTCTTGCAGAAAATGTGAGAGTAACAGTATGGGGAAGATTTGTTTTGTCATTCCATTTGAATGGAAAGTTCTGAATTGCTTCATTAAGGTGTACCAAGGTGAAGTATTTTTTAGATAAAAAGACAATCAAGGACAAAGCCATTTCAAAAGGGACAATGCCCTCAAAGAGATCATGTACAATATCAGGTGGGAATCCGGTGGAAACATTGAAGTGTGATAACTTCTCTGAAAGTGCACAAACCCCTTTCACACCAAAATGATGAGGCAAGTCATTGTCTTTGATAATCTGAAGAAGAGCAGAATGTAGTTCTTCAATTCCCTATCTGACACTCACTCAAAGTTGTGTCGATGTAGTGACACTAGGGGTCACTCTTGGGAGCCCGAGACACCTCTGGTCTTTGATAAAAGTCCAATGAAAATTGGCGAGTAGTATTTGCATGCCACTCCCCCGGACATACGGGTATAAAAGGAGCTGGTATGCAACCACTCATTCAGATTTTCTCTTCGGAGCCAAACGATTTTCTCTTCGGATCCAAACGGTCATGCTCACTGAGCTGAATTCTCACGACTGTTCATTCACCTCTGCTGGATCTGACGGCGCATTTCAGCGGCTTCTCCCTCCTCTGCACTGGTGCACTGCAGAGAACGCCCCTGGGCGCTTCGTCAGAAAAAAGAGAGTATATTTTCCTGAAAGAGTATATTTCTCTAAAAGTGCGGCACACATGGAATGTCTTTTTAAAGACGCGTCTTTTTAAAGATGCCTTTCCGATTGTGTGTTATTCCTGGTTGCGGTCGTTACCTCTCAACTTCAGATGGTCACGATTGCTGTCTTTCATGTCTGGGCGTGACCCACATGGAGGCAGCGTTCGTGGATGGTTCATGTTCTCGCAGTGAGGACCATGGCAACGTTGCGGTCGCGGCTTGCTTTCGTAAGAAACCCCACCCCAGCGGCTCCCAGCCTCGGCCCTTCAACCTACGGGTTTGAGGCCAGCACGGCTAGCACTGGGGGTGATTTGGGGACCCCAATGGGACCGCCTCCGCCAGGTATCCCCCCACGGACCTCCCATTCCCCAGCACGCTCATCTGCCCCGATTGGGCTTCCGGTTGAGTCCGCCGGCACTTCTCATGGCGAGTTCGTCCTCTTGTTCGGAGCCCGTGAAGCTGATGAGCTCTCGAGTGCATTACACAGACTCCCGTTCAAGATGCTGACGCAAAAATGCATTCTGGCGAGCGTCCGGCATCAAGATTGGTTCACGGTGGTAGACCTGAAGGATGCGTACTTTCATGTCTCGATTCTGCGTCTTCACGAAGGTCGCAGAGGCAGCTCTTAACCCGTTAAGGGAAGTGGGCATTCGCATTCTCAACTATCTCGACGATTGGCTAATCATAGCTCATTCTCGGGACATGTTGTGCACACAGGGACTTGGTGCTCTCGCACCTCTCGTTGACAGTGCGCCTCACAAACGAGCGCGCACAGTCGTTGCTGACCTGTTTGAAGGCGTTCAAACAGAAAACAGCGGTTCCACTAAAACTCTCTCAGAGGCTCCTGGGGCATATGGCATCCTCAGCGGTGGCCACCCCGCTCGGGTTGATGCATATGAGACCGCTTCAGCACTGGCTTCAGACTCGAGTCCCGAGATGGGCATGGCACTGCAGGACACATCGCGTGGTCATCACGCCGGTCTGTCACCCTCTCTTCAGCCCTTGGACCGACCTCTCATTTCTACGGGCAGGTGTTCCCCTAGAGCAGGTCTCCAGGCACGTCGTGGTCAAGACAGATGCCTCCAAAATGGGCTGGGGCGCTGTTTGCAACGGGCATGCAGCCGCCGGCTTATGGACGGGCCCGCGGCTGTGTTGGCACATCAACTGCCTTGAGTTGTTGGCAATTCTGCTCACCCTGCGGAGGTTCCGGCCGTTGATCCAGGGCAAGCACGTGTTAGTTCGGACAGACAACATGGCAACGATAACATATGTCAACCGCCAAGGCGGCCTGTGCTCTCATTGTATGTCACAACTCGCCAGCCATCTCCTCCTCTGGAGTCAGCAGCACTTCAAGTCGCTGCGAGCCACTCACATCCCGGGGGACCTCAACACTGCAGCGGACGCGCTGTCATGGCAGGTTACCCTGAGGGGAGAGTGGAGACTCCACCCTCAGGTGGTCCAGCTGATTTGGAGTCAATTCGGACAGGCACAGGTAGACCTGTTCACCTCTCAAGAATCCTCCCACTGCCTGCTCTGGTATGCCCTGACCGAGGCACCTCTCGGCATAGACGCGCTGGCACACAGCTGGCCTCCTGGCCTACGCAAATATACGTTTCCCCCAGTGAGCCTACTTGCACAGACTCTGTTCAGGGAGGACGAGGAGCAGGTCATCCTGGTAGCACCCTACTGGCCCACCCAGACATGGTTCTCGGACCTCACGCTCCTCGCGACAGCCCCCCCGGCGAATTCCCCTGAGGAAGGACCTTCTTTCTCAGGGACAGGGCACCATCTGGCACCCGCGACCAGACCTCTGGAATCTCCATGTCTGGCCCCTGGATGGGACGTGGAAGACCTAAGAGGTCTACCACCCACGGTGGTAGACACAATCACTCAGGCTAGGGCCCCCTCTACAAAGCGCCTGTATGCCTTTAAGTGGTGTCTGTTCGTTAAGTGGCGTTCTTCCCGACGGGAAGACCCCCAGAGATGCGCAGTCGGATCGGTGCTTTCCTTCCTGCAGGAGAGGTTGGAAGGGCGGCTGTCCCCTTCCACCTTGAAGGAGTACGTTGCTGCTATGGCAGCACACCACGACACAGTGGACGGTAAGTCCTTAGGGAAGCACGACGTGATCATCAGGTTCCTGAGATGTGCCAGGAGGCTGAACCCCTCCAGACCACGCCTCGTTCCCTCATGGGACCTCTCTGTAGTTCTTCGGGGTCTACAGAGAACCCCCTTTGAACCTTTGCAGTCAGCTGAGCTTAAGGCACTCTCCTTGAAGACTGCCCTCCTGACTGCGCTCACTTCCATCTAGAGGGTAGGAGACCTGCAAGCTTTCTCTTTCAGTGAAATGTGCCTGGAGTTCGGTCCGGGCTACTCTCACGTGATCTTGAGACCCCAACCGGGCTATGTGCCCAAGGTTCCCACGACCCCTTTTAGGGACCAGGCGGTGAACCTGCGAGCGCTGCCCCAGGAGAAGGCAGACCTAGCCCTGTCGTTGCTGTGTCCGGTGCATGCTTTACGCATCTATTTGGATCGCACGCAGTGCTTTAGGATCTCTGAGCAGCTCTTTGTCTGCTTTGGTGCACAGCGGAAAGGAAGCGCTGTCTCCAAGAAGAGGATCGCCCACTGGCTCATTAACGCCATAGCTATGGCATATCACGCCCAGGACGTGCTGCCCCCAGTAGGGCTATGAGCCCATTCAACCAGGGGTGTAGCAGCCTCCTGGGCCCTGGCCATGGGTGCCTCTCTAACAGACATTTGCAGAGCAGCGGGCTGGGCAACACCCAACACCTTTGCAAGGTTCTACAACCTCCGGGTGGAACCGCTTTCATCCCAGGTAGTGGCATGCAATACAAGCGGATAAGCCCAGGATAGCCAGCCGGGTGTATCGCTTGCACATAGCGCCTTTCACCTCCTCTGAGCTGAAGACTTGCACCATTAATTCCCAGTAGTGTTCACAAACTATGTTCCCTGGTTGACTTCATCTGAGCCCTGTGGCAGTCGAGTTTTCAGAGAGACTTGCTGCCGGCCCAGTACACGTGCTAACTAAGAGCCCTGTTCTGGGGTAGGTGCTCCGCATGTGGTGGTTCCCTGTAAGGTAACCCCATGCGATGTATATCTTCCGCTATTTCGTTTCCCTGTTGGTAAACTGCGTCTTCCTTGGGCAGAGCCCCCTCTGCCACAGTCTCCATGTTTGTAGTAACTCCTTCCCCATTAGGTAGGATCTACCATGAGGCTCTCCACATGGTCGGCAAGACAATGTGACGTATTTTCCACTTAAATATCCCCCCTCTCTTTGGGCGAGGTGTGTTCTCCGTGGTGTCCTCCCTTTGGGAGGGACACCCCTCTACTAGACCTGGTGGCCCAGTCGGATAATCCCCCTTCTTTTTTAGGGAGTGGGAAAAAAAGAAGGGGAAAAGAGGCCACGACTGGGTTAGCCTGTCTCTATCTTTTGGGTAGTCAACTTGTCCCCAAAGGGCCGTTCGACACTCATAACTATGTTGGGGGAGGTTACGTGTCGGCCTGGTGTGCTGGCTATGAGGCACACAGTTGTCTGCCCGTCGCACACCGCCAGTTCACATAACACAGTTCAGCCAGTTGCAGAGTTTTGTATAGGGACCCCTAGTGTCACTACATCGACACAACGTCGAGTGAGTGACAGATAGGGAACGTCCTGGTTACTTGCGTAACCTCCATTCCCTGATGGAGGGAACGAGACGTTGTGTCCCTCCTGCCACAACGCTGAACTACCCACTGAAATGGCTGGACCTTGTCTTGGCTCCTCAGCATAAAACCTGAATGAGTGGTTGCATACCAGCTCCTTTTATAGCCGTATGTCCGGGGGAGTGGCATGCAAATACCACTCGCCAATTTTCATTGGCCTTTTATCAAAGACCAGAGGTGTCCCGGGCTCCCAAGAGTGACCCCTAGTGTCACTACATCGACACAACATCTCGTTCCTTCCATCAGGGAACGGAGGTTACGCAAGTAACCAGGACGTTCTCAGGCAGAATATTTCTGATCCGACTTCTTTAGTCTGATATTCTTCTTTCTCTGATGTAGAAAATCTGCAGACATATCTTCCAGAGAAATTTTCCACAAATCCTGCAATATTATGTGCACCAAGACTGTCAGCAACAATGCACTGAACTGTGCCCTTCACTGTCTTTCCCAGTTTTTCAATGAAAAGCCCATGTATCTCCAATGTGACAAGGTCATCAATCAATGGTTCCAGCACTATGTCATATCCAAAACACTTAACATCATTGCTATTAATCAAAGCAGCTAAATTTATAGCAGACAGGGATGACTGACATCCTTCATGTAAATTACCTAATATCCAGTAAATTCCAAAAATTTTGTGTTTTTTCTTTGACATGCCAAAGGGGTTACATATCTCAAATTCATCAACATACAATATTAAAGAGATAGCAGGTTCAGAAAGCAGTGCATTCCTTTGGAAGTTGAGTGAATCAAAAAATAATGTATATTTACATTCATCACCTCTATATACTGATTTTAAATGAAGTGTATTATCAAGTATTGGCTGGCAAGCTGCAGAGACTTTAGAATCGAAATATACTGAAATGTCCTTCCATCCTTTCAGTCAAGCACATACTCTATGGGCTTTAGTATTGAAAATTGTGCTTTGTAGTATGCCTTCCGTTTCCATGTAGTGGAAAGGGGATCTTGCTCTCCGATTGCTGTTTGAATTGGATGTGACTGGCAGATAATGGAGGCAAACTCCCCTACAACAACTTTATCAACCTGCAAATTATGGTCTTGCAGTAACTGGATTATGGATTGATTAACAACTGGAACCGAAACTGTACAAATCAAATACTGCAACTCCTGCAAAAGGTCATCAATGAACACACCAGGTACAAGAAAAACATGCTCTAACTTTAATAGGACTGAGGCTATTTTACGCTCTATAGCTTTGGACAAGTCTTCTGTATTTTCTGTGATTGGGACAGAAAAGGTAGGTTCATCAACTGAGACTTCTTTATCTGATTCAATACCATCTTCAGCAGAAAGACTAGGGACTGGCCTTTCACTGACAACAACGCCAGGCTTTAAGTCCTCTACAGAGGATGACTTGTGTTTTCTTGACTTGTGTGTCCTGAATGATCCATAAATATTGGTTTCGTATGAGCACCCACTAAAAATACAAGGAACAGATTCATTATTTTTCAGGCACTGCTCAGTGTGATGGAAGTAATCTTTGAACGATGATGTGTGTTTGTATTCACAAAGTCTGCATTTATATGTTGTCAATGCATCTTTTTGAGGGGGACGTTGGGGATAACTCCTTGACAAATGGCTCTTCAGAGAACTCCAGATTTTATATGAACAAGGACAGTCTGAATAAGTACAAGGGTAAGTATGATGGTGTCCAAAATGCCTATGAACGAGCTTAAAATGCTTAAGAAGCTCATATCGCTTAGCTTTAGTGACACCACAATCTTTGCATTTCCACATTGAGTTACTTGCCTAAAAGAAGGGGGAGGTGGGGCATGGAAGGAAAAAACCCCAAAAAGTTGATACATTACAGAATAGACCCTACACAGCAATCATTAAAAGATGAAAATTACTTACATTTATCTTATGTCTGGATTATTCCAAAACTGTCCTGAAAAGTCGTTCAGCAGTACTCTTATCCTACAAAAAACAAAGAGAATTATAACAAACTGGCTTATATAAAAGTTAACATTTATGAAAATAATAATAATTAAACAATTTCTTCAAAAAAAGTTTGGTATATGAGGTAAAAAAAAATTATTGGTTAATAATACAAACGGGTAAAAAAAAGTTTTCATTCAATATTTCTCAAAATGCATTAAACAGAGTAAAGGCAAAACCAACACAAACCATATTTGCAGTAATGGAATAATACAACTTTCCTCACATTTTAATTGATTAATTGATTGATTAATAATTAATCCTTCATTTTAATGTTATGACATGTAAAGATTAATTTAACCGCTGCTGCAGTCCTGTATGGTATTCTAATCTACATGTTTAAATTCAATACAAGTGTAATTCTACAATTTCAATATGGCTAATAACTGTTGCTTTGAGTTCTCTGACAAGTTTCCACTGATCTATAATATACTATAATAACAATTCAATGCAGATCATCAATATTTAAACCATGCAAATGCAATTTGTCTACACACATTTGTCTGAAAAAATCTAAAACGACGAGTGCCAAGAAAATTCACCTGCTGTAAATGTTGCGATGAGCATAACATAATATTGAGATTTTAAGTGCCCGGGTTCGAACTTTACAGAAGCTTTGAACCGCATGGTGGAAAAAAAATAAAATTGTGTCTCAGTTCCTTCCTAAGCCTAAGTCTTAAAAAAAAATTCTCTTCCAAAAATTTTTTTTTTCTCTCTTCAAAATAATTTTTTTTTTTCTCTCTTCAAATTTTATTTAATTTTTTCTCTCTTCAAAATTTTTTTTGATATCAACAATTCATATCCTGCGAATGAATAAAAGCTAAAACGGCTTGCCATATCTTTCTAATGATGCAAAGGACCGTAGGGTGCACCAGCTGTGCGCAAGTTCTCACATAAGTTAGGATGTAAAGTTCACACTAAGGGCTTAGTAACTACTAGTTAGTTTGTAACTAAGTCAGTGCTTAATTAGGTTGCACCACCTGTTCTTAAGGCAAGACTTAACTAGTAGGTCGTAAGCTCTCCGTAAAGTAATGCGTAGTCGCATAATATGACAACCTTAATTGATACAATATGCAGCCCTCAAATTTGTACACAGAAGTATTAAAAAGCTGTGCATTTCAGTTTTATCTCGTGACGGTTGATGTTCAAACCTTGTTTGTTCAGTGACTGTCCGCTGTAATAAATTATATCCCTATTAAAATATGATACGTAATAAAAGTAGATTTGATAAATAGTGTATTTGCCCTATGTAAATAACAATATTATAGGAACTGTATCTAAAATAAATGAGGGATGATAAATAAATACTAATACATCAGGCTGGAAAAACAGACATTTATTCATTTTAATATCCTATATATTTGGAAAGTGTTGAAACTTCACACCGGGCGACGCCCCCTGAAAACTGCACCGTTAGAGGTTTCATGCTGAAGAGCCGCTTAAAAGTAAGATTTTTTCTCTCTCTCTCTCTCGTAAATATCAACATCATAATGTATGTTGAAAGGATTGATGCCTGTCACGCAAAACATGAGCTCATTGATGTCATAAAATATCAGTCTGCCTTTTTATTCCATCCGTTACGCCTGGTCGGAGGCTTCCGTAAATATTTAGTTTACGTAGGGTTACGTTCTACCTAAGTTTAATGGTGCAACGCTCAAATATTTAGTAGTGCGCAAATTGTGACTTAGTGCCCATTTACGCCACAACTAGGCTAAGTTGTAACTTACGCACAGCTGGTGCAACCTACCCCTGCTCAGTAACAAAAATATATACAGTATATACTACGTCTGCAACACTTAGGACAGACTGTACATCTATGCATATTTGTGTATTTGCAAGTGTTGCTAGGGACATCCCAGTTGAGCTACAAGAACACTGCCTCATTTTTGTGTCTTATTAAATATGCCACTTTTATCAATGTTTTAAGGTAGACAACACTTTAAACACTGTTTATCTAGACATTGTTATGCATTTGCTAGCGACATACCAGTTGAGCTACAAGAACACTGTCTGTTTTCGTTTGTGTCAGATTAATTATGGTGTTCACTTTGACTAAGGTCCATTTGAATTCAGATACATATTAGATCATAATGATTTCAATATAATATAAAAATATCTCTTCCAATTCCTCAATGGACAACATTTTAGAGCCTTTCCTGAACTCTAAAAAAAAAAAAACGTATGAGTATAAATATGAAGGAATGATGCGAGTAGGACATGAACTGTCAGACCTTGTCGAGTCTGCCCTGAAACTGAGGTGCACTTTTAAAATCATCGGTGAATCTCCATAAACCTTTGTACTTCAGGTACCAACACTGTCACTTTTCTTTTAATTCATCCTTAACAAACATCATAAAATATTTTTGTTCTTGACTCAGCACTTGTCAATAATAGTTAATGTTCATAAATAAAGTAAAAAGTGATTTTCCTTTTTAGATCTCAAATGTGGCCTTTGAAGACATTAATTACATCCCTGGGAAAAGTGTCTTCAGCCCATCACAAAAGCTTACTAAGCGCTTGTCTTCTGAGTTCAGCCAGTCCATCGTATTTCAGTTCTCAAAAAGGACATGAGGCTGAAATTCGCACAGCGCCTGGCGTCTCCAACGCAGTAGTAAATATTGTGAGAGGAATCCTTGGATTTTTACAAGTCACAGTCAAAACCATTCAAAGTTTTTATGAACTGGTGGAGGTACGAAATCAACAATTATTCATGCTACAACAATAACCTATAGGAGCATACCTCCTGAGAAAAAAAAAAAAAAAGAAAATATGATTTTTGAATGTCTTTAGCTGGGAATCCATGGTGTATGCCAGAGCAGCTACACTGTTGAAGAAGACGACAGTGCCAAAGAGTTAACTGTAACTCAGATGGTTGATATCTCCAACTGTCATCAACCAGCAGCTTTGTACCGAGGAATGGCCCTTGCCCCTGAAGACAAAGTCAGCAGACAGGTTTGTGTTGATAACCACACTATTTAAATTTCATAACTGAACATGAGAATTATGAAAATGCAAGCCTTGAACTGAAGTGAAAGCATTCTGACTTACAGAGGGTGATAGTGTTGTTTCCATGGTGAAATACATCTACACGGTGAAGTCCACAGCAGATGGCGGTCTGATCACTAAGGCATTTGCACAGGAGCGTCAGTACTTCTCTCCTTTCACTGTGAAGGGAGGAAGCTCCCAAATGTTGCCAGTGTAAGTGCTTCAAACAGAGTCATTGACACAACAGCTAGCAGGTCATTACAGCCAGTGTTGGGGAGTAAGTAGCTAAAAGTACAGATGCTAAAAACTTAAAGACCCTATGAAATGGCTTAAAGAGCACAGTTTTCTGTTTTGTGTTGATGTTAGGGCTGCAACTAATGATTATTTTGATAATCGACTAATCTAACGATTATTAGAGCGATTATTTGACTATTCGGGCAATTATTGCAAAGATTAATCATTAGCTCTTAACTGACTATTCAACTTGTGCCCCGATTTAAAAGGTTGTATTAAACGTGCTTACTAACAATAAAGAGGACAAAATCATCTTTTAAAAATACCTCTAAATGACATTCACTGAATCAAAGGAAAAAAATATATATATTTTTTAATTCAGTAAAAAATTCACTGCAAAAAATCCTATTGTTATCAAGTGTTTTTGTTTTGTTTTCCATTTAAATTGTCTAAAAATCCTTAAAACAAGACACATTTACTTGAGAAGCAACATATAAGATATTTAGACTTGCTTTAAGAGAATGTATCTTAAATATAAGTGAATTATTTCACTTGGTTATACTTCTGCGAGTGCAGTAAAGACAAAATATACTTATATATGAGTCAAAACAACCTTGAGCTGAAAATGCTCAAAACGGTGGAGATGATTGTGGACTTTAGGAGGAACACCCCAACACTGACCCCCCTCACCATTCTAAATATCACTGTGGCAGCAGTGGAGTCATTCAGGTTCCTGGGCACTACCATCTCACAGGACCTAAGTGGGAGACACACATTGACTCCACTGTGAAAAAGGCCCAGCAGAGGTTGTACTTCCTTTGCCAGCTGAGGAAGTTCAACCTGCCACAGGCGCTGCTGATACAGTTCTACTCAGCAGTCATTGAGTCTGTACTCTGCACTTCAAAAACTGTCTGGTTTGGTTCAGCTACGAAATCAGACATCAGAAGACTACAAAGGACAGTTCGGACTGCTGAGAGGATTATTGGTTGCCCCCCCTCTTCAAGAACTATACACTTCCAGAGTGAGGAAAAAGGCTTTAAAAAATTCACTCTGGGCCCCACTCACCCTGCCCATTACCTTTTTGAACTGTTGCCTTCTGGCCGACGCTTCAGAGCTCTGAGCACCAGAACCGTCAGGCACAGGAACAGTTTTTTCCCTCAGGCTATCCATCTCATGAACAGTTAAATCGCCTCATTGAGCAATAACTATGTGCAATACACAGTTTAGTCTTTTTTATATTTATCCAACACATCCAACCTCTTCTGCCATTTCATTCCTCTGAATTTGCACTGTACATAACAGATAACAGATTCGTATTAGATTTGCACTACGTATGTGTGTATGTATGTATGTATGTGTGTGTCTGTGTGTGTATGTACGTATGTGTATAATTATTTTGTATTTGATATTATTATCTATGTCTTGCTGCTGTTTTTGTATTGTTTTTGTATTGTTGTACACTGGAAGCTCCTGTCACCAAGACAAATTCCTTGTATGTGTAAGCATACTTGGCAATAAATCTGATTCTGATTCTGATTCTTCTGATTCTGATATACACAATCTATTCTCTAAAAGCAAGTCTAAATATCTTATATGCTGCTTCTCAGGTGAATGTATATTTTTTAAAGGAATTTTAGATATGAACAAATTTTGTATTTTTAATATTATATTCAACATTCTCAGATACGAGAGTCGCATGGTGCCATGTGATGTTCGGGCGTGTGAACGGCGAGCTTTTCGCACTTTGCTAGTTTTAATACTTTTTATGTCATAAACCGGTGAGATTCAATACATCCTGATTCTTAACTGTTGTAGGAAGACAATATGTCAAAGAATTCAAAATTAATTTTTTAGATCTTATGCTACAGAATTGGCTCCACTTTTGTTAGAAGTTTATATGGAATCATTAAAGAATGGAAAGCTTCCGCCAACCATGACACAAGCCTGGATCAGTCTGATTCTCAAAAAGGACAAAGATCCAAGCGAGTGTAAGAGTTACCACCAATTTCCCTGATCCAGCTAGACGTAAAAATATTGTCAAAAAGTAAAGTAAACTTAAGTAAAGTTATGACATCTCTTATACACATAGATCAGGTGGGTTTTATTCGGGGCCATAGCTCTTCTGTTAACATCAGGCGTTTCATCAATATCATTGACTCCAGTCACTGCCATTTCACTTGACACCAAAAAGGTATTTGATATGGTAGAATGGGATTATCTTTTTAAGATTTTGGAAATATACGGGTTTGGGAATACCTTTATTGGAAGGATTAAGTTACAGTGCATCCGGAAAGTATTCACAGCGCTTCACTTTTTACACATTTTATGTTACAGCCTTATTCCAAAAAGGATTAAATTCATTATTTTCCTCAAAATTCTACAAACAATACCCTATAATGACAACGTGAAAGAAGTTTGTTTGAAATCTTTGCAAATTTATTAAAAATAAAAAACGAAAAAAATCACATGTACATAAGTATTTACAGCCTTTGCCATGACACTCAAAATTGAGCTCAGGTGCATCCTGTTTCCACTGATCATCCTTGAGATGTTTCTACAACTTGATTGGAGTCCACCTGTGGTAAATTCAGTTGATTGGACATGATTTGGAAAGGAAATTCATGATTTCAAACAAACTTCTTTCATGTTGTCATTATGGGGTATTGTTTGTAGAATTTTGAGGAAAATAATGAATTTAATCCATTTTGGAATAAGGCTGTAACATAACAAAATGTGGAAAAAGTGAAGCGCTGTGAATACTTTCCGGATGCACTGTACTTTATAGACACCTGGTGGCAGCGGTACAAACAAATTGATTAATTTCAGATTATTTTACTCTGGATAGGGGCACCCGGCATGGTTGCCCTCTTTCCCCATTATTGTTCTTCTTGCCCTGGAACCATTAGCAGCTGTGATAAGAAAGGAAGATGATTTTCCGGGGGGGTGGCGGGAGGTATGAGCTTTTGCTCTACGCAGATGATATTTTATTATACGTCTCTGACCCCACTAGATCTATGCCTTGCCTCCACAGAATTATTAATTCCTTTTCTAAGTTCTCAGGATACAGAGTCAATTGATCTAAATCCGAAGCTTTGGCTCTGACAGCGTACTGCCCAGCAACTGCTTTTCATCCAGGCATCTTCCAGTGGCCCAAACAGGGCATTAAGTATTTGGGCATTTTATTCCCAGCAAATTTGTGTGATTTAGTTAGAGTTAAATTATACCCCTTAATAAAAAGGTTTTCGAGCGATGTGGGTAGGTGGCTTCATTACATTTATATATGATTGGGAAGGTTAATGTTATTAAAATGAATTGTATTCCAAAATTTAACTCTCCCTGTAGATGTCACCCTCTCTTATTTCAAGCAATTTGATAGCATAGTGAAGTCCTTCATTTTGAATGGTAAGCGTCCCAGATTACATTCAATAAGTTACATAGGCCGATTGACAAAGGTGGGCTAGGCCTACCCAAGATTTTGTTTTATTATTATGCATTCGGTCTCAGACATTTGGCTCATTGGTCGCTTCCACCTGAGAGAGCCCCTCCCTGGTTTTGTATTGAACAGGACGTTCTTGCCCCTATTTCGCCATTGCAAAGCCTTTCTACCAAACTAATCGGAGAAGTTATGTTTCCACATTACATGATATTAAAGCTTAACTCGCATTTGCACTCGGTATGGACAAACGTGTCCAGAGTGTTTTATTCGGACATTTATTTAAATGTTGCCTCGAGCATATGGCTGAACCCAAAATTATGTATTAATAAGTCCCCTTTCTGCTGGTCAGAGTGGATTGTGAGGGAGGTTAATATGCTTGGTGATCTATTTGAGTGTGGAGTGTTGAGATCCTTTGAAAATTTGGCTCAACATTTTGGGATCCCCAGATCTCAGTTCTTTAGGTATTTACAGCTGCGCCATCTGCTCTGTACTATTTTTGGGAGTAGCATGCACCCACCTGAAGCAGCAGATACTCTGGGAGTGGTGATTACTGCTTTTGGAAAAGGTCATGAGGCATCAGTGTATTACTCCCTGCTAATTCAGAGTCTGGGGGATGGAGCTTTAACTTCTATCAAGAGATTATGGGAGAAAGATTTAAACTTGGTACTGGAGGAGGGAGTGTGGGCTAGGATTCTAAAAAATGTCAAGTCTGTATCTAGAGATGCATGGGTGTGCCTTATACAGTTCAAGATTTTACATAGATTCATGGACCCCCTTTAGATTGTATAGGCTCAGTCTTAAAGGCACACCCACCTGCTGGTGATACCAATCAGAAGATGGAGACACAACCCATGTTTTTGGGGGTGTGTTAAGATCCAAGAATTTTGGTTGAAGGTTCAGAGTTTTGTGTGTGACGTGTTGGGCACTCGGGTTTCGTTTTGCCCCAGACTCTGTATTTTAGGCAATGGGGCGGTCATCAAAATAGGGGATTAACACATAAAAAATTGGGTTCTGACAAGTGTTATGACAGGCAGACAGATTGTTTTAAGGGGATGGAAGTCGGCTGGAGTGCCCTCATTTCGGGAGTGGTGCGCGGAGATGGGGAGTGTGGCAGCTTTCGAGGTGTCATGTAGAAGGCTGGGGATCTGGGATTCTTTTGATGGGAAAGGAGGCAGTTATTTTCTGTTTTTGGGGAACTCTCGGGGAGGGGCTGTGGAGAGAGAGGCGTAGTTTTAGATGTGTGTATGATTATTATATTCTTTGTGTGTGTGTGTGTGTGTGTGTGTGTGTGTGTGTGTGTACTTATGTGTGACCACGGGGATGTTCGTTGGGGGTCGGGTGGGGTTGGTGATTGGGGAGGGGGAGGGGTAGTAGAGGGAGTTAAATGTTGATTCAACGTGTATATGTTTTGTTTTTCTTTGTCAACTATATGAATCAATAAAATTTTTTACTAGGAAACATTCCCAGATAAAAAAAATATTTCTGCAGTATGGCTGCTAAAGTAAATGTATATTGTTTTAAAGGAGTTTTATATATTTATATTGGAAAAAAAGCCAAAATAAAGGGTTAGATACGTATCAAAAATGTATTTTGTTGCAGTGTATAATGGGGCAAAGACTACCCTCTCTCACCTTTTTGTTCACTTTAATCCATCTTTAACTCACAAAAAAACAAACTCTCTCTTATTAATAAAGCTGTGTATTGTCAATTTTCTTCACGATAAGAAATGCACAGTGACACGTATATTATGATTCAATAAGTCACGAGCCATCACGTTATAATCTAGCTGCATCAAGCGCACGCGCTTGAGGGATGAGCCTCCCTGAGCCAGAGTGTACATCAGCCGGGTGCAGTTTCAATCTCTTCCCCTTAGATCGGGACACTTCGCGCAACTCATAGAAGAGGCACTGATCGCACAGAGAAATGCCAGTTTCGGAGTTTGTTGTCCTTTACATGACCTGCTTCCTTATTATTTGTACTTTAATAAAGCTATAATGCATTAAATATAACTGCATTAAAGATGTGTTTTTAAAGACGCTCGACACGCAAGTTTTGCTTAAGCGGAGCGACAGCTCCGGCTCCGGCTCTGCTTATTCCACAACGACAGTGCTTCTGTATTTACTTATTTGGTATTTTTGTATAATTCCCTCATACTTTGCGATCTACATCATCCTAAGCTTTTCGGAAAGTTTAGAGTGCATCTAGACTGTGAGCTGTGTTTTCTTTCACTCCTCAGTCAGGCGCGAGCTGCAGTGCTGCTCTTGCGTGCCACCATTTGTTTCATATGATCTCATGTTACATTAAATTACATCAAATGACTATTCGACAACATAAATTTTGGTTGACAATTTTTTATTGTCGACGTTGTCGATAACGTCGACTAATCATTTCAGCCCTAGTTGATGCATTACCTATTGAAAACCCTTACAAAAAATCTAAACTAGCTGCAAACTTGCTCGTTATATTCATATGCAAATTAGCTTTTTATTTGCTGCAAATGTTTGACAGAAGTTCTTCGCCGGTAGTGGTAAACCACCGGCAAACCTTTGGCAACAATGAACAATTTGTCGCAAGTTTGCCGCAAAGCTCATTTGAATGTGAAAATGATCAGTGCCGAATTTGTGGCAAGTTTGCGACTCTCGATTTTCGTAAGGGAAAGGAAGTTGAGCAATATTGAAAGGCTTGGTCCACTTTTTTAAACAGTAAATAGGCTTTATGTCACAGCCATGAACCATGATTTGCTATTTGCTAGTCAGTTGCAGGTGGTATTGGGGGAGGGACAATCTCATTCTAGAGATAATTGAATTGGAGAAAAAGCAGGTGTAGTGCAAAAGGTTTCAGGGTTCTGCCCTTAGTTTTGGGTTTTTTTCCCTTTGAGGCAGAGCCCTGACATGTACGTGTTTTATGTCTTGTGTCTGGATTCAGTCACTTCAGTTGGTTTGATTTATTTACTCTGTGGCTGAGTCTAGGCACTTGTGTTTTGTCTTGTGCCTTGTGAATGCACTTGTGTTTGTGTTTTCTCATTCCCTTGTGCATTCGTGTCTGTCTTCAGTGATAACCTTGCCCCCTTGTTTGCCTTGTTACCTGTCTGATTAGTAGTTGATTGTTCCCACCTGCCCTCCTCATTATCTCCTTGTTTTCTTCCCTATTTAACCCCATTGAGTTTTTTGTCTTGTGCCAGTTCGTTGTGGATTTGTTCCCTGTTATGTGTCTGCCAGTCGGTTCCTGTTTGTCTGTTCCAGCCCTGCTTCAGCCCAGTCTGTCATCTTGTTTGTCGCCCTGGACTGTGTTTTTTCCACTTTGGGGTAGTTTTTGTTTGTTTTTGTTATATATTTCAATCAATAAAAGCCCATATCCCTACTCTGCATTTGAGTCCTACCATTTCCTCCACCAAACCTGACAAAAGGACTCATCAATATTTGTGGGGAGTTTATTTTCCCCCGTAGAGGAAGACTCTAAATTTTAAATGCATTAACGTCTTCATTTTTGTTTCAAAATATTTTGTTAATTGCTGCTATTTCACCACCTTTTCTAATCAGTTATGTAGGTTAGGGTGTTTTCTGGTTTTATTAGTTTTTAATGTAACATTTTCAGGTTGAATGTCTCTTCACGTTTATTGTTGGCACCCTAACTGAAGTTTTTAATTAAATCTTCTGATTATAAATATTTCATATATTTAATATGTTGCCCCTTTAAAATAGCTTCAATGTGATTACATACTTTTTGTTAATAACTGGTGTTTAAATCATCAGTAGCATGTAATTTGGAAGTTTCAAAGTAGCTTCTCCAATACCGGTTCCAGCACTGCTGATTGTAAATAACAATTGCTGTTTTTCTTTGCAGACCGGACATTGAGCTCCTCAAAGTTTCTGACACAACTGATAATTCCAATTTTGATGATCATTCTGAACAATCCAGTGCCAAAGGCAAACCTCCAAGATTGTACACACATGAACATATAAAAATATACAAATGTGTTGATTAAATACAGTTAGTGCTACACTGATAAGATATATAAGTAACTTGGCTTTTGCCGTTTTGTACACCAACAGATTATTGATTTGATCAAGCGTTTGGCACAGTCAAACATATATCAAGTGGACAGTGCATCCAGACATTCTGGATCTGATTCAGTTGCTACATGTGGCAACACTTGACCATCTAGAGCAGTTATGGAAGCAGGTTGCAGGAGATGATGAGCACAAGTACGTTCTAAGCCCCTGTTTATGTAGGAACATACATAATCAGCCAATTGACTCTTCTTTTTGGACTTAAGGAGGTGGAACCTGGACTCAGTTTGGAGGTAACAGATGAGAGGATCCTCAAATTCTTTGAGGCCAGATTCAAAGCAGGAGACATTTCAGCAAATGAGGCAGGACAGGCACTTGTAGTGGCATTTAACCACTTGTCCACTGAACCAGTATCAGTGGCATTAGCTCAGGTGAGTTAATGAGCTAGTTTTACGTCTGGCACAGTTGAATCAGACTAACTATACCTTACAAATGTATGTGAACATTTGGTCTACAAACAAGCTCGACTTAATGCATGGTTGTGTTCGTAAATGTGTCAGATCACACTGATCGCACTTCGCATTTCAACCGGCCGGTGAGGTCTATCCTAAATCCAAGGTTCAGGCAATGGCATATGAAGTATCCCATGTCTTATGGTTGGAGTTGGCATCAGTTCATCCTCTGAGGTCCATCGTAATAGACTGAAGTGATGTCTGGCTGGCACCAGTTGCATTCTGTCGTCATCACTCAGTGACACGCAGCAGTGGAGTCCGATAACAAGCAGGAATGGAGCTGGATCCGGCCGGTTCTGGTGACCTCAGGATAGAAGTCCCGAGGTTGAGACATGGAAAGCACCATGGGTCCATTTCCACTCGGTGGCTATCGGAAAACAACGCATGATGGACACAGCAACATCTCAACATTAATGTAAACTTGGACCCTAATCATACAATGAGTAATAGATATATGCCATCATTCCAGTTTGACTACAACTTCACAAAATGTTCCATCATCAGTGTTTAAACAATTTAAGCAATTTGGGTAAGAGAACTTTTTGTAAGTCCCACACTTCCTGTTGCCAGTTGGTGGCGATATGACCATGTCCAACAATAGCCACATCCATGTGATTAGTCCCCAAGAAAAAACATACTACTCAATTTTAATCTAAATCACACAATGCACGCAGAAGAAATTAGACTATTTTTGCCATTAATTTAGTGAATTGCCATGGCAACACCGTTTGATATTTAAAAATCTGTTCACAATTTTTCATCTTCGATGTCTTGGCATAATGTTGTCTAAATGTGGTGACAGTCTCATGAATCACCATTCAGAGAATCTATCTATTTTTAATTGTAATTAAAAAATTTTTGCTTACTGATTCATTTAACATTTTTGCTATAATTTAATATAATTCTTTATTGAAAAAAATATGTTGATCTAAAGATTATATTGTAATGAATTTATTTACCATTTTTATTTATCCATAAACCAGCTTTAAATTAAATTAACAAATGTAATTCATGGCACTAGGTGTTAAGGTAGTCCAAGTAGATTTTAATATGAGCACAGAAGTCATTTAGGTTTGTAATTTCGTTGCAATTCTGTAGTAGCATTTTTTTTTTCTCTGTGCACTGTCAAAATAAATGAAGTACATTATCTTTGAGTCTGCTTTCATTATTCATATGCACAACTGTTTAAATAGCCTCTAAATTAATGTAGGGTAAATGAGGACATAAATTAGTTTAGAATGCTACATGTTCGCCCATAGAATAATTATTCAAAGCATAAATTACCAACTGGTTTCCAACAAACAATTATTTGTCACGGTTCCGGCATTTGTGCTGGCTCATACTGTTGTTTGTTTTTCTCTCTCTCTCGTGTCTCACAGGTGGAGACGGCACGCGATCAGCGTTTCCATGGGAATGGTGATCGATCTCGGGGAGATGCTGATCACAGCAAGGATTTACTCGCCTGTTACCATCTGCTTCACTCTGATTGCACTCCGTACTTATTCCTTGTGTGTCACCTCATTATTTGCCTGTTTATGGTTAACTGTTATGTTAACTGTGCTCTCTCGTGTAGTTGGAGCATGCTCGTGTGTCTGTTGTTTGCGCCTCTGTAGAGGTGTGGTTACCTTCCTGCTTGCCATCACCCTCACCAGTTCTGTGTGCAGTTCATGTGGAGGAGGATTCCTCGGTCTCTGCCCGCGTCTCGGGGACTATATCATCTGGGCTTTGCTTCGCAAAACACACCAACTTCAACGGATTCTCTTCGGATTGTTCCTGACTTCCACAAAGCACACTTATCATACGAACACACCCTTCACTAGCCCATTGCGGCTCGCTGGATTTCAGCCTTCTGCAGCCGGCGCCAGGTGCACTTTATCTTGACATTGAGAACTTTGTTAATAAAACCATTGAACCGTCATCTCTGCTTTTGTGTCCTTTGTCCCCTCCGTGACACTACTGAACTACGACCTTGCCACAACGTCGTCATGACGGACTGGCACCGCTCCAAAGTTACGTTGTGGCAACGGATACAGAAATTTCACTTTTCCGGTTGTCACAACGTAATCAGTTACATTGCCACAACTAAAGTTTGGTCATCAAATTAAGGTATAGTTAGGAAATGGCCATGTAAGTGGCTAGCTGGAATTACAAAATGGCTGAATTTGCTGCTGCATTTCTCACATTTTGCAATGCAATTTTCTGCATTTTTTGGGGTTGTTTTGCAGTGAACTCACAAATCATCATTATATACCTATATAATTGTGTTAATTACATTTTAAATGCAATTACATGTAAATATTTAGTGCATAATAATTGAATATGCAGTTAGCAACCCAAAAAAAAAAAAATGCACACAAAAATAACTTAAGAGAAAGCTGTGGGTATTGATATACCCTTAATTATTTTTGTATTCAAATTTTCTCCTGCAATAAAACTTGTCTAGGCCTTCAGTGCGATTCATGCCATTAAGAAAACACAGTTTCACAGTGAATAAGATGCTGTATGCCCATCATATACTACGTGGCAGTCAACTAATAATACCAATTGACATTTTAAAAACACGTCCACGCACGAAAGCCAGAACCAAGGAGGTCTAATACAATGAAAAAGCTCTCTAATAATATTTGCGATTTCAATTTTGTTTGCAATAAATTTTGTTTCGTCAGGGTACACGGATACTTTTCAAAACTTGATCTGACACTGAATGCTCAAGCAGCCTAATTTACACTTAGAAAACACCTGACATTGCTATAACAATACAAAAAGCACTTACCAATTTACTTGAAGTGAAAATGTGCAGTAACAAATAATAAAGAATAGGCAAGTGTGATCAAACTTTTCTACAGAGTTCTAGTCTTACACTGAGGGGCCTTTCACATTGAGCGCATTTGTGTCCGGCTGCGCTGTTTTAAAAATGATTTCAATGTAAACGTGGCTAGATAGACGTCTTTGATGGCTTGTTTGTGTTTTTAGATGCCATGTCAAATTAAAAAGAACTTAAACTGTGAAACGTCTCGTGTCAAGACACATACGTTTTGCTCTTTTGTGGCACTGTGTGTTATTTTAGTGCAAAAACAAATGCATTCAAGCATGTGAACGGCACGTTGCGTAAGAGGTTAAAGGTTCTAATCCATCCATATAAAACTATATGTTTTAATTAACAAAGATTGCATCCGCACCTCAGTTGATGTATGTAATGAGTGGGGACACATTTGTTTGTATTTTTCTATGGGATTCAACTGGAAAAGTGTTCAAACTCAAACGCGGGGTTAGTTGTCACACACGCTGGTAAGACAAAACTTAATTTGTTTACTTGTTACCATATCAACACTGCGTAGATAAAAAAAAATTAAAATTGCGGGAAAATCCGCTCCGGGAATTTGCGCGAGACCAAGATGGCACAGCTCACGAACACCCATGGCACAACAGAGCCATGAAACACTCGATTTATATAGGAAGAAAACACACTGCACTGCATGGCTGCACATTAACAATCAGATCACCTGGTTTCCCCACACCTGAGAGCGATTAAGAGAGAGAGAGATAAAGACAAAACACGCTCTACACACACAATCAATACGGCCAAGAAGGCAAATTTCACTTGTGACACATTTCACTTTTCTATTTCCTAGAAAAGAGCGCAAGCTGCAGAAAAAAACTGCTGACACTAAACGACATTGATAACAACAGAAAAACATTTATCATAAATTCAAAATAATACATTCCAGCACCGGATCGGCAATCATAACATACACAGATCAAATGAATCAAACTCCATCTCAAGAACTGGAGATGTTTAACACATGAAATCAGAAATATAATTAACTGAAGAACATAGTTACACATACTTTATATACATAACGTAGGAAACAGGGATCCCTTCCAAACAGGACACCAAATATCTTATGTTATTTTGGGAATCATTCATGGAGCTTGGATGTCCTCTATTGGACATTTCTTGTAACTGACACTCATTACATATCCATATTATGATTAAAATGTAAACATTTCAGTTGATATTTTTATTATATTTTATTTATATAAAAATTAATACATATGTTTATTAACAATAAACTTTAAAAATCAAGCTTACCAAATACCTCAAAACATGTGAATATGCACAAAAAGGAATGATGAGATTTAATGCATTGCCATGGCAACAGTATTTAAGATATCAAGAATCCCTTCAGAATTTTAAATCCGAGTCTTGACATTATTCTAAAATCTTTTGAAGCAATTCAGGTTAATATAATAGGGTATTTCAAAGTCTGTTAAAAGTGACACACTTCCTTCCACCAGTTGGTGGTGCTATGGCCGTGACCCACAATAGCCACATCAATGTGATCAGCCTGCAAGGACAAACATTTGGCTAAATTTTTATGTAAAATCACGCCATGCATGCAGAATATATGAGACATTTCCTTATTCCATTTTTTTGATGTTATTTTATCGCTTCGCCATGGCAACACCGTTCGATATATCAAAAATCCCTTCGCAATTTAGCATCGTCAATGTCTTGGCATGATGTCGCCCACATTTGATACCTTTAACATAAAATACCTGGGAGAAGTATATCAAATTCCTGAGCATGCATTTTTCAAACAATCCATAATGGCCAACTTCCTTTTGGGCAGAGCTTATGACTGTCAGCACGAAAGTTGTCCGGCTTCATGAGATCTATATGTGTACAAAGTTTGGTGACTGTAGCTCCAAAGGGATGTGCTACATAGCCCCCCGAACATGCCCATTTTCTAGGTGGTGCCGCAGAGCCCCCCCCCCCCACACACACACACACACACACACACACCCCCACCTGTAACTTTGCCATGCCCTAATGGCCAGCGACTCTGATGTGTGTGAAAACTTTCAAGAGTTTTCACACATGTTATGTACCCCAAAGAGTTTTCACACATGTTATGTACCCCAAAAGTAACAAAAATAAGTAAATAATAATCCTTAGAAGAACAATAGGGCCCTAATAATATTAACGTAGATGCCATTCAATTTTTTGCAGAGTTATAGATTATGATCAATGTTTCAGGTTCCGGCAGATCTAGCTAAAGCAGTCTGTAGTGACAGAAGGCAGAAGGGAATTAAGAAGCATTAAAACAGAATTTCACCAAGATGGCCTAGAGCACCGAAAATTCCTCAGAGCCATAAAACTAAGAGCTGACAGAATGGCTCCCTAAAGTCTGGCATGCCCCAGCTAAATGGACCACATCTGGCCAATAAAACGAACAAAAGAGACTTGTCCAGATAGCACATAACTTGAAAAGTTCATGCTTCTGAACTCCACCAAATACACAGACATGTGTAGGATTGTACTACAAATATGGACATGTGCAGATGATAACCCTGAACATTATATTTTTCATAACATGTAATATATTATCTGTGTTAAAACTAAAAAGACTAAAAAGGAAGTTTTATCATGCATTATAACTGAATTATAACTGTAATTTAATAAGAAAGTACAAATGTTTGGTATGTAATTGATTGTCTCTTAAATTCCAGAATAATGGTGTGAAGTATTTTCGGGTTATTTGCAGTTATAGTTTTCTTATGAAATTCATGATTAAAATGTTCAGTTTACCTTTGGGGTGCGGCCAATTTCAGCTCAAAACTTTCCTAAAAAGAGGAGTCTTCTCTCTTCTTCGGCTCTCTTCTCCGCTCTTCACTTCCTCTGCAGCTCTGCATCCTCCGCACTCTTGCCCTCGTGGCTTGCAGCCTCGCCCCGGCATCTCTCAAGTTCCTTACCATGTAGAAGTCCACGAAGGCTCGGACCCCTTCTCTTCACTGCTCTAAGACACACACACACACGCCTCATCATCCATCGATGCAACAGACAACAGACATCCACGATCTAACAGAGGTCCAAGACATCGACGGAACAAACTTTCTACAAAGAGCCAAAGAACCAAGCAACTCAACAAAAGCAACGAAATGCAAGTACATCTCCAGACTTTGCTGAAAGTGCTGGTGTCTCTCTAATATAATTTGGGTTACCCGACTGCAAATCGAGCTAGACTCAAAGAAGTATTGAATGGTTTCCAAGGCATTGTCTCTAGACTCCATAAAGTTAATGTTCTCTGTACAGATCATTTCATTCACCTGTTACACTACTCACCAACCTGTTTTATGTTTGTATGTGTTAGATTCGTTTTTATGTTTAGAATAGCAATAAAGTCTTGTTTGTACTCAAAGATAATTTGACTGTGGGATATTTTGATAATAATCTCATCAATTAATTTTTTTTTTCAAAGATCCGGCCCTAAAAGCTATACTTAAAAATATTTGTGATATCATTTTCAATAAGCCATGAGAATAATATTACTCCAATAAGTGAATTAATCATAATTCTCTAATTAAAGTTAATTCCTCACAATAGAAATTGTAAGCGGATACATCAAGACGTTGTAATATGATTTTAATGGTGTCTAATTTTATTCAGACAAATAATCAAATTATTTGTCATTTATAATGGTTGTTGAACGTGGCTAATTCCGTTATAAATTTCCCTATATTAAGATGGAGGTACGCGGCACTTTAACCATACCGTGTACATCTACATTAACTTAAATTCCTACAAGCCTAATTGTGTGGTGAAGAATAAATTAGGTGTATGCCTGGCTAAATAGAATAGATTTAGTCTAGACTTAAACTCAGTGAGTGTGTCTGCACCCTGAACAGTGTTAGGGAAACTATTCCATAGTTTAGGAGCCAAATAAGAAAAGGATCTACCTCCTTTTGTGGATTTTGATTTTCTAGGAACTATTAACAAGTTTTGCGATCGTAATGAACGTGATGGAATATAGCGTGATAGAAGGTCACTTAAGCACCATGGAGCTAGACCATTCAAAGCTTTGTATGTAGTTAACAGAATTTTAAAATGAATATGAAATTTAACAGGTAGCCAATGTAACGACGATAAAATGGGGCTAAACTGATAATATTTCTTGGTTCCTTATTACAATAATCTAGTCTTGAGGTCATGAACACATAAATTAGTTTTTTGGCATCAACAACAGAGAGCATGTGTCATAATTTAGCAATATTTCTGAGGTGGAAGAATGCTGTTCTACAAACATTGGAAATTTGATTTTCAAATGACATATTGGTATCAAATATAACACCTAAATTCTTCACTGTTGAAGACGATGTAACAGTACATCCATCGAGTGTCAGGTTATATTTTAGCGTCTTATTTTAGAGGTTTTCCAATAACTAGTACCTCTGTTTTGTCGGAATTGAGTAGAAGAACATTTCTGGCCATCCGATCTTTGATTTCATTGATACACTCTGCTAATTTGGAGAATTGTGAAATTTCGTCAGGTTTCTAAGAAATATAAAGTTGGGTATCGTCTGCATAACAGTGGAAACTTATTCCATGATTCCTGATATTATCTCCCAGGGGAAGCATATATAAGGAGAAAAGCAGAGGCCCTAAAACTTATCTCTGTGGCACTCCATACTTTTTACTTTTATTTGATTTGACAATTCCTCATTTACACAGACAAAGTGATAGCAGTCTGCTAAATAGGACCTAAACCATGCTAATGCAATTCCACAAATGCCAACATAATTCTCCAGCCTATTCAAGAGAATGTCATGATCTATCATGTTGAAGGCAGCATTAAGATCTAAAATCACTAGAAGAGAAATGCAGCTGCAATCAGATGATAAGAGCAAGTCATTAGTAACTCTGTTAAGTGAAGTCTCTGTACTGTGGTGTGGCCTAAATCCTGACTGAAATTGTTCATATATACTATTTCTCTGTAGAAATGAACATAATTGGGAGGACACAACCTTTTCTAGTATTTTCAACATAAACGGGAGATTTGAAATCGGTCTATAATTAGCCAATTCTCCAGGATCAAGTTGTGGTTTCTTAATAAGCGGTTTGATAACTGCTATTTATAGTTTCTTGGGACATGTCCTAAGGATAGCGAGGAGTTAATAATATTAAGAAGAGCTTACAGGGAATACCACTTTTTTTTAGAGCTTATTTGGTATTTGATCTAACATACGTTGTGGCTTTTGATGTTTCGATAAGTTTAGTTCGTTTTTCATGACCTATGACAGCAAAGGATTGAAGTTGCATGTGAGGAAAATTATGAGACACTGTTTTCTGAGGTGCAGTGACAATTGATTGCATAATTCCAATTTTATTTCTGATGATTTCTATTTTATCAGTAAAGAAATTCATGAAGTCATTACTATTGTGCTGCTACAGAATATCTGGTTCAGTTGAGGCTTTATTCCTAACCAGTTTAGCCACAGTAGGGAATAAACACCTAGGATTGTTGTGGTTATTTTCTATGAGTTTGCTCAAATATGCTGACCTGGAAGCTTTTAGTGCCTGTCTGTGCTACAGACACTATCCTTCCATGCACCGCAAAATACCTCTAATTTTGTATTCTTCCACTTGCGCTCCATTTTCTGAGCTGCTCACTTGAGAGCATGAGTGTGATCATTGTATCATGGTGAGGGGCTTTTTTATTTAATTTTCTTTAATCAAAGGGGGGCTACATTATCAAGAGTGCTAGAGAAGTCTGTATTTATATTTTCTGTTATTTCATTTCAAGTTCTTCTAGACTTTGGGGCTTACTGAGTGTATGAGATAGATCTGGAAGATTATTAGTGAAGCTATCTTTAGTGGTCAAAAGAATTGATCCACCTGAACGATAGTGTGGTGTAGATTGAGTCAAATTAGCTGATCGCAGCATACAAGAGACGAGGTAATGATCTATAATGTCATCGCTCTGTGGTAGAATTTCTATAGTATCAACATCAATTCTGTACAATTAGTGCTTTGGTTGAAAGAGATCTAATGTCTAGTAGCCCTATCTTTATATAATGTTTATCTTCAATTTTTGTTTATCTACAGTTTTTTTTTTCAAGTTTGACCTTAATCAAATGTTTTCTAAATGATCTAGTGAGGGGTTTTTGTTTGGTAGTTCAGGGAACAGACACAGTCTCTATATGATATCTGGGTGATACAGTCTCTATGTGTTGTAGTTTATGTGACCTGTGTGACATCTCAAGGCAGGTAGCAGACGTTCGGTTTAGCCAGTTTGTCTTCTCCCTGACCTGGGCCAGGGATGGAGTCCATCTCTCTTTAGCAGGTCAGGTCTACTCCAAAAACTCTTCCAATTGTCTATAAATCCTATGCTATTCTCCAGACACCACTCAAACATCCAGCCATTCAGTGACACTAATCTACTATAAACCTCATTACCAAGACGAGCAGAGAGGGGGGCAGAGCATATTACAGTGTCTGACATCATTTTTGCAAGTTCACACACCTCTTTAACATTATCTCTAGTGATCTCCGTCTTGTGAAGCTGGATAGCGTTAGTGCCAACATGAATAACAATTTTAGAAAATCTACGTTTAGCATTAGCCAGCACTTGTAAATTTGATCTGATGTCAGACGCTCTGGCACCCGAAATGCATTTAACAATGGTAGCTGGAGTCTCTATTTCCACGTTCCTTACAATAGAATCACCTATGACCAAGGCTCTTTCAACATGATTCTTAGTGGGTGCATCACTGAGTGGGGAGAATTGATTAGAAACCCTAACAGGAACAGGAGAATGTTGTTGCTTTGCTGAGTGAGTATGCCACCGAGACATCACCCAAACGCCCTGCTGCGGGGGCTCTAGAGCCGGAACCAAAGTGTGTGTGTTGCTCACTGTACTACCCGCATCCGAAACAGTATCTACCGGCTTCTCTTTCTCACTGACCTCCACTAGCGTTTGGATGTGGGTCTCTAACTCATTAACCTTCTCCGTCAGCCTGACTAATTCCTTACATTTATCACATGTGAATCCCTCACTGCTGATGGAAGAAGCTATAGTAAACATGTGGTATGTAATGCAGGAAGCAATAACATGAGCGGATGCAATGATTTACCACAGTTGTTTGTTGTTGTTGGTTGTTCCTGAGCGGCGAGGGTTTGAGATCGATGTGAATCCCACACGAAATTGTTTGTTGTTATGGTTGTTTTTGCTTTGAGATCGATGTAATAATCTGTGCAACACAGAGGAGAAAACAGGTGCACGCTGTAAAATGCACGCAGTTTAATCGCGATAAAAAAAGAAAGCGGATGCACGCAGAAAAAAATGCATGCAGTTGAATTGCGGTAAGAGAATAATGCTGGGGAAAAATGGCAGATATTAAAGATTAAAAGCTGAAAACAGATAGATAAGCGATGCTAAAAAAGCTAGCAGGCTACAAACACAGACTCGAGCTATGTGCCAGCAGCAACAGGAAGCGACATCAACTGCCTACATAGGCACTTTATGTAAGCAGAACTTTTTTTTATATACTTTGCAGTAATGAATGAACTATATAGGTACTATATGTTTATGGTCAGCATTTCTTATGTTTTGTCTGTCAACTTACATTTTTTAACTGAGCTAATTGCAAATCATTATGGGATTGCTTTCTAAGTAAAGGTTACATGTGATGTTGCTGCCTTAGAATTTGACCAAACTAAGGTAGTTTAGGGGGCAGTATTATTATGATCCCTGTCTTTTGAAAAAGAAGAAGTGTTTGTGTCAGATCCATGCCTGTGAAGCCTTAAAATTCTGCCTAGATGGGCAGATCAATATGTTTTGGAACAGAGCCATAATCTCTCATTGAGTTAAGTGTTATTTTATACACTCACTGGGCACTTTATTAGGAACACTTTGGTCCTAATAAAGTGCCCGACCTGATCTTCTGCTGTTGTAGCCCAACCGCCTCAAGGTTCGACGTGTTGTGCATTCTGAGATGCTATTCTGCTCACTACAATTGAACAGAGTGGTTATCTGAGTTAACGTAGCCTTTCTGTCAGCTCAAACCAGTCTGGTCATTCTCCGTTGACATCCATCATCAACAAGGCGTTTCCGTTCCCAGAACTGCTGCTCTCTGGATATTTATAGTTTTTGGCAACATTCTGAGTAAACTGTTGTGTGTGAAAATCCCAGGAAAGCAGCAGTTAGAGAAATACTCAAACCAGCCCGTCTGGCATCAACAATCATGCCACAATCAAAATCACTGAGATCAAATTTGTTCCCCTTTCTGATGTGAACATTAACTCAAGCTCCTGAACTGTATCTGAATGAATTGCACTGCTGCCACACGATTGGCTGATTAGATAATCGCATGAATAAGTAAGTGTACAGGTGTTCCTAATAATGTGTTCGGTGAGTGTATTTACCATGGTTTACTGTATTTTAATATAAATTCTGTTGATCAAAATGTATATTTTTCCAGTTCGGAGTTTGTACAGAAGGAATACAAGAGTTTCTTGCTGGAAAAGTCCCTCGAATGGACAAAGATTTTGGAGTCACATATTTTGCAGCTATAATAAAAATTGTGAATGTCTTCAGTCTCAGAATTTCTGAAATGTATAACATATGTCAGTCATCTAACTAACAGCTATTCTTCTAAATTATATTTTCAAGCTCTCTGACTGGCAAAACCTCCTGAAAGGTGTGTTTGGACATTGTGTTTGGACAGGAAGCATTTTTAATGGATATAAATGGAGAACACATTCAGAGCATTGTAAAGGTATTCAAACGTCTGCCTTTTCAACATCTAGTTAATTCATTTTTTATTTTTTTTTCTGGGGATGAAATTGAAATGCGATGCATTTATTTTGTTCTCCACAGTCACTTAGTCCTTCTGTAGGAAAGGAGAGTTCAGTTTGGTAAAAGATTCAGGATCTTCAGAAAGGGACTGCCTGGCACTCGACCAAGCCATTCCTTGCCAAGGAAGCTTGATTCATACAGCCAACATGCCTAGGTCTCCCAGTTGAAATCAGCAAATAATATTCCGTAGTTAATGCCGTTACAATGAATGGTGATTCACTTTTTTATTCAATTTGTTTTCATTTTCCATTAGATATCTGTTAATAATAGATAAAGACAGGAGCTGAATACAATAATGATAATGTATTCTATGACTACAGCTAAAGCTGAAATGAATCCTCCTCTGAAGGAAAATCTGGGTGAGCTGCTAAGCTGAGACATTTCCCCAGAGACAGATGGCTTTGCTGGGTAATAAACAGACTTCAACTGGCATTCATTAAGTCTAAAATCAACTGGAACAGAGGGAAGAATTCACTAAATAGCTGCATCAATTTTGCATGCATTATTTCAGTGCTAATTCTTGCAGCTTATTCACTAACCACCGACAGTCCAACTTGACCAGGAGCTATATGCACTGGTTTATCACTGTGCAAGGAGTATTTAAATTAAGTAATATTTACCACTTGAATTATTTGAATTATTTTTCAGCACAAACACATTTGTTTAGGAAGCAAATAAATGCTATTAGCAGATGCAACTCATTTTTTTGTGTTTTGGGGGATTTTCTGTTCTGAACATTGACTTCCCTCCAGCCTACAGATTTACAAAGGATCATTTTGCCTTCCATGGAATCAACACAGATCTATTTCAGTGTGGGGTTGAGCTGAAGATGAAGGCAGTTGTCGCCCTGCCATGGGCGTTTGGCTAGAACATAAATGTGAAAGAGCAGAAGTATGAAATGACTTAAACCAACCAATACAGAGTTATTTTCAGTCAAGTACATTTTCCAGGAACATTTATCTGTGTCATACCTCTTGTATACGAAAAAAGTGCTACCTGCAAAAATAATACATTTCTGTAAATTATAATAATAAATTAGTGTGACCCTTAATTTTCCAGTCGGAAGTCACAATGGGTAATTTATGTAGAAACATGTTGAAAAAAAACAAAAAACCTTTAACCCTACCCTAACTTCTATGATAAAGATTCTCTGCACCAAATATTTGCATTCTGTGTGGGTAAAAAATCCCCTATAAAAATTAATCATGGTGATAGACTGTAAAAGTACAACTGCAGTAATCATGTTTTTGGCAGATTTATTATTTTCATTCCCAATTTTACAGAAATTTACATGTTTCATGAATAAGTACCTTTGAACAGCCATCAAGTCTCATGTTACAAAATGCAAGACTTTATGTTGGACCTACTATGTTGTCCATGCTGCGTATATGTTTAATAACTTCTTCAATATATTCAGCTATGTCACGGAGTAGCTCATCTGCTGCTGGTACATTGATCAGCCTCCCTCTTGCCCATTCAAGGCTCCTCTGGAATGTTTCCAGTCTAAAAACAAAAACAAAGTAAAATCATAATAAACAGTAATGAAAGCACTAAATGTCATGTATTATTTTTTTTTGGTCTTGTTGAACCATAATGTTTAGGCCTACTGTTTTTCCAGAGACAGAATGTATATACGATATTAAGTGCCAGAAACTGTGGTTTGTAATTTGAAATTATAGTTTTTTATACAGTGCCTCCCATGTATATATATATATATATATATATATATATATATATATATATATATATATATATATATATATATTGTAATGCAAGTGTAACGGTGGCCAGCTGATAGATATCTGTGCAATGTGTATAAACCTCACTCTCCTGACCTCCAGAGGAGTGACTGACACTAGAGGCTGTAGCCTTTAACCAACTTGTTAGTGCACCCGCCTCCCATGCCACAGACACTGGGTCGAGTCCCATACGGAGCAGGTAGAACAGGAGCATCACACAAGGAAAGGACTTGAAATGCAAATTAGCAAATGCTGTTACATCTGAGTAAAATGCATCTTTTTGTCTTTTAACTAGAATTGTGTTTTTTTTGGTACTGTACCTTTACAAATAAACTCACTCTATACCAATAGCCTACAAAGAAAATTACACATTGATCTCCCATCTATCAATGCTGGCCAAATCTGAAGCATTGGGCTATAATAAAAACAACATAAGAAATACCAGTGTTTTCATATAATCCTTGCATTTTCAAATTAGCAGAGATTACCCTGTAAACTTTCCGTTTTGCAGCCAGACATGATTTATCAATTAGTCTGACTATAAAGCCACCCTTACCTCACTAAAGTTGACTGAAGCATACATGGTCATGTATCATCAATAGGTTGCCGAGTGCAGTCGTTCACTGTCCGCTTGCAACGCAAAACGAAGTTTCTTCTTGCCATTTTGGTTTGTCCGAAATGAGCAATATATCACCTGTGAATTCAGCAGCACACTTTGGCAGAAATAATCATCATTGATTGGTTGAGAACAGTTCAAACTTTATTGGCTATGGAAATCAGCAGGCACGGCTCATTCTACTACAGATAAAGCGCTGCTTTTGTGCAATCAAAACGTTATTTATTACGGCGTCACATGGAAAGCCAAACAGCGTAAAAAGTGGCGCTTTTCACAAACACAGAAACGCCGTCAAATGTCACGATTTTCCACACGTATTTTACACCATTTGCTATTTCTGCAGCATATTTACGGTGCTATGACATTGTATAATGCCGTAAAACGCGCCATTTTGTACGTAAACACATTAAAACTCTGCGTAATTCCGACACTTTTGGCTTGCCATAGCCATGTTCTAAAATTCCATGTTCAATTATTTTCTACAAAGTTACACACATGGCAGGCTCGTCATCTCCATAGGCTGTTCTGCAGGAGCTAAACTTGCATAGTTTCTCATTAAATTCAAACCAAATCATTATCAAAAGACACATATTATTTACTCTGGTCATACTGGATGATATATTGCATACAAGTGTCTTTCATAGAGCCTACACAATGTATTTTCAGTTACAAGAATATCTTTTTGTAGTTTGGCAGCTTGAATGAAAGATCTTTTCAATGCTACATACAGTGAAATTGCATAATAAGCGTCACCATTTCTAATCATTCAGTTTGCACAGTTAAATAAGTTTCATGCAGTTACAGAAGTTTCATAAATTAACCTGCAGACTCATCATCGTCACTTTGTTCATTCTTGAAGAAGTACAAAAACCTTTGTAACTTTGGACTGCCATCAGCTCGTAATTTGTGTGTGATATCTGTCCCTTGTCCATGCCATGACCGGTGTTGTTCCAAAATCTGACTGCCCGCCAAATTCTGACTCCCCGCTACCTGACTGGCCCTTATCCCTGAAGCCCAACCCTACACCCACCCCTAACCCTAAGCTTATTGGTACCTACCCCTAAACCCCATCCCTACACCTAACCCTAATCATAAGGATACTAGGGAGTCAAGATTCGGCACTACACCAGCTTCAGTTAATGTTATGTCACCCCCTTGTGGTCTACCAAAGCTATTATGTCAGAATAGATTGAATGGAATGCAACTGGCAGTGAATTGAAAGCACACAAATAAGGCTTCTAATTTAAATGTCGGCTGATGTTAATATATCAATGCCTCAAAAATGCGTAGATAAAATAACACATCGATCAATAATCGATATATCGATATGTTATGACATCCCTAGTTGCTTCACAGCCGTTGGTTAATCATACGACCTTCCTGAAAATCTAAATACCTTGTGAACTATAATAATTTAATTTGTTATCCCTATAAAAAATAGCAATGAAGCAAAATTATGGTTCTGTTATCACCATATTAAGTAACTGACGAGTCAGTATAGTGTGCTAATTATAATAACATTTATTATTTTGTCTATATTGTGTGTGACGTGTTTAAAGTTAAGGTTGTTGCCAGGGCCAGCGCTATGGACGTTGGTGTGCAGTAGACAACATTCCTAAAATATAGTTAAGCCCCGTTCACACCGCCAGCAACATTGTCGTTGATGTCCCTAGTCCCTGTACTGTGAAGTTGCTAGTGGGTGATACTACTGCTGTCTCTTTTACATTATTGGTGGACTGCACATCTGGCCATAGCTTTAGAAAATCAGATCACAGGTGCGATGTACTGCCAGTAAAACGATATCATTCAAACGATGAAAAGATATCATTCTAATTTGAAAATAAATCCATTCTCTTGCCTCTAAAAATTTACATTCTGCATAGGAGAGTGTTTTTATATTACATGCAGCAGTGATTATTGCATCATTTTATTAACAAGATGAACGATCTGCCAATGTATGAATCAAATTCACTCAATGTTTCTGACATATTTCTCCACACATCATTTTTTTTTATATCCATGCATGCGAGTACAGAACAGTGAAATCCCTCATAACATTATAACTTCTCCTCTGTCTTGCTTGCACTCACTCCAGTATCTCACAGGAGATGGATGACGTGAGCTCTGCTGTCTTCACTCTCATTTGTAGTTGCTCCCGAATGCCACTCGTCATTTGCATGAAGTTAAACTTTTCTCAACTTTGTCGTGTCGCTCGCCACGCCCACGTATTGTGGCCCACGGTCTCTGTCGCTCATGTCGCCGGAAGTCGCTCTGCTCTCATTGAAAATGAATGACATCCTGTTGTTTTGTCGCTGTGTTGCTGGCAGTGTGAATGGAGCTTTATAAACTGCTTGTTGCGTGACGGAATATTCAACTTCGCAGCACAAGTACGGGGGTTCGAAACTCAGAAAAATATATTGGGCCTAATTCATCAAACATGAGCAGAAGAAATTTTTGTGTAAATGCATTCTCACTTAAGTTGTCCTCTTGAATCGAATGGGACAATTTAGGTAAGAATCATTTTACTAAAGATTTACATAAAATTTTTCTGCTCATGTTTCATGAATAGGGCCAATTTTCTTTTGCTTAAATCGATGATGAGTGATATGTCTTTATTGCATAAATACACATTTTACCACATAAATAATAACAATTGATATTGATAAGGCTATAAAAGCTGTTTTTGATTGTAATAGTTATTTCTAACATTTAAAACAAATGCAAAGACTTATTTTTTTCAGCATTGCAAGATTTTTATTTGTATATCCTTTCACAAATAGCCAGTTCGTGGCGTGGCAGTTCTGACACTGTGTCCGGTAAGATCATTGATGGTCATTTGGTCTTATAATTTGTATTATACATGGTGTTTTGTATTATACAACTGTGGTTGCAAATTGACACACCAGTGCAACAGGGGGTTTTCTGAGATGTAGCACGTTTATTGTGCTGTTGCCATTCATTTATTACATCAACTGCTTGACCATAATAGCCTAGGCCTACTGTCTCTCATTTATTTAAGCATCATTAAAATAACCCAGTTTTGTGTTTATTTAATTGTCCGGTTGTTTCATTATTCATATGAATATTTCAATCATAATTCATATAATGATTATTTTGACATATTACGATTGCGATTTGAACTATGACGTTATAAACATTTTAAAAAAGTTATAAAAACATATTAAAACAGCAAAAATTAGAAAGTGATCCCTTTTGTCTCCAAATTAAGTCATGTTTTGCTTATGCTCTCTCAGTAGAAGTAATTACTTCTCTTAAACAAGAGAGTGTGAAGAAAAAAGTTTTCTTTGCATTCACATTGTTGCTTGAACATAAAGGTGGACTTTATGAAAAAACATTAATATGTTTACATTCCTGATTTTGTTGCTTTTGTTGAAGCTTTTAAGAACATGTATTCAAATCTTGTTAAAGCTTCAAACTTCTGAGTTTTCAGCAGAGTAGTCTCACAGCCTCAAACCCTTAAAAAGTATGTCTGTTTAAAATAAATTAGAATAAATTACTGTTTTTAGAAAACTGTGCTGATGTGCTTAAAAAGTTTTGAAAGGTTGTTAAAGGGGTCATGACATACTCTTTTTTTATTTTTTTATTTTTTTAAATAATTTTATGATCTGCCCTGAGGTCCACTGATAATGTTAGTAAAGGTAATTTTTTTGCACCAAAGCAGTCATAATTTAGTAATATATGATACATTTCCACCCTGTCTCTGATCCTCTGTCTGAAACGCTAAGTTTTGGCCTAAGCGCCTCCTTACAACTTATATGTAAACACTCACTGTTGTAGGAGAAGAATGTTGACACAAAGTTTTATGAGTTTGAATGAGACTCTCGCAGAAGTTTACGCGAGGGTAGCGCTTGGGAGAGAGAGCGCGAGGGGAAGATAAACAGAGATAAACATATATATATATATATATATATATATATATATATACTTACTGTAAGCCCAACAGTGCAATAAACAAACAGTCATGACATTTGAAACATTCACAAATGAAACTGGTTACTTACCATTTTGCGATCGGGCCCAAATTTTCACTGTCACTCACTCGACGTTGTGTCGATGTAGTGACACTAGGGGTCACTCCTGGGAGCCCCAAACACCTCTGCTTTTTTTTAAAAAGGCCAATGGGAATTGGTGAGTGGAATTTGCATGCCACTCCCCCGGACATACGGGTATAAAAGGAGCTGGTATGCAAACACTCGTTCAGATTTTCTCTTCGGAGCCAAGCGGTTTCATTCAGTGCACTGAATACAATTCCTCCAAATTCACCTCCTAAAACTGCTGGATTTACGGCACATTTCAGCGGCTTCTCCCCCTCTGTGCCTATGGAGTACAGAGAACGCCCCTGGGCATTTCGGCAGAGCGAGAAAAGAGACTATATTCTAAAAGAGTATATTTTCATTCACAAAAAGAGCGGCACACACGGAACGTCTTTTTAAAGATGACTTTCCGTTTGTGTATTATTCCTGGTTGTGGTCGTTATCTCTCCGCTTCTGATGGCCACGATCGCTGTCTTATGTGTCTGGGCGCTGCCCACACGGAGACATCGTTCGTGGATGGGTCATGTCCTCATTGCGAGAACATGACCATGGTAACGTTGCGGTCACAGCTTGCTTTCAGCTCCCCCACTCTTACTGCCCTCGATGGTGGAGCGGCCAGGGGGTATTCGGTGATCCCCCAGGTGGATAAGGCACTCGCAGTGCACTTGTGTCCGCAGAGCGCCGCCACCTGGCATGGGCACCCGAAGCTCCCGTCCAGGGCCTGTAGGTTTACGTCGTCCCTGATGACTAGGGCCTACGGTGCCGCTGGACAAGCCGCCTCCGCCCTGCATGCCATGGCTCTCCTGCAAGGACACCGAGCCAAGGCGCTAAAAGAGCTGCATGAGGGTAGTTCTGACCAGGGATTGATGCAGGAACTGCGCTCGGCGACCGACCTCACTCTCTGGACGACGAAGGTCACGGCGCGGTCTCTCAGGCAGGCGATGTCCACCCTGGTGGTCCAGGAGCACCACCTTTGGTTCAACTTGGTTGAGATGCGAGAGGCTGACAAGGTTGGCCTGTTCGGCGACACCGTCGAGGACTTTGCCCAGCATTTCTCAGCGGTGAAGAAGCAGACGGAGGCCATACAACACATCCTGCCCTGGCGCGGCTCAAGACCCCGCACCCTGTCTGCTCGTCACCAAGGGTGTCCTCCTGCAGCAACAACACCGGCTCCGCCGCAGCCTGCCCCCGTGGCCCAGCCCCGGCGTGGAGCCCAACGCAGGAAGCAGACACCACCCATCTCACGGCCGGGCGCTAAGAACCCGAGGAAGGCTTCGAAGCGCCCCTGAGACGGGTGACCTAGGGGTGAGGAGACCTGCTTCTCTGGAGCTGGTGAACAGACCACTCCATCCCCCGGTGGAGGGCCGGGAGGAGAATTCTTTGTTTCATTTTTTGCCGCATGCCCAAGAGGCTGCGGTACCCAGAAGTTCAACAAAAGAGTGGTTTTCTCGTTTCCTGGTTCACATCTCCTTGAAGTGGTGTCTGTTCGCTAAGTGGCGTTCTTCCTGATGCAAAGACCCCCAGAGATGCGCAGTCAGATTGGTGCTTTCCTTCCTGCAGGAGAGGCTGGAGGGGAGGCTGTCCCCCTCCACCTTGAAGGTGTTTCACTGCTGATGTAAAATTGTAGAGGGATATTTGATATCTTAAATAGTGTTGCCATGGCAACACATTAATTGTTGTTATTCCTTTCTTCCTATATTTGGATGTAAACTTAAATGGTTGTAACTCCTGAATGCTAGGGAGTACAGGCCTAAGCCTGGTCTCTTTTTAAAGAAGACACTTGGCAATTTATTGTGCAAGTGAAAACAGTTTTTAAAGTGAAATAAATATATTATAGAATTATAGAAGTTTTAGTTGATTGTTATGAAAATATACTGCACAAACGTTTTATATTTTTATATAAATATACTAAAAATATCAACTGAAATGTAAAATATTAGAAAATCAAAGCCACATGTCTAACCCAGATCAGATCTGAAATTTTAGGTCGATATACAATATATAAAAAAAATGACCTTTTGGTGGCAGTTTTTATTCAGACGCAGTACCAGAAATGTCAAATAGAGGACAGCCAATTGGCATAAAAACACAAAGGAACCAATGCCACTTGCCTGACCATGTCCTAATATCAGTGTGGGGCGGTACGCAATACTTGCACTTCTGTAATTTACTCTACCGTGTGCAGGTGTCCTGAAAATATATGCTACCTATCAGGATGTGCTACCAATACTATAATCACAATAGGGTTTGGGGTAGGGCTTAGTACAGCCTCACACCCGTATCACATCGCAAGCTTGAGCGATATGTGAGCATTGCGTCAGCTTAACTACAGCGTAACTGCAGCTTCAGACTCGACAGGGCTTTCACTCTGGAAGTGTTTCTATAGCGTCACAGCAGCAGCTCTATACAGAAAAATACTGTGATTTCTATGTTACTAAGGTAAGTATTTATTTTAATAAAGATCATAACTTATAAAATGGTTATCAGGAGTGGGTCATTGATTAGTATTACAAACTTGATCGTCGTGAAATCTTATTTACATGAGGTGGAGGACCACATTTGCATCTAAAAGGTAAACAATAGAGCACTTTGTTCTTCTCCACCTCCACAATCAGTCTGGTATCATTCATTGTTGAACACGAATGAGATAAATTCTGAATTTACTGACGTCTTGGTCTGTCACATGCATGTGTTTACAAGTGAAAGCACACTCAGCTGTAATTTGGTATTGCTGAAGCCTATAAACCTGTTCTATGTTTAACAGTACATAAAAGTTTTTTGTCTCATATTTTCAGGCTCATAAGTTGTAATTTACTGTAGTTTTAAATGATAAACTGGACTTCTGATTAAGATCTATAATTAACATATTTTAAATTGGGATAAATTGTTAAATCTGGAATTTTTCATTTGATTTTCAGATATGCTCTAATTCATACAGTATAAAGACACACTATACTACTAATATAAGCTTATTCTGTGCATTGTGTACTTTTTTGTGTCAAATCACATTCATTTGATCCATCAACAGTGTGCGGTCACTTTAATTGAGCGGCGCAGCAAAAATGGACTCTGAGCCGAAACCCCCACTGCACTGCAGCTCACGCTACGTTCTGACGCGCTGCTGATGCTTCCGATGTGAATGCTCTAATTTATTATTATGGATGGTGAAAAAAATACGCTCTGCTCATGTGCCGATCACGCTTGTGATGTGAAACGGGCATTACACCATATCACACTATCTGATAGTTATGCTGGTAGCACATTCTGATAGGTATTATCTGGCTGACAAGGTGTGCTACCTAGGTTTTTAGCACCATTAATGCCGTTGTAGTATATACCAACAGGTTCTCCCATGCCTTGAGATGCTACCCAAGTTTAGGCTTTACACATTATTGTTTAAACTGCTGGTAGAACATCCTGAACAGGTAGCACAGATTGTCTAAACCGGCAGTTTTCTTGCATACTACCACTTTTCAGAGTCTCCCTGTACGATGTAATGTCTTTATTTAATGTAAGTCAGTGATTTGATGAGGCCAGCCAATCACTTTTATCTGGCCTTCCAAATGATTTTGATAATACGCGACGGTAAACATCCGAGCCCTCTCTGCATAAAACTCAGTGGTGAGTTTAACAACACTCAACACATGCAACAACAGCATCAGCGGTCATCAAGCTATCCATGGTCCAGTTCCAGACCAGAGCGCACATGTTTAAGCTTGTCTGGGCATAGTTAAATTACACTCTTCCAAAACATGAACCAGCAACTTTTAGGTGAGAGCATTTTATTGCATCTTATTCAATCAAATGTATTTATGTAAATTGTTTATCCGCTGGGTGCATTCAAAAGTACAGACTTAAAAAATGTCAAAGCTGTTACAGAAGTGATGTCAGCTCATATGCACAACCTTTTTCACAAAATATAAATCTATGATGAAAACCGAAGCTTCAAAGAAAATACACAGGAAAATGTGCATTTTATTCTCAATTCTTTTCCGTAGTGCTCGTAAAAAGATTATGTGAAGTGTCACTGAACTTGCCTATGCATAAATCCTGACAGTGTTTAATTGCATACAGGTGTGTGTCAGCGTTCACAATCCTGAACATCATCAAATCAGTTTGTTCATCGTTTCTTATGATTATTTATTTTCTGCACAAGTATATGGCTCCTGTGTGCAAATTCATTTGTGCAGGTCTAAATATTCTTCCTCAGATTTCATAAACAATAACCCTACATTGTATGTTTTTATTTTCAAAGTAAAGTTAACCAAAACCTATTTGTTAGTTGAGGGTGTGATGTTTGTTCTTCAGCCAGATCTTAAGGAATTTACAGCCAGACTCAAATGTTAATTAAATACCCCTTATAATGTAATTACATACTATTTTAATGTAAATAAATGCATAATATTAACAGTTTTATTTTTGTTTTGTCAAGGAGTGTACCTGCACTTTTTTCTTCCACTTCAAGCACTGAGAACAGTAGTACAAAAAGATCAGATATGTGAAAGCTTTTTCTACTCCTCGTTGGGGATTCATGAGACTGTCACCACATTATGCCAAGACATTGAAGATGCTAAATTAAGAACAGATTTTGTATATATCGAACGGTGTTGCCATGGCGAGGCATTAAATTAATAGCGAAAAATGGGAAACAGGAAGTGTCTCAATCCTCTGTATGCAATGTGTGATTTAGATCAAAATTGAGATGTATGTTTAATATTGAGGGCTAATCACATGGATGTGACTATTTGGGTCACCATTATAGTGCCACCACCTGGCAGCAGGAAGTGTGGCTTTTAAAACGGACTTTAAAATAGTCTTCTTATATTTACCCAAATTGCTTCAAAATTGTTTAGAATAATGTCAAATGCCAAATGCATGTGTCCACCTTGCAATGTTTTCCGAAAGCCACCAGGTGGAAATGGACCCATGGTGCTTGGGCCCATCATCGCTGCTTGCTGCTATATTTTCCGTTGGCTTTGTTTGTGTTCTTTTCTCCCTCAAGGGAGTTTAATTATGTTTAATTTTCTATTTTACATAAAAGCTCATTGATGCCATCTGCGCTTGGGTCCTTCCTTAAAACACCCCATTCTGTGACATAAAAAAATAAAAATATATTGGAGTCTATTTTAAACCTTCATTTAACAACTCAAATATTTAAAAGATTGTTTCACTTTCATGGTAATTATGAAAGACATTACAAATAACATCTCTTTTAAAGAGAAAATAAGTAATAACTTCATAGTTTTACACTTGTGCTCATCATCTAACGACTTGAGAGACTTCAGAAGACATGACAACGTTTCCGGTAAGGGAAAATAAGTGAGCAAAGATGCTCCTTGTTTTTAATGGTGCATTGTGGGATTTTTTAAGAAAGCGAATGTTTCAGTGCACTGGAAAGATTTTGCGAATGAGACAGCCCTAAAAATGGCAGACTCACTTATCAGTGCCCTGACTACTGAACTAGGGAGCTGACTGAGATGCACCCTGGGTCATTTTCTGATCCCATTCCCCCTCTCACGTCCCTGTCCGTATTTACTTCCCAATAAATAAAAGCTAAAAATACCAAAAATAAAATGTAACAAAAAAAAAATAAAATAATAAAAAAAGAAGAAGAGAGGCAGAATACATTTTTTCTATTGAATTCCAATTAACAATACAACAATTATATACAAGATTACAGTTAATGGATGCTGCAATAGCATAGCATAAAATACTTCGAAAAAGTCAATTTAACACTCCAAGAGCAGGCACTGGTAAACTACAATTAAATATTAGCCAAATATAATATAATAAGTTGAAAAGGTTGCTTGTAAAAATGTCTATATGTCTATTCACATGCCTATTTTTGAATGGACAACAATAGAGAAAAAATCTTTCAGCCAGATGGTGTAGTTTCTACATTTACCAGCAGAGGTAAACTGGACCATTCTAACCATTCCAAACCTTGACTTCCTGTTTTCAATGGTCCCTTTTTTCATTAGGAATAAACTTTTGAGTTCTGAAACTTACTTAAACAGTATGATTTATAAATACTATAAATAATAGCATTTATTAATCTCTGTTAATGTTAGTTAATAAAAAATAAAATAAAAAAATTGTTCATTGTTAGTTCATAGTGCATTAACTATTGTTAACATATACAGCTTTTGATTTTTAAAATGTATTAGTATATGTTGAAATTAACATTAACTAAGATTAGTAAATGCTATAAAAGTATTGTTCATTGTTAGTTCATGTTAACTAATGTTGTTAACTAATGTTAACAAATCAAATCTTGTTGTAAAGTGTGACCGATATTTTATACAAAAAGATCAAGAATTGGTTTGTTTTGTTATGAATGGACCTAATTAAATGACTTATCATTGGGGTATTCTGTTAAAGCAGAAGACTGCTTTAAAGGTGCATTCAGTCATTTTTCCATCAATACATTTTTGCCCCCAAAAGATTCAATAGTACTTTTGAAAAATAGGTTTAAAATTATGTTCACTCACATGAGATGAAGACTCCAGTCATGTCAGTAGCCTCATAAAAGCATTTTTATTTTACATGGAGCAGATCGTCTCATGGGGCCGACATGTGGAGATCGCAATACGAGAAGAAATTTTTGTCGCTTTTAATTATCCTGATGTTACTGGAGGTGTTTGCTTGCAGAATAAATTAATGAACAAGACTGCTGACTGTGAACAGGGCATTTCTATAAATGGATAAGTAGATGAGAACGTTTGCATGATTGAGAAAAAAAAAAATACTTATTGCACCTCTACAGAAGCAAGATTCCATTTCAAAAATATGTTTTGCTATGAGTCAAAGTGACAACAGAGATCAAAAGCATTTTTGACTCCTGTTGTGTCACACAACTGATTCCTATTCATGACACAACTACAGTGACAGAAATTGATCTGAGGTCAGTGTTACTGTTACTGATCCCTCTCAGCTTTAACTGCTCACTGCTGATCTGAGGTCACTGTGTGTGTTCTGTCTGTTTAGCTGGAGCTGCTTACGGCTGTTGATATGTTGATAGGAGGAGACACACACAAGCTTGTAAACTCTACAATTCACACTGCTGACAGAAAGCTCACAGACTCTCTATAAACATCCACAGCATGAACCTTTTAATGCTTCATGTGTTTGCTGTCATATTCCTCAGTGTTTCTGAAATCCATTGTAAGTCTCACCCTAAACCTTCATGTGGATATCCTCCTTCCCAATGGTGCAGGTCTTTGGAGATTGCTATAGAATGTGGGGTAAGTCTGGAAGGCTGTTTGAAGTCTTGAAATAGTTAAATGGTAATTGTTTATTTGTGTACATATGGTCATTTTTTTTAAAGTTTTTCAATGATTGTTAGTAATTTAAATTTAATATTCACTATCAATCAAAAGTTTGGACACACTTGACTGAATTTATGTTTCTCATGTTGTTAAAACCCTTTTTGATCTGAAGGCTTGGTTTTGTAGACAAATATAAATTGTGCCTATGTATGAATACATTTACAAAACTATTTGCATAAGGCATTATAGCTGGTGTTTATTTGCAGTATGTTCCTGACTGTTTGGAATATTGACTTTTATGGAATATTGCACACCATACATTGGTCTTGAATGAACCTGTTTTCAGTGTCGATTTCAAAGGCTCTCTCTGTGCTTTTAAATTAGAGTCATGCTTTAAAGCACACAAGCAGCTTCCAATTAGACTGGGCACGAGGTATTCCCTTCATATGTTTGATAAGTCTCCTCATGTCTACAAATGTTCTTTCTTATTTAGTGGGTTCAGTGTGAGAGGTTTAGCCTGTAAATAGTTGGCCTGAAAGTTGGATTTAGAGAAAACAATGAATATAATCAATATTCAAATATTCAAATTTAAGGGTAAATCAAGCATGCAATTACAACAACGCGTGAACAAATGCATGAATTCCGGCACTAGCCTACTGTTCACACTTAAGTCATATTGCAAGAAATGGGATGCACACTTGATTTATTGCCACATATTAAAATAGCCCAGATTGGAATTGAGATGTTGGATTCAATGTGACTTTTGCTGTTCACACTGCCATCTAAAAAAAACAAAAAAAAACAACAACAACCCTGTATGTGTCATGTGAGGGGGGATTTGGGCCACATTCAACTGAGGTGGGAACGTAGCCTTAGATGCTGTCTAAATAGTGAAATTTAACTTCTTACTTTTTTTTTTTTTTTTCATAATGTTGTCACACCATGTTTTATTATTCTGTATGTATTATTTGCAATGTATTGTTTGTGGTAGGTGAGGAAACAGTGTATGGAATTGAATGCGACCCGGCCAGACCCATTGGTTCCTCCCGTAGAGGTTACTCTGTACTATGAGAGTCTGTGTCCTGGAAGCAGAGCTTTCCTGACGGAGCAACTCTTCCCAACCTGGACTTTACTGAAAGACATAATGAAAGTTAACTTGGTGCCCTTTGGAAATACTGAGGTACAGATCTTGTAGGCAGATCTTGAGGCAGTGGTTTGTTTGGATGTCATTATGGACATAATATTTGAAGCATTTGTTACACTACATAGCCAAAAGTATGTGGACACCTAAACACTATACCCATATGTGGTTATTTTTAGAATTAAAGTAGTAGTTCATCCAAATATGAACTTGTTCAAGTCATTCAACTTGTGTTATCTCAAACTTACATTAGTTACTTTCTAGAGACTCCAGGCTGTGAAGCTCCATAAAGGACAAAAATCACCAAAAGACCACATTGAAATTTGTCGAAATTACTCTTGCACTATTTTCCAAGTTTTTTGAAGCTATATGATCACTTATTGTGATGAACAGACCAAAAATGTATGTCGATATTTACTCTCAAATCCTCAGATCAGCTCCTGTATACAGCACCCAAATCAAACATTGGAACAACGTCAATAATAACAAACCTGTCCTCCATACCAGACCCGGTAAACTAGTTTATAGTGCAATCCCATGGGAGTGCCACATTGAAAGTCACTGACCCCTTTGGTATGACTCATTCTACTGAAAATGTTTGAGAATGAATGGCTGTATGCTTAATGTTATGCAACTGTTAGTAATGGATGTAGCTGGAAAAAGCCAATCATGCAAAAGCTGATATTTAAGAAAAAAACAAACAAAAAAATTAAATACTTACTCCTGTCCCAGCTTAAAATGCAAAGACAACTAAGTAACCCATTCTTGGTTGATTTCCTCAAAACGTGTGAACACCGTGGCTCTGTGGCAAAATCAGAACATTGTTTTTGAGTTTCCAGCCAAACACGGCACCATTTATTTAACCAGTGGTTTGAGTTTGGGGTGGGACTATCTGTTTGATCAACCAACAGCATGCATAGGTAGTATTCAGAGAAAATTGTTTCAAAACAATATTGTTGTTGTTGTTGTTGTTTTGTAATTCTTGATGCCACTAGAGGCGCAGATATGAAACATTTCAGGTGTAGTTAGAAGGCAGTGTCCACATACTGTATGTATGTCACTTGAGCTGTGCTGATTCTTGGCTAACTTGTATCTTTAGGTGCTTCCTGAACAGAATTCATTCTCTTGTCAACATGGAGAGTCAGAGTGCTACGCTAACATGGTGGAGGTGAGTTTGTGAGCTAACACTATTTTAAGGCATCAAAGTTGTGCTCCTGAGATGAAGACTGTTTAAAAAGGTAGGCAGCAACCTAAATGATAAACAGATTTCTCTCTTTATACAGTTTTGGAACACATACTTAACATATCTTCCTTCCTTTTACAGGCATGTGTTTTACATACAGCTGGTCATGCTGCATTGCCCGTCATTTACTGCATGGAGTCGTCTGCGGATGTACTAAAATCGGCTAAGCCTGTAAGCATCCCTCTGAGCCAGCTCTACTGTCCATCATATGTACTTATTATTGCAGCCAATTTCTGGAGCTTTATTAAGGACTGGAGCCCTCCCCTAAAAAACAAAAACAAAAACAGCTTGACATCCTGTTCTTAGCTGGCCCCAAGCTGGTTTCAACTGATCAAGCTGATCTGGTTTACTGTTTTTAGAGGGGTTTAGGGTACTTATCAACTGGTCCGGCTGGGAGACCAGCTGGCTGACTGGCTGGTTTAACATGTTTTTTTCAGCAGTGTCATGACTCCATTGTTCCTTTCCCTAGTGTTTGCAGCTCGGTGCACCATTAGTTAAATGGGGAGCCATAGAGTCCTGTGCAAGAGGACAGCTTGGCCACAGATTGATGCATGAGAATGCAGTGAGGACACAGGCTCTCAAACCAGGACACACTCATGTGCCCTGGGTCACGTTCAATGGGGTGAGGCCTTATCTGAGCATTTCCATTCATCTCTGTCTCTTTCATAATGATAAATGACACTAACACTTCTATGTTCAAAAGTTTGCACTTTAAATTTATTTTCCTTTTTCAGGAATACACGAGTGAATGGGAAGACAAGGCTATGTCCACTCTCTTCAGCCTTGTATGCAAATTGTACAAAGTATGTCCATCTTTCTTTCATTTGCCCATTATCTAGGGTTGTCATGATACCAACATTTTAGTAGTCAGTATGAATACCAGGAAAATTTCACAATGCTCAATACTGATTTCGATACCACCGCAAAAATGTATACTATACTATTGAACACACTTTTTTTTTTAGCCTATTAAAAAAGTTAAATATCAATGTAAATAATACATTTAATTTTTTTTTTTTTAAATCCTTCGTGTTTTTGAATTAAAGATGCACTCAGTAACTTTTGCCTTTATGTCATCTTGGACTTACACTGACACCAAGCGGCTTGGATGCAGCATAATTTAAAATCAATAGTTTTCAGTTTCAGATGCTTTTGTAGAAATTTAGTATTCACAGTCAGCCATGATTACTTTAATCAGTGAGTGAGAGTGTCAGATAATAGGACAGTTACTGAGATTAAGCGAGTAGTATTCGGCTGGTCATGTGATTCTAACATAGCAGCCCCCATGTGCGGACCCTCTCCGTGTAGAATAAAACAGCTTTTATAAGGTTTCTGTTATGACTGGAGTCTACATTTTAATGTGAGCGGTCATGATTTCCTACATATATTGCAAAATTACAGTTCTTGTCTTTAGGGCTTAAACTTTTTTAATGAGGAAAAAAATTACTAAGTGCATCGTTAAGTAAACATTGCTTCAAGTTTTTCAAGGCCCTATAAAACATTTTATTTTTCCCAAATCTTGTGTTTTATTTTATTTTTTTGTGATTAACATTTTTATTGATTAACACAACAAACAAAGCAAAACATATATATACAGAATCAACATTTAACCCCAACTACCACCCCTCCCCCTCCCAATCCCCAACCCTCAACAAACACCCCTGTGGTCACACATGAGCACATACACACACAAAAAAAACACACAAAAAATAACTACACCTCTCTCTCCACTGCCCCACCCCAAGAGCCCTCCAAGAACGCCAAATATTTGCCCCATTTCCCAACAAACAAATCCAAATTCCCCAGTCTTCTAGATGACCCTTCTTCGAAAGCCGCCACCCTCCCTATCTCCGAGCATCACTCCTGAAATGGGGGCGCTCCAACTGACTTCCATCCCCTTAAAACAACTTGTCTGGCGATCAAGACACTGGTTAGGACCCAATTTTTTATGTGTTTATTCTCTATATTGATGACCGCCCTATCACCTAAAATACAGAGTCTGGGGCAAAATGAAATTTGAGTACCCAATACATCACACATAAAACTCTGAACCTTCAACCAAAATTCTTGGATCTTAACACACCACCAAAAAACATGGGTTGTGTCTCCTGATTGGCATCTTTAACACCAAGCCTATACAATCTAGAGGGGGTCCAATAGAATCTATGTAAAATCTTGAATTGCAAAAGGCGCACTCTTGCATCTCTAGATGCAGACTTTACATTTTTTAGAATCCTAGCCCACACTCTCTCCTCCAATACCAAGTTTAAAAATTTCTCCCATAATCTCCTGATAGAAGTTAAAGCTCCACCCCCCAGACTCTGAATTAGCAGGGAGTAATACACTGATGCCTCATGACCTTTTCCAAAAGCAGTAATTACCACTCCCAGTGTATCTGCCGCTTTAGTGGGTGTGTGCTACTCCCAAAAATAGTACAGAGCAGGTGGCGCAGCTATAAATACCTAAAGAACTTAGATCTGGGAATGTTAAACTAAATTTTCAAAGGCTTTCAAAACTCCATTCTCATATACTGTAGGTCACCACGTGTATTACAATCCACTCTGACGAGCAGAAAGGGGACTTATTAATACATAATTCTGGGTTCAGCCATATGCTCGAGGCAACATTTAAATAAATGTCCGAATTAAATACTCTGGACACTTTTGTCCATCTCGAGTGCAAATGCGAGATAACAGGGTGTAACTTAACTTCTCTGGTTAGTTTAATAGAAAGGCTTTGCAATGGCGAAATAGGGGCAAGAATTTCCTGTTCAATACAAAACCAGGGAGGGGCTCTCTCAGATGGAAGCGACCAATGAGCCAAATGTCTGAGACCAAATGCAAAATAATAAAACAAAATCTTGGGTAGGCCTAGCCCACCTTTGTTAATCGGCCTATGCAACTTACTGAAATGTAATCTGGGACGTTTACCAGTTTTGTTTTGTAGTTTAATTTAACTTCAGCAATAAAATGGTGTCTAATGAAATGAATTCATAAAACTTTTGTCAAATGAAAATAGAACAATTGCTTTTCAACATACCCTTGCATTTTTTTTTTTTTTTTTATGAAATAAAGTGATTCTGTAAAGATCCTCACAGCATAATCTAAAACAGAACATAGGTCTTATTTGTTGTCAAATAAAGTGCTGCACAACAGAGCGTCACTTTATAAATGAAAACATTGATAACGTTTATTTAGTATAACAGCACTCTTGGTTTTGAGATATTGCTTAAACAGTATTATAATTATTTTTATTGTGAATATACATTTTTTGTGAATATTAAATTTTGCTATGTTGTATTAACATAATGTATTTCTGATGCAAGTTGAATCAAGCTTTTATGTTGACGTGAAGGTAGATTCACACATCCTAATAAGCAGTTGTTTAAAGGGCCCATTGTGAATATTAAAGAGCAAAATGCTGCAACATAATTATTGTATATAAACATAGTGTTTAGGCACTACACGTGCTTTACGGTGACTAAGTGTTCTGTTCTGTCATCTATTACAAAATGCACAGCTCGCATTTTGCTCTAAATGCGGTGACTTTAGCATATGAGTGGCTTCACACATTCACTGTAAAGTGCGCAGCACATGCAGGCAGTAAATTTATTTAATTAACATACTTTTGTGGGTTAAGTCACACTAGGAACTATCATGAATTTAATTAGCATGACTGTGCATTAATTTCTTCCCAAATATGTAAAATTTGGTGAGCATTAGAAAGCAGTCTTGTGTCAGTCAGACAGTGCATGGGTCTCAAACTAAATGCTTTGTACAACCGGTACTGCATAAACACTGGTATCGTGGCATCTTTTTTTATTTTAGTGTCGACTTGGTACCGTTTTTGACATCCTTACCATTGACATACCATTTCTGGTTACTGAACTAGCTGAAATATTGCAAATGTTCATCAACAGAAAACGCAGTTCTTTAAGGAACTTTGTTTCAAACCTTGTGTACTTCTTTCACAGGGAATAAAGCCACCAGCCTGCACTGGAGCCCTGAAAAAACTGAACCGAAGCTTTTGCTATAAGGAGTGAGGAATGCTACACATTAGTTTTTGTGTTTAGAAAAAGCTAAATGTATAATGCTGTAGCTTAAACAAACTTTTGTTAAATTAAAGGTTAAGTGTGTAATTTCTGCTCCACTAGCATCACCAAATGGAACTGCAAATATGATGACTGTTTTCAAACATATTTTCCTGAACACTCCCCTGTCTTCCATTGGTCGGGTGAACATAAAGTCCAATCCTAAACTCACAGTTGAGCCAAAGGACTACTTGCAAAACTGCTTCTGCTTTCTACTTAGTGCGGCTCAGGCGTTTCCACTAACAATGTTCAGCGCACATACATGCAGAGATTTATTCATGGGAAGGAAGTTTATTCCTACTTTTTAGGGCTGTCAGTTGATTAAAACAATAAATCCTGTTTTTGCACGTGTTTGTCTGGTCTCTCCTGTCACACATGGATCGTGTAGTTGTTTCATTCAAAGAGCGCAGATGCCCTTTTAAAAATGATTTGTGGTTAAATGTCTGCTGCAGACCTCTGTGTGAGGAGAAAAGTTTAAATTAATTAAAGCTTTGAAAACTGTTTTTCCACTGAACTTTGAAGACACTGTACACAGTAATGTTCAGAATATTTATTCTCATGTCTCTGAAATTGTCTGGACATTAAAATCACCTTCTGAACAATCATTTTAAGTGGTATTTCAGGAATTAGGCAACTACAGCACATTGTAAACTCATATAACCAGAAACTAGCAAACTGCATTATTTAAAAGGAGAAGTATGTCATGAAGCACACTGCAAGTAGTTCATATTGCTTTGGGCTGGTTGGAATCCTCAAAATAGCACAACAGTGTTTTGATAGCACTGCAGTCACAGTGTTTACACTTTTCAGGGGAATCGACCTTCTAATGCTTTACATATTGTTGTCTCTGCATATAAAGCAAGGATTGTTAAAAAGTTCATGCGTCACCTTTAAGGTTTTTGTGTGTGTGACTTGAAAAATTAATATTGTATCTTTACTAATGTAGCTATCCATTTAATTAAATTTACATGAAAAAGACATGTGTGGTTATATTGTAGTGTACTGTAAAATGTATTACAGTAAAATAAGTTTACTGTTTAAAAAAAAAAAAAAAAGAATATAGATGCAAGCAGCAATGCCACACTAAGCAGGACACAAAGAACACCTAGTCAAGTAATTTTTATTTGTATAGCGCTTTTCACAAGACACATCGTTTCAAAGCAGCTTTTCAGAAAATCATGCATTAACAAAAAAAATGAAACTGTAATATCTATAAAGTCTTAGAGTGATCATTGTGTAGTTTGATTAAATATGATTGTAAATTGTGTATAAAAATTAAATAAATATTAATTGTATTTAGAACCCCTGTAAGCAAGCTGTAGGCGACTGTGGCAAGGAACATAAAACTCCATAAGATGTTGGTAAATGGAGAAAAATAACCTTGGGAGAAACCAGGCTCACTGTGGGGGCCAGTTCCCCTCTGGCTAATCAGCATGAATATAATGCCAATATTAGTTATTTACGTGCAGTGCAGGTCATGGTTTAAGATTAGTAAACTAAGTGTTAAGGTCCAGTGTTTAAAAAGTTTAATGACTAATGTCTTTGAAGTCCATCCTGGATTAACTGCAGAAGTTCACATAGATGCATTGTCCTTTGTTAGTTGGCCGATGAAGGCTTTTGTTGGCAATTAAATGATAGTCTATGTAGTCCATCAATAGACAAAGGTGATGAAGGCAGAGATCAATGAGGTGCATCGCAGTTCAACCAGCAGGTCATTTCAGTGAGTTTCGGTGTGGTCAATCTTAAGTCCAAGGCTCAGGCAGTGGCATATGAAGTATCCTATGACTTTCAGTTGGAGTTGGCATCAGTGCATCCTCTGATGTCCATTGTAAAAGACTGAAGTGATGTCTGGCTAGCACCGGCTGCATTTAGTTGTCATCAATCAGAGACACATTGCAGCGGAGTCCGACACCAAGCAGGAACAGAGCTGGATCTGGCCAGCTCTGGTAACCTCGGAATATGAATCCCAAGTTTGAGACATGGAAACAAATAGAATAATATTAGCGTAGATGTCATTCAATTTTATGCAGAGTTATAGATCATGATAGATGTTTCTAGTTCCAGCAGACCTAACTAAAGCAGCCTAATTGTGAGTTGATGGATAAATTAGGTGTATGCCTGGCTAAATAGATGAGTCTTTAGTCTAGACTTAAACTGAGTGAGTGTGTCTGCATCCCGAACAGTGTTAGGGAGACTATTCCATAGTTCAGGAGCCAAATAGGAAAAGGATCTACCTCATTTTGTGGATTTTTATATTCTAGGAACTATTAACAAGCCAGAATTTTGTGATTGTAATGAACGTGATGGAATATAGCATGTCAGAAGGTCACTTAAGTACTGTGGAGCTAGACCATTCAAAGCTTTGTATGTAGTTAACAGAATTTTAAAATTAATATGAAATTTAACAGGTAGCCAATGTAATGACGATAAAATGGGGCTAATTGGTTATATTTCTTGGTTCTGGTCAGCACTCTTGCAGCTGCATTTTGAACCAATTGAAGTTTATTTACTGAACTTGCTGGACATCCTCCAAGTAATGCATTACAATAATCTAGTCTTGAGGTCATGAACACATTAATTAGTTTTTCGGCATCAGCAACAGAGAGCATGTGTCATAACTTAGCAATATTTCTGAGGTGGAAGAATGCTGTTCAACAAACATTGGAAATGTGATTTTCAAAGGACAGATTGGTATCAAATATAATACCTAATTTCTTTGCTGTAGAAGACGATGTAACAGTACATTCATTGAGAGTCAAATTATATTTTAGCGGCTTATTTTTAGAGGGTTTTGGTCCAATAATTAGTACCTCTGTTTTGTCGGAATTGAGTAGAAGGAAATTTCTGGCCATCCAATCTTTGATTTTTTTAATCTTTAAATGTATTTATTTTTTTTATTTTTTTTCAAAGTTTGAAAATCTAAATGATTTAATGAGGGGTTTGTGTTTGGTAGTTTGGGGAACAGACACAGTATCTATATGATATCTAGGTGATACAGTCTCTATGGATTGTAGTTTATGTGACCTGTGTGACGTCTCAAGGCAGCTAGCAGACGTTTGGATTAACCAGTTTGTCTGCTTCATGACCTGGGCCCCAATTAGTCAAATACTATCACTATTAAGACTATGAGCCAAATTACTAGAGAGGAGAGCGGCACCTTCCCTGGAGGGATGGAGTCCATCTGTCTTTAGCATGTCAGGTCTACCCCAAAAACTCTTCCAATTGTCTATAAATCCTATGCTATTCTCCGGACACCACTCAAACATCCAGCCATTCAGTGACACTAATGTACTATAAACATCGTCACCACAATGAGCAGGGAGGGGGCCAGAGCATATTACAGTGTCTGTCATCATTTTTGAAAATTCTCACACCTCTTTAACAATATCTTTAGTGATCTCCGACTGGCGAAGCCGGACATCGTTAGTGCCGATATGAATAACAATTTTTGAAAATCTACATTTAGCATTAGCCAGCACTTATAAATTTGATCGGATGTCAGACGCTCAAGCCCCAGAAATGCATTTAACGATGGTGGCTATTTCCACGTTCCTTACAATAGAATCACCAATTATTAAGGCTCTTTCAACATGATTCTCAGTGGGTGCATCAATGAGTGGGGAGAACTGATTGGAAACCCTAACAGGAATGGGAGAGTGGTGCCACTTTGCTGAGCGAATATGCCGCCGAGCATACCCTGCTGCTGGGGCTCTACAGATGGAACTAAAGTGTGCATGTTCCTCGCTGTACTAACCGCATCCGAAACAGTATCTACCGGTTTACTTTCTCACTGACCTCCACTAGAGTTCAGATGCATGCCTCTAACTCATTAACCTTCTCCGTCAGCCAGAATAATTCCTTACATTTAACACATGTATATGCCTCACTGCTGATGGAAGAAGCTATAGTAAACATGTGGCATGCAATGCAGGAAGAATAACATGAGCGGATGCCATGACTTACCACAATTGTTTGTTGTTGTTGTTATGATTGTTCTTGAGCAGGGAGGGTTTGAGATCAGTGTGGTTCTTGATCAGTAGATGTTTGAGATTGATGCTATAATCAGTGTAAAACAAAGTGGAGAAAACAAATGCACGCAGTTGAGATGCAAGATGTAGACAAACGGGAAAAGAAAAAAGAGAGAAAAAGGGTGCACGCGGTAAAATACATGCAGTTGAAACAGGAGAAAAGCATAAAAACCCAAAGCACATGGTAAAATGGCATGGATAAAATGATGAACATATAAGAATAAGCAACGCTAAGCAGGCTTGCAAGCTAAAAACACTCGTGTAGCATGCAGGCAGCAACCGGAACAGGAAGTGGATCAGAATTACACAGATTGAATATGACACGCAAAGCAAACCAACACCACTTCGCAAGTTGCCCCAGGGCAGGATCGAACCTGTACCTTGCAGCTTCACATTTCTGTGCACTATCTAGGACTAACAGCCACCAAAGAGACATACTAAGCTGAGAGTCAGCACAGCCAAGCACAGCAGCCACTCCAATCATAATTCACTTTTAAACAAAAATCAAAATTCCATTTCCAGTGGTTTGGAAAGATGATAATTTTTTTTAGGAGGAGTAGCGGAAAAAAACATACGCCACAAGCCAACATGGCGGCCACTGAAAATAGGTGGACTCCTAATGTAAGTAATGCATTAAAATCTGCTCATTGATACCCAGGATTTCTTCTTTTGCTTTGGCACATGAACTCAAGCTCAGCTAAGATTGAGAAAGGCAATACATCAATAGGTACGGTGAATCCTTGGAATCTCGCTGTGAAGATCTCATTGAGTTTACAGAGAAAGTCAGGGAAGTGAAGCTACTTCATTGTTAGGCAAAGATGTGCTATGTCAGTACGATCCGTTGATTCGACCACAGCAATAGACATATTCCCCTTTACAGTGGTTCTCAAAGAAACATTGTTGGCAAGCAGTTCCACTCTGTGAAGAGTCGATGTGTCAGATAAGGACAACTTTTTAAAAGATGAGATGACATGCACTCTCCTGAACCATTTTGACTTTGACTATCTCATCAATGACTGCTAGCATGCAGGTTTTAACAGTCTCCGACTCCAAGCAACACGCAGTGCAGTGATCGTTGCTCTCTCCTGCTCTGTATCAAAATGGCTTAGGAACTCACAGCTCCGCTGTAAAGGTGATATCAGTGATAGCAACCTCATTTTCCATTCTTCTGACCCCTCTGGAAAATTCTTTAAAAATGAGCAGAGTATCGAATTGTAGTGCCTCTTCACTAAGGCCACTGTTTTATTGCATATTAAACACATTAGTTGAGTACTAGTTGTGTTTGGTAATGTGAAAAAGTATTTGTCAGTTCATGGCCTACTTTACGTTTTTTCGGTTTTGATAATGACATGATGCTATTACATGTAAAGGCTATGCAAAGGTGTCACACTAAATTTTAAAACGGAATGATTGACCGTTGAATGCACATTCTCCTCAGCGCAAGGTCAGGCATTAAAGTTTTACAGCAAATAACAGTGCATAATAATAAAATGTATATTAAAAATATATTTTTCACTTTCATTGTGAAAAATCATTATTCCTGACAGATCTTTAAATTAAATTGATTTATTTAATGGCAAAATTTACAATCACGTGTTTTATCAAAGTGCACAATTATGACAGATATTGCACCCTTTTTTGCAAGCATAATTTTCTGTAAAGCTGCTTTGAAATGATATGTGTTATGAAAAGCGCTATACAAATAAAAATCACTTGACTTGACTAAAAGGAAACCCTCCTTGTGGTAAATATTTTGTCAACTTAAAATTAACATATTTTGGGATATGCTAGGATTCAATGGTACTAAGAAAATCAGGCAAACTTGCAAGGTAGTAGCAGCATCAGAAACAAATGCTCTAGAGATTTGTCAGCTTTTATTCAGTCAGAAAACTTGGATAACATTTTAATTGAAAGCCTGATAGACAGACACGGTGGGGAAATGTAAAAGAACCAAAAATAGAATTACAAGAATGTAAAGGACTACGCCACCCTGGTACTTTCACCCAGGGAATATACACAGACATGGAATTAAATCAATCTACAAAAAGATCACACAGGTCTGTGTCCACCAATGAAAGGAAAGAGGCATGTATACCAGTACAAAAATACATTTTTATTAATCACAAAATAATCAATAAAAGCAGTAAAAGCACTGGAATTGATTAGTTCATATCAATAACAACAATTAATTGCACAGTTACACTCACACTTTAACCCATAAAACACGAAACAGAGCTAAGGCTTACCAGCAGGGAGCAGCTAATTGTAGGCACTTTCTGCCTTGGAAAACGCCATAAATCACACATGCTTTACACACACACGCACGCACATTTGAGTGCCTAAGAGTGACATAGTGATGAGCACAGCACGCAGTGAAGAGAAAACCATCTCCAGACACAGGAGGCAGGTCTCACCCAGTGTGAAGTGCAGCGATTCAGTTGGAGTAAACTTCCGAGGTGGAAAAACAATCCCAATGGGAGGGGAAAATGCACTGGTGTAGCACACATCAAGATGGGGCAAACTGCAGTAAGGGTTCAGAGAAACACTGGCAGCTGGCAGCAGTCAATGGCAGCCAAAGGTACCTGCCAAAATAACAGGAAGTGGAAGGGGCTGTCGTTGGCTTAAGCCAGTCACTTGCATGCTTGAGGGAAGAAGTTTTTTACCTCCATAATAAAAGTGCCAATGTTATATTTGCTGAAAGCGCTAGCAAAAAGGTAAAACTGAACATGTTTTAAAATAAAATCAAGCTTCTGGAATGTCATCTTTTGTTTCCTTCAGTTATTTCATAAAATCACTGGGGACTGTCGTATCACTGGCGTAACAGCTTTAATCGAGGACTATATTTAACGTTACCAATTCAAAATGCAGCATATGGAAAGTGTTGACAACATTTCTAAATGTCTTTTGAATTCGTCATCCATGGAGGTATTTTAAGTGTAATTTTTTTATTTGTAATCATTTGTTAATTACTTCCATGGATGTATGGCTTTGGCCTTGTTGCAATTCTGGAATTTTGCTTGTTTTTTTGTTTTTTATTCATGCTTTGTCGTCACTCTCTCCCTCTTGCAGGCTAATCAACACCAGGTGTCTGCACTAATCAGTCCTTTGTTGGGATTGGTTGGTGGGGAGAGAGAAGCAGAATAAAGCCCTGTAGTCAACGTGTAGTTCTGGTTATTGAGTTGGAAGTAACTTGTTACTTTTGTGGACTGAGTGTGATTTCTGTCATTTAAGTTGTTAAACAGATCTTATTGCTTTTTTTTTTTTTTTTTTTTGTAGTAAATATTGTAAATAGTAAATTTTATATACAGAAGTTGTAGGGAGGTGGGAGCCATTTTGTTTAAATCTTTTTTTTCTCCTGTGTTTAGCTAGTGAGGGAGTTAATTTGTTGTTTATTTGCATTTTCTTTGTTAGGTAAGTTAGTTTTGATTCTCCCACTAGTAATTTTAATTTGGTTGTTTTGGCCTTGTCCCTTCCTGAAGCATTTGATACTTCCTTTCTTTTTCTGTTATTTGACTAAAGTATTATTTGATTTCTAAAGTTGTCTTATTTTTGAGTGCTGGGATGGGAGAAGGGAACTGTCCACAGATGAAACAAACAAATTAATAGAAACAAAACAGCAGTATTCTCCAAGGGGGGGATGCAGAAGGTGAACTCTGCAACTCTAGCCACAGAGGGAACACTTCAGCATGTCAACCAACTAAAAACTAAATATACTAATACAAAAATTCTATAACTGAAGACACTAAAAAATATACATACCATTATACATGGTTAAATCCATATCTTCAGAAGCGATATAAGTGTGTGTGAGAAACAAATCAATATTTAAGTCCTTTTTTACTATAAATCTGTATTTACACTTTCACATTTTGAAAGTGAAAGTGGGGATTTATGGTATAAAATTTAAAAAAAAAAGACATTGATTTATTGATCAAGCTATCATATCACTTCTAAAGATATGGATAAAACCACTGGAGTCTTATGGATTACTTTTCTGTGGCCTATATGTGATTTTTGGAGCTTCAAAGGTCTTGTCACCATTCACTTGCATTGTAAAGACCAACAGAGCTGAGATATTCTTCTAAAAATCTTTGTGTTCTGCAGAATTAAGAAATTCACACATCTGGGATGGCATGAGGGTGAGTAAATTATGAGAGAATTTGTATATTTGGGGTGAACTATCCCTTTAACATAAGATTTAAAATACCTGGGGATGAACAGCCAATGCAGCAGTTCTCAACACCAAAAAACATCTTTAGGTTTTGGTACAAGTAAATTTAACAACAGGCCATGACTTCTTAGCCAAACAGCTAAAGGGAGGTACTCTCGGATAACCCATAGGATACAGGACGGAGGGTGGAGTTGACGGCGATACAACCCCACTTGGCAGACAACAGCCCTAAATAGAAAGGCTGGAACACTGATAGGCCATCAATGAATGAAATAATTACCAAAACATTAAAAAAGGGGAGGTGACAGCCTATCCTGCTACACATACATGACAGACAGGGAGACAGACAGACAGATAGGGCAGGCTCTGCTGGGCTTGGATACTCTAGCTCACAAATGGCCAGCAAAACGCAAATATTTTGTTGCTAGTGACCCTGAAGTGGCCCATGAGCCTTTAGTTTCTGGAGCTGGTGGAGCTTTTGGATGCTCCCCTGTGGGAAATTCCCTTTATGAATGGGCCTGCTCTGGCAATCTAAAGCATACTTTCTTTGAAGACTGTGCTGCTACATACTTCGGCTTCAGTCAAAAGTGTCTTGGACCTTCAGACCTGGTTGGTCAATGACACTTGTTTAGAGTTTGGACCGGGCTTGTCAAAATCTGTTCTCAAGCCCAGAGAGGATTATGTGCCCTCTTTAGGGCTCAGGTTGTTAACCTGCAAGCATTCTCTCCTCCTCCCTTTGCTTCAGATGAGGCTAACAGGCTGCACATGCTGTGCACTATAAGGGCATTACGCATGTACATTGACGAAACGAGTCAATGAGTCTGTTCAAACGAGTCTGAACAGCTCTTTGTCTGCTTTGGAGGCCGTTCAAAGGGTTTGGCTGTCTCCAAGCAAAGACTTTCACACTGGGTTGTGGATGCCATTGTGCTCGCTTACGATTCGCATAGCATACGGTGTCCCATCAGTGTTGATGCTCAATTCACCATGAGCATGGCCTCCTCCTGGGCATGTCCTTAGAGGACATCTGTTTGGCTGCAGGCTGGGCTACCCCTAACCTCTTTGCCAGGTTCTATAACTTGGATGTTTCCTCACTCTCATCCCAGATTTGGCCTTTGAGGGAGAGTGGGTTTATCAATGTTTCACTACCCTGCTTGGCTAGTGTCATTGTTTGTCTAACTGGTCTCATGACTATGTCGTCTTCTCTCTTCTACACTATGGTTGCGAAGAGTTGTTATTTTCAATAGTTCACTTGTCTAACAGCAAGTGCTTTTGTATTAAATTCCTGGTCAATGAGCTTTATATCTCTACCCTTCCCACTGTGTGCAAAGTAGACTTTTCTGTAAAATGTTTCACTACCCAGAATGGCTAGTGTCATTGCTATATTGCTACCATGAATGGTTTATTTTTTCTCCCTCTTCCTTCCTATTTTTCAATACAAAGGGGAAGTTATTTCAATGCTTTTCACTACCTGTTGGATAGTGGACATTGCCTTTGCATGTGTGAATCAGTATAGGTTTTATGGTATAGGTTTCCCATAGCGTCAGTTACTGACGCATCATCGAAGTAACCGACTTGATGGGGGAACGTCTCTGTTACAACTGTAACCTTCGTTCCCAGAATGGAGTGAATGATACGCTGCATAATTTTGCTGCACTACTTTGCTGCACTACAGCAAATCTGCCATTCGTTATTTTCACATGCAAAGTAACTTTTGATTCGCCGCAAATGTTCGCCAGAAGTTTGAAGCTCTTCACCGGTAGTGGTGAACCTCTGGCAAACCTTTGGCAACAATGGACAATTTACTGCAGGTTTGCCGCAAAGCTCATTTGCATGTGAAAATTATCAGTGGCGAATTTGCGGCCAGTTTGCGGCAAATTTGCCACGAACTCTCGATTTTCGTAAGGGCTATTTATACCAACCCCTTATTTTACGTACTTGAGAAAGACTTGGGACATACTTTTACGTGTAATCTACGAAACCTTCACAAAGCCATTAAATACACAGATACAGCAAACACTAATTATATACTTTGTTATTTATCAAAAATAATATAATTATGGCTGCTTGCAACAATTTGTCAGGTCTCTCAGAGCACTCCCTATACATTTACAAATTTGCAAACAAATACTACTTTAATCTACATAAATAGTGAGTAAGCTATGTAGGCACTTGCATGTTTTTTTATGTGCTACTTTTTAAAGTCAGCATGAAATGGAAGTTGCGACCAACTTCCGTATTGTGACGTATTTCTGAGAGAAACAGATTATTGAACAAGAAAAAAAATGTAGGGCGGGGATTTGAGTTTATCCACTGGTTGTTGATTGGATTGTGAAAATATGTGCATTGCATAGCGGAATGGAGGCAGATCTGAATGCGAGTTTGCAGTGGACACACACACCCCTACCACCATGGTAGTAGATAACCATATGTTAAAGTTTTGAATCACAATACACTAAATATATGTGCATCCCAAGATAACTGCATTCAAAAATATAAATAAATTCCAGAGGCATCCGTAGGACTGTATTCATTAGTGATCACCTCAGCAATTCAGCTGTGAAATGTTTCGAACACAACTGCAAATTCGCAGTAATTTATTCCTCCACATTCAAAATGTAAATTCAAGCCAGCTGACCCGTAACCAAGGAAGTTTGGGTTAAGGAACGATAGTTTTGAAGGAAAGCAGACAAAAATGCACCTTGCCATCTTCACCAACATGCGATTGACACTTCGTTCAACTCTACACAAGGTTGTGGTATTTATAAGAAAGGGGAAGGGTTTAAACGAACTAAATGATTGGAGAAGTCCTGAATGCGTCACCAGAGAGAAGTCTGTCGTTTCACTGGAAGATCGAGTTATTACATTTTGATTAAAGATTACAAGGTCAAAAATAAAAAAATTAATAAAACATATGCATGGATGAATCGTTCACAATAAGATCAATAACATGCAATTAGAAAACAGATAGGGTGAATTTTCATTTCATGCCGACTTTAACAATGACAAGACACTGTAGGCTCTCTTGCGTTTCATTTCATGCAAACTGAGATTAACAATCTACCACAGTGCTCTTTAGATATTAAATATTCCAAAAAAAATTTTAATTGTATGTGTCAGTGTCTTAAATTTCTGTCACATTTCTTTTGAGGCAGAATATCATATGGGGGTGAACAAGGCCGTAGCAAGGAATTCTAGGGCCCATTTCATATTAATATGACATTTTACAATTTAAAATGTGTTGTGCCCCACTGGTCCTATGCATGGAGCTATAAAATACCTGGAGAGAGCTATCCGTTAGCATCCCCATTCATCTCTATGGCTGTGCTCAGCATGTGCAGGGTTCCAAATAAAATGGAGGCTGCCATCTTTACTCATGGGCGCTCAGTTCCGGGATCAGATGTTACATGACTGACCACTTATCAACGGGAATAGATAGGGAAAAATATAAATAAATTTCACGCTTTTAAGAGCCATTTAAAAACAATCCGTCACCGGATGAAGATGTACTATAATGTAATGAAATAATTTAGATTGAAATGGTTCTTGGAAATTGTTTTATTTTGTCATAAAACACTGCTACATTTGAATGGCTGTCTATGGAGAATGTCTCTGGTTACACATATAACCTCGGTTCCCTGAGATGAAGGTAACGAGACACTGCTTTAAGCACTATGAGGAAGTGTCCTTACACGATCTTGTTGAAACCCTTATACAATCACTCGACATTGCTGTAAGCACTATGGGGAACTATATTCCATCACGCAGCACTATGTGACATTACACTCCCAGAGTTATAACACTAAATAGATATATTCATAAGGAGCCACATGCCGATGACTTATAAGACATATTAAAGTGTACAGGTGCATCTCAATAAATTAGAATGTCGTGGAAAAGTTCATTTATTTCAGTAATTCAACTCAAATTGTGAAACTCGTGTATTAAATAAATTCAATGCACACAGACTGAAGTAGTTTAAGTCTTTGGTTCTTTTAATTGTGATGATTTTGGCTCACATTTAACAAAAACCCACCAATTCACTATCTCAGAAAATTAGAATACATCATAAGACCAATAAAAAAAACATTTTTAGTGAATTGTTGGCCTTCTGGAAAGTATGTTCATTTACTGTGTATGTGCTCAATACTTGGTAGGGGCTCCTTTTGCTTTAATTACTGCCTCAATTTGGCGTGGCATGGAGGTGATCAGTTTGTGGCACTGCTGAGGTGGTATGGAAGCCCAGGTTTCTTTGACAGTGGCCTTCAGCTCATCTGCATTTTTTGGTCTCTTGTTTCTCATTTTCCTCTTGACAATACCCCATAGATTCTCTATGGGGTTCAGGTCTGGTGAGTTTGCTGGCCAGTCAAGCACACCAACACCATGGTCATTTAACCAACTTTTGGTGCTTTTGGCAGTGTGGGCAGGTGCCAAATCCTGCTGGAAAATGAAATCAGCATCTTTAAAAAGCTGGTCAGCAGAAGGAAGCATGAAATGCTCCAAAATGTCTTGGTAAACGGGTGCAGTGACTTTGGTTTTCAAAAAATACAATGGACCAACACCAGCAGATGACGTTGCACCCCAAATCATCACAGACTGTGGAAACTTAACACTGGACTTCAAGCAACTTGGGCTATGAACTTCTCCACCCTTCCTCCAGACTCTAGGACCTTGGTTTCCAAATAAAATACAAAACTTGCTCTCATCTGAAAAGAGGACTTTGGACCACTGGGCAACAGTCCAGTTCTTCTTCTCCTTAGCCCAGGTAAGACGCCTCTGATGTTGTCTGTGGTTCAGGAGTGGCTTAACAAGAGGAATACAACAACTGTAGCCAAATTCCTTGACACGTCTGTGTGTGGTGGCTCTTGATGCCTTGACCCCAGCCTCAGTCCATTCCTTGTGAAGTTCACCCAAATTCTTGAATCGATTTTGCTTGACAATTCTCATAAGGCTGTGGTTCTCTCGGTTGGTTGTGCATCTTTTTCTTCCACACTTTTTCCTTCCACTCAACTTTCTGTTAACATGCTTGGATACAGCACTCTGTGAACAGCCAGCTTCTTTGGCAATGAATGTTTATGGCTTACCCTCCTTGTGAAGGGTGTCAATGATTGTCTTCTGGACAACTGTCAGATCAGCAGTCTTCCCCATGGTTGTGTAGCCTAGTGAACCAAACTGAGAGACCATTTTGAAGGCTCAGGAAACCTTTGCAGGTGTTTTGAGTTGATTAGCTGATTGGCATATCACCATATTCTAATTTTTTGAGATAGTGAATTGGTGGGTTTTTGTTAAATGTGAGCCAAAATCATCACAATTAAAAGAACCAAAGACTTAAACTACTTCAGTCTGTGTGCATTGAATTTATTTAATACACGAGTTTCACAATTTGAGTTGAATTACTGAAATAAATGAACTTTTCCACGACATTCTAATTTATTGAGATGCACCTGTATATGAATAGTCCCACGTGGCGGATGCCAGATGGAAACTAATGTTGTCTGGGATCTATATGAACCATGTAGATATACACAGTATTGGTTATTAACCCTCTCACAACAAGGTTGCAAAAGTAGGTTTTATTTCTTATGTGAGTGTTTATGACTTAAAAAGAAGCAGTTCAACAGCATATAATTAGGTGGCCCACCCGTAATAAGGGCTTGAGCTCACTCCCTTGAAAGTAGGAAGCGCTCTATACAGATATGACTTTTGAGGAGATGGACACCACATCCAGGTTATAAAACCTCACAAATGTGTTTTGTGAGGACCATCCTGCTGCCAAACATATATCCTGTAAGGACACACTGTTTGTCCACGCCCATGAAGAGGCCATGTCTCTGGTTGAATGCGCTTTGACACCAATAAGGCAATGCGCCCTGTGATTTGTAAGCAAGGGCGATCCAGCGAGAGAGCCTATGTTTGGAGACATACATTGCTTTTTACATCCTCCATAACAAATAAAGAGCTGATCCGACAGCCTAAACTGACTGGTGCACTCAACATACGTATGCAATGCCCTCACCGGACATAACATATGCATAGATTGCTCTTCATCTGAATTAAATGGTGGGGGAAAGAAGGCTTGCAAACGAACCACCTGAGCCCTGAAGGGCATTGCTAAAAACTTAGGCACATAGCCTTTTCTAGGTTTAATGGTGGCTTTTGACAGATCTGGACCAAACTCGTTTGCATTGCTTTGCCGATGGCCTGATCGGCAGATTTCGTGGCTCGCAGTGCCAAATCTGTAGCAGTGCGGAGCTCTTTGAATAGCTCTGGATCGGGGCCTTGCTCATTCATTTGTTTAAGGAGCTTAGCTTGAAAAACCTGGAGTACCGACATGCTGTGGTGTGCTGAACCAGCTTGGCCCACTGCTGTATAAGCTCTTCCAGCCAGTATGGACGTCAGTCGACACAGCTTGGAGGGGTGGGCGGGGTGGGATTTCCATCCCATGGCGGTATTATGGCAGAGGTGAGCTGTGACCACCTGTTCCACCGGGTGAAGCTTTGAGTAGCCTTTTTCCTCAGCGTGGTCCACTCTAGTGAGGACGGCAGCATCTTCGACCTGAGTGTGTGAAAAGTAGGGCGCATGCCAGGTCTTTGTGAGCTCTGTATGGACATTAGGGAAGAATGGTGCGCTCCTCCAGAACGCAGTCTGTTGATGACAGCCGGTTTTCAAAAGCCATTCATCCAGGCAAAACTTTTCTGGCTCTTCTGGAGGGGACCACTCAAGACTGAGCTCTTCAACCACCCTTGTGAGGACGCGAAAAAGCTCCTTGTCTGTGGCGTGTGCATTTCTTCACCCTCATTGGGGGAAGGAGCGGCAAAATCCTCCATGAACCACTCGCCTGAAGCTGCGTCATCCCCATTGTCAGTGCTGCCAAACGTAAGGTGCCCGTGCGCTCCAATAGAAGGCCGGTGCTCATCACGCACACTTTGCACAGGCGAGGACATTAGATCAGAAGTTTGGGGAGCTCACAGGGCTTGCGCCAGCATGAGATCCTCCTCTAATTCTTCCAGCTCAACCTCACTGCCCCGCCGTGCCTCCTCATCAGGTCCCTCGAGAATTAACAGAGAAGAGGCAGGTGGGAGGGCACGAGAGGCCGGATCTTCCCTCAGAACGAGGTCAATCCTAGAGCGTAATGTCCGGAGATATATGCCCTCGCAATGAGGGCAGTCTGTCTCCATGAGAGCTGCTTGTGTGTTTGTGCGGCCCAGGCAGTGAACACAGCTCTCGTGTTCATCAGGTGGCCGGATATGCCATTCACTTAGGAAACACTTGCAGAACAACATCTTTAAAAGATGACTATCACGCAAGCGGCTGTTTCGTTAATATTGTATATATATATATATATATATATATATATATATATATATATATATATATATATAAAGGATACAGAAACTCCAGCTATAGTGCTGTGGGAAGCAAGTAGGAGTTTCGCTGAAGCACCGCATTGATCAACGATGAGCATCTGAAGCGAAGAACCTGTTCACCGAGAGCATCTTCGACGTGATGTGGAGAACTCTTCACCGGATCACATAGGGGAGCAGAAAGCGAGTCATCCTGTTCACGTCTTGCTGAGAAGTTCCGTCCGTTGTAAGTGTATATCGACGGTGAAGCAGAAAGGGTTCCAAGACGAAGACAAATTTTGCAGTCTTGAAGGAAGAAAATTCTGAAGAAATGGTGACAGAACACCCGTTTATATAGGCCTACTGCGTGCCTAAAAGGGCGGGGCTCAGACACCATTGCCAGTCAGAAGATTGGCATGATTGTATAAGGGTCTCAACATGGTCGTGTAAGGACACTTCCCTATAGTGCTTACAGCAATGTCGAGTGAACTGAATCAGAAGGGAAACATGCTTTTTGCCACCGGGTGGTGTAGTTTCTGCATCTACCAGAAGCAGCTAATAGAGGGACCTGCAAACCAGCCAATTCCTGATCACCTGGTCCTGTGTGCCCCTGGCATCATTACCACTTTTCACCCCATAGGTATGATTCTGGGAGTGGGTTAGCTGGGTAAGATTTTGGCAGGGGGGAGGATATTGGCACAACAACAGTCCAATTCGTGAACCGCTTGATTTAAAAAATAATAATATTAATAATATTAAAAAATAAATAAATAAATAAATAAAAATAAACTATTTAAAAAAAAAAACATCAGTAGCTACTGGTGCTCACTTCTTTAAGCAGGAAGCTATGCCTGCCTGGCAGATATTCACACTGAGATATACTATATAAAACTCAATCCCTGTTTAATTATTTTAATGATCTGTTTAATAGTTGTTTTGGAGACTACACCTACTTGACACCCTCAAAAAAGTAGGTGTTGTGCACCTGCAATTCAGGCATCAACTATGCTGAGCTCTTGTATACACTCCATATTGACCATTACTTCGCACTCAAATCAAATAGATGTCCTATCTCATTTATAGCTGTCAAATAGTGTTAATTTGCAGTCTACCTATTATTGCAGCTGCATTTTTAAGTTTGTAAGACAAGTATGGTAGGGATGGGCGGATCGATCCTAACATACTTCCGATGCTGATGTTGTATCAAAAATGTTGATCCTCACACAAAAATATTGATTCTAAATTATTATTTTTTAAAACTAGTGATATTCTTATTTGGTTACCATGAATATGAACAATAATCATAAGCTTCAAAGTGAAATAAAAAGGATTAGGCTATATTAGCAAATACTTGTCTCATCTTAACTTGTATGATGAAAGACACAACAAGGCTCGTTCAAACAAGAGGGATCAGTGCCTTGTAAAGGTAATGATAGAAAATCAGAGAAAAAGCTTCTGGAGTAAATTCACGCTAAAATAACAACATATCTAAAGATGACATTATTTATAATGAGTTTGTGTGTAATTGTTGTTAATAAGTAATTTAAAAAATGATGATATTATTTTTAGTTTTTCGGCTGAACCCATGGTTTTACAACAGTATATTGTAGTAGTAACCATGGTTAATTGTGTGGTAACAATGGTTTAACTAAATACCATGGTTAAACTATAGTTACTGTAGTGAAACCATGGTTAATTTTTGTAAGGGTATACAAAACAGAAGTCTAATTATTTTCTGTTAAGGCTCACTAAAGTAAAAAAAAAAAAAAAGACGAATTATGACAACAAAAAAATATATATATATTTTAAATTACCCATTTTATCCCAAGAAATTGCACACACACACACACAAACACACACACACAAAAATAATAATACAAAAAATAAAAATAATAGAAGTATCGGTATTGGTATCGACGATATTGGACATGAAATGTCTGGAATCGGATCGAAAAGAAAATAAGTAGTATCGCCCATCCCTAAATTGTGACGAGTTATTTCAATGTCAATCACTTATTCATGTGTTTGGTATCTAATTGGCTGGAATGAGCCAAATCAGAAACAGACACAAAGCACAACTTTCCGTCATGTCCTGCGAGTGCGAAATCAGGTTTGAATTCGCACCGAGATAACTATTATCGTGATAATATCTGCAAGATTTTCAAATTCATTAATGATAATCTAGGACGACCTTTCAAAAATGCAAGTATTAAGGTTTTCCCCTGTTTCATTCATTTTTTCATGACTTGGTTCATACCACATCATACCTAGGGGTGAAATTTGTACCTCCGTGTTTTTCTCCGCCTTTTTAATACTTTTACATATTTTCCTACTTTGTGTTCATCAAATGCTTAAGGTATATTTTACATATAACTTATCATGTAGGTGTTTTTTTATGTAATGTCTGTTATTAGATCAACGAAGGCAGAGTTTACCCTTCAGTGGTGACATAGGTTTCATCCGCGTGTCCCGGAAGTTCTCTGGGCTTTTGGTGACGCTGCATTAGGCGACATGGCTTCACTCCGTAAGTCACATTTCAGCACTTTTTATTTCTATTATTCTATCTTATCTTCATGAAATCACTTTAGCAGTAAACAGGAATGTGCTGCTGTTTTGTTTAGGCTGGTTTAGTGAGGGCATGTAATCGGATTTGATTCTAGCAATGGTTCGTGCAGGTTGCTTTGCAGGCAGCCCAGTCAATTAGTGCATTCATTTGTTCTCATGTTAATAATAACTATTACACATTATCTAAGATTTGAATAGCGTTTGTGTGGACAATATTTATGCAGAGTTGGAAGAAATCTTTGAGCACATTTATAGCGTAATTATAGCCTCGGTAGCTCATTTGTTAAGACCTGATGAATATGATGGTGTTTGCAATGAACATGTTATTGCTGGTGCTTTACTATATATAATATATATATATTTTAACTCTCTTAACTGAAAGTTATTTTTAAAAGAAGAACACCGCTTTTCAAAAAGGTATTGCATTGGTACCCCAGAAGTCACTTAGGCCACACTTAAAAATCAATGAATGTCATTGTGTTAGATGTCAACATATCAAACTAGGTGGTTTTGTTAGGGTTTCAACGATAAAACAATAGTTGTTCTGCTGAAAATAAGAGTAAAAAGTATTGTTACATTCTGAGGTTGTCAATCTTTAGTGAAATGTGTCAAGACAATAGTTAATGTGATGAACAACACCTGAAGTTACTTTGCTAGGACACCTGTGTGAACTTCAAGGCAACTGACTTCCTATGTTCACTAAAACTCCCCTTGACCCTCGTTGATTAAAAATAGCTCAAAAGTTTTGTTCTGAGACAAGGTCTGTGTCTAGTATCGTTTGTAGACATCCATTGAACAATGAGAAATTCATCAAGGTGGGTCCTTTTGTCATTTAAGAAATCCAATTTCCTGTATTCCTGCTCGATATTAAATAAAATAATTTTGTACATTTGTCATTTTTCAGGATTGTTCACACTGTTGGTGCTGTCCTTGGTTCTTGGGACTCAGGCTCTGACCCCGTCTCATCATCTGACTCCCACCGATGTGGCTAGACTGCAGGCTGCATTAAGCCAGCCCCTCACTGACCTAAAATCTGCTTATTACTCTGTTGTCGGTCTGAGCAAGCTGGGCATCTCCACTGCTGATGCAGATGTGAGTAAAAACATTTCACATTGGTGAAAGATGTTAATTATTAAATAATTAAGGTTATTATGGCATGTCAATGATAATGGTATCATTCCTCTCTACTTCAGGAGACATGCAAGTTTATCAAGTCAAACTTGGACACCTCTAGCATTGAGTCCCTGTTTTACGCAGCCGAGGCTAGCCAAACTCTCTCTGGATGTGAGGTAAAATACATCTCTTTGGCCATGTTTACACCCAATATTAACTAGGGATGTGCAGAACTGCCAATTTTCATATTCGACTAGTCGGTCGGTTGTTTGAACGACTAGTCGTGTTAAGGATAATAATGTATAATGTTATCATGTGACCCTGATCAGACACCTTTTAGAGGTATATATGGATGCTATGTGCAGCACTTATAAATAGGCTAAATAATTATAACATCATTGTAACAGTTAAAGGATGGGCAAGGAGGAGGCGGTAACTGGCTGAACATAATGTTAAATGATAAAGCACAACATAAATGAACACAACACAAATGAACATAAATGAACACACATGCAATGCGGCTGCGTGCGTCTCTCTTGAACTGGCGTCTCCGGCCGACCCTTATCTCGCTGATCAACTGATTCAGCGCCGATCGTGCTCCATCACGGCCTTGCCACACCCTCCTCATCGTCACCCTCCTCCCCAGCCCAATTCAGGCTGGGGCGCCACTGGCGCTGCCCTTCCGGCCATTCTGTCAGCCAGTGGTCAACCCCGCCTCCTGTGAACCTGTAGGGAGAGACGAGGGGAGGCGTGGGGAGAGGGAAAGTGCGAGCGGAGACACACAGAGAGAGAGAGAGAGAGAGAGAGAAAGAACTTGCTCGCCGGCTCCCAGATGCGCTGTCGCCCGGTCCTCAACCGCTTCTCCACCCTCAGTCGGACGCCAGCTCGCTCCTCCCCCAGTGGACGTGGCATCTTGGCGGTGCTGAGGCTTGAACCCCCGACCTTCTGGTCAGTAAGCCCAGAGCCTTAACCGCTGAGTGACCTGTTTAGGTACATTTTCAAATATATGCAAATATATATAGAGCGAACACAGAGCGCTTTGCGTTTTGTAATGTATAAATAGAACTTTCCATTGGAATGAATGGGAGAACAAAGAAAACAGAGACATTTTCATAGCGACACAATGTTTACAGTTTTCAAGAAAATTAACCTATAAATGGCTTACTTATAGTTGCTCTGCATATTAAGCTTGAATAGGAGAAAGTATTTTAAAACAGAATAAGTAACTTCAGCTGTAATTGACCTTTGAGCAAAAGTAGGTGTCCTTGTTGATGTTATACAGTACATGTTCATTTGGAAATGGAAAAAAAATCCATAGCATGCTCTTCTCGAGATTTTATAAAAAGAAAAAGAAAGAAAAAAAACATGCGTGTATCCTCGCATATACCTCGTTGTCACTTTTACAAGTAGAGCAAAACATTTTTTTACATTTCTATAAAATTTAACTTAAAACGGCTCAAACACACATTACTACTGTAGACTTTCGTTGGAAAAAAAGCAGCATTTGTCACAGAAATGGCAAACGGCAACAATTGCTAAGATAGGATTGTTTAGAAATGCATTGAAGGCGGGGCTTAGCTGAGGGTCAATTGAGAGAAACTGTTCGCCAATTTCTTTTCATGTTTTTTTTTTTTTGTTTTTATTTTTTTTATTTTTTTTTTTACACTTTATTGTGATGTAGTAGCACACTGATACAATGTGTGATGTATGCAGTCATGAAATCAAAGACCCTCCCATCCAGATCTAAACACAAGTGGTCACAGTCACAAGTGTTGTTTGAGTAATCCATTTATGAAATGTTTTGGACGTTAACTTAAAATCTGTATTTAGCACTTTTCCTATGTGATGACCCGAAACAGATGTTAATACCAGGTGTAAATGGAGTCTCTTTTTCTTTTATGCAATCACTGTGATGTTTTGTAAATTAATGGCAATGTACCATACCTGATCACATCTTATTTGATAACCTTTGGCTGCTGTGTTGTTTGTTTAATCCTGACAGATTCCAGTGTCAAACGAGACACGTGATTTGCTGTTGGCGGCTGTGAGTGAAGACTCCACAGCGTCTCAGATCCATCAGTCTGTGAGTGCTCTCAGCTCGCTTGGGCTGCCTCTGGCCTCACAGGAGGTGGTCAGTGCCCTGAAAGCTCGCATCTCCAAAGAGGACAATGTCTTGACGTGAGAACATTTTATTTTAAGGACTTGAAATTGAAATTTCATGTTAGAAGCTTACTTTGTGGGATCTTTTTATTAGTTATTTAGAGGTATGCACCCACATTTCGGCCACTGACGTTTTGAATTTAAAATCCGATAACAGAAACACTGACATGGAGAGAAAGTAGAGTTCGTGTGAAATTATTCTTATTTACATTTAATGTATACACCGGCTGATGATGGATGATATATTGACGATATCAAGGTCGCGCTTACAGTTGAGATGTGTGCACATCTCTGTTTGTGTCCGCTGTCTACATCAGTGGTGTCAAACCATGGCCCTGTGATGGAGTCCAATCCAGCCAACATGCATTCAGCACTTTTTTTTTTTTAAACGGGATCTGTGAGTGACTGTCACAGAGAAACGGTGCTCATTTTTCCTGAATCACGGCAATAATGTCAACATGAATGATGGACAAATTCAAGGAAAATATTAGAAATGTAAAATATGCATTTATCCTTTGTGTATTCTTAAGCACTACAATTGCACCTTGCAGAGTAAAGATGTGCATGTATTAGCCAAAAGGCAGTTATGTGGAGCCTATATATTATGGTAGTAATGCCACCTAAAGGAAGAACAATTGTAATTGCTTAGATATTGTAATAACATAGTTAGAATTTTTGTTATTCCATTTTTATTTTTCATTTTTTTTAAACAATCATTTTCAGTTTCTGTTTTTGGCCCAATGTGCCCAGAAATTAAGGTTTGGGCCTAGATTTTTCATTGTGGTGCATCATTAGTTAAATAATAGTTTTATTTTGTATTATTTTATAAGTTTGTTCTATTCAGAATATATGTGCTTCATAAGTATCTAATTTTCTCTTCTCCCAACAGAATCATACTAGCACTGCAGACTGCGTCTCGTCTTTCTCAGCAGGCTGACCTTGGAGATATCCTGGAAGAAATAGAGGTCAGGGAGTTCAGCGGAGGATGCCAAGAAATACTTGGCCTATTCTATTTCATAAATTACCTTTTTATTTTGTTGTTGTTTGGAATGTCAGTTGTTAGTTTCTGGTGAGATGCAATGTTTTTTCATTTTAAATATTTCAACTAGCAATTACACAGGCAAGTACTGGAATGCTGCATGTATGACCCAAAGAGGAAGACCCCAGAGAATAACAGAACCATAATGTTAGACTGAACAGTTCAAAAGCCATCAGAACATGCTACCATTTTTACAGCATTTGACCAGTAGGTGGCGCATCTCTGCATCTTCTTAAGGACCATTAGGCTGTGGTCCCAATATAAAATATAGAGTTTCAATATGAAACTGCAGTGCCAAGATACAGCCTCAATTCCTGGTTGGCAGCTAAGCTGTCAACTGCGTTAGAGAATCAGAAATTCCTTTGGTCATATTTGTGAGACTTGGTCTGAAGATCATGTGACAATCTTGGCAGAGATTTAATAAAATTTGTAGGTTGAGGAAAAAAACCTGGTTTCAATTAGATTAAAAAATGGCAGACAGGCACTAGAGCAAAAGTTGATAAATGGGGTAATGTTTAACTCTGCCTGATCCAAGGTTTTGCTTCTGTAATACGAATTTGTGAAAAGTCCTTAAAGGGATAGTGTACCCAAAAATGAAAATTTTCTCATCTACTCACTTTCATGCCATCCCTGTCATGTATGACTTTCTTTCTTCTGCTGAACACAAATGAAGATTTTTAGAAGAATATCCCACCTCTGTAGATCTTTTCAATGCAAGTGAATGGTGGCCAGATTTTTGAAGCTCCAGAAATCACATAAAGGCAGTATAAAAGTCATCTATACAACTACAGTGGTTTAATATTTGTATTCTGAAGTGATGCAATCACTTTGTGTGAGAAACAGATCAATATTTAAATATTTTTTACTCCAAAACTTTCAGAATGTGTAAGTGTAGATTTTAGAGAAAAAATAACTTAAAAATGGATCTGTTTCTCAATCTCACCCACACCTGTCATAACACTTTTTTTAGCTTGAAAGTTCTGGCCACCATTCACTTGCATTGTATGGACCTGTAGAGCTAAAATGTTCTAAAAATCTTGGTTTGTGTTCAGCAGAAGAAAGCCATACACTTCTGGGAAGAGTAAATTATTAGAGAATTTTCTTCTTTTTTTTTTTTTTTTTTCCCTCATCCCTTTAAGAGAGGATCTGTGACACTAGAAAGGTTACAACCAGATCGAGACATAAATACATACTGTACATTCACATTTAATTACAATCAAAATATGTTTTGGATTTAAATTAGCTGAGATTATAGATCTTAAAAAGTTCTGTATTCGTATCGTAGGATCTGGCTGCACGTTTGGATGATCTGGGTGGAGTGTATCTTCAGTTTGAGGAGGGTCTGGAGGCCACAGCATTGTTTGTTTCTGCCACTTACGCTCTGTCTGATCATGTGGACATAGAGCCTCCACTGAAAGAGGTAGAGCACACTTCAGCCCCCCTGAAAATACCAGTGCTGTGAACGCTTTGGAAAGGTTGATGTTTTTGCAGTGCTGAATATAACTGAATATAAATTACTTTTCTACTGTGTCCATCTCAGCATCAGGTAATCCAGCTGGTGAACTCCATTTTCAGTAAGAAATCTTGGGAAACTCTGTCAGAAGCGTTCAGCGTGGCCATGTGCGGCTGCAGCGCTCTCCAACAATCACTTCCACGTGCCCGTCATCGTCAGTTCAAAGGGCCCTGCTGCTGTGTCCCAAAGCCAGCCCCTTCTGCAGGTAGACACTGAACTTTTAGTACAATAAGGGGTGCACAGATATCGACATTGTAGCCATTAGTGATTTTTTTTTTTTATTTCTTTTACATTTTGGTCCGTAACTGATATTATTAAGGTAAGCATCAGGATTAGTATTTGAACAAACCCTATCCCTAAATATATTACACTTCTGTACATAACTCTTCACCGTTTTTGTACAATGGACTTGAATGATACTTCAAATCTTGCGGCTTGTTGAGGACAGTATTACTTTCTCAGCGATTGGTCTTCCAGGTTTCGCCTGGTAGAAGATTCAGACGAGCTAAAAAAGTTACATAGACTGAGCCATATCTAGAGACCAGAATATCATAGATGTTTAGGGGTGGGATCTTTTGACTAGGGCAACAACCCAAAACACTCTAGTATCGTAGTTAATTTAAAAATTGGTACTGTGATACCAATATGGATATATTGTGCATAAAAAATTCAGTAGGCCAGAAGAGACTTGTGAGAATAGAATGTGTATGTCTTAGTTCATTTGGAATATGCTGATTACATATACAGGAATATTCCAGAAGCTTTTGAGCATTTAAATGTCTTAACCAGAATATGGACCAGCATCAGAAATTATTTGCATTTAAACAAGGTCAGTGTTTTTAGAGCACTAACATTTTCTGAATTATTATGTGTTTCTCCTGCAACAGCTTCAGTTGACAGATATTCTGTGCCAACCACTCAGTTCAGCCAGTGTGCTGGTGGAGTCAGCCAGTGCTGTGGCCACAAAATCTGCCATCCTCAGCCAAGCACCCTTCACCCTCAGAGAGTGTGTACATCTCAAATTGCTTTTATATGCTTCAATTGCTTGTATCATTGTACAGTAGATACATTTGTGCTCAAAAGTTTGCATACCTTGGCAGAAATTGTGAAATTTTGGCATTGATTTTGAAAATATGACTGATCATGCAAAAAAAAACTTTAAGGATAGTGATCATATGAAGCCATTTATTGTCACATAGTTGTTTGGCTCCTTTTTAAATCATAATGATAACAGAAATCACCCAAATGGCCCTGATCAAAAGTTTACATACCCTTGAATGTTTGGCCTTGTTACAGACACTCAAGGTGACACACACACAGGTTTAAATGGCAATTAAAGGTTAATTTCCCACATCTGTGGCTTTTTAAATTGCAATTAGTGCCTGTGTATAAATAGTCAATGAGTTTGTTAGCTCTCACGTGGATGCACTGAGCAGGCTAGATACTGAGCCATGAGGAGCAGAAAAGAACTGTCAAAAGACCTGCGTATCAAGGTAATGGAACTTTATAAAGATGGAAAAGGATATAAAAAGATATCCAAAGCCTTGAAAATGCCAGTCAGTACTGTTCAATCACTTATTAAGAAGTGGAAAATTTGGGGATCTCTTGATACCAAGCCTAGGTCAGGTAGACCAAGAAAGATTTCAGCCACAACTGCCAGAAGAATTGTTCAGGATACAAAGAAAAACCCATAAGTAACCTCAGGAGAAATACAGGCTGCTCTGGAAAAAGATGGTGTGGTTGTTTCAAGGAGCACAATACGACGATACTTGAACAAAAATTAGCTGCATTTCTCCTGAGGTTACCTATGGGTTTTTCTTTGTATCCTGAACAATTCTTCTGGCAGTTGTGGCTGAAATCTTTCTTGGTCTACCTGACCTAGGCTTGGTATCAAGAGATCCCCGAATTTTCCACTTCTTAATAAGTGATTGAACAGTACTGACTGGCATTTTCAAGGATTTGGATATCTTTTTATATCCTTTTCCATCTTTATAAACCTTGTTACGCAGGTCTTTTGACAGTTCTTTTCTGCTCCCCATGGCTCAGTATCTAGCCTGCTCAGTGCATCCACATGAGAGCTAACAAACTCATTGACTATATATATATACACAGACACTAATTGCAATTTAAAAAGCCACAGGTGTGGGAAATTAACCTTTAATTGCCATTTAAACCTGTGTCACCTTGTGTGTCTGTTACAAACATTCAAGGGTATGTAAACTTTTGATCAGGGCCATTTGGGTGATTTCTGTTACCATTATGATTTAAAAAGGAGCCAAACAACTATGTGATAATAAATGGCTTCATATGATCACTATCCTTAAATAAAAGATTTTTTTTTTTTTTTTTTTTGCATGATCAGTCATATTTTCAAAATCAATGCAAAAATTTCACAATTTCTGCCAGGGTATGCAAACTTTTGTGCGCAACTGTAGATAGATAAATAGATACATACAAACACTGATAAGCCACAACATTAAAACCACTGACAGGTGAAGTGTATAACATTGATTATATCGTTACAATGGTAACTGTCAAGGTGTGGGTTATATTAGTTGGCAAGTGAACAGTCAGTTCTTGAATTTCATGTGTTGGAAGCAGGAAAAATGGGCAAGCGTAAGTATCTGAGCGACTTTGAAAACAAGGGCCAAATTGTGATGGCTCTGACTGGGTCGGAGCATCTCCAAAACGGCAGGTTTTGTGGTGTGTTCCCAATACGCAGTGCTTCGTACCTACCAAAAGTGGTCCAAGGAAGGACAACTGGTGAACTGGCGACATGGTCATGGGCACCCAAGGCTCATTGTTGTGTGTGGGGAGCAAAGGCTAGCCCGTCTGGTCCGGTCCCACAGAAGAGCTACTGTAGCACAAATTGCTGAAAAACTTAATGCTGGCCATGATAGAAAGGTGTCAGAACACACTATGCATCGCAGCTTGCTGCGTATGGGGCTGCGTAGCCACAGACCGGTCAGAGCACCCATGCTGATCCCTGTCCACTGCCAAAAGCGCCTACAATGGGCACGTGAGCGTCAGAACTGGACCATGGAGCAATGGAAGAAGATGGCCTGGTCTGATGAATCACATTTTCTTTTAGATCATTTGGATGGCCGGGTTCATGTGTGCCTTTTACCTGGGGAAGAGATGGCAGCAGGATGCACCATGGGAAGAAGGCAAGCTGGCGGAGGCAGTATGATGCTCTAGGCAATGTTCTGCTGGGAAACCTTGGGTCCTGGCATTTATGTGGATGTTACTTGACATGTATCACCTACCTAAAGATTGTTGCAGACCACATACTTCCCTTCATGGCAATGGTATTCCCTGATGGCAGTGGCCTCTTTCAGCAGGATAATGCGCCTTGCCACACTGCAAAAATTGTTCAGGAATGGTTTGAGGGACATGACAAAGAGTTCAAGGTGTTGACTTGGCCTCCAAATTCCCCAGATCTCAATCTGATTGAGAAAAAACATTGAGCATCTATGGCAGGGGTTGGCAACCTATGGCAAGCGTGCCAGCATTGGCACGCGGAGGGGTAATCACTGGCACGCCAGCAATGGAGAGAGGAATAGACTATTTTATTTATATAAATTCCACAACTGCATTCCAATCTACATCTTGATGTAATCCTTCCTCATGATCACGCAGTGTGTTTTTATGAGCTGAATGGGAGGCTAAACAAAAAGTTAAAATGTGACGAGACTACAGTATACCCAATAGACTAATGCAGTGCGTGCAAGCCATTTGTGCATCACGAGCAGGTAGTGCTTCACTTTCTGTTAATCGCATATAAACGTGCCCGCTTTGCTTCGGTCAGACTGCGTGGATGACCGCCTACATTCCGTGTTTCATTTGTTTCTTTTTGCTTTCAGAACAACACGTAATGCGATAAGAAAAACACCTTTATTAATCCATGAGATTTCCAACCAGCATATAGGTACACCCTCCTTAAACCATGGACATTCAAAATTACATTAAACGATTAAAAGAGAAAACAAACCCACATGGTGGGGTTCAAAAATCTGAGTCTGTTAAAAATATAAATTAAACCTGGAAATAAAGTTTTAGGATTTTGCAGGTGTGATTAACTGAAAAGGTCTAAATAGTTGATCGGCTTGCAATAAGCGAATGGCTTGCACGTGCAGCGCAAGTCTCGTCACACTTTAATACTGTTTAGCCTCCCATTCATCTGATGAAAACATGCTGCGTGATATAAAACGTCATATAAATAAAATAGCCTGCTCTTCTCTCACTGTTGCTTGCGTGCTAGTGATTAAATGATTACAGTGACATAAGAAATATTTAAGATTCCACACAGTTTCATGATCAGTCATCAAATAAGCAAATTTGTGACATTAACTTTACCTCACAACACAAAAGGACAGGTTTTCTTTCATTAAAGCACTTTAGATGCTCTGAAAATTCACATGCAGGATCATGATTATATCATAATCATCAGGTTTTGCACACAATTTTCACTCAAACTGTTTAATATAATTTGTAATGAAAAATAAACTATTAAATTAGAAAAATGCAAAATAGAAACATTTTCATAAGGGAAAATCGCATACATTTGCATGTTTTTGGGGGTTGTTGGCACAGCCATTGACCAGGAAAATAAAAATGGCACTCCATGTCAAAAAGGTTGCCAACCCCTGATCTATGGGGTGTGCTGGACCAACAAGTCCGATCCATGGAGGCCCCACCTTGCAACTTAAATGATCTGCTGCTAACGTCTTGGTGCCAGATACCACAGGACACCTTCGAAGGTCTTGTAGAGTCCATGCCTCAACAGGTCAGAGCTGTTTTGGCGGCTACACGATATTAGGCAGGTGGTTTTAATGATGTGGCTGATCGGTGTACAATTGGTAGATGTCAGTAGAAAGTCCAAGACCACTGTAATATTGGCCAGCAGTTTGTGCACCTTTAAGCAATAAGCCTGACAACAGATAAATTATTATGTTTGGAAATTTTCTCTGTTCCACAGTGGGGTTTTTGAGCTGAATTTCATAGCAAGCCAGCCTGCAAGTGGCTACTATCAGTTCTCTGTTGCTATCACGGGAGACAGCCGATTTGTCGGCAACCATGTTGAGGTAAACTGAATCTTTAAAGACATTAGGTAAAAAAGTTTAGTTGTCCATTTCTGTTTTAGCTACTCAGAATTCATAAAGGAGGACAAAGAGCTGACCTCAGAGTTGAACTTCTAACTGCAGTCACAATGAACTGTGATTCATTTCCTCATTCACTTAATGTTCACATGCTTAATTCATTGAAGATTCACTGAGTCATTGTAGCTATGTAAAAAATAATTACTCTGACTGTTCAGCTTACAATTATAAGGTAAATTGCATGTCACATTTGCTGTAGAGGTTTTCTTACAAGTCATAGGCCTCTTCCTCTGAACAAAATAATTTATTTTTGAAAAGCTACACAATTCTTGTAATTGCTGTGTTTTTCCTTTTATCTGCTGATTTTCCCTTGCAAATGTCCATATGTATGTATTAGAATAAACATGTTGTGTTGTTTTGAAGCTTTAAATTGAATACCATTTGATTCACTCATTCTCAGCTGAAAGTGAAGGTCTCGACCAGGGTCGCCATCAACAATATGGACTTGTCTATGGTGGATAAGGACCAGAGCATTGGCCCCAAAACCACCAGGCAAGTTTTTAGTGACCCTGATCTTGTTTATTTACATTGTATGCCTTTTTATTGCAAAATAATGCCAACTTGTGTGCCAAATTCTGTGTTTCAGAGTGGAATATCCAAATAAAGCCAAGGCGTCCTTTATGGCCGACAGCCATCAGAACTTTGCCATGACATTCCAGTTAGTTGACGAGACCACAGGAGTTGAACTCACCCCTCACCAGGTGGTTATCACAACTACAAATTTATTTGTATATGTTGAGTTTGCATTTAAGTCAATAAGCACATCAAGTGAATAAATTATATCCTTAGTGTCAAGTCTTTTAATGTACTTCTATAATAGCAGTGAAAGCAAAAGCTATAGCAGAGCTGCTTAAATTCATGCAATTGACTGACTTCATCTTATAGATAAATTTCACGAAAGTGTGTCGAGGTCACTTTGCACCCCGTCCAAAAAAAAACATCGTATTGCGCCTATTTTAGAACCATATTTGCACTGTGAAAATTATTTGTGTGACAATTAAGCACAACACAGTAACAACCCAGTGGGGTGTAATGATCCATCGATCTGGATTGATGCATCATTTGTTATTTGATCGATGCAATGTCATCGATGCAACGCGTAAACAAACATCGATGTATGTTTTTTTTTTTTTTTTTAGATGCACCTTTATTTTGACACTCTTATGCCAGCCATGTCCATACGCATTTTTATCAGGGGATGCAGCAACCTTATTGCTTTATAAGCATTAAATATGCTTTGCATGTGGGACACGGATATGCTAAGAGTGTTTAAAGTCTGAATTTGCGTTCTTCTCTATCCGTGCGTGCACTACAACTGGGCTTCCTTCGATATGTGAGCTCCATTGACAGCATAGCACGGAGCGGCTCACATGCGCGATTATATCGGGCTTCCCTTGATGTCGTGGCACATGCAACCCATTTGAATTCGATTTGAGAATTTCATATTTTAAAGCGCTATGGAGCAATTTAACCATGTCAAACGGCTAGACAGCCTCGACATTGTGTGTGTGTGTGTGTGTGCGCGTTATTTTTTAACAACTGAAGTACCTTTTTTGTGTTGTGGATGTCCCAATTTGGATACTGGATTTACTCTTTTCAGAGAGCTCAGTCAAATATTCAGATTGTATTTCGGCTGCATTTGTGAGATAATAAATGTAATTGATTTTATAAAATAGGCACATAATATATCGCAGGCCCCTGAATCGAATCGAAATCGCATCGCTGCAAACTAAGGTATCAGCAAATATCAGATCGCTGGCTAAGAGAATCTATATAAGATCGTATCATGATGAAACTTGAGATTTACACCCTTAGTAACAATGCAGTAATTTCAATGTATTTTTATTTCAATCTGCTTGAATTAAAGCCAGTACAACAGATACTACCGTGATTTATAAATTCTTTACAATGCAAGTAATATCATGTTTATGATACATTAGATGCTTAATTGTTATGAAATTCATGTCACTATGCAAAATGTCTTAATGGTCCTAAAAACAGGCTTAATTTTCTCTATGCAAAATAGAATTTATTTTTGATTTTGGGATTAAATATTACCTGGACATGTTCTTGACAGGCTTCCTGATATTCACTGCTTTGTTTACCAGTCGATCTATTTTAAATGCACATAAACATCTGAAATGTTTGAATGAACTGACTCTAGTCATTGCTCTCAGACGTTTGTGAGATTGCACAACCAGAAGACAGGACAGGAGGTGGTGTTTGTGGCTGAGCCCGACAGTAAGAACCTGTATAAGTTTGAGTTGGACACAGCTGAGAGGAAGACTGAGTTTAACTCCATCTCTGGCACCTATGCTCTTTACTTGATGGTGGGAGACGCTACGCTGGAGAACCCCATCTTATGGAACGTGGTAAGGCAGTTATTTTCATCAGAGATCAATGGGATCTTGAAGCAGAAGAGCTGATTTGTCTCGTTAGAATATACACTTTATGGCCAAAAGTATCTGGACACCTCCTAATTAATGAGTTTGGTAACTCCATTAATTCCAGTGAAGACAAATCATAATACTACTCCATACAATGGCATTATAGGGCATTGTGTGCATCTAACTTTGTTTGAGGGGAGACTTTTTCTATTCCAGCATGACAATGCCCCTGTGCACTTAGCAAGGTTCATAAAGGAATGGTTTACTGTGTCTGGTCTGGAAGAAATTGCCTGGCATGCACAAAGTTTAGACCTGATCCACATTGAACACCTTAGTTTGGGGTGAATTGGAATAGCAACTTTGAGCCAGGACCTATCGCCCAACATCAGTGTCTGACCTCACTGATGCTCTTGTGACTGAATGGGAGCAAATCCCTGCAGTGATGTTAATACATACAGTATAGCAGAAAGCCTTCTCAGAAGAGTGGAAGCTGTTGTTGTAGCAAAGGGGTATTTGATGCCTACAGTTTTGAAATTAAATACTCATTAAGCACATATGGTGTCCACAAAAGTTTTGTCACATAGTGCAGTTCAGACCTCTTGTTCTCTGGGGAATCTGTTTGCCAGCATGCCTGGTAATTAAGAGGTTGGAACTGTCAACATCCTTACAAAAAACATTGATTGGGATGACTTGACGTTTTTAACGTTTTATGTAAAATGTCTTTTCAAAGGCTGATGTTGTGCTCAAGTTTCTGGATGAAGAGGCACCTTCAACAATTCAAGCCAAAACTTTGTATATACCCAAACCAGAAATTCAGGTAAGAGCTCCAATGAGTGTAACAGCTTCCTAATAAAAGTCCCATCACTAGGGCTGAGTGACATATTCATATATTTATAATATATTTCCAATGATTGTGCTGGTGATATATAATTAAGCTTCTTATTTCACCATTACGTTTTCTGAAGAGCATGCTATTAGACTATTTTTTTTCTTGTCTTAGTTTTGTTCAACTAATGTTTTTCTGAAAAATACTCTCATTGATTCACATTTTCTGCTACTGAGGTTGAGGTACGGGAATGGTTAGGGTTTAGATTAGCTTTAGGTATAATTAATGCTGGTACTTAAACATAAGAACTATGCAACAACACATATAATAAGTACATTGTATAAAATGCGATTATTGCTGTATTTCACTTCCATGTTACATCTGTCATCATGATGTTTTTTTCTTTTTTTTTTTCACATAAAGTACCCAGCCCTACCCTAGCAATCACCTAATTTCTGTTGCTGTTATTGATAGTGTTGTGTTTCTATAGCATCTGTTCAGAGAGCCAGAGAAGAAGCCTCCTACAGTTGTGTCCAACGCATTTACCGCCCTCGTCCTTTCCCCATTTTTGTTGCTCCTCATTCTGGTAAGGACTCCTGAACCTTTTTTTTTTTTTTTTTTTTTTTTTTTCCAGGAGATCTTAAACTTGATATGCCATATTAAATTAAACTATTAAATGGCTATGACACTTTTTCTATACATGCAATCTATATTGGGATGTTTCTATGCATTTAGTCTGTCATTCTATCTCTTAGTCTGTCTCACTTATTTCTCTCTCATCTCTCCTATTCAGTGGTTTAAACTGGGAGCCAATATCTCAAACTTCACTCTGTCTCCTAGCACTGTTCTCTTCCACATAGGCCATGCAGGTGAGTTGACTGACTATTATTACACGGCACTGTAGAATACTTGATTCTGATTGATCTTTGCATTTTGCAGTCAGCTATTTTTGTATAATTACTGCTAACTTTATAATTGATCATTGTCCCAGGCAACCGGTTTCCTTCAAAGCTATGCTAGTTTCATTTCTCAATTGATTCAAATCATCATTTCATGTCCAACCATTCGTCCGTCATCCATCCAGTTAGTTAGTCAAGTAGCCATTTAAAAAGTAGAATTTTGCCACCCAGGTCATAATAAAAAGTGTTGGGGGATACACGACTGCTCCATCACCCTATCATGATCACTCTGTTGGGGTTTAGTTTGTGATTATGACTGGCTGACTGAACATTATCAATTACTTTATAATATTCCTCATGCTGCCTTATTATTTCAGATTATGACACTTTTTTTTTTCTTTAGGATAATTACATTTTAGTAACTAGAGTCAATTTAGAATTTTTGTCATCTTTAAAGTACGAGATTTCCAAAAATATAAATCAGCAGTATTCTTGTGTGATGATTTATACAGTGTATTTCAGTCAAAAGATTAATTGATTTGTTTGATTGTCACTTTAAAATATTCTGTTTTTTTTAATCACATTCTGTTTTTCCATTCCTTTCACTTTTAGCTATGCTGGGACTTATGTATGTGTACTGGACTCACTTAAACATGTTCCAGACTCTGAAGTATCTGGCTATCATAGGCAGTCTCACATTCCTGGCTGGGAACCGCATGCTGGCACAGAAAGCTGTGAAAAGGTACAATTTCTATCCCCTGTATTCAACACACTTTCAGAAAAACATGAGAAACTTGAAGTTCATTCAAATTGATGTTGCCCTTTTTGCCCTTGATTAAGCATCAACAGTTAAAACAGTGCAGTTTTGTTGTTTCTTGGTATAACAGAGAACTAGGCGATACTTGATATTTTTTAGCTTTGTGACTGTATTCATATACAGTATATACAATGTACATACATGTATACATATATATATTATAGCCTGACCGATATGGGATTAGAGACCGATACTGATTTTAGAGGGGGGAAATTCACCGAATACCGATATGGTGGCCGATATAGTTAATTTTTGTGCTGGAATGAAAACAGACCTTTTCTATGTGGATTGTGCACCAATAAGACTATGCAAATGTACTCAGAAGGCTGCTTTCTTAAACAATTTTTTTTATCAAAGAATATTTGACATTATTATTATACATTGTCAGTACAATAAATAGCTAAATAAACATCAGTACTGTGTGTTCAGTATCAGTCAGTTGCTGACCATTTATATAAAGAATAAATTAAAATTATAGCTAAATAAAAATCAGTAATGTATGTTCAGCATCAGTCAATGGCTGACCATTTAAATAAAGAATAAATTCAAATAAAATAAATTGCTAAATATACATCAGTTGTACTGTTTAGTATCAGTCAAATGCTGACTATTTTAATACTTCCAGTCAATTAGGGGCAGATTGTAAAACAAAAGCATTTACACCTGCCAAGACGAGAGATAAACAGCGGCAGTGGTGTTACTCCGTATTCTGTTATACAAGTTCAGGGGAAACTTTCAACAGTGGAAAACCAGACTTTTAAATATTTTTGAAGGGGTTACCAAACTGCGAATCCTGAACAAAACAGTTTGGTGAATACAAAAATACAAAACATTTGCTTCCACTCAGCTGACAAGGGATGAAAGTAGCTACATGGTTAGCTAGTTAGCTATAAGCTCGTTGTCACAGAGAGTAAAAGATGGACATTGTTTATTTACTTTCCAGAATTGCGTCTCACCAACTTGGTAACAACATAGCATGAAATCAGCACTCAACAGACACAATCCACCACCGCACCGTTATCTGCTGAGCTGCAAAAAGATGCTCTGATATTTACCTTTCAGTAAACTGCTACATTATTGACTGCACTGACAAACTATAGCTGGATAACATAGCAAACAGATGTGATAAACATGAGTGAGATGGTTGTCAGGGACAGGGTTAACATTATATATGTTATATTGAAAAGGGAAAATTATGGGGTCATTGTTAATTAACTTTCCAGTATGTTTTTCACAAACTAGTTAGCAACTTATCATGAAGACACCGCTTAACTCCGCACTGTCTGCAGAACCACCGGCAGCTCGGCTCTGTAAACAATTGACTCAGAGCGCGCTCTGCTGGATAAACTACGTTATGACACCAGTTCTAAATCACCCCAAGCATTGCTCTCTGCATTATAAGTTCTGAAAAAAAAAGTTTTCAAATCTGTGCATATCGTAAAACATACAGGTCAACACAATACATCTCTGAAAGGCTAATATCGGCCGATAATATAAATCGGTCGCGCACTAGTGTGTGTGTGTGTGTGTGTGTGTGTGTGTGTAGATATATATATATATACACACACACACACACACACACACATGCATACATACATACATACATCACACACAGTTGAAGTCAGAAGTCATTAAAAAAAAATTTTTAACCACTCCACAGATTTCATATTAGCAAACTATAGTTTTGGCAAGTCGTTTAGGACATCTACTTTGTGCATGACACGAGTAATTTTTCCAACAATTGTTTACCGACAGATTGTTTAAATTTTAATTGACTATATCACAATTCCAGTGGGTCAGAAGTTTACATACACTAAGTTAACTGTGCCTTTAAGCAGCTTGGAAAATTCCAGAAAATGATGTCAAGCCTTTAGGCAGTTAGCTTCTGAAAGTAGGTGCACTTAATTGGATGTGTACCTGTGGATGTATTTTAAAGCCTACCTTCAAACTCAGTGCCTCTTTGCTTGACATCATGGGAAAATCAAAATAAATCAGCCAAGACTTCAGAAAAAAAATTGTGTACCTCCACAAGTCTGGTTCATCCTTGGGAGCAATTTCCAAATGCCTGAAGGTACCACGTTCATCTGTACAAAAAATAGTATGCAAGTATAAACACCATGGGACCATGCAGCCATCATACCGCACAGGAAGGAGACACATTCTGTCTCCTAGAGATGAACGTAGTTTGGTGTGAAAAGTGCAAATCAATCCCAGAACAACAGCAAAGGACCTTGTGAAGATGCTGGAGGAAACCGGTAGACAAGTATCTATATCCACAGTAAAGCAAGTCCTATATCGACATAACCTGAAAGGCTGCCCAGCATGGAAGAAGCCACTGCTCCAAAACTGTAATAAAAGCCAGACTGCAGTTTGCAAATGCACATGGAGACAAAGAGCTTACTTTTTGAGAAATGTCCTCTGGCCTGATAAAACAAAAATTTAACTGTTTGGCCATAATTACCATCGTTATGTTTGGAGGAAAAAGAGTGAGGCTTGCAAGCCGAAGAACGCCATCCCAACTGTGAAGCATGGGGGTGGCAGCATCATGTTGTGGGGGGTGCTTTGCTGCAGGAGGGACTGGTGCACTTCACAAAATAGATGGCATCATGAGGAAGGAATATTATGTGGATATATTGAAGCAACATCTCAAGACATCAGCCAGAAAGTTAAAGCTCGGTCGTAAATGGGTCTTCCAAATGGACAATGACCCCAAGCAGACCACCAAAGGTGTGGCAAAATGGCTTAAGGACAACAAAGTCAAGGTGTTGGAGTGGCCATCGCAAAGCCCTGACCTCAATCCGATAGAAAATTTGTGGGCAGAACTGAAAAAGCATGTGCGAGCAAGGAGGCCTACAAACCTGACTCAGTTACACCAGTTCAGTCTGGAGGAATGGGCCAAAATTCCAGAAACTTATTGTGAGAAGCTTGAGAAAGATTATCCAAAATGTTTAACCCAAGTTAAATAATGGCAATGCTACCAAATAATAACAAAGTGTATGTAAACTTCTGACCCACTGGGAATGTGATGAAAGAAATAATAGCTGAAATAAATCATTCTCTCTACTACTATTCTGACATTTCACATTCTTAAAATAACGTAGTGATCCTAACTGACCTAAGTTAATGTCAGGAATTGTGAAAAACAGAGTTAAATGTATTTAGCTAAGGTGTATGTAAACTTCTGACTTCAACTGTACACTGGCTGCCAAAAGTTTGGAATAATGTACAGATTTTGCTCTTATGGAAAGAAATTGGTATTTTTATTCACCAAAGTGGCATTGATCACAATGCATGGTCAGGACATTAATAATGTGAAAAATTACTATTACAATTTGAAAAAAATGTTCAGAACTTCTTCAGAGAAATCTCATCAAAAAATCCTCCATGTGCAGCAATGACAGCTTTGCAGATCCTTGGCATTATAGCTGTCAGTTTGTCCAGATACTCAGGTGACATTTCACCCCACGCTTCCTGTAGCACTTGCCATAGATGTGGCTGTCTTTTCGGGCACTTCTCACGCACTTTACAGTCTAGCTGATCCCACAAAAGCTCAATGGGGTTAAGATCCATAACACTCTTTTCCAATTATTTGTTGTCCAATGTCTTGTGTTTCACCCCTGATTCTTTTCTTTACTGTTGTACATGAAACTGGTGAGTGGGTAGAAGTCAATGAAGCTGTCAGCTGAGGACATGTGAGGCGTTTATTTCTCAAACTAGAGACTCTGATGTACTTATCCTCTTGTTTAGTTGTACATCTGGCCTTCCACATCTCTTTCTGTCCTTGTTAGAGACACTTGTCCTTTGTCTTTGAAGACTGTAGTGTACACCTTTGTATGAAATCATCTGTGTTTTGGCAATTTCAAGCATTGTATAGCCTTCATTCCTCAAAACAATGATTGGCTGACGAGTTTCTAGAGAAAGCTGTTAATTTCTTGCCATTTTTGACCTAATATTGACCTTGAGACATGCCAGTTTATTGCATACTGTGGCAACTCAAAAACAAACACAAAGACAATGTTAAGCTTCATTTAGCGAACCAAATAGCTTTCAACTGTGTTTGATATAATGGCAAGTGATTTTCTTGTACCAAATTAGCAATTTAGCATGATTACTCAAGGATAAAGTGTTTTGAAGTGATGGCTGCTGGAAATGGGTCCTGTCTAGATTTGATCAAAAATGACTTTTTTCAAATAGTGATGGTTCTGTTGTTTACATCAGTAATGTCCTGACTATACTTTGTGATCAGTTGAATGCCACTTTGGTGAATTAAAGTACCAATTTCCTTCCGAAACAGCAAAATCTGTATATTATTCTAAACTTTTGGCCACCAGTGTATATACAGGTCAACAGAGAATTGCCAGACTGGTTAGAACTGACAAAATCTACGGTAACTCAAATAACCGTTCTGTACAATTGTGGTGAGAAGAATATAATCTCGGAATGCTATTCTGAGATGCGGGTTGGTGCTGATTTGGTGGCACGAGGGGCACCTATTAGGCAGGTGGTTTTAATGTCGAGGCTGATCGGGGTGTGTGTGTGTGTGTGTGTGTGTGTGTGTAATATATATATATATATATATATTTGGTCTGAAATGGCTTAAAGGGTACCATTTCTTACTAGTTCTAATGTCATTTTGCTTTAAAGGTGCACTCAGTGATGTTTTGCTAATTTCTAATCTTTTAAAACGTAAAAAATAAATCAATGGTATTTTTGAATAACAAATGCTGTACACTAATGCCCAAAGTATATTGCAGTCAGATTTGTGATGCCAATTTCGTCATCAGCAGTGTGCTCAAAAACTGAATGCGCGCAGCCCTGTTTTTCTAACCGTGCATCTCTGAATGCGCAGAATGTGCTTGCGCCTGGAATTATTTGCACTAATTAGTGGGTCCACAGGGTGGCAACACTCACATTTGAGCTGTTGCTGTCACAAAGAAGTGCTAGAAGGTTTAATCGCCAGTAAACAACAGAAGTATGTGGAAACAACAACAGTGGATATGCATGTCATGAACGTGTGCGCGAGGAGGTCTGGAGATACCTGGATTTGTATACCTCGAGGAGTATAATGACGTCTTTAGCAGTTGTAGTGTGCATGCGCCAACCGGCTGTGTATGCGCGCCCAGTCAAATGAAGTATACTTTGACAGGCTCGCGTTTGACTACGCAGATGCTAAGTGTTCGTGTCATAACCAAAGTATACTTTGGGTTTTACATGAGAGAAAGTCTCTGGTCATATCAGTTTTGAAGAAAAGCTTTTTTATTTCTACATATGGTGCTGGGCGCACATTCATGAGCACTGCCGTGTTGAGATAATATGACCAAATGCTTTCATGGCTGACTGTGCATCGCACATTTCTACAATGGCATCTGTAACTGAGAAATTTTGCTCTTGAGTGATGCTGAATCTACGTAGCTAGGTGTCAGTGCAATAAAAGAATTACTGAGTGCACCTTGAAATCAGAGACCTCTCGATGTTCTCATACATGAAATTCGAAACAAAGAAAGATAACAAAAGTAGAGCAATGAAACGTTTTTCAGAAAACATAATGGCAAAAAAACATGAACCATACAGAGAGTCCACAAACTGATTTCTGACCTGTTGAAAGGCTGCTGCTTTTGGGCATTAGACTACTTGACAAAATAGAGGCTCTTTTCTCTCTCTGTCCCCTGGGAGTGTTCACTTTAAACCCTCTGCTGAATTTATGCATGTGTAGCCCTCTATGAGCTCTTTACCAGTGCTAGAGTTTCTCAGAAGTGCTTTCCTCCAATACTTTTTTGTCTTGTGGGACTGAATTAATTTTACAGATTTAGACTGCATATCCATCAGTACGCCCTTCTAACCTTTTGTGGGCAATTACACACTAAATTAATCTGTAGTGCCCTCAGAAAGACCATAGGGAGAGCTTAAACGTTGATGTGGGTGAAAAGCATTCGTAATTTTTTTTGAGTTGGAGGAAGTGACGTTTTCAAACGCACATGTGTGTCGCTGCTAGCTTTAACGTGTTAACCAACCATAGTTTAATACTTGCATCTCAAATTATGTACACCCTCACAGAACTTGGGGTTATGGTAAATAATTCATTTAAAAAAAAATTCAATTCAACATTTGTAAGGTGCTATCACATTTGTACATTTTCGGTAGTTTCCTCAGCCATCATGTCAGTTGTTTTGCTAGGATGCTACAAAGTTGAGAAAAGTTTAACTTTATTCAAATGAGCGAAACGGAAGCCTGTTTTTGTTTTCTGGTCTCCAGTGTTTTCACTCGCACTGCGTATGTTCTTACCACATAATGTGATGTTTAGTGTATTACATTTTATTAAAATTGTAATAAAAAAATAAAAAAAGCATGTGGCTCCATAGTGCCGAAACTTTAGAGAGTCCCGATGACTGTTTTTTGACCGTCCTCACCCGTCAAAGTTTAAGAAGTGGAAGGATGACATGAAACTATGAACTGAGGTGAATTAAGTTGATACTAAGAGTTATGGCATTCAGCAGCTGCACGAGTTAAGCTTGAACTCATTGTTACACCCAATTTGGCCTTAAAATGGAATGCTCATATTGGTAGTTTTTACATTTGTTTCTTATGGAGACTGAATTAGAATCATCATGGAGGCAGCCAGAATTTAGTCAGGAAAACTGTTTATAAAGTCATGGAAATTTCTACAATGAATAATTCCTCTAGTTATGTTTGGCTCTAAAATATTGTTTTGGCTAGAAATAACTTTTAGTGAGTGCAAACACTGTGAAATGCTTTTTTTTTTTTTTTTTTTTTTTTATTATCCCAGTAAACACGAATGACTGAAAGTTGTGGAAATTCATTGGTCAAATGGTGTAGGAACCCTGAGTGACACAGTGGAGTGAAGGAAATGGAGTTTGCGTAATCTGTCTGATGTGAAATACTGTTGATTGTTGACAAGATGGAGAATTTAATGTTACTGTGAGCTATTTTACTGTTCTATATGATTAGTCTCTGCTCACATCCAGTGATTTAGTAAAAAAAAGATGGTTGGGAAAACTGTGTCAAATTATGATTTTTCTAAGAGAGTTTTATTCATATATTGATGGATCGTTAATTTTATTTTTTTTAATGATTCATTATGAACTGCTGCAGTTAATATACAAAAACCTTTCCTCCAAAGTGTTTTTGTGACCAGTTTTTACAGCCCATCAATAATGTTAGGGCATTAAGTAGTAGGCACACTCTCTGGGATCAATACAGCTGTGAACTTTACTACAACGGTTCATGAAGTAATCAATACGACTCATACACTATATAAAGTCTTCTAAAGCCGTATGATAGCTTTGTATGAGAAACAGACTAAAATGTACTTCCTTAGTTCTTATTCTAGCACACAGTCACATTCAGAATTCAAAAATGGCACGAATTTTCATTTTTGGGTGACCTATTCCTTTAACTCTTCTGTGTTTTTCCATTCCTTCTCTTTCTTCACTCTCCTTCTAGGATCGCTGCCGAACAAAGTAGTAGGTTGGCAAAGTATAGGAGTCTGCGGTAAATGCCTGTATGTTATTAAAAAAGGCCAGTCTTCAAGGCTAAAGTAAGGCTTGCTTTTGCCGCCTGTACATCCCATAATATGGCATCAACATTTCTTTGGCAACACATACTGCATGGCTGTTTGCGTGTTTGCTGTGATGCTCGCAACTTCCTGAAACATCATGGCCATTCTTGACTGTCAAGTCATATTTTTCATGTCATGCTATTTATTGATCAGAGTGTTGTGTTCACTTATTTTTGTGTATCACTTCATTAGTGTGTGCAGTGCTGCAATTCAGGCCCTGTGTGATAAATTGCTTGATCTGAGTTTGTAACTTTATGATTTTGCCCTCTAGTCCTTTTTGTCACTTCGGAATTTCTTCAATTGTTGAGTTTCCTGATGAAAGTTCTGCACGAGAACAAATCAAACGACAAAAATGTAGTTTCACATTAGCACTGTTTCATACATATACATACACATATATATATATATATGTATGTGTGTGTGTGTGTGTGTGTGTATATATACATACATACACACAGTTGAAGTCAAAAGTTTAGGTTGGTAGGTTGTAGTCATTAAAACTAATTTTTTAACCACTCCACACTTTTCATATTAGCAAACTATAGTTTTGACAAGTCGTTTAGGACATCTACTTTGTGCACGACATGAGTAATTTTTCCAACAATTGTTTACAGACAGATTTTCACTTTTAATTTACTATATCACAGTTCCAGTGGGTCAGAAGTTTACTTACACTAAGTTAACTGTGCCTTTAAGCAGCTTGGAAAATTCTGGAAAATTGTCAATTAGACATTTAGCCAATTAGCTTCTGATAGGAGGTGCACTGAATTGGAGGTGTACCTGTGGATGTATTTTAAGGCCTACCTTCAAACTCGGTGCCTCTTTGCTTGACATCATTATCAAAATAAATCAGCCAAGACCTCAGAAAAAAAATTGTGGACCTCCAAGTCTGGTTCACCCTTGGGAGCAATTTCCAAAAGCCTGAAGTTACCACTTTCATCTTTACAAACAGTAATACGCAAGTATAAACACCATGGGACCATGCAGACATCATAACGCTCAGGAAGGAGACGCATTATATCTCCTAGAGATGAACGTAGTTTTGTGCGAAAAGTGCAAATCAATCCCTGAAGAACAGCAATGGACCTTGTGAAGATGCTAGAATAAACAGGTAGACAAATATCTATAACCACAGTAAAACGAGTCTATATCGACATAACCTGAAAGGCAAGGAAGAAGCCACTGCTCAAACTGCCATAACAAATCCAGACTACAGTGTGCAAGTGCACATGGGGACAGAGTTCTTACTTTTTGGAGAAATGTCCTCTGGTCTAATGAAACAAAAATTTTACTGTTTGGCCATAATGACCATCGTTATGTTTGGAGGAAAATGGGTGAGGCTTGCAAGCCAAAGAACATCATCCCAACTGTGAAGCATGGGGGTGGCAGCATCATGTTGTGGGAGTGCTTTGCTGCAGGAAGGACTGGCACACTTCACAAAATAGATGGCATCATGAGGAAGGAAAATTATGTGGTTATATTGAAGCAACATCTCAAGAAATCAGCCAGAAAGTTAAAGCTCAGCCGCAAATGGGTCTTCCAAATGGACAATGACCCCAAGCAGACCTCCAAAGTTGTGGCAAAATGGCTTAAAGACAACAAAGTCAAGGTATTAGAGTGGCCATCACAAAGTCCTGACCTTAATCCGTTAGAAAATTTGTTGGCAGAACTGAAAAAAGCGTGTGCGAGCAAGGAGGCCTACAAACCTGAATCACTGGGAATGTGATGAAAGAAATAAAAAGAAATAAAAGCTAAAATAAATCATTCTCTCTATTATTATTCTGACATTTCACATTCTTAAAATAAAGACCTAAGACAGGGAATGTTTTCTATGATTAAATGTCAGAAATTGTGAAAAACTGAGTTTAAATGTGTTTGGCTAAGGTGTATGTAAACTTCTGACTTCAACTGTATATACAGTGTATGGGGTGTAACAGTTCAAATTTCTCACAGATCAGTTTATATCATGGTTATAGGGTCACGGTTTCGGTACGGTTCTGTATTTGCAGTGTACAGAAAAAAAAATATTACTGCCAAATCCAAAGTAAGAATACTCTAATTGGTAACACACTTCAACAGGTTTGCCCTGAATAAAAATTGTTGTTCTAGAGTAACCATAGTTAAACTGGTATTTATAGTAAAAACATAGTAACCACAAAATCAACATGGCTACTGTCATGTTTACAATATATATGTTGTAGTATAATCATGGTTACTATATGGAAACAACAGTATTACTGTTGTAAAACCATGGTTAATTGTATCAAAATCATGATTTCTGCAAAGAAAACCATGGTGACAGCAGTCATGGTTACTACAAAATTACTATAGTAAAACCATCGTTTAACTAAAAAAAAAAAATTCTCGAATTAATAAATCAACATTTTAACATAATATCTGCACTATTATGCTACACGCGTCAACATAAAATGCATTTCAAACTCTACTGCACATGTATTCAATATTCGGAAGCTGTACATCACTATAGAAGAACCTTTGCTATTAAAATGGATACGAGGGATATTGTGACGCAGCTCGAGTGTTTTAATCGTACGCAGAAATTGCACATCTTCGTCAGGGGAGTAGGGAAACATATCGTTGGCAATGAGCACCCCAATCGCTTTAGTTATTGTTTTATGCCTGTCCAAATCAGCACTGAGTGCTTGCTTAAAAATGAAAGGGAGTGTGTGCAGTTTCGGCTTATCTGCGGCTCTTTCCCTGGTGATTTCTTCATAAATTATCAAATGTCGATGTATTACCAGTATATGGCACTCGTGTCGAGCGATGTCTGCAAACAGTGCCTTTTTTGTAAATGTTTTTTGACCATCACTGTAATTGACTGCAAAAAGAAAATGTTTCCTGACAGAAGACCTGAATAACGCAGGGGGTTTCTCTATCAGCGGCTCATTTTCTCCATTTTCAACTACACACAACCTTGCAGAACAGTGATGTCATCCAGTTGACCCACGTGAAACACAGGCAGAGCGTATCCTTTCAGCTTTCTTTTCTTCACAAAACCTTGTGCTTCAGATGCGTCAAACTCGAGGTGAACCGCAGTGCCAATGCTTCCCGAATCTTGGGTGGCAAACCGTACGGTTCGGTTTTTTTACTGAGAACCGTTACACCCCTAATACAATGCCAATAAAAAAAATCATCATACCCCTTTGGAATAATCACTTTTTTGTCTTCCAGCCTGAAATTAAAACCTATAAAATAATTTCCAGCTTTATTTTCAAATTTTGCCTTACAAGATTCAAGTAAAGAAAAAAAAAGGCAACCGTTCCAAAAACAAAAATTTATCTTTTTGCACTGAGATCCAAGCGCTACATTTGGAGAAAACCAAACACAGCACACTACCCAGAACATACCATACCTACTATGACGCATGGTGGTGGCAACATCATGTTGTGGGGGTGTTTGTCTTCAGCAGGGACTGGGCAATTGGTCAGGATTGAAGGGAAAATGGATGTTGCTGTGTACACCCAAATTCTTGAGGAAAACATGTGGCCCTCTGCTCTTCAACTGAAGATGGGCAGGTGGTTCACCTTTCAGCATGACAATGACCCTAAACACACTGGCAAAAAAAACAACAACGTAGTGGCTTAAGGATAGGAAGATCAAAGCCCTTGAGTGGCCAAGTCAGAGCCGTGACCGAAATCCAGTAGAAAACCTGTGGATGGACTTGAAGCGAGCAGTCCATCGCTGCTCACCCCACAGTTTGACTGAACTAGAACAATTCTGCAAGGCAGAATGGGCAGATATTCCCCAAAAGACATATCCAAACAGAATGATAGGTGTCATTACAGCTAAAAGTAGCTCTACGAAGTATTAAATCCAGGGGGATGATCACTTTTCAAACCCTGTTGTTCTAGTTTTTAATCATTTATAAATTTTTGGAACTATTGCATTTTTTACATGTACATATGTTGTAAGGGAAAAAAAATGTATTATTTGTAAAATATTTGCTTTTAATGGGCTTTGATTTCAGACTGTCAGCAAAAAAAAGAAAGAAAAAAAAAGTGATTATTCCGAACGGATATAATGATTTTCTATAGGCTTTATAAATATGTAGCTGTATGCAGAGGTAGGAAGGCATCAAGGCACGTCCGAATCCAATATTTGCGTCACATCCTGTCTACTGAGATGCTTTTATCTGGTTAGTATTTGAAGGCAGCATAGATCCAGCCTTCGGTGACTTTGATATACCGCAATCCTGTGCGTGAGGTTTGCTTGTTGGTTAAAAGAATAAACATGCCATCTGAAGGATTGGGTGAAAGCAGTAGTTAGTTTATAAATGTCCTATTTTTTCCCTATGCTTTCTAACTTATGACTCCATTTCCAGCAAAGAAAAAAATAAGCATTGTAGTTATGAAATATGTGCTTGAATATGTCTCAAGCTCACTTGTTTTAGATCATTTGACATGATGTTATGGTGCCTCAGAAGGCTGTCTGAAACCAGCATCCTTACGAAGTGGCTTCATTTGCAAACCGCCACCTGTGAAGTCAGTGACTGACTCATTTAGCTTTCAGATACAGATATTTTCCTTCTTTTAGAAAAAAACATGTCTCCTTTTCTATGTAAATTATGATTGTTATAGTGCAAAACTTTGTACTGTTACCGCATACAGAAAGCAAGTGGAAATTAAAAGTTTAAATATAATGTACAAAAGGCAGTGCGATATTTGTGTCATGTCTAACAACTCCTTTCAACTTAACTGTATTTAAAATCAGGCATAGCCTTGAATGCCCAATTGCTGGTATAACATGGTTACCACATAATAAGGACACAAATGTTTTTTTTAAATGTTAATTTTAAGTAATAGCATTAAGTGCAATCCTTCCGTTAGAAGATGTAGTCCCTGACAGTAAATAATACATACTGGTATGCAACCAAAATAACAACCAGTTTTGGTGCTGCGTAGTGATACAAATATCTAGCTTATTCTTTTTCGCAGAAGTGTTCCACAATTTATAATGGATGCCTGTTCTCCTTTTCTGGTCTCCAGTGTTTTTAGCATATAATGTGATGTTTAGCATATTAAATTTGCAAAAATTGCCAAATATAAAAAAGTGTTTGTGATGAACGTGTTTTGACAGTTCCTCACTCAAATGGGTAGAACACCTAAAGCAATGGTCCAAGGTTAGTAACATTAATACCGTTAACTACATTGAGTTGTTAGGGCAGCCAACAACTGCACAAGTTGAGCCTGTACTCATTTGTACTCCAACTAAACTTAAAATGGTTGTACTCCATCTGGGTAGTTTTTACATTGCTTCTTATGGATACGGAATCGGAAAAGAGGTCAGCGGCAATCAGAATCATCATGGCGCTACTCAGTGTTTCATCAGGAAAAATGTTGATTGGGGGAGTTGCTTCATGCAAATTGCCTTCAATTGAAGCATTACTTGATTTGCATAATGCCTTTTGAATCAGATGCTAAAACCATGCAGAATTCCCACTCCCCACCAATTGTTTTGAATACAAGTTTGGTCATGATAGCACAAAATTTCTCATGAAAATATGTAATGTTGTTGGTTCCTGACACATCATTTTCTTATACAAATTAGATTAATTACAGTGCTTGCAAGATGGTGCTCTAGTTAGGGTTTGTTCTAAACAACAGCATTCATGTCAAGTTTGAGTTAACCCCTAACCCAAAGTATTTAACTTCTGCAATTAATTCAGCCTGAACCACTGAACAGACTTCATATAAAATGTTTATACATAATTTCAGCTTTTTTGGTGTGCTCTCTATTGTTTTTTTATGAACTTGCTACATTTAAATGTAAACAAATAAATAAATAAAAGAAACTGCTATTGATCGTCTTTCTTGCAACTCTTTACACACAACCAAAGCCTAAGGCCGGTTACACATAGCTCACATAAACTGTGTATTTATTTTGGCTTATTAAAAGACAGACACAAACAGCAATTTATATTCTGTGAACCTGACTGGATCCAGATGAATTATGCCATTTATAGCTACACTTTGGGCTCAAAGTGCACTTCGGTTCAGTTCCATGTAGATTATAATTTTATAGTAAATGTGGTTTCCCGGTTCTTATGTTAATTAAATTGAATGAAATCAAATTTTTAAAAATTCTTAATGATGCACTCCAAACAATTTGAGTGAGTGTTATCAAAGGAATTATTCAATGTGGTGACCCAGAAATGACTTTCTTTTCTGTATAGAGCTACAGTTTTGTAACACAGGAGAAGCTTTCACAGTCAGTGTTAAAGCTCAATGCAAGCCTGCCATTGCAGTTACACTGCGGTGCCTTTTACTGGAGCAGTTTAAAACTAACCAAAGCACAACTAAACTACACCTAAAAAAAATAGATTCATTCTCTACCTTGCAAGCACTGCTATTTCCTTCAGAAAATGCAAATCTAGTTTTAATTACAAATGTTAATATTCTCTCTTTCAGACTCGAAAGAAAATGATGTTGGAGAAATCATCTGAAAAAGACTATGGATGCTTCATATTCATGTTTGTCTTTAAGAAATCCTGGAATGGAAGTGTTGGTGGAGGTTAAAAAAGAAACAAAAGTGCAGGCTAAACTATCCTGAATCAGTTCCAAAAATGCAGAATTTAGAAAATTCATTAAGAAACATACAGTTTGGCTTTTTTTCACATTTATTTGAAAATGCACTGTAAGATAAATTTGATACATTGAGGATATATGATGATTGTTTCTTGTACAGTGAGTTGTTTTTGGTGTTAATCCTAATGACAGTCTGTGCTGTTCATCTACGGTTGTGTTTTGGTTTTTGTTGTTTTTGAATGCAAATTCCTATCCTCAGATTTTTTTTTTTTTTTTAATAAATAATACAACATGGTCTTAGAGTTTTGTTTTTTTCCCCCTTGTTTTTATTTCTTTTTTTATAATGACATCAGAACAAGGAGTTTTTGTTTTCATCAAGTAAACAGAATGTGGAATTTTTCTCCCAGTCATCACAACACAGATGGCAAACACAAAAGTTTTTTTTTTTTTTTATGAAAATAAAACAAAAACACCTCTGCTCTTTGTGTGGCTGATTTCCCTATAATACTAAATATATATTATGCAATGTATTAATGAGACTTAATTTTATACATTACTAACAATTATAAAAAAACATAATAAAATGGTACAGAGTGGACCATACAAAACTTCCAGGATTAAACCGTAAGTAACATTTCATTAACCCTTTGTTAAACCCCCATGTTACAGTTGTGTGCTCAGACGTGCTTTACAGAACATCCCATGGGAATGCTTTAGAGATATCTGTGAACAGCATGATTTTCATTTAAACTTGCTCATGAATTGAAAAAAAAGTATTTTTTTTTTCTGACATGGGCTAGAATGAATTGTGACATTGCAAAGCATTTTTGTCTGCTGCTTCAAATACATTTTTAAATTACTCTGTAACTTGATTAAACACTAAGACTGTGAATCAGAATCGAGATGTATTTTCAATGAGGGACTCCTTATTCCTGTTGTAGACCTTCCAAACACTTGGTGTCAGTGCGTATACACACTCAGTGCACAGGGAACTGTGGGATGGGTGAATGGAGTTTTAATAATCCACTATGAAATGCTGCAAATCTATGTATAAAGACTGTTCACAGTTTTCAGATGTTTAATTGGTACATAACTACTGAGAACTTGCAGTGGTTTTTTTAACAGTTTGTGGCTTTCTGTAACTTTGTTCCCTCTGAATTACAAACATATCTTGCTTGTAAGTGTCTCCATAAATGCTGGGCTGGCGTTTTACGGAGTTTTGAGTTTCTGGTCTGTTGACAGAAAAATATAGATTGAAGTCTGATGAGATACACCATGAACATACAGTACGCAGAGGATATCTGTCTGATAGGTCATTGGAGTGATTGTTTGCACCCCACTAGTCTGTATATAAATATACTGTGTGTGTGTGTGTGTATGTATGTATATATATATATATATATATATATATATATATATAAGTTGAAGTCAGAAGTTTACATACACCTTAGCCAAATACATTTAAACTCAGTTTTTCACAATTCATGACATTTAATCTTAGGAAACATTCCCTGTCTTAGGTCAGTTAGGATTACTTTATTTTAAGAATGTGAATGTCAGAATAATAGTAGAGAAAATGATTTATTTCAGCTTTAAACCACCATAAAAAAGCCAGACTACAGTTTGGAAGTACACATGGAGACAAAGATCTTACTTTTTGGAGAAATATCCTCTGGTCTAATGAAACAAAATTTGAACTGTTTGGCCATAATGACCATCGTTGTTTGGAGGAAAAAGGGTGAGGCTTGCAAGCCGAAGAACACCATCCCAACTGTGAAGCATGGGGGCAGCAGCATCATGTTTTGGGGGTGCTTTGCTGCAGGAGGGACTGGCGCACTTCACAAAATTGATGGCATCTCAAGACATCAGCCAGGAAGTTAAAGTTTGGTCACAAATGGGTCTTCCAAATGAACAATGACCCCAAGCATACCTCCAAAGTTTTGGCAAAATGGCTTAAGGACAACAAAGTCATGGTATTGGAGTGGCCATTACAAAGCCTTGACTTCAATCCAATAGAACATTTGGTGGCAGAACTGAAAAAGTGTGTGCGAGCAAGGAGGCCTACAATCCTGACTCAGTTACACCAGTTCTGTCTGGAGGAATGTGCCAAAATTTCAGTAACTTATTGTGAGAAGCTTGTGGAAGGCTACCCAAAATGTTTGACCCAAGTTAAACAATTTAAAGGCAATGCTACCAAATATTAACAAAGTGTATGTAAACTTCTGACCCACTGGGAATGTGATGAAAAAAATAAAAGCTGAAATAAATCATTCTCACTACTATTATTCTGACATTTCACATTCTTAAAATAGTGATCCTAACTGACCTAAGGCAGGGAATGTTTTCTATGATTAAATGTCAGGAATTGTGAAAAACTGAGTATAAATTTATTTGGCTCTGGTATATGTGAACTTCTGACTTCATCTGTGTGTGTGTGTATATATATGTATGTATGTATGTATGTATAATATATATAAGATTCGTGGATGAACAAAAAATTTAAGTATATAGAATTTTGTATTTACTGTAATTAATGATAAATTTAAAGCATCGTTGGTGAAGGAAATTATCATTTTCTTTCAAAAACATAAAACCTATCATGGTTATTCCAAACTTTTGAACGGTAGTGTCTATATACTGTGTGTGTGTGTGTGTGTGTGTGTGTGTGTATGTATGTGTGTGTATATATATACATATATATATATATATACACACACACACACACACTGATGAGCCAAAACATTATGACCAATCACAGGTGACGTGAATAACGTTGATCATCTCCTAACAAGGCCACATGTCAAGGTCTGGGTAGATTAGATGGTAAGCAAACAGTCAGTTCTCGTAGTCAACTTTTTGAATGCAGGAGTAAAGACCTGAACAACTTTGACAAGGGCTAAATTGTTATGGCCAAATGACTGGGTCAGAGCATCTCTGAAATGGCAAGGCTTGTGGGGTGCTCCCGGTCAACAGTGACCAGTACCTACCGACAGTGGTCCGAGGAGGGACAAACTGGCGACAGGGTGTTGGGTGCCCAAAGTTCATCGATGCGCAAGGGCAACGAAGGCTATCCCATCTGGTCTGAACTGACAGAAGGTCTACTTTGGCACAAGCCACAGAAAATGTTAATGATGGTTATGGGAGAAATGTGTTACAACACACAGTGCATCGCACCCTGCTGTGTATGGGGCTGAGTAGCCGCAGAATGGTCAGAGTGCCCATGAAGACCCCTGTCCACTGTCGAAAGCACCTACAATAGTCATCCGAGCGTCAGATCTGGACCTTGGAGCAGTGGAAGAAGGTTGCCTGGTCTGATAGGTCCCGACTTGAAGGATCTGCTGCTAATGTCTTGGTGCCAGATACCACAGGATACCTTCAGGGGTCTTGTAGAGTCCATGCATCTGCGAGTCAGCGCTGTTATGGCGGCATGTGCAGGACCAAATTAGGCAGGTGGTGATAATGTTTTGGCTTATCTGTGTATGTACCCAGATGAGCCAAAACATTGACCACTCATAGTTGAGACGAATATCTTTGATCATCTCCTAATAAGGTCACATGTTAAGGTCTGGGTAGATTAGATGGTAAGCGAACAATCAGTTCTCATAGTCAATGTGTTGAATGCAGGAGAAATGGGCAGGAGTAAAGACCTGAGTGACTTTGACAAGGGCAAATTGTTATGGCCAGATGACTGGGTCAGAACATCAGTAGCACAGTGCATCACACTCTGCTATGTTTTTGGCTGCGTAGTCGCAGACTGGTCAGAGTGCCCACGATGACCCATGTCCACCGTCAAAAGTGGCTTAGATGGGCACGCGAATGTCGGAACTGGACCTTGGAGCAGTGGAAGAAGGTCGCCTGGTCCGATGAGCCCTGTTTTCTTGTACATCACGTGGACGGCTGTGTACGTGTGTGCCATCTACCTGGGGAAGTGATGTCATCAGGATGCACTGTGGGAAGATGACAAGCTGGTGGAGGGAGTGTGATGCTCTGGATAATGTTCTGCTGGGAAACCCTGTGTCCAGCCATTCATGTAAACGTCAATTTGACACGTGCCACCTACCTAAACATCATTGCAGACCAGGTACACCCATTAAGGGCAATGTTATTCCCTGATGGCAATGTTATTCCCTGATGGCAGTGGCCTCTTTCAGTAGGATAAAGCGTCCTGTCACACTGCACACATGGTTCGGGAATGGTTTGAGGAACATGATGAAGAGTTCAAGGTGTTGCCCTGGCCTCTAAATTCCCCAGATCTCAATCTGATCTGTGGGATGTGCTGGACCAACAAGTCCGATCCACGGCAGCTCCACCTCGCAACTTAAAGGACTTGAAGGATCTGCTAATAATGTCTTGGTGCCAGATACCACAGGACACCTTCAGGGGTCTTGTAGAGTCCATGCCTCGGTGGGTCAGCACTGTTTTGGCGCTACGCGGAGGACCAACAGCATATTAGGCAGGTGGTCATAATGCTTTCGCTCATCAGTGTATACAGTATGTAAATATATATAATATAATATATTAGTATATATGTATATATATATAATATATTAGTATATATGTGTATATGTATGTGTGTGTATATATATATATATATATATATATATATATATATATATATATATATATATATATATATATATATACTCTATATGGGTAGATGACATGTTTTGCTATATGCTTTCATTGTCATATCCATGCATGTTTTAATTGAAAGACTACATGGAATAATTGTATTTTCAAAAATGTATTTAACACACTGCAAGAGCATTTCAAATGACCTAGTGAAAGCAAAAAAGAAATGAAAATGGTTAAATTATGAAACATTTAAATGGTGCTGGCCACCATTTAAGTGTTTCATAATTTTATAACCATTTTTTTTTTTTTTTAGAGGACCATACATAAACTTTCCCCATATACATTAATATAAAATTTAGACAAAAGTCTTTATTTTGATAAAAAAAAAAAAAAAAAGTGGACATGTTATGCATCAACAACTCATATAATAATATACTATGTTTATTATATGCAGTACTATTTTTATTATACTATGTTACAAGACAAAATCCAACTATTTTGTACACTATGTTGCTGTTTACACTGGGGTGCAAATTTAGCATCTGCGTAAAAACATACCCAGTTCTTTTGCCCATAACAGTCTGAAGGAATTTTCTGGCAGATATTTGACCAAGAACTTTTCTGTAGCTGTTGGTAAAGATGGCATCAGCATGTCTTCCAGACCTAAAACTGGATCAGGTGTTTAACATCATGCAGTTATGGCATAGATAGATGACTGTATTTAAAGTCAAATAAGAAAATATTAAATATCTCTACACGAAAGGATTGGATAACTGACCCAAACTCAGCATCTGTTGTGTGAGAGGAAGTGTCTGCCTGCAGCTGTACTGGATCATCAATGGAGGAGGTCATCAGTATTGCAGCCGCTCTCTGACCAAACCTAATAAACACATACTGTTTTTATCAGTGTTAAATACATATGACATAAACATATTCTAAAGGTGCTATTCTAGTAAAAAAATAAATCAGGGGGGACCTCCCATTGTACCAAGGTGCCTTGACATTTCCACTGTAATTGCCAAAAAATATTGTTAATGTTAGACAAGTTTCAGCTTGGTATTTGAAACCAACATAATAGAGAAATATAACTTCCTGTTGACAAGCCCTGGTCTCCCATACATAAATAAAAAATATTATGGGATAAATTTGTTCCTGAAAATCCCTGTAGATCAGCAGTTACAGAAATCTCAAACCAGCCCATCTGGCACCAACAATCATGTCACGGTCTAAATCACTGAGATCAAATTTTTTCCCCCATTCTCATGACCCGTATATGATTTTATGCATCACACTGCTGCCACATGATTGGCTGATTAGATCACATGAATAATTAGGTGTTTCTAATAAAGTGTTTAGTGAGTGTATATTCTCTGTATATTCACTTTTTTACAGCTGTTTACAAATGGAATAATTTGCAATATTACTTTAAAAACCTTGCTAACTAATTTATCAAGCTGTTCTTGTCAAAATAGCTCTATTTCTGTATGATTTTGAATGTACTTTCTTACGCAAACCCTAAAAATGACATTATGTATGCAATTACAAATCCTATATAGCAAGGGAGTGAATTAAAAAGAAGCTCCATGGAATCTACCTCACAGACGTCCAGCGTCTGTTGCTAGTAATGAGATGTCCTGACCCTAGTTGACACAACAAAAGTGGAGCTTAGCCTTGGTCACTTATGATAGATGCAACATGCACTTGTTTTGCTCTCTGCTCTTCTATTGGGAGCCGTCCTTTGTCTGTTAGTACTATTCACACCCTTCTCTCTGCCCATGTGTTTGTATAGAAGCTATAACAATATCTGTGTAAAAGTGAGTCATACACTGTTAATTAGTTGTAACACAACAAGGGTTGTCAATGTCATGTTTTGAACAAATCAGATGCTGTGAGAATGGTCTACTATTGCATTATATAATACTGTTGAGGATTTGAAGTAGTTTCTCATTTCGGAACTTTCAAAGACTTTGTAATTCTAAAAGATGTAATTGTTATATAATCTTAATATTATTAACATAATGTATATATACATACAGTTGTGCTCAAAAGTTTGCATACCCTGGCTGAAATTGTGAAATTTTGGCATTGATTTTGAATATATGACTGATCATGCAAAAAAACTGTCTTTTATTTAAGGATAGTGATCATATGAAGTCATTTATCATCACATAGTTGTCTGGCTCCTTTTTAAATCATAATGGTAACAGAAATCACCCAAATGGCCCTGATCAAAAGTTTACATACCCTTGAAGGTATGGCCTTGTTACAGACACACAAGGTGACACACACGATACAATCACTATCCTTAAATAAAAGACAGGTTTTTTAATTAATATGTTGGCACAATTATATTTTTGTCTATAAAATTAATTTCAAACATTTAAGCATACGACTTCAGATCAAAAGGTTTTTAAGATCATGATAAACATTTCAGGCAAGTGACCCCAAACTTTTGAACAGTAGTGTGTATATATATATATATATATATATATATATATATATATATACAGTTGTGCTCAAAAGTTTGCATACCCTGGCTGAAATTGTGAAATTTTGGCATTGATTTTGAAAATATGACTGATCATGCAAAAAAAAAACCTGTCTTTTATTTAAGGATAGTGATTGTATCGTGTGTGTCACCTTGTGTGTCTGTAACAAGGCCAAACATTCAAGGGTATGTAAACTTTTGATCAAGGCCATTTGGGTGATTTCTGTTATCATTATGATTTAAAAAGGAGCCAAACAACTATGTGATGATAAATGGCTTCATATGATCACTATCCTTAAATAAAAGACAGCTTTTTTGCATAATCAGTCATATATTCAAAATCAATGCCAAAATTTCACAATTTCAGCCAGGGTATGCAAACTTTTGAGCACAACTGTATATATACATATACACACTACTGTTCAAAAGTTTGGGGTCACTTGCCTGAAATGTTTCTCATGATCTTAAAAACCTTTTGATCTGAAGTCGTATGCTTAAATGTTTGAAATTAGTTTTATAGACAAAAATATAATTGTGCCAACATATTAATTTAATTACAAATCTAAAATTTTATTTAAAAAAATAAAGTTTGAAATGGATGACTTGGGCCGAATAGTTAAGAAAAGCAGCCACTAAGTGCCCAGCTTATAGATGGGAACTCCTTCAATACTGTTTAAAAAGCATCCCAGGGTGATACCTCAAGAAGTTGGTTGAGAAAATGCCAAGAGTACATTTCTGCAAAATCTAGGCAAAGTGTGGCCACTTTGAAGATGCTAAAATATAACACAGTTTTGTCACAACATAATTCCCATATTTCCGTTTCTATTATTCCATAGTTTTGATGACTTTACTATTATTCAAAAAAGTGAAAATAATAATAATAAAGAATGAGTAAGTGACCCTAAACTTTGAATGGTAGTGTGTGTGTGTATATATATATATATATATATACACACACATTTCTGTGGTGTATTTTATTGTAGTATTTTTAAATTAAAATTATAACATATTTGTTTAATATTTGTATTAATTTATTTATGTTTGATTTAGATTTCTATATTTTTTAAATTCTGTTAACAGAAACCTAAAAGTTTACCAACGATCACTAAATCCATATCATTGAGCCATTTTGTCTGTGGCATTGATAATTACCACTTAAATCTATTGTTAAAAAATATTTCTAAAGCACAATGCAAATTACAGAATAATAAAATAAGATAAAATAAAATAGTTAAACAGACTTTCTCTATAACTATGTTTTGGTAACAAGGAATATGTAAAATCTTTAAAGTCAACCTTATTCCATTAACTGAAACATTAATAATCCATTCAGTACTTTATGTGCTAAAGGTCTGTGTGTGTCTTACCTCAGTGATGGACAGATTGGGCAGGATGTTGCCAGCAGGAACAGGCAGCAGAGTGTCAGAAGGGCAGATCTCTCCATCATTCTGACTAGAAACACGCTTCACATTACATTTCACAATCCGCTGAAGCAACATTTTCACTAACTGAAGTTACCGCAGTCAAGCCTGTAATGGTTTTTTGGTTTTTTTATGTAATATATATATATATTTTTTTTTTCTGTGATTCTTTGTGATTACACAGAGATTAAGTTGTTTCTCAAATTGACTGGTACATAAACCTTATTTTTCACTCTCAAAAATTAAGGTTCCAGTTAGAACCAAAAAGGCTTTTACAGTCTGATGCCACTTTACATGTTCCTCAAATAACTTTTTTGTCTCTAATTGTTCAGAAAACTATCTATGTACTGGTGCTTTAAATAACTCATAGAAAGATTTAAAGAACCTATAATGTAACATCAAGGACATTTTTAGTCTCCAAAGAACCTGCTTGCTTAAGAACCCTATACGGTGAAAAATGGTTATGATAAAATGATAAGAAGACAGCTCTTTGCTGACGAACTTTTATTTTTAAGAACCTTTATGTTTTACTTTAAATTTTAAAATAATGCTTATTTACTTAGAATTACTTATAAGCTTACTTATGATCTTTCAGCAGAAGAGTTCAAGTAAAAGGCTTAAAAAGATTCAAAGGCTTAATTTACCTTGTGTTTTTCCTTGTATGTGGTTGCTGATGTGCTCCTTTGAAGGTTGAATGTGTGAAAATAAGAGAGAAAGAGTGAGATAGAATGAGATGTTGGTTATTCTTGCTTAGGGTTTGGTTTCATTCTCAGCCTCTCAAGCGATTCGGATGGGGACCCTGTCATAATACAATCTCCACCCTCTTTTCCACTTCTCTCCTCTCCTTTTCTCTTAGAGAAGGAGAATAATACAATTATATATGACTATGTTGAATGTTGAAGAACATTTGACATGAAAGTGGTTTTACGCTTTGTTAAAGAATTATTTTTAATTCAGTGTAGAGAGTAAATTGGAATGAAGGGCAATGTCACCATTTGTTCAGTAATATATGCATGTAATGGTTCAACAAAGTATTGTAAGAACTTTCAAACTCTCTCTTTTAACCCTTAAACGCATACCTTGGGTCTTTAGAGACCTGGGACCTCATTTCACCCCCTGTACCCCATCCATTTTTTGGAGCTGTGCTCCCACCTCTTTAGTATTTTTCAATCTATATTTTATAAATAGTGTAAAACAATATATATATATATATATATATATACACTACCGGTCAAAAGTTTTGAAACACTTGAAAATTATAATAAAGTATGAGTAAGTGTTTCAAAACTTTTGACCAGTAGTGTATATATTATAATGGTTTAAGTACCTTAAGTGTATAGAGTCATTAAAGATCCTGGTATGTAATAGTGTCAGGGTTTTATTTTATTTATTTTTTAATGCTTTTTTTACTCAAGGTGGCGCTGTTGTTTCAGTGATTGACTTGATTTACATTTGACATTGCTATTTGATGAAGAAGCAAGGTGGACGTAAACTATAGCAAGTGTAATACATGAACAGTATGAAATGACTGTTGTGATTTGGGTGTACCACTGAAGTTATGTAAGTTGTGCATCTATTTAGGCTCAAAAAGTTCCTTAGAATATACACAGGTGTAGCTTATGTGTATCTTATGTGTTATGTGTAGCTCAATATGTTTGACAGCCAGTTGCATCTCATGAAATTTCAGTGTGAAAGTAATGGATCCTATTTTAGATTTGTCCTAATTTGTTGCATTATCTCTTTGATATATGAAAATTAAAACATCAAAATATATCAAAATATATTTTATTTTAATTTAAAATATTTAGAAAATGTTACACTGTCTGTGCATTTTGTAGATCAATCTTTGATAGATAAACGTGCCGGGTCTCTAAAGACCCGAATATGTAAGAGTGTTTGGGAAAATTCCCATGCATTTATGGTGAACTTCAGTCATAAAAGTCCTGCACATTTTTATTTTTTTTTACTTGGGCTATAATTGTAATAATTGTGCAGGAATATAGTGCAGGAGTCAAGTTACAAACAAGTTTATACAAATAAAATAAATATTCACAAACGGCGAATACCAGTCACCAAGAAACGAGGTAGATTCATTTGTGTATAGACAGATTTATACCTTTTCACAAGAGATCATGTGGAATAGTTGTCAGTTAATAAGATTATCCTACATGAAATCAGTGAGTGCAAAACAACTTTTACATTTACTTTTTCTTATTATTTGAAGAGTTTTGAAAATGTGTACTAGGTATTGAGAAATGCATGTAATCAACTGAAAAAATAAATAAATAAAAACATTGTAAATGCAGTTTATGCATCATGTTGTTATATCATAAGCAAAACAGCCTTGATGTTGATGTGTAGTGGAACGATTCAATCATTTATTAATAGTATTAAAGATGTTATAGTTTTGAATACAGTGTTTGGTTTTGTCTTAAAAGCTTGATTCTTTTGCTGCCTTGCAAGCAGTGATATTTTCTTCAGGAAATACTATGGCAGGGTGCAGGGACGTGCATAGGGGGGTGGCTACAGTGGCCCAAGCCACTGCCACTTTGCCCTCTTGGGCTGTGGTGCCCCTGTATATTAAAGAATATATACAGTACATATAATGCCTATTTCAGTCCTATATATATAAATAACAGTGACGACAGAGATCATATCAATGAAGTAACCATGAAATTTAACTGCATAATATTAAATAACACCAGGTCTGCATATCAGACATCACATTATGCTGTGCATATTGAATTTGTTCAAATTATTGCACACTGTTTTCAGTACCACACCTTCACAAAAAAGAAGGTAGTGTTTCTTTGCAAAGCTGGATTCAAAGCACCAGAAAGCAAGCAGGTGAATCATGATAAAAATATATGGCAAATGATCATTCACACAGTCTCCAGTAAAGTATTTTTTCCTCAAAATAATTTTTCACTGGAGGAAGTAATGTATAAACTTGTGTGTGAAAGTAAAGTATATTTTAAGTAAAACTAATTAATATCAGTGTACAGAATAAAAAAGGAATCACAGATATATACATTATTGTTATGAGTTATATATTTAGCATAACAATATATATATATAGACAATACTATTTTATTTAACCCTCATGCACTGTTTGGTCATTTTTGACTGAAATCTATTTTGTTTCTTCAATAAAACTGGTTTCCTTTATCTGCTGGTTACAAGACTTGGTGACTTTTCATCCATGTGAAATCTGAACACACACAAATAAATTGGAGTTGATTCGATCAAGTGATAGAAAAAAAAAGTTACACTTGTACTGTTCCCGGTCCTGCTATAGTGTGTTATAGGATATGGGATATAGGATATGAATGGGAAACATTAAAAATCACAGATTTGTTTTCATTATGTATTATATAATATCTAAAACAAACAAACAAAAAAAAACAACAACAAAAAAAAAAAAAAAAAAACAGCCACAATGCAGAAAAAAATACACACAGACATGAAGGGGTGAGACTACCAAACATCAAGAGTGCAAAACACAAACACACACACACACACACACATGTTGGTGCAGCTATCCTTATGAGGACTCTCCATAGGCATAATGATTTTTATACTGTACAAACTATAGATTCTATCCCTTAACCCTAACCCTACCCCTAAACCTAACCCTCACAAAAAACTTTCTGCATTTTTACATTTTCAAAAAAACATTGTTTAGTATGTTTTTTTTTTAAGCGATTTGAATTATGGGGACACTAGAAATGTCCTCATTATCCACATTTATAGCATAATACCCTTGTAATTACCAGTTTGTAACCTAAAAAATGTCCTTGTAACCCCCCCCCAACACACACACACACACACACACACACACACACACACACATTCATATTTTTACAACCAGGGATAATTAGGTTATTACTTGTTATTCTTCTCATTTCAGGTATGCAAAAACTGACAAAAATAACCTCAAACAAATCAAACAAAATGCTAAACTTTAACAAAAGTAGTCTTTGATAATGTTTAAATATATATATATAAATGCAGAACTTGTGACAAAATCTAGAAATCAGCTTCTCTTTAACCAGGGATGAATAAGTAGCTCTCTGCAGCCATCTAGTGTTTATAATTGTAATTTCATCTGGTTTTTATAAAAAAAAAATGTTAAGCTTTCAAATGGTATATAATTTATGAGGATTGGTTCAGTATTTTAGAAAAAATTCATAAGAAAAGTAAAGAAAAATGTATATTTTCAAGTTCAAGGTCATACAGGTAAATAAATTAGTAAATAAAAAAAAAAGGTCTAAATACTAACCCCAATGTCTGTACACAGCTCTGGCAGGGTGAACAAGAGACAGACACAGTGAGTGTGGCGTCAGGCTTCGGAGAAGTGTTTATTTGCAATAACTTTCAACATTAAATGTTGTAAAAGGGTTTTAAAGTGTCCATGGGGGAAAGTGTTCAAAATAAAGGGGGGATCTGGCATCCTCATGGTAAAAATGGGGTTTGTGAATGGAGTTGTGCCCATGGGATCTTCCAGGACGTGGGCAGGGTCCAGCAATTGCACGCACTCTCCTCCTTGGTAAGGGGCCTGGATTTTCAGTGGCCACGGCATGTGAGGGGAATGGCAGCCCGACATCCTAGCCCGTCGGCCGCGACACATACTGTCATCCTTGGTGAAACGTTCACCCCAAAATTTTAAATCTCTCATCATTTACTCAATCTCATGCCATCCCAGATGTGTATGGCTTTCTTTCTTCTACAGAACACAGACAAAGATTTTTAGAAGAATATCTCACCTATGTTGGTCCTTACAATGCAAGCGAATGGTGACCAGACCTTTGAAGCTCCAAAAATCACATAAAGGCCACAAGTAAATCACATAAAGGCCACATATCAGACGTGATATGATAAGTGTGGGTGAGAAACAAATTAATATTTAAGTCTCAATTTCAAAATGTGAATGACTGTGAAAGTGAAGATTTATAGTAAAAAGGGACTTAAATATTTCTCACCCACCTAGCCTACAGTGTTTCACAAATTCCACGGCATCCCTTTATAGTGGTTTAAAAAAACATATAATATATATTTTTATATAGTTCACATTTATAATTATAAAAATATATACTACAAATGAATGAGGGGAAAGTAAGGTACTTACTTTTGTAGATCATTTCAGTATTAGATGCTAGGTATTTCTGACTAAACTTTATTCTAAGAAATTACAAGAATGACATTACTTAGCATTAGCCTCAACTGTCATAAACATGACAGAAATAAATAAAAATTTCTAGATAAGGAGATCTAATATTACAGTTTTAGCATGTTATAGTAGTAACAATAACTGGTAAATATTGTATTTTAGCGTAAACTGTGGTCACCATTGTAATTTTTGTACGGGTTGTAATGACTTTTATTTTGAAATATTTCATACCGGTGTCGCCATATTTATAGAAAAGTCAACAGTGCGGGTCACACGTTGCTGAATGACTATTGCTCAGTTGGGTTTTTTCTGCTTTTCTTCGTTATGTAGATGCGCAATTAATACATTAAGTTAAATAATTTATGCTTATCGCAAAGCAGTGTCATATGTCAGTAAGGTGTTATTTATTCTAACAGTAGTACAGTAATGAACCGCTGCAGAAGCCGCAGCCTCTTCATGTTTGCGCTCAGGAAATGTTTGTCTCGACGCGTTTACAGAGACGGATATCGCAGATATTATTGCTCAGGATCTTTTACTAAAGACCAGAACAGAGTGATGAATTTAAAGAGTAAACTAGCATCTGGTCCGAGTTTGCAGGACTTCATGAAGAGTTCAGACCAGAAGTCTTATGAGTTGCGTGAGGAATATGAGGAGCACTATATTCCTGAATCCACAGAATCAGCATATTCAAGGAAAGGTCAGGATATTTTGTCTAGAGATCGATGGTTGTTGTTGTTGTTGTTGTTGTTGTTGTTGTTGTTGTTGTTGTTGCTGTTGCTGTTGCTGCTTTTAAAACCATTACCGAATTGTCCAATACCCCATATTTTCAATTGTTTACTTTTTTGTTTTTGCTTAATTAAATAATCAAAAATCAATCAAAAATATTTAAATAATTAAATAATCATTTTACAACAACAAAAGCATGCCAATATCGATGTTTTTGTCCGTTTCTCTCAGACAGCTTGCATGTAGAACCGATATTTAAGTATTGTTTTTTTTTTTAGATTTTTGACAGAACAATACATAAATAATCATTACATTAAAATACAGTTAATAATTATATGTTAGTGTTATCCTTTGTGCCATTGTATTCATGGAAAGTTGCAGAAAACACACACACAGCTAACTGGTTTTAGTTGGTTGCCCAGCCTGGTCAGTTGGTTGGTTTTAGAGGGGTTTTGAAGACATTTTAACTGGTCAGACTAGGAGACCAGCTAAAATGTTCAAAACCACTCTGAAACCAGTTATAACCAGGGTGGACAAACAGCTAAAACCGGTCAGCTGTTCTGTTGAAAGTCTTTTGTGTGTGTGCTATTCTTTATAGACCCCACAAATGGTAACATTTATTGTTTGACCCTATATTAAAGAACCGATAACTGATTCATTAAAAACTTTTGAATATCGTTAACAAATATTGGCTAAGCCGGTTATCGGTCGATCTCTAGTTTTGTCATTAGCTACACTGATTTTTCAAGTATAAATTAATTGCTGGATTAGGTGAATTATGCATCATGTTGACATGTCAAATGTCTTGCAGTGTATTTTGAGATATACGGCTGTCAGATGAATGTCAACGATACTGAAATTGCTTCGTCCATTCTTCAGAAAGCAGGATATTCTCGGACACGTGAGCTGCCAGAGGTACTGCTGAATGTGTAGTGCCTCAAAGCCTATTGAACTGCCTATCCGACATCATTTTTGGTCCTCAATGCAATAATGCCCAAAATGCTGCCTAGGTAGTCGGTCCACTAGGTTTTGAGTCTTAGTCTGTGTGATGTAGAGTTATATTCAGATAGCAGAATGTTTTATGTTCTTTCATTACTTTAAAGCAATGGTTCTCAAATGATTTTGCATCAGGACCCATATTTAATATTGGACATCAGTTGGTGACCCAACATGATACCAAAATTGTTTATTGTATAAAACAAGTAACAAAAATGCCCTTAAAATTGAAATGTATTAATATTACCATGAACTGAATAAGCCCAACAACATTCATATTTATTGATATGACACTGGCTGTAAAAATGTTGTAAACGCATAAACAGGTGCAGAAGTATTTTTTACCAGACTAACATAAACACTGGGTGACGTTTTGTATAATTTTACCGAAAATGAGTGATGCACTGGATAGTGGATACACATACAGTACTGTGCAAAAGTTTTAGGCACGTAAGATGTTTCACAAAAACTTTTGTCTGAGGATGGTTATTTATATTTTCAGCTTTAGCTTGTCAATAGGAAAATACATTTTAGACTCTCAAACATTACTTGCAAATAGAAAAGATTAGAATAGAAGAACAGGGCACTCTGCAAGAGATGGCATTGCCCCCACAGAGCCCCCCACTTGAACATCAAGTCAGTCTGGGATTACATAAAGAGACAGCCTAAAAAGATAGAAGAAGTATGGCGAATTCTCCAAGAATCTTGGAACATCTTATCTGCCAACAACCAAGTAAAACTGTGTCTAGGTGTACCTAGGAGAATTAGGGCTGTTTTAAAGGCAAAGGTGGCCGCACCAAATATTGATTTAGTTTTTGTATGTTTACTGGACTTTGTATGATGTTAATTGATAAATGAAAACTATTTATGGCATTATTTTTGAAGACATCCTCACTATGCAACATTTTTCACAAGTGCCTAAAACGTTTTCACAGTACTGTATTTATACAGCCAATAATTCACCACACAAGACACTACACCACACAATACATGGTGGCACAAACCATGTTTTTCCTCATTGCAAGTGAACCCACAACTTATTTAATGTAGTCTGGGTCATATTTTCTTTTGTAGTTTTTTTTTCCCCATTGTTTTGAGGATGAGGGCATGTTACACAACCTATCATTGTTGACATCTTCCTAATTGGGCTAGCTTCAACTAAGTGACATGAATTTGCAGCAAATACCTTGAATTCAAATGCACGCACACCCCCTGACACCAAAAACAAAATATATGGGAAGTGTTTTCTATTCCTTTTTAAAGTTGATAAACCTTTTTATTTTGCTATCTTAACTGTGCAGTATTATACAGTTGCATATTGCATTTGATTATTTGCATTTATCATTGTTTGTTTTCCCCATTTTCCCCATTCCTTTCAGAATTGACTTGAGACCCATTTTTGGATAGCAAAAAATCAGATGAAAACCAGAGTATTAATGCTTTAATGTTTTTGCATCTTATATTTACCTGCAGGCAGATGTGGTGCTGCTCGTCACTTGCTCTGTACGGTGAGGAATACTGCTTTTTGAAGCATTAACTGATATTTTTTTATGTATGCTTTAATGTGATTTTTCACCTTTGATAGAGAAAAGGCAGAGCAAACAATCTGGAACAGACTCAAACAGCTCACTGCCCTGAAGAAGAGGCGTACAAAACATGAGACTCCGTTGAAAATAGGTGTTCTTGGTAACTATTATAACAGTTCCTCTTTTTCATTTTGCCAGACAAGAAAAGTTTTGTGAAAATGTGCATGTACACACAGCCCCTCAAAAGTATGTGGTCACTTAAAGTAAAAAAAGTGGTCAGTAAATAAATAAATGTCTGAATGTCATTGCATTACACAAAATATCAAACAAAGTGGCATCTGTAAACAAATGATGCTGGACCTTCTCTTCTAACGTAACTTTTCCGAGCCGTTTTTTAAATGACTTTTGACCAACTTGTCTTGAGGGGATTACTTGTGAATGTAAGAAGTCAGTTAAGAAGTCAGAGTAACCCAGTGGTTCCCAAAGTGTGAGGCGAGTCACTGAAGGGGAGGCGCAGGGAGACGGTAGGATTGGAGAAGTCCATTAAAAAAATGAACTATATAATAATAATTATTATTATTATTAAGCGTAAACTTTTTAAGCAGGCTTCCAATCCAATTGAGTGTCAGTTGTGCAATTGATTGATATATTTCTGTAGAGTATCAACATCGTGGCGCAGACGACAAAACTTTTGCGACCCATTTGAATGCTTCATGAGATTTTCTATTTTAAAGAACTATGAAGCAAGCAATTCAACCATTTCAAATGGCTACAGCACTAACATTCTGAACAGCTCTGACAAGGGAAATGGAAAACACCTGCTCTTCACCAGCATCAATTTCAAGACTTTTACATCTACACATCAACAACACCCTTACTAACTTTTATTTTTCATTACAACTTTTTACAATGTGTTAATTGTGTTTAGGTTATTATTTTTAACAAATAAAACGTTTTCGATTAGTAAAGGAGGGCTTGACTGAAAAAGTTTGGGAACCACTAAAGTAACCACAGGTGTAGTTCATCAACATCACATTGGCACTGAGAATGAATTGAGCCTGCTGAAAGTGCCGTTTATTTGCACACACTGTCTGTGCTGCTTTAGCAATTCACTAAAGTAATTGTGCAAATCAGATAACAGCGCAAACACACCCACAAAATCTGTGCTGAACAAAATTTGCATGGTACTTTTTCTGAACTTGCGGACCAATTCTGAGTGCTAGGTTTTGGAGGATGCAGCAAACCACTGGTTTAGGGGCCCTACAGCATCACTCCAAAACTGTGATGCAAACAGCTGAATCAGCGCTTTAAAATGCTGAACGTGCACTTGACTACTCCGCACATCTGGAGATGTTCTGTGTTATAACAATCTTCTCCATTATTTAATGAGTTATTGCTGCCATGGTCAATAGAAAATGAACACTAACTTCTTTTTTAAATAAAATTTAATTTACCACTTGCTTTCTGCACAAATAAATAGTGCAACGTTAATTGCACCAGGCAAATAATATGGAGTTTCAGTGAATACAGTGCAGTCTATACTCACACATAACACTATTTAAGATATCAAGAATCCCTTCACAATTTTACATCAGCAGTGTCTTGACATTATTCTAAAAACTTTTGAAAAGGTTTGGATAAAAATAACAGGACTATTTTGAAGTCTGTTGTTAGTGCCACACTTCCTGCTGCCAGTTGGTGGTGCTATGACCATGACCCACAATAGCCACGTCCATGTGATCAGCCCTCATTACCAAACATAAAGCTCAAATCACACAATGCACGCAGAAGATACGAGACACTTCCTGTTTCTCATTTTTTGCCATTAATGTATGCCTCACTATCAATAATCCATTCACAGTTTAGCATCTTCAGTGTCTTGGCAAATTTGGTGACAGTCACATGAATTCCCAAGGAGGAGTATTTAAAAGTTCAGGGACTGCAATAAAAATAAATAAAATATCCAAATTCAATCCAAAATGGCCGACTTCCTGTTGGGTGAACTAAATACTGTAATTTTGAAAGTTGTCTGCCTGATTGAGAACAAAATACAGTATATACCAAGTTTGGTGACTGTAGGTGAAAATGACCCCACCACTTTAGTCAAAAGGTGGTGCTACAGAGCCGCTCCTCCACACCCATGTTCAATTTTGCCCAGGCCTAATGGCCGACAACTCTGATGTGGGTCATGACATTTTAAGCAAGACAAGTGCCTCAAAAACACGTGAATATACAAAGATCAGAATAATAACATTTAATGCGTTACCATGGCAAATCTATTTAAGATATTAAGAATGACTTCACAATTTTACATCAGCTGTGTCCTGACATTATTCTAAACAATTTTGAAATAATTCAGGTTATTATAAGAGGACTATTTTAAAGTCTGTTGTAAAAGCATCACTTCCTGCTGCCAGTTAATGGCGCTATGACCGTGACCCACAATAGCCACATCCATGTGATCAGCCCCCAAGACCAAACATACAGCTGATTTTTAATCTAAATCACACAATGCTCGCAGATGATATGAGACGCTTCCTGTTTTCTGTTTTATGCCATTAATTTATTGCCTTGCCATGGCAACACCGTTTACAATTTAGCATCTTCAGTGTCTTGGCATAATGTTGCCTACATTTGGTGACAATCACATGAATCACCTAGGAGGAGGATTTAAAAGTTCAGGGCCTGCAATAAAAAATAAAAAAAATGAATTCAAAATGGCTGACTTCCTTTTGGGCAGAGCTAAAGACTGTAATTTTGAAAGTTATCCAGCTTGATGAGAACAATATACAGTATGTACCAAGTTTGATGACTAGGTGAAACTGACCCCGCCACTTTAGTCAAACGGTGGGGCTACAAAGCCCGCCTTACACGCCCATGTGTGACATTGTGCCCAAGCCTAATGGCCGACAACTCTGATGTGTGTGCAAAATGTCATGAGTTTTTAAGCATGTTAAGTGCCCCAAAATTACCTAAAACCTTAAAGAAGAGCAATAATCCTTAGAAGAACAATAGGGCCTCTGCAGTTTCAGTGCTTGGGCCCCTAATTACTTACTCTTGACATAGTCAAGATGTGTCAGTATGTCAGCACAGTCGGTTAAACTGAATTGCAGATAGTTAGTGAATAGGATGCAGGTTTTGTGCAGAAATACAGCACACAAAGGTGGCAAAACTGTTTAGTGAATTTGCCACTATATCTGTTGTTTTAGAAATTGAAAAAAGTTTAGTGAAATGTTTTTGCTTGAACATTTTGGGACATATTTCTTTGAAATGATTGCAACTGGTTTTATATTTTGTTGTGTAATGCAAAATTTGTAAGTGTGGTTTAAGTGTCCAAATGCTTTTTGGGGCAACTGTATCTATGTTCGGCTGTAGGTTGCATGGCAGAAAGACTGAAAACTGAATTGCTTGAGCGGGAGAAGTTGGTGGATGTGCTGGCAGGGCCAGATGCGTACAGAGATCTGCCCCGGTTACTTTCTATTGCTCATGGAGGCCAGAGAGCCAGCAATGTGCTGTTATCATTAGAGGAGACTTACGCTGATGTCATGCCTGTCCACCAGACGCTGCAGGGACACAGCGCTTTTGTGTGAGTGATGCCCTGGTCTTATACTACATCACTGAAGCCCAGTTTTCTCAGTATTTGAGGGATGGCAGTTTATGACAAAAACTAGACTAGATTTTAAAGTTCTTATAAAATTATATTTATATTAGGTGTCTTTAACTACTGTGTTCTAACATTTAAATACACACAATAAAATGTATTTATTGTGTAACTACATGTTGCTCTGCAAAGTTCTCACAAGGTTCACATTTTCACAGGTTTAGGGGTAAGATTTGGGTTTATGTTAGGGTTTAGGGTAAGGGTTGGGTTAGGTTTAGGATAAGGGTTACAGATTAACTACAGGTGTAATTAAATGCAGGTACCTTAAACGTAAGTACAATACAACAACATGTATGTACATAATAAGTACACTGTATCAACTGCTTAAGTACACAGTAGTTAAAAATACCTAATAAAAATTGATATAAAATTTGATGAATAAATGTAATTAAAAAATGGATTAAATTTGCTTGACTCGTAGGGCTGGGTGGTTTGATATATAACGTGACAACTTACTGCATTAGTATAAAGTTCAACTGTTGTGCAGTCACAGATACAGTTGAAGTCAGAAGTTTACATGCACCATAGCCAAATACATTTAAACTCAGTTTTTCACAACTCCTGACATTTAATCATAGAAAACATTCCCTGTCTTAGGTCAGTTAGGATCACTACTTCATTTTAAGAATGTGAAATGTCAGAATAATAGTAGAGAGAATTATTTATTTCAGCTTTTATTTCTTTTATCACATTCCCAGTGGGTCAGAAGTTTACATACACTTTGTTAGTATTTGGTAGCATTGTCTTTAAATTGTTTAACTTGGGTCAAATGTTTTGGGTTGCCTTCCACAAGCTTCTCACAATAAACTGCTGGAATTTTGGCCTAGAACTGGTGTAACTGAGTCAGGTTTTTTTGGCCTCCTTGCTCACACATGCTTTTTCAGTTCTGTCCACAAATTTTCTCTCGGATTGAGGTCAGGGCTTTGTGATGGCCACACCAATACCTTGACTTTGTTGTCCTTAAGCCATTTTACTACTAAATTTGGAGGTATGCTTGGGGTCTTTGTCCATTTGGAAGACTCATTTGCAACCGAGCTTTAACTTCCTGGCTGCTGTCTTGAGATGTTGCATCAATATATATACATAATTTTCCTTCCTCATGATGCCATCTATTTTGTAGAGTGCACCAGTCCCTCCTGCAGCAAAGCACCCCCACAACTTGATGCTGCCACCCCCATGCTTCACAGTTGGGATGGTGTTCTTCAGCTTGCAAGCCTCATCCTTTTTCCTCCAAACATAACAATGGTCATTATGGCCAAACAGTTCAATTTGTGTTTCATTAGACCAGAGGACATTTCTCCAAAAAGTAAGATCTTTGTCCCCATGTGCACTTGCAAACTGTAGTCTGGCATTTTTTGGCAGTTTTGGAGCAGTGGCTTCTTCCTTGCTGAGTAGCCTTATGTAGATATAGGACTCGTTTTTACTGTGGATATAGATACTTGTCTACCTGTTTTCTCCAGCATCTTCACAAGGTCCTTTACTGTTGTTCAGGGATTGATTTGCACTTTTTGCTCCAAACTACGTTTATCTCTAAGAGACAGAATGCATCTCCTTCCTGAGCGGTATGATGGCTGCATGGTCCCATAGTGTTTATACTTGCATACTATTGTTTGTACAGATGAACGTGGTTCTTTCATGCATATGGAAATTGCTTCCAAGGACTTGTGGAGGTCCAAGGTTTTTTTGAGGTTTTGGCTGATTTCTTTTGATTTTCCCATGATGTCAAGCAAAGAGGCACTGAGTTTGAAGGTAGGCCTTAAAATACATCCACAGGTACACATCCAATTCAGTACACCTCCTATCAGAAGCTAACTGTCTAAAGGCTTGACATAATTTTCTGGAGTTTTCCAAGCTGCTTAAGTTAACTTAGTGTATGTAAACTTCTGACCCACTGGAATTGTGATATAGTCAATTAAAAGTTAAACAATCTGTCTGTAAACTAAAAAATATAAATTACTTGTGTCATGCACATAGTAGATGTCCTATTTGACTTAAAATGAGTTTATTGACTTCAGCCTAAATGTGTGTAAACGTCTGACTTCAAATGTATGTGCACATCATACATACATTTTAGTGTATAGGTGTCTGTATATGCAATTATTTTACATCTATAATTTTCAAACATGGCTCATCCAATCAGACTTTAGAGTCGAAATTATAAATTTTAATGTGTTAATTTTACTGTTTGAGTGTTGTTTTTAAACTCAAGAGTTTTGAGTTTTTTTTTTTTAATTGAGGCCTTTTCACACCAAATGCAACGCGATTATGAGAGGTGAATCACCGACAAATGGCCTTTTTCCATAGAAAATGTTCGCTGTTAGCACATTCACCCCTTTACAATAGTTGTAAATCGACAAGTAGTTTTACCCCGGTATGGTAGGTGGCTCAAAGCACCTTTGAGCTGCTCCGCCCTCTGCCCATTACCGGGTGAGAAGAAATAACTATTTGAGAAGTTTGCAAATCAAACAAGAAAAGCAAAAGATTCTCTAGCTTGCAGTTCCAAAAATGTAACTTATTTCTCAACAAGCTGTAGCAGCAATGACGAGTGTGTTGTTGATTTGCTCAACGAGAAAGAAAACTTTCGAGACACTTCACAAACTATTTCAGTTCCATTACGACTCAGTACACTTGACGCATATGGGGGAGTGTCTTCCACATGACCTAGTTGAAACCTCTACAGTAATGCCAATATTCGAATATTGGCTATGGTGTTTGAGCCCTGCCCATGCACAAACACCATTTCCTCAGAATTTCATCCTTCAAGATAGTGATCATCTCTTGTCTAGAAGCCCTCTACCTTCACTGTCGATATACAGGAGTCAGCGGGCGGAAGATTTTCCGCTCCGCTGCAGTGCTCCGGCGAACATCACACCGCCTCGCTGCTTGACCCTTCGCTGGTGAATGGGCCTCAACATCCTGATTCCCCGCAGCGCTTCGGCAGGGTTTGTGTATCCTTACAAAACAATTGTATGTATATTTTGTGATATAAATATAAATATAAATATATATTTATTGATATATTTATATATCTAAAAGAGTCACTTATGTGTTCACGTCTTTATAAGATGTCGTTCCGTAAGTGTTCCTTGTGCAAGAGGCACATCCCGCCGTCAGATCAGCATGGGAGCTGCGTTTACTGTCTGGGCCGCGCCCACTCAGAGACAGCTCTCATGGAGACAGACTGTCCTCACTGTGAGGGCACGAGTCTCAAAACGCTTCACTCGTGAATCACCCTAGTTCTGAGGGACGATTCAGCCTCACACGCCCTCCCACCCGCCTCTTCTGTGATACCCGAGGAGGCACGGTGGGGCCGAGAGGTAGAGCAGGATGACTTTGAGGTGGTCCTCGTGGTGGCACACGCCCCGTGAGCCCCTCAGTCTCTACGAAGAACCTGTTTTCCGATACGCTATGTGCGAGACGAGCTCTAGCCTTCTGACACTGGGGATAATAATGACGATGTCATGTTTCTCGCTGCATCAGGCGAGTGGCCAGTGGATGATGCTGCCATTCCTCCCCTCAGCGAGTGCGAGGAACGTGCACGCGCCACTGACAGGAAGATGCTCTGCGTCCTTACAAGGGCGGTCGAAGAGCTTCACCTTGAGTTTGGCTTTTTCCTCATCACTCATTTCTGTGAGGGTCAGCCATATACACTACCGGTCAAAAGTTTTGAAACACTTACTCATTCTTTATTATAATTTTTTTTCACATTTTAGAATAATAGTAAAGTCATCAAAACTATGGAATAACATAAATGGAATTATGGGAATTATGTTGTGACTAAACAAAATCCAAAATAAATCAAAACTGTGTTATATTTTAGCATCTTCTAAGTAGTCACCCTTTGCCTAGAATTTGCAGACATGTACTCTTGACATTTTCTCAACCAACTTCTTGAGGTATCACCCTGGGATGTTTTTTAAACAGTATTGAAGGAGTTCCCATCTACGTTGGGCACTTATTGGCTGCTTTTCTTTATTATTTGGTCCAAGTCATCAATTTCAAAAACGTTATTTTTTTATAAAATTTTAGTTTTATAATGAAATAAATTAATATGGTGGCACAATTATATTTTTGTCTACAAAACTAATGTAAAACATTTAAGCATATGCCTTCAGATCATGAGAAACATTTCAGCCAAGTGTTTCAAAACTTTTGACTGGTAGTGTATATGGCTGACCCTCACAGAAATGAGTGATGAGGAAAAAGTCACTCTGTTGGATGATCCAGTGTCTCCAGCCAGCCTCTTTGGCAGCTCTGTGAATTAGTTTGCTGAGCATTATGTCACGACTCAGCAGCAGTCACAGGCTGAGACACTTTATGCCCAAATGGAGTGCATCACAGCCGGTCCACCCTCACTCTGTTTCGAGCCAGCGCCCAACTAAAAGCCCCATACCTGCTGCCTCACCGGCACATGCAGCAAAAGCGCTCCTGATGGGCACAATCCTTTGAAGCGGAAAGCAGAGCCCGCGGTTCCCTTCGGGTCTGCTCCTAAAAAGGCTCCATTGGAGACACAAAACACTGTTCCCCATCTCCCCACTACTGTTTGCCGGGAAAGGAATATTGTTGTTAACAATATTTTTCAAAATGTTGTTTCTGTGACTTGCACTCAAATAAATGCAATAACAAATGCAATAAGTGCAAAAAAGAATACAGCACTCGTTACAAATGCACGAGATGCTCACACATTCTCAATAAAGAGCCCTTTTCCTCTTCAAAGCACACACATTATGTGCAACAGCTTCCCTGTAGTGAGCGACGCATTATCATATGGTAAACAAACCAAATTGCCCTCTGTTCTGTTACATGGATGCGTGGCAAGCCCTAACAGGTATTTCAGAATGGGTGCAAAAAACTATTGAACATGGTTAAACGATCCAATTTGCATGCCGGCCACCCCGTTTTAATGGTGTTCTGTCTTCCACGGTTTTGTCCGAAGGTGCGCCAGTGTTACGAGCCAAAATACACAGTCTCCTCGTGAAAAGCACGATAGAGATTGTGCCAAATTGTCAAGCCCAAAAAAGGGCTTTACAGCTGTTATTTTCAGCCGATCCTGGATCTGAGACATTTAAAGCGCGCACTCACAAAGCGCCTGTTCCGACTTGGACTTAACTTTAGTCCTAAAAGCTCTCACAGGGCCCCCCTTTGAGCCTTTGGACCTTCAGGCCTTCTTCCCTCCTCCATTTAATTCAGATGAGGAACAATCATTGCATTTGTTATGCCCTGTGCGGGCACTACACGCATACGTTGAGCATACACGCCAGTTCAGACTGTCTGATCAGCTCTTTGTGTGCTATGGAGGATGCACAAAAGGAATGTTCATCTCCAAGCAAAGATTTTTTCACTGGATTGTCGATGCAGTTGCCCTGGCTTATGAGTCGCAGGGTAAGACTTGCCCAATTGGTGTTAAATCACACTCAACTAGAGGCATGGCCTCCTCATGGGCATGGACGAATGGTGTGTCCTTACAAGACATACACTATATTGCCAAAAGTATTCACTCATCTGCCTTTAGACGCATATGAACTTAAGTGACATCCCATTCTTAATCCATAGGGTTTAATATGACGTCAGCCCACCCTTTGCAGCTATAACAGCTTCAACTCTTCTGGGAAGGCATTCCACAAGGTTTAGGAGTGTGTTTATGGGAATTTTTCACCATTCTTCCAGAAGCGCATTTGTGAGGTCAGACACTGATGTTGGACGAGAAGGCCTGGCTCGCAGTTTTCGCTCTAATTCATCCCAAAGGTGCTCTATAGGGTTGAGGTCAGGACTCTGTGCAGGCCAGTCAAGTTCTTCCACACCAAACTCGCTCATCCATGTCTTTATGGACCTTGCTTTGTGCACTGGTGCTCAGTCATGTTGGAACAGGAAGGGGCCATCCCCAAACTGTTCCCACAAAGTTGGGAGCATGGAATTGTCCAAAATCTCTTGGTATGCTGAAGCATTCAGAGTTCCTTTCACTGGAACTAAGGGGCCAAGCCCAGCTCCTGATAAACAACCCCACACCATAATCCCCCCTCCACCAAACTTCACAGTTGGCAGAATGCAGTCAGACAAGTACCGTTCTCCTGGTAACCGCCAAACCCAGACTCATCCATCAGATTGCCAGATGGAGAAGCGTGATTCGTCACTCCAGAGAACGCGTCTCCACTGCTCTGGAGTCCAGTGGCGGCGTGCTTTACACCACTGCATCCGACACTTTGCATTGCATTTGGTGATGTATGGCTTGGATGCAGCTGCTCGGCCATGGAAACCCATTCCATGAAGCTCTCTACGCACTGTTCTTGAGCTAATCTGAAGGCCACATGAACTTTGGAGGTCTGTAGCGATTGACTCTGCAGAAAGTTGGCGACCTCTGCGCACTATGCGCCTCAGCATCCGCTGACCCCGCTCTGTCATTTTACGTGGCCTACCACTTCGTGGCTGAGTTGCTGTCATTCCCAATCGCTTCCACTTTGTTATAATACCACTGACAGTTGACTGTGGAATATTTAGTAGCAAGGAAATTTCACGACTGGACTTGTTGCACAGGTGGCATCCTATCACAGTACCGCACTGGAATTCACTGAGCTCCTGAGAGCGGCCCATTCTTTCACTAATGTTTGTAGAAGCAGTCTGCATGCCTAGGTGCTTCATTTTATACACCTGTGGCCATGGAAGTGATTGGAACACCTGAATTCAATTATTTGGATGGGTGAGCGAATACTTTTGGCAATATAATGTATGTTTTGAAGCAGGATGGTCCTCTCAAAACACATTCGCAAGGTTTTACAACCTAGATATAATGTCTCTCTCTTCACAAGTCCTCTCTGTTTAGAGTGCTTGCTATCCATTGGCCAAATATATATATTTATGCTCCTCCCTTTTAGGATGAGCTCCCCATCTTTTACACAACTGCCTGCATTTGGCCATTGTAATTTACCATAAGTAATAAGCACTTACATTATAAATAAACTACCTTCCCGACTGAGTTTGTGAAGGAGTTAATTCATACTATATGACTATAGTTCATATATTCGTTCTGAGTGCTCCCCTCTTGGCCCATCACGAGATCATTCACTGCGGCATACTCATGCCGGTCGCCATCCCACGAGACTGCGGCGTCATGCTTCCTTTCTGGGAGGTTATGTCGTGTAGTGCGGCGTGATGGGATTCTGTTCCCCATAAGCATTAATAAATGCAATGTCAGATGTACTGAGTCGTAAGGGAACGTTTCGGTTATGTACGTAACCTCGGTTCCCTGAGACAAAGGTCGAGGGGAAAAAAATGACACACTGTAAAAAAAAATTCTTTGTCGCCACACAATTCGCCGCAAATTCGCTCCAGGTGAGAGTGGCTCATTATGAATCTGTTGTTTCAATTCAAAATGTTGATTGCTGCGAGAAACCACGGCGAACATTCGTGTTTGGTGAGCAAAGGTCTTAATTCTGCAAAATTGGTTCCTTTTGTTTCCCTCTTTAACTTATGTATAAACAATGCCTTTAACCATGAATAGCTGATGCCAACTTTTACGATGCATTATGATTTTCTTAACACGTCAGCAAAATTCTAGTGACCTTATTGTATTTTTAAGTGGTTTTTTTTTTTCATTGTCTTTCTTTACAAGGATGCCTTTTGGCCTGTCCCCAGCCTTGTGTTTCCAATTTCTCCTTGGGTATTAGCAAATATGCATATTGATACTGAAGTAAATATGCATATTTATTGAAGTGAAATAAAAGCCTCTATTTGGTATTTATTCTCTCTATATAGATTTTTATATTTTAGTGGACATAACATATTTAAAAGGTTAGTTCACCCAAAAATGATTTTATGATAAAACTGATTTACGTACCTTTAAGCCATCCCAGATGTGTATGACTTCTTCAGCAGAACTGAAGTGAAGATGGAAGTATACAGGTGCCATCAGTCTGCTGGATATTTGACAGTCCAAAAGTCATATATAGGCAGCATAAAAGTAATCCACATGACTCCAGTCGATCAATTAATGTCTTTTGAAGCAAATTGATAGGTTAGTATAAGAATCAAATCGATAATTAAAATGTTTTTAACTTTAAATCTTTGCTTCCGGTTGCTGTTTGAAATTACCTCTCGCACGATGTTCGTTTCTCTGTTGTATACAAAGTGTGCGCTTCCGACTTTTCGCGTGAACGCATCATTGCCCTTACGTCACTGATGCATCTACTGCTGGCAGGAAGCGATTTGTTTTAAAAAGTTTATAAAGTTTTAATTATCGATTTATTTTTTACACAAACCTATCAATTTGCTTCACAAGACATTAATTGATATGATAATATGATATTGATAATATGCTGCCTAAGATGGCACAGTGCAATTTGTTTAACTCTTAAATATCATCTTTGTCTAATAGAAAGTTTAAAATCTTTTTTTAAAACTTCAAAAATCTTTTAAAAATCCTTTAGATTTCATAGAATGACCATGAAGTGTTACATCATATGAAGCCGTTTTTGCACTGCCAGACTTATTCACTTATGAATAAAATTTTCTTTTGGTTTACATCTGTCAAGTTCCAAATTAGAGAGAGAATATGATCAAATTGGAATTAAAGTACATGTAATTTGTAGAGTATTTAATTAGTGGATTATCAATTAGGCATATCCTACATGGTTAAGTGGTTAATATGTGAACTATTTTTCATTACATTTCCTAAAAAATTATATTGTGATATATACTGTTACCGTGATATAGAATTATTCATATCGTGATATAAGATTTTGGTCAAATCACCCAGCCTTAGTGACTCATTCAAAAACATCTAGTCAATTGTGGTCATTCTTTATGCTGCTAGATCTTCCTTATCAAACAATACTCTTGTGTCATACATTTAAAAAAAATATTTTGTTATCAATTGAAGGACTCTGTTTTTCCTTTTGAAACTTTTAACTTTTCAAAGTATTATTTCTTGTGTGATTTTACTTCACACCTGACATTTAAATTAAAGCAATTGAAATTGTATACAGAAATGAAATTGTTACACATTGGGTTGGTATTGCAGGTCCATCATGCGTGGCTGTGATAACATGTGTAGTTACTGTATAGTCCCCTTCACCCGTGGCAGAGAGAGGAGTAGGCCTATATCTTCAATTTTAGAGGAGGTCCGGATGCTCTCAGATCAGGTAGAGTGAATTGTATGTAAAGTTTATAATAAAAACAGTATGTATAATTGATGTTAAAGGAATAGCTTACCACAAATACAAATTGTGTCATCATTTCCATACAACGAAAGTGGATGGTGAGTTATACTGCCAAACTCCAAAAAGAACAAGAAAGCACCTTTAGAGTATCATAAAAGTATTTCATATGACTCGCTCTGTGTGAAGAACAGTCTGAGATTTAAGCTGAGTTCAGAAAAATTAATTTGCACTTGTGTTCAAATTAAAAATATGCCTTTTGACGCATCGCGCCAGGTTTGACGTAGTTGTTGGCAAAGGTCATTGATTCTTGTCTGTCATGTGACCCATCGTAATATGGCTATTGGAGATTGGAACGACATGGGTGTGAGTACTATAAATGATGACAACATTGTCATTTTTGGGTGAATTATTCCTTTAGCATTTTCTAAAGGCTTTGTAATAAAACTACAAATAATGTCAATCTGTTTTCACATCTTTGATGGTGAGGTAATATGTGTGTGTTTATGCGTAGGGAGTGAAGGAGGTCACCCTCCTGGGGCAAAATGTGAACAGCTATAGGGACCTGTCTGAGGAGCAGTTCAGCAGTTCTGAAGTCAACACTCAGCTCAGCAGAGGCTTTAAGACCATTTACCGCACAAGACAGGGAGGCTTTCGCTTTGCAGACCTGCTGGACAGAGTGTCCCTCATCGATCCAGACATTAGGATACGCTTCACCTCACCACATCCTAAAGACTTTCCCGATGAGGTAAGCACCATGGAAAAAACATACTTTTAAAAAAAAATTTTTGTATCTATCTATCCCATCACGATGGGTCATACTAGCCTAGAATGTAATCTGCTTTAGGGTCCAGACTGACACTTAAAGGTGCTGTAACCGATTTTAGCCAATCTGGAATTTCCACAAAACCCAGCACTCCAAAGATACCAAATTAGGTTTACTGAGACTGACATCAAGCAGAAGCGGTTTTCAAAAACAACAGCAGAAAAATAGCACCCCCAACTGACAACTGTTATGAACAACATGGCATAAAAATGGCATTAAGCCTCAATAATTCACTGCAACTACAATACTATGAAAAAGCACAAAAAGATTGACAGGCAGAAAGTGTAAGAGACCACAGCTCGGGGTCACATTTTCCTTTACTGTTTACAGAGTCTAGTGCTGTCACAGAGACAGGTGAAATATCTCAGTACTTTTATTTCATTGACATTTTTCAGGGAGTAGGAAAAAATGTTGCATACCTTCTCATGAAAAAATCGCTTACAGCACCTTTAATGATCGCATTTTGCGTCCGTTTTTTCCTATCTATGTGACTACACAATTGCCCCACTCTTAATATGCACAACGATTTTCTGTTTCATATGGGAAATTTCAAAAGCCAAACTCTCTGAAAGTTTCACAAAATAGCGCTGCCTGACTTAACTGCATTTGTGTACTTGTGGACCAGTGTAAACTTCACAGCACTGATGAACCTGATCAACCGTCCTGTATAATACGGAATCGTCCCATATATAAGGGAACAGAAATGCATTCCGGATTAAATCTGGAAAATGTATCCGGAAAAGAAATAGCTTAACATGCTAACAGAAATATGTTGTCTTGATCTTAGTAATTCCACAGTTAAACTTACTAACCAAGAACTATGGCAAATTTTCATAAGGGGAATTACAAAGCAGAATCAAAGGCATTAAAATGTGTAATTTCCGCACCTCCAAATTAAGTGTGAAAACATTGTTTTCAAAACAGCCTTCAGAAAAAGCCCCCCATCTGCTGTTGATCGAACAAACAGATAGCCCAACGCCCAACTCACACCACTGGCTAAGTAAATGTTGTTGTGTTGGGCTGGAAGCGTTGCTCAAAACAAACAGAAGAATTTTTATAGCACCACAGAGACACTGTGTTTATTGTTTTCGAGAACATGTAACCTATGAATGGCTTAGCTATAGTTGTCTCTGCATATTAACCCTCAGGGGTCGATGGACGCGCCAGCACGTCCTGCTGGATTGTTTCCTCATAACAGCAGAAACAACTTAAAATATTCCGTCATTTTTGGGTATACAGATAAGTGTAAGACATCATTAGAGACCAGAAAGGGTCAACTTTTATTTGTGTACACTCACAATAACAACAAAACCTTGTGCTTTTGTAAAATAAAAAAATAAACAGGGTGCGCTTTCAGCCGTCTCTGTCTCCACGAGCATCTTTCTGAAACACGTCACAAAAATGAACTGAAACTCCACGAATACTTATCACACAAACATGAAACATGTCTAAAGAAAGCTTAAAATGTCTACTTTTAAATAAAACAATTCAAATTTAAAACAAATATTCTCCTGCAATGTATTCTGTATGAAACAAAGCGATGTACAATTTCTCCTGGCTCAGCTAATTATCGCTAATGTGATCACACCCACCAGCAGAGCACGCTATTCATACGGTAATGTGCTGAGGCGATCAATGCAAATGGTAAAAGCCCCCAACAATGCCTTAAAAAACATGAAGTTCATCATCCGATTCATTCACTTTCCTGCGCGTTTGGAAGATGGCACGCTACACAGGTGAGGATGCTCCTGGATAGTGACGAAGAATTCACATTTTCCTCAGAAGAAGAGCGGGACTCTGACGATGAATGTTTGCATTTTGAAGAGCGACTTGATCCAGCCGAGGATACAATTTCGATTGAGTAAATCATTTAGTTTTTGTACATTAGTTCACATGCTATTTTATATAAATGTACATATTTTACTAGTTGGACTATTTCCAGACTTGCCAGCCAGTATTCAAAGTATTGAAATTTGAAATATGTCCTAATAGGCAAGTTTTAGTTACATTTAAATGTTGTTTTGGCTAAAGCAGGTATTTAAATTGTATGCTGTATGATATAAATATGATATGTAATATTATATAAAAATAATATGAATGTTTAGATTATATTTTAACTAGTGTTTATGCTGCCTCATTATCATCAATGAAGCTTGTGCTTGCAAATATCTGTTTGGGTGTAAATGTGTAAAATGTGTCCTGTAAATATGCCCATAATAGAAAATCAGCATATTAAAATGATTTCTGAAGGATCATGTGACACTGAAAACTGCAGTAATGATGATGAAAATTCAGCTTTGATCACAGGAATAAACTGCATTTTAAAATATATTCAAATAGAAAAGTTATTTTAAATTGTAAAAATATTTCACAATATCACTGTTTTTGCTGTATTTTGGATCAAATAAATGCAGCCTTGGTGAGCAGAAGAGACTTCTTTCAAAAATATTAAAAAAATCTTACTGATCTAAAACTTTTAAATGGTAGTGTAGGTCTAAAGTTAAAGTTTAAGTAAAGTCTATGTAAAGAAACTGTATAGTCAGATTACTTCTTTTAACTTAAACTTGATTTTGTAAATAAGATACAAACAATACATTCAATCATTAAGTCTCCTCACATTCATTCTCTCTCAGGGGAGGTGTCTTTGTCTCCTCAGGTGTGAATCACATCAATATTCATGATCATCCACGCCTCCTCGCATATGGCCTTTCTAACACTAAAAGTGTCTTACAAAAGTTAAATGACTATATTGTTTTGTATGAATGAGTGATCAGGATGGTTTTCACATCATTTTATAGCAAAAATTCTAGGCTACAAGATCCAGTTCTCAAAAGTCTTGTGAAAAAATGGTTAGTATGTGTTATATGGCCTTATTTCAGTGACTTAAAACTTTAGTTTTTTTCAAAAACCACGCATAAACATTATTTTCTCAAAAATACAAACGTGTACATACATGTTGCTCACATATTATTGTAGCCCAGTTTGTGCTGAATACCGTGTTATAAGACTTTAGCCATTAATGTTTTTAAGCAACTGAAAAAAGCACAAATGTTAAGGCATGTCAAAACTTCTCCAGGGCCCAAAACACCCTCAGACCCCAGAGGGTTAAGCTGGGAGAAGAGAAAGTATTTTAACACTGAAAAAGTTACATCTTTAACCCTTATGCACTTTTTCGTCATTTTTGACCGAAATCGATGTTGTTTCTTCAATAAAACTGGTTTCCTTTATCTGACAGGTACGAGAGTTGATGACTTTTGGTCCATTTCATATCTGAACACACAAAATAGTTGATTTGATCATTCTAAGTGGTAGAAAAAAAAAAGTCACACTGTTCCTGGTCAAAAGTGACCACCATAGGAAATGAATGGAAAACACAAAATCAGATTTATTTTAATTATTATATAAAATCTAAAAAACAGCCACAATGCATCAAAAATACACACAGACATGAAGGGGTGAGACTTCCAAACATCAAGAGTGCAAAACACACACACACACACACACACACAAAGCCTAACTGGTCAGACTATAAAACAAAATTTATTTTGAAATTTGTCAACACATCTACAATGCTGCACACACACACACACACATTCATCTTGCTACAACCAGGGATAAATAAGGTTATTACTTGTTTATTTCAGGTAATTTTTGGACGCAGTCTGCACACACGTACACACACACACACACAGATCAAAGAGAAAGTTGACACGCTTTGTAACACCATGTTCAGGGTTGACTGTAATAATAATGTGGCATTATTGCAAAACCTTACAAAAATAACCTCAAACAAACCACACAAAATGCAAAACTTTGACAAAAGTAATCTTTCATAATGTTTAAATATATATCTAAATGCAGAACTTGTGACAACCTAGAAATCATCTTCTCTTCAACCAGGGATGAATAAGTAGCTCTCTGCAGCCACCTAGGTGTTTATACTTGGAATTTCATCTAATTTTTATTTTTTCAAAATGGACACCACAGTTTGATTCTTGAGACTTTAAGCTTTCAAACAGTATATGATTTATGACGATTGGTTCAGTATTTGAGAAAATATTCATATAAAAGTCATTTTTCAATGTCAAGTTCAAGGTCACAAATAAATTAGTAAAAAAATTTAAAAAGGTCTAAATACCGAAAACCCACTCAAAATGCACAACTCTAGTCCTTTTACATGATTGAAGTTAGAGTTGTTACATTTATTTCATAGCAATTAAAAACATTACACTCTTGTTCCTGGTCACTTTTGACCAGGAACAACTGTAATGTGATTCAGTAATGAACAAGGCATAAGGGTTAAAGACTGGACCTCCATGAATTATGTGCCAAGCTATAAGTTTTCTCTGTGCATATGTTTACCCGTAGTTCTAATGGGCTTTTATTGTAGGAAAAAGCCCTGGCACCAGCGCCATCACTCTCATATGGTAGTCATGTGAAGTCATTCTTCTCTGGAATTGTGATTTGACAACTCTACTTGTAGAAGGTGATTTCTCTCTTCAAAGTCCCAAGTAAACATGTTAGACTATCAAACAGTCAATTATATCAAAGTTACTGTTATTAACCCTAGAATATCTAAGGTACATCCTTTAACCGTTTACATTTATTAATTTAGCCAACACTTTTATCCAATGCAGCTTGCAAATATGGAATACTACAAGGAAAACGATTCATTCTAGGGAGACAGTAACATGAGCAATGCTGCAAAACAAAGTTCCAGAATTTCTCCACAATTAAAAAAAAGATTTCATATGTCCTGTCAGAGTATTGTTTTTGGAACTATTGGTATAGGCTTTGTGTGTAGGCTTCTTTATCTTGGTTTGGCTATGTGTGTAATAGCTTGACCAACCCCAGACCCGTCAAACGAACCCCTGGATAGATGGAGCTGGTTTTCCCTTGAGTAATGTAAGCCTCTACAAGCTTATCAGGCTCCACAGCTGTGGAGGGTTGTTGCTTCTTGAGCCTTGCTTCTGGGTAAAGCACCTGATGCTATTGAACCAGGGTCTCCATTATTCCCTGATTTTGGCTGCTGTCATACTTGACTTGCTTAAAAGTTTTCAATCTTGTGTCTGTCATTTCCAGGTTTTGCAGTTGATTCAGGAGAGGAAGAACATCTGCAAGCAGATCCATCTGCCTGCACAGAGCGGCAGCAGTCGTGTTCTTCATGCAATGAGACGTGGGTGAGATCCTGTCCCATTCATCAGCAGTGCAAAATCTCCAAATAACCATACACACTGATATTGGCATTTCTCAGTGTGGTCAAAGCCGCTTCTATGAGGCACCATCCTGAGCGTCACTTTGTTATTAAAGTGATGGGGACCAGTAGAGATGGGGGGAGGTCACAGACATGCAGGCCGTGACGTGACGAAATGGCGAAGCTCATGAATATTAGTTATACACTAATAATTTCAAATAATCTTTTACCACTTGTATTAAAGCAATATCACACGAGCAAGAGTGCTGTATGGCCGTATATCAGCACGGCCGCAAGCACGGGGCAGCAGGCCGATTGTCGCAGGTAATGACAGTGCTGATTTAGGGCCATACAGCACAATTGTGAGTGTGATATTGCTTTTATACAACAGTTCAATGAAGAAGTAAATAAAATAAAAAAATTAGGAAAAACTAAGGACTGTCAACAATAAAAACGCACTTGTGCATAGAACTACTTTCTTACGCGACGGATCAGGATCTGCCGTTGCTAGTTCAAAAGATGCACCCAAGCCTCAGTAGGGGAATACAGTTTACCCAGTAAAGAGACCAGTATGAACAATGAAGACCAGGAGTCAAAGTTAAAGTTTCAGTCAATAGAGAAAGAGTTTACTGATGACAAAGTTCTCCACATTTCACAAAGGCAAAAGAAAGAAAAATAAAATGAGTTGAGGATCTAACCTCAAACTAACTTAGATTACAGAAACAACCATAATTATTGACATATGCAAATAAGTTGACATCATCTCTTACAAGTACAGGGTTCTAATAGGTTAACAGAAACTATCAAAATATGGTGAACTATTGATCTACGCAGAAGATGTTATTTAAAAACATAACACTGATTAGCTGGAACCACAAAGTCTCAGTTTGTCTGCAAATAAAGGTCAAAGGTAATCATAATCCAACTGGACTTTTCTTCTTTTAGACCTGGGTCCAGAGGGTGACTGATCATTTCACCCGATCACCTGTCTCCCATCACTCCAACAATTCCTGTAATTGATTTAGATAAAGACTATAGGGGAGACTGAGAAATACAAAGAAGGAAAAATGAAAGACTGGATCTTAAGAGAGAGAAGAGACTGTATCTTCTTAATGCTGAATGTCATGGAGACCCAGACTGAATATTTTCCTTTTCTTCTAGAACAAATATTGAGATAACTCACAGTTCTCACATGCACCCTTTTAGGGCCTGAATATTTAGAGGTGAAAGGGTACAGAAGGTTTATTCTTTACCAAAAACTTAAACACAATAAAACTCTTGCTTGCTTTGATCAATTATCAATTGAATTAGTTACAACTTAAATGTATATCTGTTCTCTGGGGAGCCAGGCTAAATGAGTAAACACTGTTTCCTGCATTCCTGATATAAATCAGACCCTCAGTCACACCTCAGAGGTGAAATACGCACATGACCTGTAACATTTATAATTATAATATACAGTATCCTGAATAAATGCACATGATTAAAAATGCTTTGATTACTTATTGTAACAATCAAAAGGCACTAGTATGAACTAGTATCAATGGCTTCGGCTGTTTCTAACAAGTTATTGGGGAAACAAGTGTGTGTGTGTGTGTGTGTGTGTGTGTGTATTTGAGAGAGAGAGAGAGAGAAGGGGCGTGATTGACCTGCGTCTTTTGCTACTCCCAAGCAGAGATGGACAGTAAACCTATAGCTGTTTAACTCTATTCCTCAGCTGTAGTGTTAGTCAGCTTACTGAAGAGAATGGAATTATTTTCTCGGTTTATAAAATAGCCATCCGAGCGGGGTCGTACCTGAGTATATCGTGGTAGCCGGTTCATTCTTTCTTCCACCATGTTGAATGTTCACATCTGCTCCGGTAGGCAAGCACCTTGAGTAAGTGTGATTACTTCATCTGTTGTGTCTTTCAACTGTGATGAGCCTTAATACTGAAGCTGTTAGTTTAACTCTATTTCACAGCTATAGTGTAGTAGTATTCTGAGCGATCATGGAGCGAGAGACAATGTTGATTACTTCAAAGAAACCGCTCACTTACTGGCAGCACTGTCTCAAATGAACATCGTCAACTCAACTGGCTCATAACACATAAAAATGGTCTTTTGTTGCCACTTTTCTGGCGAAAATCTTTAATGTCACAGGGAAAAATGAAAAGACGCACATCTAGCTGCTTTTAACACATCTGCTTAGCTCTTAGACTTTAGCTTTGAATGGCACGAAAACAAACGGAGTGATACAAACAGTAAAGCTTTTGAGTGTTGCTGTTCTGAGACATCAGTGCCTCTTGTCCAATCAGATTCGAGGACCGAAACTAATTGTTGTATTAAAATAAATAGTCTAAGTAATGTATTCCAGAGATATGGTCTGCAGTAGAATTCAGACAATGTTAGACAATGACAGTGACAGAGTACTACAATGTTATTGTTGCTGACCAATTCAAGGTCTCCAATGAACATTTGACATTTAATTTGTTAACTTCATCACATTTGCCACTGTCTGTCATAGGATTTTGTAAGTCAGTTGATAATTGCATGGATAATCAACAATTTGTAAACTTTGACTTGTTGGTTTAGTTGTAATATTCTCGATTTGAGAATGGGTTTCAGGTTCAAATCTACCCTAATTAAACTTTTTTGTTTTTGTTTTGATAAACCAAAATTGCATCTGTGCAGTGGTGGATGTTTGAGTGGGGACACATTTGTTTATATTTTGTTTTGTGATTTCACTGGATCAGAGAATGAGCAGTGGAAAAGCAAAGCGACAGCATCGACTACTCATCATAACATTAAAAATGACAAATTCCAGCAGCGAATCACCACTCAGTATAACACATATGCACGAAATGAAGAAATTCATTCTGACGAAAACTATTTTAAAAAGTGGTGGGGACAAAATTGGCCATGGCAAAAAGTGGTGGGGACATGTCCCACACATAAATGACAGGTATGGGCAGTGTATTGGACAAAAGTGAAGCAAACTGCGAAAGTGATAGAAAGTTATTCTGCAAATTTCAGGGGCAAATTGGGTGTCTCATGCAAGTTATTATTATTCAATGTATTTAATCATGACATGCATCACAATGTGCAACGTATCGTCGTTCTATGTGATTTTATAGCTTATTTAATTTAGATTGATTTATGAGATTTAAAAATAAATAAATAATATTTTTTTGCCTGTGGTCTATCATTGCTTTTTCTTCTGTTTTCTTTTTCAGTTATACCCGAGAGGCATATCTTGAGCTTGTGGGAAACATTCGTAAAATTATACCAGGTAGCTTGTTAGTCAGTGAGACATACCAACTTTGTAGTGTCATTATATAGTGGGATCTTAATAAAGTTCAGAGGTTTATGATGTTTCTCTTTGGTCCTGATGTTCTACTGAATTGCTGTTGTTTCAGGGGTCAGTCTGAGCAGTGATTTCATCACAGGCTTCTGTGGAGAAACTAAAGAGGACCATGAACAGACCCTTTCCCTCCTCAGGGAGGTGGGCTATAACGTGGGCTTCCTCTTCGCCTACAGCATGAGAAAGGTCTGATCATGCTGTTGTTCTTCCTGTTGGGCTCCTGCCAGATATATGAGCTTTGAGTAAAGTGTGCTTTTATTTTTAATAACATGTCAGTCAGGCATGGCAAACTATTTTTGCTTTCGGTAAAGCTGAAGTGTATAATTTCTGCGCTACTAGCGTCACCAAATGGAATTGTACAGATAATCACTGTTTTCAAACAGATTCCAGATTCTTTTTTGGCTGCATTTACACTGCAAGGCTGCTTATGCAGAGTTGCAGGGTTGAGCCTGGTCAGTACCTGGATGGGTGACCTCGTGGGGAAAACTAAGGTTGCTGCTGGAAGAGGTATTAGGAAGCCCAGCAGGGGGTATTCACCCTGAGGTCTGTGTGGGTCCTAATGCCCCAGTATAGTGATGGGGACACTGTACTGTAAAAAGGCACCGTCCTTCGGATGAGACGTTAAACCAAGGTCCTGACTCTATGTGGTCATTAAAAATCCCAGGACACTTCTCGAAATAGAAGGGGTGTAACCCCTGGACATATTCCCCCCACATTGTCCCTCATCAATCATGGCCTCCTAATAATCCCCATCCATTAATTGGCTCTATAACTCTCTCATCTCCACCAATACCTGGTGTGTGGTGAGCGCACTGGCGCACTATGTCTGCTGTCGCATTATTCAGGTCTGCACACTGGTGGTGGTTGAGGAGAGTCCCCTGTTCACTGTGTAAAGTGCTTTGAGTGTAGTTTCAGAAAAGCGCTATATAAACGTAACATTCATTCATTATGCACAGATTCATTATGTTGAAAGATACTGTTTATGTTTGTTTTTCTTGTAGATATATACATTGTTTTTCTTTTCTTGTGGATACTGGTATGTGCTTTGTGGTTCAGTTTAGAAGTGCAGTTTTATCCTTCTTTTGGAGCATTTGGCTTCCCAAACAGCTCATAACTGTCCAAAAATGAATTGACATCTAAAGCCACTTTTGTAATGTCTATTCAATGCTTTCATCTTCATTTGGCTTCTTTTTTTTTCACAGAAAACATATATGTGTGTGGTTTATTTTGTGTTATTAGATTAATTATTCTGCATTTAATCGATTGACAGCCCTAGAATATAGATTTACTTTTGCTCTGCTATAAAATATTTCATCAGCTAAGATATTTCTCATTTTGTGAGTGCTTGCGTAATACCTGCTCACAAGCCAGCATAATAATACCAGTTTGTCTGTTGAGGGTGCTAATGGAGATATATGTACACTAATAAATAGAATCATTACAATTTATTCATTTAAAATATTGGCATCTAACATACAAATAGAAATATGCCCCAGCAATCTCTAGAAAATTATTTTTTAAAAAAAAATCTGTATTCAGTAATCATAATTGACTGGAAAGTCAGGAAAAAAGTCATAAAACATTCATTGGTCAACTTGTGGAAACCTGATTTAGATAAGCTATACTTGTCCGTGCATTAAATGATCAGAAAGCCATATGTATGAAAGTTAGTATGGCTTTTTATCTTGCTTGTCTCTCACCAGAAAACCCATGCCTATCATCGTCTGCAAGATGATGTCCCTGCGGCAGTGAAACAGCAGCGCCTGGAGGATCTCATCACTGTTTTTAGAGAAGAAGCAGCTAAAGTTAACAGAGCTCTAATCGGCAGCACACAGCTGGTGTTGGTAGAGGGAGTGAGTATTAGAGCCTGCTGCATGATGCTTTCGTTATTTGTTGTTTGTGGATGAAATAAAACCTTTATTAAAGGTGCAATTTCTTTTTCTAATTGCTAAACTTTTAAACAAAGAAATTAATGGTAATTTTGAAAAATGTTTAAAATGATGTACACTTAACTTGAGATGAAATCTCTAGTCAAATCAATCTTGGAGACAACATTTCTTTATACTTAAAGGTGCTGGCCACACATTATATAACCATCCAAACATTCCTCGCTTTATCAAAAAAATCCCCAGTAATTTGATGCTTTCATTCGCGGAATAAATGAATCATGGCTGACTGCAAGTAGTGCGTTTCTACAATGGCATCAGTAACTGAAAACGTTTGCTGCTCCTGCATGATACTGCATCTACACTGCAAGGTGTCAGCGCAACATGAATAATTACAGAGTGCACTTTTAAGCCTTTGTTTTTCTCTTGTGTGCTTGACTGTTTTGAACAAGAGGCTTTTTTGCACAAAAAGTGAGTCTTATTTTTATATCTTGATATTTTACAGGACAGTAAAAGATCTTCAGAGGAACTTTGTGGTCGGAATGATGGAAATGTGAAGGTTATTTTTCCTAAAACAGATTTACCTGTTCAGCCTGGCAAACCACAGACAGTCTCCATTACTCCTGGAGACTATGTGTTAGTCAAGGTATGAACTGATTTCTAAATATTATCTCTTGCTTTGTCAATTGTAAATCTAAGTAAATTACCATCAAATTTTATTTGTATTTTTTTCAAACTTGTAAAAGCATGCAATGCATCTTAATTTATAGATTAATTTATTGTGACATAACACAACAAGCACATCTGGGTTCTTCGTAAAAGCAGCTTTAAGTACTGACTATAATAATGTTGTTAATAAAAGCTATTATAGAGTGATACCTTCCTAAGAAATATGGCATATCGTGTAAAAATAGAAATATCCAGCAGACATGCGATATGCAGGTTAACTGCTTAAATACACATTTCAGCACATAAGTAATAATAATTGACATTGCGGAGACATAATAACTGCTGGTTTTGAAGTTACTTCCTAATTACATTTAAAATAATACTAAGACAAATCTTATCATATCCTTTTACAGCCAGTACAAGTCAAATGTTTATCTCCGCAGCTGCGCTTTAAAAGTTAAAATCAACCATTTTCAGCTACAGGCATTTTGCAGTGCCTTAGTGCAATACAAATCTACCAACACGAGACGCAGGGCAAACAAGTCTTATTAGTGCGATCGTGATGACCTGGATTTGTAACATAATTTATGTCAAATTCTGAGTTTGTCCTTATCCACCGATCTACAAAAGTGTAAAGAAGCCTAAATCTCCATAAATCTTTTGAAAATGTGTTGGTACAACAAGTGTTGATATCAGTAACAAAAATTAAAACATTTTAGTGACAAAAACAAACTAAAATTAATGTTATTTTTTAGTTTTAGTTGAAGCATATTATACAGTTTTAAATCTTTAAAACCCATCTTCATTAAACTAAAAAATGCCACTAGATAGTGATAACACACAAAAAGAGGCCCTGAGAAATGTAACTGCGTTATATTTAAAGTAATAGTTCACCCAAAAAAACAATTCTCTCATTTACTCACCCTCATGCCTTCCCAGATGTTAATGTACTGCTGAACACAAAGATTTTTAGAAGAATATCTTGGCTTTGTAGGTCCATATAATGCAAGTCAACATGGTCCAAAACTTTGAAGCACAAAAAAAGCACATAAAGGCAGCATAAAAGTTATCCAAACAAAATGCCACTAGATAGCGATAACATTAAAAGGCCCTGAAAAATGTAACACCGTTATAAATAATGAAGTAGAATCCAGTGGTTCAATCCATATCTTCAAAATGATATGATAGGTGTTGATGAGAAACAGATCAGTATTTAAGTCCTTTTTGTTTTACTATAAATTCTACTTCCTGCCCAGTAGGTGGCGATATGCACTAAGAATACAAAGAAGAACTATAATGAGAAAAGAGTACTTATAAGGGCTATTTGAAAGTAAAAATAATTAAAAAAAAAAAAAAAGACTTAAAAATGTATCTGTTTCTCACCCACACCTATCTGCAGACATGGATTTAACCACTGGAGTCGTATAATTACTTTTATGCTGCCTTTATATGCTTTTTAAGCTTCAAAGTTCTAGACCCTGTTGACTTGCATTGTATGGACCTGTAGAGCTGAGATATTCTCCTAAAAATCTTCTTTGTGTTCAGCAGAAGAAAGAAAGTCATACCACATCTGGGATGACATGAGAATGAGATAATGATGAGAGATTTTTCATTTTTGGGTGAACTATTCCTTTAAATAATATAATTTAAATATTGAACTTTAGCTGCTCTAAAATATTACTTAAAATTTATAAAACTAAATAAAAAACCTAAGTAATATAATATACTGAAAAACTAAACTGAAACTAGAAAACACAAAAACTTAACTAAACTAGCAGTCATAGGGAGAAGTCCACACACAAATCACTTTTTGCTAATTTTCAGCTCAATTTGAATGAAGCTCTAATCTAAAACAGCTCTTTCAAGGGTGCTTGAAGAACCCAAAATTGCTGCTGCAAAGTATTTTTGTAAACATTAACTTTGTCTGCTGCATAATGTTGTAATGGATCTATTGTATCTTAGAAGAGTCACTGACTGTTCAATATTCCCACAGATCACATCAGCTAACTCCCAGAGTTTAAGAGGACATGCCTTGATCCACTCCTCCGTCAGCAAAACAAAAACATGAGAATCTGAGTGAACAGTTTTATGCCACAGATTCCCTAACCTTTGTCACAGTTCAGTGTGTGCATACTGCAATGAATTCACAATACATAAAAATGATTTTGAGAGGTGGAATGCTCCATGTATTTATTTATGCAAAACATGTATCAAATGCAAAGTAAAAGACTAGGGGTCTGTTCCAGAAAACAGGTTTAGTGACTAAACCGTGTATGTTTACTCAAAGCGGTTAACTTTCGGTTCCAAAAGCCGGAGTAACTTTCAGACTATGTTAGTAACCATAGCAACTTACTCTGTAAATATAACATGCTCCAGAGTAGGTTGTGTTCCAGATCCACAGTTTATTTCAGGTAAATATCATTAGTTTCAAGGTTGTCAGCACATGTGTGCACTTTTAATAACGGCACAGTTGGCGTGGAAACTTATATTACGCACAAGATTATACTTTTAAAGCATTATTATGGTATACTGCAATCTTTACCTCACAAATCTTCGTGTGCCCTGCATTTCCAGTCTCACAATGTGGATTTACATTCAAAAGTGAACAAATTGTGTACATTGTTTTTTGGGGGGGGGGTTTGGTTAAAGGCCTCCATACTCGTCACTGTTAAGAGAGTGCTTTATGCATTTACATAAATAATTTTCTTTTATGATATGAATATTATTAACATATCAACAAATATCATAGAATGAAATAGAACCCACATTCTTATTGCAGTTACTTTCAGGTAATGAATGTTAATATATCAATTATAACATTACATTCCATAGTATCAGTATGCAGGTAATATCTGCCAATTCAAAGCTTAAGCAATAAAATTCAGCACTCATTGTTCTTCTACACTAACTAGATAATATGTTATCTCATGGACTACAGATACTGTATAGCATAAAGTTATATAGCATAACCTTGAGGTAAGAGATTTGATTTCTAATCACTTTAATTCATGTACATAAAGAAATGCACAAATTTCCGGACTTGTTCATTGTACTTTATTATCTGAACATATTTAGGGAACGAGACAACAGGCAAGTTGTAATACAAAACCAAATCAAAAAAGGACATACAGTAATGGACATTCTGTATAAGTCTGTGGACCACTCATCATTCTCCACCTTTGTACATCAGATCTTCATTATAATGTAATAATGTAATCATGTGTGGCCTACTGAAAATCATTACATTACATTTATGGAAAATGATGACAACTGTGGGTGACCCTACCATTGAAAGTGGGTCTGATAATACAATGACACCATCAGCAACAGTGAGAAATGGAAAATGATATGATGCGAAATATTTAGAAACCCAAATGTTAAACTTGGTACATCAAATGAAATAAAAAAAATAAAAAATTACATATAGTACACATAACATGGAGTAAAATAAATGGATGCACAGTACACGGTAAAATACCAGTAAAATTAACCTTAAAATTAATTTATAGAAAACCTATATAGGCTATTATTATAATGTTAATAGAATATGGATGTTAATACCTATTATGAAGTTAAGAGACAACGAATAACATAACTGTCAACTTATTCAACATTAATGTGGCCGAGAGAGGTCTAATGTACATTTTTGATTTCAGGGTTGCCAACTTTGGTTACCTGGTTGGAGTGAGATTTTGATGACATGGCCAGGGATGCATTAATGCACAGGCGAAACATTTAATCCCCAGGGCCCTTCGGACGAAGTACCTTAATGCGGCCCTGGACATAGTGGGTGTATTTTATAATAGTACTATCTTTAATTTTTTCAGTATCACCCACAACCTAAGAGCTGGTTGGTTACATAATTGCATTTGATTACTAATTAACATAATTACTTCTAATTGCATTTAATGTTTACATTTGAAAATCTGGAACCTTTTGAATTTGACCATTTTTACTTCAAAATGCTTTGGGAAATCATACTAAACTAACTTAATTTAAATTAGACCTTATTTTTTATAGGACTAGTTATAGTATTCTAACTGTACCCATGAGAAGACCACTTTACTGAGCTGGAATTGTGCTTCTAGTGAAAATGTGTTTCGTTCTGAAATATTGTTTTCCTTTCATCGGGCTCTTAATAATTTACACTACATTAAGTCTGAATATCTGAAGGCAAGCATGGCCATTTTGTTAAATATCAGACATTATTAAATCAGGAGGAAAACTTTATCCATATTTTGTCCAAAATTCATTAAGGTCCAGACATTAACACCCTTCATTCTACCCTGCACTTGCCCTTATGAATGTTTAGCCTTATTTAGTTTTTCCACTGTTTAACTGGCATTTGTAATAATAGGGCTATAAACACAATGAATGGCTCCTAGTTACATTGGTTAGGTCAATGTAGCAAGTCTTTGTAAAAATACAACCTATAGTATTTGTCATGAAAACCTAATAGCCTAAACACATTTACACAAGATACATAAAATAAAAAAAATAATAATAAAGATTCACCCTAATATATTTTAAATTAACCTATAACTTTTTGGTTACTGTGTAACTACAGAATAAACATAATAAAGGTTTATAATTTTAATGTTTTTAGTATTTGCGCTGACGTGTATTTTAAAAAGCCATGTAATTGATGTTGATGCATTTAATGTCAGGCTGTCTAGCAGTTTGAGAGGTTTCAAACTGTTCCACAGCGCTTTAAAGTAGATCATTCTCTCTAGAATTCAAATGGTGTGCACATGGGTGCATTAAGTGACCTTGGGGCCCATGGGCTCACTATTCCGTAGGGCCCCCCTGCCAGTGGTACAACTGGTGGAAGGAGAGGGAGGAGTTGTTATTCTATGAGCATGCGCTACACAGACTGATTTCACAGTTGCGTACCATCTCCCGCTGAACACTTTTAAATGCACTCCTCCAAAGAATGGCGATGGGGGAGAATGGGGTGGCGGACGCTGCGAAATTTGCTCCCCTGAGAGTTGTGGGCCCCTGAGCTTCAGCCCGTGTAAGCCTGTGTGTTAATGCGCCCCTGGGGTGCTTACGTTTTTGGTATCCGCAGAGATATCAAGTGAAGGTCACACAATTGTTCCGCTTTGTGCTATCCCAAATCTCTGGTTATCCTATCTATGGAGCACGCTGATGTGCGTTGCGGTGGTAAATTCGCTCTGTAGGCTCTAACATTAAAGTCTCGCGCTGATGGAAAACTTCCTATGAGCAAGATTTGTTGCTATGTTTTTTTTTTTATTTTTCATTAAATTAAGCTGTCTTGTTATTTGGCGTGAGATTTATTTGAGTAGCGTGAGAGCCTGAAAGTGTGTGTCTCAAGCCAAATGAATGAGTTGGCATCTACTGATTTGGTCAAACTTAATATTTTTATGAATTTAAAAACTCAAACATTAATTCAGTATGCTTTTCATCAAGCAAACTCTCAGTCCTAAACAGCGATACAGCCCCTATCACTATTATTAGTAAAGACGAATTTATAATGCTTGTTTTCAGTCATTAAAACTTTTAACTTCTGTGTCACTACATTATGGCATGCATTTCTTCTTAGCAACTGTTTCCATGGTGACCCCTGGATTTTGCACTCTGCTGAGAATGCCTTTCTGAGCTCTCTGTGAACGAGCACAAACTGTGAGTTTCAAACTCAGGCTTGAGTAAACTATCTGGTATTCTGGAACCAATAACTGTGAGTAAGCAATGCTTGGTTTAAGCAATCTGGAGTTTAGGGTCTATGTCAGAGTTGGGTAACTTTGCTTTCTGGAATACCCAACAGATTGGAATTGTAAATGCATTTTATTTCTCTATAAATCACCTTTAGAAACTTATTTACCTTAGTGGTGACCCTGTATGTTGCCATATCAAGATATAAATACACCAAATCAGAAAATTGCTCACAGTGAGGATGAGTTTCTCGACAGACAGGAGACAGATCAAATGTTCTCCACTGCTATCTCTCCCATTAAGCCGGCACCACACTACCTGTCTTGGAATTACTCGATTAGGGTGTCATTCTTAGCCACTGTTGTTTCTGATCTTGCCCTCCTCAGTCAGTGGGCCTGTCAAACTCACTGATTAAGAATAGAGGATAGGTGACACACTAAACAACTTTTCTCAACACTTTTCTCTCGTGCACTATTTTTGCAGCCGATCAACCTGAAGCTCACTGAAATATGAGCAAGAGCACTGCGCAAACATAACCATTAACAATCAGTGTTTCACGGCAGCGGTTGCAATTTGTGCCTTATTTGCGGATGCACTTAAAGAAGGAGAAGAAGCGGCGAAAGGTTTGGGCGAGACCACATTTGTCAGGTCGCGTACAATATGGCTTGGCAATTGTCCAGCGGGAATTGGAGTTAAGGAAGCACTTATAACAAATACTTATATATTTGTAGGCTAAAAAAAAAAAAAAAAAAACAGTGACCTGGGTTCTTGTCGGTGGCCAGATGTGAGTTATGAGTCATCTGTTTCGCCTGTCCTTCGAGGGCCGCCTGTGGAATTTCGTGTGTCTGGGTAGGCGAGGGTAAGTATAGGAACTGATAAGAGCTTTAGAACAAAGACAGCGCTTGTCTTGCAACCAATAAAAGGTTGTGTTGGTGTGCTGTTTTTTTTCTCTGTGCTTAATAAAGACAATATGCCATGGTTACTTTGATTTAAGTCTTTATTTCTTACTTCAGTTCGTGGTGTCAGATAAAATGATAAAGTACTCAGAGAACCAGGATGGGGTTACTGTGGAAAAATAGGACCCAGGAACCACTGGAATTTAGGGACATTCCCACCTATCTCCTCCGCGAACTGGAGGAGAAACTGGAGACGAAAAGATTGAACTGTCTCCCTGTGGACAAACTGAAGATCAAATGGGAAGAAGAGGAGAAAAGTAAGAGGCATCTCTACCGAGGAATGATCTTGACTGTTCTTGAACTACAACAAATTAAAACACTGAAGGTGTCAGAAGTAGGACCCAGGAACCACCGGAATGTAGGGACATTCCCACCTATCTCCGCGAACTGGAGGAGAAACTGGAGACGAAAAGATTGAACTGTCTCCCTGTGGACAAACTGAAGATCAAATGGGAAGAAGAGGAGAAAAGTAAGAGGCATCTCTACCGAGGAATGATCTTGACTGTTCTTGAACTACAACAAATTAAAACACTAAAGGTGTCAGAAGTAGGACCCAGGAACCACCGGAATGTAGGGACATTCCCACCTATCTCCTCCGTGAACTGGAGGAGAAACTGGAGACGAAAAGATTGAACTGTCTCCCTGTGGACAAACTGCAGATCAAATGGGAAGAAGAGGAGAAAAGTAAGAGGCATCTCTACCGAGGAATGATCTTGACTGTTCTTGAACTACAACAAATTAAAACACTGAAGGTGTCAGAAGTAGGACCCAGGAACCACCGGAATGTAGGGACATTCCCACCTATCTCCTCCGCGAACTGGAGGAGAAACTGGAGACGAAAAGATTGAATTGTCTCCCTGTGGACAAACTGAAGATCAAATGGGAAGAAGAGGAGAAAAGTAAGAGGTACCCCTACCGAGGAATGATCTTGACTGTTCTTAAAATACAACAAATTAAAACACATAAGGTGTCAGTAACTTTTGCTCGCCACTCGGCCCCCGCATTTCAACCACCAGTGCGGGCCTCAAAGAGCACAGCTCCCTCCCTATACAAAGAATGGAACCCCCGTTGTGAATTGGAATTGAGGGTGAATTTGACAATGATGGTGCAATCGTGGAGCTAGAATGAAAATGGTGCCTGTGGCGCAAAAGGAGATTGTGGATGACGGAGTCTACCTTTTAACATGACCCAACTATATTTCTCCAACCGCCATCAACTCCTGAAGTCCAGTCACCGCTTAAAATGTGGCACGGCTACACCGAATTCTGGACCAAGATGAATAATATCTCCCACACCATTCTCCCAACTTCAGCTGTGAAAATAGGGGGGTCATATCTCATCAGGCCTTAATATCAACAGTGCATTACTGATACTCTTCGCTCATGCATGTGTTATTCAACCTTCCCTTGCATGGCGCAAATGTTGCTTTAGCGCTTTAATGTTGCATTTTTCGGCACATGCCGCGAGTGAGAAAACGCGCTGCTTGATTCCTTTCTCTTGCGGTGCGTGCTGAAAATGTCCTCTTGGTTGTTTTTACACTTTAGTCCACTTTAAACCTCTATGTACCTACAACTTTGTTGTGTCACATGTGAGTGAAAAAACAAAAATCAGATTTGGGCCACATCAGATTTATTGTTCCAGGCGAATGGACATTTTCAAGTTCAGGAAGTAATCATCTCAACTGTCTACACCGGGCGCGTCCGTTCACGCCACGCGCAGCAACAGCTTGAGGCTGTCTGCAGTGGACGCGTCAAAGCGAACGTTCTAAGGCGGTCCATTTTTCTTGCTGGCAGGAGCGCTAGCTCGTGCAGCGCCAAACAGACGGGGCATCCGTTTATTGTCGGTGCGACGCGCTTCAACTGACGCTTCAGTGTAGACAGCATCATTGATTGTAATGGGGTTCGCGACGCAACGTGACACAGGTGAGTCATGTCATAACCGTCACCGGACCACGTTGGCATGTTAATTTCTCTCATTAAAAATGTATAGGATGAGAAAGCAGTAAATGGCTATTGTACGACTACATTTTCCACATTATTATTTATTTATTTTTTTACCCAAAATTTTCAAAGAAATGGCAGCTGTTTAAGTGGTTATTCTGTGAGTGGATGTCGTGTTTTAGGACAATATATTAGCCTTACGTTTGTCATAGGCCTCTTTCTATCCTAGCTAATTGTTTTTTAATCATAACTGTTATTGGCTAACTTTCTTGAGTGAACAGCTGTAATTTTTTTGTATTAGGCCAATATCTAATGCAAGTCGCAAAACATGCACAAGGTCTCTAACCATTTTATTTTTAGACTTGCTTTCCTTTTATTTTCAGTCCTGGCTGTTTGCCTATAATATGTTGGGTAATTTCTACTGGGTGAATTTTGTTTAGAATAGGTTATTAGGTTTGTTATTATTGGTTCTCCTGGCCTCTTGTGCTTTAATTGACACTTTTTCACAATTACATGTGGCACCGATTATCATAAACATAATATTTTGATTATGCAGATTATGCCATATTTTAGTTGACTCTGCAGTGTTTAAAGTTGTTACAGTGCTCGTTTAACATCAATGACTGCTACATGATGGTGGCCTTCAAAGTCTCTTAACTCACTGCAGATTGTGACTAAATGTTTTGCAGCAGATATGACCGACATGATGGCGAAGGATCCATGTGCTGATGGTTTATTTATAGGTAAGTTAAAGTAACACAATCACTGAGAGAATAAAAAGTAATAATTGAAAACTAGGCAAAGGTCAAAGTCCAGAGACTCTGTTCAGCCAGACAAACCCAATACTAGAGACAAAAATACTAGAAACAACAACCAAAATAGAATAATCAACATTAGCAGAATCATGGACACTCAGAATTTAAGACTGGCTGCAAGACATTGCAAAGTAACAATGTTATGATGGCCTAACTCTACAGGAAATAAATCATGCACAGGTCAGAATAATGTGTAAACACCATTCTAATTCTTCAGTGAATATTCCCTCTGCTGGTGTAAAGATGGGCCTGCAGGCCCAAATGTTACTTACGGAGAGGACTTGCTACAAATGCCAACTTAGTCAAACTTGGTTAGTTATTAAGTGGATCGTTCTTAGGAAACTGTGAATTTGTGTGTGTCCATATGACTTTCTAATGATAATACGAATAATCAGCATATCAGCCATTTGCAATTCACTATTTATCACCATTACCTTTAATGGATTAAATAGAGTAAAACAATACCCCAAAATTAATGTACAATACATAATTTTGCATAATTAAAGCAATGAACAATTATTGGGAGAAAAGTGCCCTCCAAGTTTATTTAAAACATGTATGAAATACAAAGCACATAGGAATTTAACAGTTGTAAATGCTTTGTATGTCTCTATAAATCACATTTTGCAAAAATCTTTTCTTCAGCTGTCTATCTTTATTATTATTTATAAAATATTCAAACATCTTAGGTGAGATTTATCCTGTAAACTGAACGTCTGTTCCAATCAACAAGTAGTCCTGTGCAGAAACAGAAACAGTTCAATACAGCATGATAACAAAAACAACAAACCTTTTTCTATTTCAATATTTCTTAATTTATCAGACGCTCATATATGACAATATACTAAATGTATATGTATATATATAAAGTACTGTATCACACTGCTAGAAATATGAGCTTATACCTTCAAAACCTGAAGTTGAGTGTTTATAAGCTGCATCTTCCCAATGGCAGGAAGTGGATAACCTTCCTCTAATCTAGCTGAAATTCATGAGTAAATGGCATTTTCATGTTATAAAATGTAATATTCACCTAAAGTAATAATTCATCCAAAAAACAAAGCAAAAACCTACTGTGGTGAACTACTTTAAAAGCTACAGAAAAAACTGTACTACTCCATTACAGATAATAATAATAAATAAATAAATAAAAACATCTCACCATTAACCTTGGGAATCACAGCAACTTTCAAGACCATTGTGAAGATATTGTCAAGAGATGTGACCTGTTGGTTAGAATTACTCAAACTGAGATTTTGAGTGATTGCTTTTAGATAAGTTTTTAACACACTTTTCGTAAGTATTACTTCTTACCTTGAATGGTCCCACGTAGCTTTTTGCTAAGCTCATGTCAATTCTGTTAAAGAGAAGTAACAGTTAGTATCAACATTGTGGTTTAAGATAAGAAACTTCAATCAGTTGAACATGGATACACAGTTGCACATCTCACTTGTTAAGGGTTACAGCTCCTGCTAGTTTGAGTTCAGTCACATATATGCGAGCACTGACACTGCCCTCCTATTGATTGAAAGGAGTTAAAAACACACACGTACACACATAATATACACCTTATATAAACTCTCAACTCTCCCTCCTTAGTTACGCACCAGATTAAGGACAAAGAGAGAAGACAGAGTGTTGTTGGGCTGGATAGCATAAGCTGTCACTGTACTGCTGGCTTGAACAGTAACGTTGTTGGATTCAAATGTAAGGGTGGGCTCCTTCACTGTCTTAACCAGCAGCTTCATCATCAGACCAGGATACATTTTTGCAATCTGAAATAAATAAATAAATAAATCATTGATTTAGTGCCTGTTGTGCTTTGAATTTAATTACTAGACATGACTATTTATATTCATACTTGTGGAATGAAAACTCCAAATGTCCTTGTGTTTAGATGAATTGGAGAACCAGAGGGAATCTGCAAAAAAAAAAAAAAAAAGTTACTGTTGCTCACTATAATTTTCTCTCTAAGTCAATCTCTATTCCACGTGTTACCCCTTTAATTAAACAATGGGCCCTTTGTATTAAACACACACCTATATTTGGTTTTAAAATCTTACAGAGACGCTTACAGACAATAGCATTTGCTGCAGTGAGTTGCATTGGACTGCAGATCCATTCAGTCTGTGACAAATGTGTCATGTAAGAACAAAATGCCACCAAAGACTAGCCAGGATGAAGTTGTGATGCCTCGCCTTCCTCCTGAGCTAGACCAAGAATCCGAGGAAGTTTCTGAAAAGGCCCAGGAAGCAGTGGCAGCACCAAGCCTTCCAGACACATTCGCAACAAGCGCACATTCGCAACCTCCCGACAATGTGTAGGCCATTCACAGCAACTGTCCACCAACATGCTGGTGAGATCATTTTTCAGCCTGGTGGAGTGGTATCGCATATTTTTTTGCAAATGCCTTGGAAGCTCTCAGTTCTGAGGTCCTCTTGGGCAAACAGATGAAAATATTGTGGTCCCAGAAGACCCAGGCTGAACAAAATGCCAGATTTAAAAACGAGAAAAAGGACATGACCCACATGGTAACCATCACTAAGCACTTTATAAGCTATCAAATCATTAGCTGACAATGTCGTCTTGTGCCCTTTGTTGCATAAACAGGGTGCGAGTATGTATGTATGTGTAACAATTACAGGAAGAAGTCAAGAGAGCAGGATCTAAATGCAGCTCATATTTAATAACAAAACGAGTCCAGATACAGAACTTTAAAAACACAGGAACAAAACCGAAACGTGGGAACAGAACAAACATTACATCCATAAGGGTTAACAGGAATAACAACTGACAAAGTAACTTAACTCCTAGCGACCTCTGGTGGCCTCTAGGGCAAAAATCTCAGGTGTTACAATATGTCTCTAATTTGGCCTACACCTTTTGACACTGAGCAGTTTCGCAAACTGTTCTTTTGATATGGTAAAATCACCAGTGCCAAGGTAAGATTGTTGTTTTTAAAGGGATTGGTTAGCAATGATCGGCAAACAAATGAAAAAAGACCAATATTTGAAAAGACAAGCTGCATGACACAAAAAATAAATAAAAATATGACTCTTCTATGTTCAGATAATGAAGGAGAATGGGCGGAGCAGGGGCTTCAGCTTTGTGGCCTTGTCAACTGCTAAAGCTGCCAATAAGGCGGCCTTGTCCAAGATGAATGGCCGTGTTGTCACCAACAGGCCATTGAAAATCGCTCCGTCCCGGCGTATGGAGGGAAAACTAAAACTGAAGCCCACGAAAGCAGCTCTGAAAAATCAGCGCCTGTCCTGCGTACCAGACAGCCTGCTCCCCACTCCGACTTGGCCACTGTCCCACAGGTCAGATTACATTTAAATGGAAATTTAAATGACAGCTGTTGAGTGTTTACTAATTTGCTTTAATCTATTGGTCTTAGTTGCAAAGTTAGTGATATTTCTGTGCCCAGATAACTGAAGCCGTACTTGAGTCCGGTGAAGCCATTGAGGCTACCAAGACATCAGTGCTTAAATCCCATAAAGCCATTGAGACTGCTGAGACATAACACCACTGATGTGCCAGCCTCTAATGGCCTAGATAATGAAGAACCTTCTAAAGGTTTCCATGATTTGAAATTCTTGATTTCATCTTGAATTTCTTGATTTTTTAACTCAAACTTTAACATCTGTGTGCCAAAATCACACCAACAAACTCACCATGTCATCAGTGATGTTTAGGCTGAGTGCCCCAGCATTGTGGTAAACAAAACCTGCTGAGTTGGCCGTGAAGGCAGATAATCCAATGTACAGCATGTTAGTGTCCTGGGAAGGCATTGAGAATGGTGTGGGGGAGAATGGGGGTTCTTTGTGTTGTCCGATGTTGTAAAATTCACCCTGTAAATTGTGAAAAATTGACCCAACTTCAGCTGTCAAAATAGCTTTGTTTTCATGGAGAATCTGTCCAATGTTTTATAGTATAGTATGACATGTTGGAAGTAAGGTACAGTATGTTGCTTGTGGACCCATTTTATACTATTAGGTGTCTTTAACTACTATGTACTTCAACATTTGATTCAATGTATTTATTATGTATATACATATTGTTGCATTGTACTTACATTTAAATTACCTGCATTTAATTACTTTTGTAGTTACACTGTTAACCTTACCCCTAACCCTACCCTTACCCTAATCCCTAACCCTAATCTACCCATACCTCAACCTCAGTAGCAGCAAATGTGAATGCTGTGAGAATTTTGCTGACCAATATGTAGTTACACAATAAATACATTGTACTGTATGTATTTTAATGTTAGTACATAGTAGTTAAAGACACCTAATTTAAGTGGGACCTTGGTTGTTTTATAATGCCTTATATTCAGGGTTGGGGAGTAATGGAATACATGTAATGGGATTACATATTTAAAATACAAAATATAAGTAACTATTCCACTACAGTTACAATTGAAATAATTGGTAATTATAATACAGTTACATTCAAAAAGTATTTTGATTACTGAAGAGCTTGCATTTTATTGTCATTTGTTTCATTTAATATTTAGTCCTTTCAGATGGAAAAATGTATACATAATTTCTTATGATGTGTTACATTCATACGAGCAGACAGAGAAGTAAGTTTGAAGTAAGTTTGGAGCAGAAGAAATAAAAATAAACCTTGCGTAAATTGTCAGCTTTACGCTAAGCTAAAATGCTATTTCTAGCCATTTTACATGCACAAGTTACCAGGCATGATCATATTTTTTTTATCAAGAAAATTCACATTGGATCATAATTTCTTTTTTTATAGTAAGACCTTTGATATTAGGGCAAAAATCGTATTCTTGATAATAATTGTTGTATTGTTTTCCTGTAAAAATATCTAAAAATCCTTAAAACAAGATTAGTTTGATTCATCTTGTTTTAGAAGCAAATAAGATATTTAGGTTTTTAAGAGAATGTATTTTTAACGTGTATTTTGTCTTACTGTACTGGCAAGAAGTCTTGAGTTTTTATAGTCAAAACAAGTGACAAAATCTACCAGTGCTGAAGAAGTAATCCAAAGTGTTTAGAATACGTTACTGACCTTGAATAATCTAACGGAATACGTTACAAATTACATTTTACAGCATATATTCTGTAATCTGTAGTGGAATACATTTCAAAAGTAACCCTCTCAACCGTGGTTATATTACCTTTAAACCCAAGTCAATGGAGGTATTAGAAATGACTGGAGATGCCACCATGGAGTATTCAATCTCAGCATAATTGTCTACTTTGGCTAAAACTGAAGAGCACCAACAAAAGAAAAATAATTTGGCTGTGAACATAAAACCGTATTGAAACATTTGGATTTTCATAGCAATCTGAGTCATTGATTGATGATGATTAATCACTGCACCATTTAAAGTTTTCAGGTGGGGGTTCATATCAGCAATGGAATCCTCCACCAGGGGGCAGATCTGAAACAGCAGATAGTTAGATTTGAAACTCTGGTATGTTCTTATATTGTCCTTCTCTTCCTGTTCAACAGTGGATAGTCACATTCACATCCTCACCTGTTTCTGCAGAGCATTGTGTAGGGCCTTTTTAATGAAGGAACTGAAGAGGTTATACAACCAGCTGGAGATAAAATAGTGCGTTTAATTTCAAAGTTTATTCTCAAAAACAATATAACACAATCATGAGCTTTAAAACTGGGTTAAAATTGGTTCAAGCTTTTGTCACAGAAACTTTCCGTAATATGGTTTGTTTGATTTTTTTTTTAAGCAATAAAGACAAAAATATTAAATAAAAAAGAAACAAATAAATAAAAAAAATGTTCTGAGGAAAGAGAGAAATTAACTATTATCCAACTATTATAAAAATTTTATTGAACTATTAAAGTAAGAAATTACTATTCATGTCCCCCCACCCCCATAAAGGGAACGTTCCAATAAATAAAATAAAAATCGTCAAATTTTAGTGCTAATTACGGTCCTCAAACTGAACCATTCAACCCTGTTACCAAGGTTATTGACAAATAAAGATGTGGGTGAGCACAGACACTTTTGGTACTGGAAATCTTCCTCTTTTAAAATGTAAATGTTTTTAAATCTTATTACAAAAATGTAACATTCCTTAAAATTGAGACACCTAAGAAGTAACATTATTTTGACCCTTTCTACAGCATGGTGAGAAGACAAGTCTCATTCCATTTGTGTTTATTCCAATTTCATAATTTTTTTAATATTGTTGTGCTGACTGCATTCGCAAAGCTCAAAATGCAAATATGCTATCCAAGTAAGAAAAAATTATCAAGCAAATATTGTCTTTAATTTATGGGAAATTTAAGTTTATTAATAAATATAAATTAAAATTTGTCTGAAACTAGCTAGCCCAAGTGATAGCTTAATTGCAACCCTGTTGCCCATTTTGGTGTATTTTTTTATTTATTTTTTTCTCCCCTTTTTCTCCCAATTTGCTCTAAGTCCTCATGATGGCATAGTGACTCGCCTCTATCCAGGTGGCAGAGGATGAATCTCAGCTGCCTCCGCGTCTGAGACCATCAACCCGCGCATCTTATCACGTGGCTCGTTGAGCGCGTTACCACAGAGACATAGCACGTGTGGAGGCCCACACCATCCACCGTGGCATCTACGCACGACTCACCACGCACCTCACCAAGAGCGAACCCCATTATAGCGATCACGAGGAGGTTACCCCGTGTGACTCTACCCTCCCTAGCAACCAGGCCAATTTAGTTGCTTAGGAGACCTGGCTGGAGTCACTCAGCATGCCCTGGGATTCGAACTAGCGAACTCCAGGGGTGGTAGCCAGCGTTTTTACCAATGAGCTACCCAGGCCCTGGTGTATTTATTTTTTTAATTTTAGAATTAATTGATGCCAATGTACAGTCAGCTGATTGTTATAGCAAAATAAACCCTGACAGTGTGATTGCGGAGGGGACTTGTATGACCCTAAAGGGGTTTATTTTGCGATAAAAACCATCTCACTGTACATTATACCGATTATTACATGGTTACTAACCAAATAAATAAATAAATGGACATTAAATATTTATTTGTGTTGAAATTGTTATTGTGTGAGAAGAAAGAAATCGCTGAACAGCTGAATTCCAACTCCGGTTTGCGCCGGAGTTCTGTTGGTGTTTATTTTGCGAAAATGACCACTTGTCTGCCATTATCCAGCTTATTACAAGACTTCTTGCCAAATAATAAGTAAATGGACATGAACAGATGCACAGGTAGCTGTAATAACCTGCCGGGCATTATTGCCTGCCACACCTCAACCAGTGCCTTCAGCCCAGCTGCAGGGTCATCAGCCGGGAGCCACCTATCTTCAATGTTTTGCCCCATTAATCCCGGAACATCTCCTGGTGGTGGGGCAGCCATCAGGGACATATCCCTGTCACCCCCCGCAGCTGGACACCAGATTTCCTCCGACATCTCTCATCCTTGCCTTCTCATCCAGACATCCTTCCTTCACGAATTACTTGCAACCAGGGCTCTGTATGTCATAATACCTCAACACGGCCATACGCACCAGCCCGTTGGCCAACTGGCACCGAGATGTGTACTCAGTGCCCTACTGGCACTGTATCTCTCGTTAACTCAATGCCACCGGTTCCATAGGACATACTACCTCAGCACAAGCCCTCACCACATAGCACCCAGGCTCCCTATTCCTCAGTTTCCTACTTTTAATCCCCCCACTTTTTGTCTTTCCTTCTTAACCATAGCCAGAAACTCCCTTTCTCAACTTCCTCTGCCAGTTCATTCAAAGACTTTTTTGAAGCTGCTCCTATGATGCCAATGTCTCTAAATAGGTGCTGCATTGATGTTCCCATAAATCCTTGGCAACCAACCTCCACAGGGTAGGTGGCTGTCCTCCATCCATTTTCCCTGCACTCTGTGGCCAGATCAGCATATTTTAGCTTCTTCCTCTCATAGGCTGTCTCCAGACCCTCTTCCCATGGAATAGTAAGCTCAATCATTGCTATTTTCTTTGCTGAAGTTGACCACAACATTACATCCGGCCTCAAGGAGGTAATGGCAACCTCGGTAGGAAATTTTAGCTGCTGGCCAAGGTCGATCATCATTGACCAATTACTTTCAGGTGCCAAGATTGATCTGGTTTCCCTCCGTGGTGTGCCTTGTGCGGCACCTCCCTTTTTAACATAATTAACACCCTAGGGAGCATGGTTACCTTTGTTTGCCTTCACTCTATGCACTTCTAGGATCTCTGCCAGCTTCAGCAGGACCTGATCATGCCGCCACCTGTACCGTCCTTGTGCCAGGGCTGTCTTGCACCCAACCAGTATGTGCTGCAAGTTTGCTCTTGGGGCCTTACAGAGGGGGCAACTCTCCTCTTTGCCATACTACAGAGACAAATTTCCAGGGCTTGTAGGGTATCATAGGTGGATCTTAATAGAAAACTTAGCCTGGCCTGGGGCACCTTTCATGGGTCAGCCCATCCTAACATTCTATCAGATGTCCCATCCCATATGGTGGTCCACCCTTGCTGCTGCTGGCTGACTGCCCTTACCTTATACTCTTCCTTTTCCATCCTAGTTACTTCTGTAACTACCAATGCTTTCCTCTTTTTTCGGGAGTTTTCTAACCACAGTTTGGGAGCCACCCCACATCCAAGGCCTGTTCTTCCTGACTGTTCTTCCAACAATCTCGTGATGCTTCAGTCTTGAAACCGCCTGGTTTACAATCACCTCTGCCTTCCAAGTTCTGCCTGTTCGGACTTGGACTTGACCTGCCCTCACTGCCTGGTCTGTTGATTCCCATAGCTCCAAAGCAAGCCTGGTATTTTCCTGCTTGTAGCCCAGAGTGAGTGATTTTAGAGGCAGTTGTAAAATATTTCTTCCAAACAATGCTACATCTGACAGATAATGTGGCAGGCCTAGCCACTTTCTGATATAACTGTTGGCCTTGGCGTCCATCCTTGCCACTGCCGCTGCAGAAATCTCACACATTTTTAGCGGCCACATCAGGTGATGGTAGAGCGTAAATTGGTAACACCAAACCTTGAATTTGCCTGGGAGTTGACAATTGTCTGTCTTATCCAGGCCCTCTTTCAGTTGCTTCAGGTCCAACTCTGCCATGTGTTTGTCTGAAAGATCTGCTGTGTACTTCAAATAGGCTGCTCTGCCACAACTGGGATTCTTTCCCCCTCCACCTCAAATGAAATACGATCGTCTCTCACCCCCTTTCTAAACAGAAAGACTACATGATTTTGTTGGCTTAATCTTCATTCTGGCCCATGCCAGTAGCTCTTCCAGCCTTTTCAAGAGCCGGTTTGTACATGCAGTAGTCTGGAGGATGCTTGTGACATCATCCATTTAACTGCGCAGAGCTGGCAATCTCACCCCAGATTGTGCATGGATTCCTCTGACCATTTGTCTTGCACCAATTAGGATGATCTCGAATGCAGCTGTGAACAGGATGGGAGAGATTGAACATCCCATCGTTATTCCTTTTTCCAATTGCTGCCATCGAATTGTGTAGTCCTGTATTGCATGACATATCTTCAAGTTCCCATAGTAGCTGTCTACCAAGCTCCTAATGCACTCTGGTACATGGAAAAACTCCAGTGCATAGTTAACAAGCTGTTGTGGAACTGATCCATAGGCATTTGCCAAGTCTAGCCAGACTACGTGAATGTCTTTCTTATCTCTCTTGGCAGAATGGATCTGATCCCATATTACTGACGCATGTTCCACGCACAAAGGAAAACCTGGTAGGCCTGCCTTCTGGCAGCTTGTGTCTATGTATCCATTCTTCATGAGGTAGTCAGACATCCTCCTTACTACCACCGAAAAGAAAAGCTTTCCCTCCACGTTCAATAGAGCAATGCTCCTAAACTGACTAATGTTGGTGGATCCCTGCTCTTTGGGTATGAAAATGGCCACTGCCCTTCGCCACTCCACAGGTATGACCTGCTTCTTCCAGGCAACCCTCAACAGTCTCCACAACATTTTGAGAACCATGGGGCACTTCTTACAGCTTGTATGGGATCCCATTCGGGCCTGGGGCTGATGTTGCCCTGGCTTTTTCTACCACCTGCCTCACCTCACTCAGACGGATCTCCATCAAATTCCACTACTGGCTCTACTGGCCATGGGACACATCCAGGGGAGCCAAGCAGGTTGTCTTTGTAGAGGTCACCAAGTTGCCGTTCCATGTGGTCTTCTAGTTATTTTTTTGCCATCACCAGCTTCCCACTCCTCTTTTCTTCCAGCAGGCTTCTGGGAAACTTAAAAGGATCCTTGATGAATTTCACCCTTTCATGCTCCCTCTTCCTTGTCCACTGTCGGATTCTCTCTGCCCTCCTCACGACCGCTAATTTATCCCTTATGCCATCCCACAATACCTTCAAGCCCTCCTTCTCCTGCTCCTCTGCCTTCCTGCAAGCCTTACAAAGCTGCTATCTTGAAATATTGATTTGCTTTGAAATTATGTTATGTGAGAAGAAAGAAATCGCTTTACAGCTGATTTGAACTTCTGGTGTTGATTATTTTGCAAATATGACTGTCTGACTGCTCATTATCCAGAATATTACAAGACTGCTTGCCAAATAAATAAATACATGGACATGAAACACTGATATGAGTTGAAATGATTTTATTAGCTTACTTGTAGAGATTGTAGAGTGATACGAGATGTAGGAAAGATGACTCCCAATACACGGATGACCGGTCTAATATGTCTTAATCACCGGATGTGCTGTTGTTACTCAGAAATATCAGACCGCTATATGGTGCCATTGACCAATCAGAATCAAGTATTCCAAAATCCCGTGTAATAAAAATATTTTGTTTGTTTAATGTTTATTGCTGGAAAAATACAAAATCACAGAAATTAGGGTTTAAAACTGTATATTGTAGATTGCAAACCCCATAGCAAATGAATGCAAAATAAAACGGATTATATTACATTTACTTTGACCTCCTCAGATTGATGATACACGTTTTCTGATGGTAAAGCACCTCATTTGAATTACTAAAGGATGGGCAAGGAGGAGGCGGGCACCGGCAAAACAGTCAACATAACTTTAATGACATAAACAAACTTAAAGAAACATAAATACACGGACACACAAACAGACACACACACACACACACAGCGGCCACGTGTGTCTCTTGCTCTCTCTCAAACTGGCGTCCCTGTCTCCTCTTTATCCCTCTCCCGGCTGATTGGGCTGATTCAGCGCCAGGCCGGCCACGCCCTCCTCCTCGTCACAATAAATAAATGATCATTTTTTACCCTATTCCTGGAAAGTGCAAGTAATATTTCTTGAAAAGAATGTTATTGGGGAACAGCACCTTCTGCATTGAAATATTTCCCTTGAAACGCCCTCCGCATTTCATGAAAGCATCAAAAGAAAATTTTCATTTTATACATGTTTAATTTTTGAAGCAAATGTAATATGGTGATTGTGCATTCAACTCCTAAATCAGCCCAGTGGGTTTGTCACTATTTGTGATGTTGGATAGATGAACAGTATTACCTGGCCCCACCATGAAACTTGATGCTGACTTTCCCCACAGTTGCTGCACAGTTGGTCATGCTGACTGATGGGCGGCCAGTGTCATCACTCATGACTGCAATAGTGGTGCTAATGGTCAGTTCACTCACAGCCAGATCAAATGATCCACTGTCTTTTCTGTGTAGTAACAAAGAGATCAGATTTGTTATTTAACATATTACCTGTACATTATTCCTAAATGGATCTCAAATGGGTCTTCAGATTCATTTAACGTTTGGACACTCTACTTACATGATCCTGAGGTATTTGACTCTCCAGTTGCCATGCAGATTGATGAAGGCATTGTTAATTGAAAGACTGATTCCAGTGCCAGAAACTAACCCCAGTGCTGATTGGGGTAGTCCTAGGTTTACAATCTGCATCCTTTCAGGTATAAACATACAGAGAAATCATAATCTTGTATGACAAATGTTAAATTTATGCATATACAGAAGGGTCATTCTACAAAAAGGGTGCCTGTTTGTACTTCTTCTTAACGTGTTAGTAACTGTAACATTGAATAGCTGATGCTAACTTTATACTGTATGTTATTTTAGAAATTTTTTGAACCACAAAAATCTAGCAAATTTTTATCTTTCTTCATGAGGATGCAGTTTTTGGCCTGTTCCCAAAGACATGGGGCCTTGTTTTCAAATTGTTGCTATATAAGGTACATGTAAAATAATGTACTATTCCACATGGAAATACATTGTAGGGAGTAGTAGAACCATAAACTACAAGGAACATTCATCTTACCCTGTAAAACTATACTGGACTTTTCCAATAGGATGCACGGTTTCTGTGCCACTTATGTCTGGCAATTTGATGGTTCTGAGCTTCTGCTGGATTGAGGCAATTCCAATCTGTCGACCTGCATTCAGAACAAACTCAAAGTAAGTGTTCTGTTACCAGGCATGATAAAAAATGTTTTTTTTTTTTGTTGATGAATTCTATCAAGAAAATCCACGTCAGATCATATTTCTCTCTCTCTCTCTCTCTCTCTCTCTCTCTAGTAAGACCTTTGATATTAGGGCACAGATGTACTGCATAAAATAAATAAATAAATAATAATAATAATAATAATAATAAATTAAGGAGAATTATTGTATTGTTTTCCAGTAAAATATATTTAAAGGAATATTCTGGGTTCAATACAAGTTAAGCTCAATCGACAATAATTGTGGCATAATGATGATTACCACAAAAACTAATTTCGACTCATCTGTCCTTTTCTTTATAAGGAACAAAAATCAAAGTTACATTGAGGCACTTACAATGGAAGAGCATGGAGGCAATTTTTGGAGGGTTTAAAAGTAGAAATGTAAATATTTTAATTTTATAAATGCACTTAAATTAATTCTTCTGTTAAAACTCATGTATTATTTGAGCTGACAAGTTGTTTAATTAATAATTTTTAGAGTAATTTTAGGGTTTGTTGACATTACATCGTCATGACAACAAAGTTGTAAAATTGGATATAACATCATAAAGAAAAGGTTAGTAAACGATTTTATCACACTAAAATCATGTAACACACATTGTTTACGTCTTGTCTTAAATAGTGAATATTTTCACATTTACGGATTGACCTCCATTCACTTCCATTGCAAGTGCTTCACTGGAACCCAGATTAGTGCTTTTTTTTTTTTTTTTTTTTTTAAAGAAAAGGAGGGGCAAGTCAAAATACATTCTTGTGGTAATCAATATAATGCCACACATGCTGTTGATTAAGCTTAACTTGTATTGAACCGCAGATATTCCTTAAAAAAAATCATTAAAACAAGATACATTTACTTGAGAAGTAACTCTGCAGTGAATGTATTATTAATATAAGTGTATTTTGTCTTACTGTACTGGCAGATTTTTTCACTTGTTATTCACTAATGTTCATAATCAGAACAAGTGAAGAAATCTGCCAGTGCTGAAGAAGTAATCCAAAGAATTTAGATTACATTACCAACCTTGAGTAATCTAACAGCATACGTTACAAATTACATTTTACAGCATGTATTCTCTAATCTGTAGTGGAACACATTTTTAAAGTAACCCTGGATTTGAGAGAAAAAACAAAACAAATAAGTCAAGTCATTTTTATTTGTATAGCGCTTTTCACAACACACATCGTTTCAAAGCAGCTTTACAGAACATTATGCATTAACAGAAAATGAAGTTGTAATATCTATAAAGTCTTAGAGTCATCATTATGTAGTTTGATTAAATAAAATTGTAATTTGTGTAAAAAAAAAAATGTTGTTTTTTTTTTAAATAAATAATAATTGTATTTGGAACCCCAGTGAGCAAGCCTAAGGCGACTGTGGCAAGGAACACAAAACTCCTTAAGATGATGGTTAATTGAGAAAAATAACCTTGGGAGAAACCAGGCTCACTGTGTGGGCCAGTTCCCCTCTGGCTAACAGCATGAATATAATGCCAATATTACTTATTTTTGTGCAGTGCAGTTCATGGTTTAAAATTAGTAAACTAAGTAAGTGTTAAGGGCCAGTGTTTAAACAAAGATTTTGTATGAACTGTAAGATTAATGACTAATGTCTTTGAACTTCATCCTAGATTAACTGCAGAAGTTCAGATAGATGCATTGTCCTTTGTTAGTTGGCTGATGAAGGATTTTGTTTGCAACTTATTGATAGTCTATGTATTCCATTTTAAGAGTGTAGTCCATCATTAGACCAAGGTGATGCAGGCAGAGATCAGTGAGGTGCATCGCAGTTCAACCGGCAGGTCATTTTGGTGAGGTCTATCCTAAATCCAATGTTCAGGCAGTGGCATATGAAGTATCCCATATCTTATGGTTGGAGTTGGCATCAGTTAATCCCCTGAAGTCCATCGTAATAGACTGAAGTGATATCTGGCTGGCACCAGCTGGACATCACTTCACTCTGTAGACTGTACTCTGTACTCATATTTCGAATATGCTTTGTAATTGTGTGCCATGATCTCTTTGTCCATGCACTGTAGTAACATGTGGATTGCACCCTCTGATAGTGTTGTTTATTTGCATGCTCTGTCTGTTTTAGCACCGGTGATACAGTGACACCCGGGACAGAGAGGTGCAGCGACCTTGGTGTGCGCACATATTAAGACTCCTGTGTGGTTGTACAGAGACAGTTCCACCTCTAAAAACTAAATTGTGCCCAAGACAAAAATGACCAAAGCGGCAGTTGCGAGTGGGGTGGCCAATGGGGTGGCCAGGCTTCGGTCCATGGTGGCCACGGCCACCCCTGGCCACCCCCTAGCTCCGCCACTGGCAACGAGCAGCGCTATTTATATCTGAAAAAAAAAAAATTATTATATAGCGATAATCAGAGAAAATCTTCCGATTATCGATGCGTGAATAAGGCATCAATCCCAAGCCTACCTGTTATAATGCTCTGCTCCATCATTTGATGATCAAATAGAGTTTTGTGAATATGACACAATCTATGAGGAACCTTATTTACATACAAAACAGGTGTGTTTGTACTGAAAAGAATGACATATTGACATACGATACTCATGGTGCAATGATATTTTAGCACATTTAGTGCCTGGCTAAATTGGATTACAAGTAGTTAATAAGAAAGATAGATGTTATTTGGTGCTGAAATTCAGCTGTAGTGGATTTGAGTTTTAAATTCCATAGCATCATACTTTCAGATTTATTTAAAATTCCACAGAGATACAAAAGCCTTGTTTTGTTCACACTTACTGTATTCAAGTCCAGTCTGAGTTAGTTTGACTTTAACTCCAGCATTGGTGCCTGTAGCCTCTGGCACTATGGTCAACAGAGCCAGAACACACCAAACGAACAACATTTCCACTTATGCCTATGAGAAACACATGGACATAAGAATAGGCCTCTTTTCTTGTCAGGGTAGAAAGGTCCTGTGATCTGCTCCAGTCTAAGCCAACTGTTGCTAATTTGAAAGCATGTGACACACTTAGTACAACAGTACCAAGTACAGCTCCTGCCCTGAAGAGCTAACTCAGCACTCAAAAATCAGATTTGTATTGTGAAATCACTTGTATTGTGACATCTCCATAGTCAATACATTTGATTACAGATGCAAAAAAAAAACAAAAAAACAAATATACATACATACATATATATATATATATATATATATATATATATATATATATATATATATATATATATATATATGTATATGTAAACACATTTTGTTTTGATATAAATATGATTTACTAATGCTACTCATGTTCATGACACATTCTTTAATTGTTGGGCTGACCCAGTTCAACTGTTTGAGTTATACAACTGGTGGACTTCCCCAAGTGAAAATGAACTTCCTCTTTCATTTATAATGATCCTCTTTCATTGATAGTATGATACAATTTTTTATTATAAAGCAGAACACTGAGTTCACACTTTTAAAATCTATAATAACCCATACTGGTGACTGTACACATTAAAGCTGCAAAGTTAATCGGAAAAAATAAATTAAAAAAATGTGAGATTACAATTACGACTGCTGCAATTATCTAATCTTGAAAAGTTTAAAATACCACATTCCATTTAAATCGACTCCTGTTGAATTAAAATGTTGTTTTTACTATTTGTAATTTTTTTTTCTTTAGCAAAGTAACCAATCACAGAGATGTTTATTGAGTACATAAGCCTATCAGAAATGGTGCGACAAAACTAGAATGCTCCCATTATACTGTAATATAACAATATAACAGCAATGAAGTAATGAGGAAAGAAAGTTCTCAGCTTGTCTTTGATAGTATAGCCTACTTAAATAATATGGCTTGCCTTTGCACAGCACAGAATAAGTATTTTAATGTAAATTCTATGCATCAAAATGAATAGTTGTGATTACAATATCAAGGGAAATGATCGACAATTTTTATCATAATCATGCAGCCCTCGTTCACATTTAACACATACACTACCATTCAAAAGTTTGAACACACTTGATGAATGTATGTTTCTCATGATCCTAAAAACATTTTGATCTAAAGGAAATTATGCCCACATATTCATTTTTCAATTTGTATTACTTTTTTCTCAACTAAAATTGTATTTTATTTTTTAGATGAATCGGACAGTGGAGAAAAAGCAGCCAACAAGTGGCTAGCATACATGAGAACTCCTTCACTGTTGAAAAAACATCCCAGGTGGCACCTCAAGAGAAAATGCAGCAGGGACTGAAATAGTTCAAGCAACAAAAACCAAAAAACGCACAAAATGTTTTTGCAGAACGTAACCAAAAATGCGAACAAAGTCTATTTCAGTTGTTGCGTAGGGAAAACCGTTCTTTATTTTGTTCTAACCAGTTACCATTTGGAAAGGAGGCCTCAGAATGCCAGAACCAGAACAAAAAAATACAGTTTCTGCTGAGAACAAACCGAAATCTGAGAATGAGCTGTAATCTATAAGCAAAGGGTGGCTACTTCAATGAAGCTGAAATATGAGGTAGTTTTGATAGCAAGCAATCCAGTAAGTTAGCTTTTTTCGATTTTCAGTAGGCTACCATAGATTTACAGTACATACTATATAGTGTGAAGCATTTGACATTAGCCTCACTGCTTTTATTGAGGAATAAGGAGATGGTTGAGACAAGCCATACCATGATTTGCTATGTTGCCTTGAAAGAGATGTTTGTGCTGCAGTCATATGAAGCCACATGACTATGAATGAGATAGGTTTATGTTTGATTGAATTAAGGCTGAAAAGAATTAAAGGAATGTATGTTTTTACTTAATGTTTTCTAAATTTCGACAGATCATGAAAAAACAAGGGCAATGTAATAAGGAACCAGAATGTGTAGCTCAGTATAAGTCACTGGTGAATGTAGATATAATAAATGCCACCCATGCGGCTGTCTTTCACAGTGAGTAAGAAATCTGACAGTTTATATCAACACATATCTACTCATGAACCTCAGTATTTATATTATGCAGCACCATAAATACAACATTTCATATATAAATGATGCAATCTAAAGAAAAACAGTATTATCATGGAAAACATAGAAATAGATCAGATCTGTGTCCATCAGAAAATAAATAAATAAATAAAAACATTTCACATGTAAATGGAAACAATGGAGGCAGTCTAGTTTACAATAGGTCAGATATGTATATGCATTTTACCTTGAACATGTGTGAAGTACTAAATGGCATGCCTCTTCCTCTCTGGATGCATGAACTATCTGTATTGTGTTCAACAAGAGGACTGAGTGAAACTGGAAGAAAGACACTTCACTTCACAACACTAATTTACATCAGCAGGAAGAGGCTGCTGGCAAATTCACTTAAAGCTGAAGTGTGTAATTTCTGTGCCACCACTAGTGGCACCAAACAGAATGCAAAAATACAGTGATATGTGTTATAATACTATAGTTCACTAATCAAATAATCAAAAATTATAATCGAATGCATGCTGTAATTAAATCAGAAGAGGGACATACCAAATACTAAGAAATTCTGAAATTTGTGTTAATTTTTACAATAAAATTTTCCACTCAAATTGTTGATAATATGCATGGGGGAAAAATGCATAAAAAAATAAAAAATAAAAAAAATAAAATAGAAGCATTTTCGCTATAGTGGTCTCATACTTTTGGATACCACTGTATGAAACTGCCATTGCCTAATACTGGGACAAACCTAGTTTATATTACATCTGCAGGGAACATGCTTCACCTACAGATGGCAGTAGAGACACACACATATCAAAAGTAGTTTGCAAGTGGACCTTTCCTTTCAAGATGAATCATTTTTGCTTTATCCAACCAGGAGCCAGTAAATATCGAACTGTATGACACAGCAGCACCCATAAACCTCACTTAGCACACTGGCTTTTACAGCTTTTACAGATGAGTTACTGAGCTAATCCACTTCTTTGTTGTTTTATGAAGTCTGTGCATATGCATGCACCTGTCTGTTCTAATGAGCTACAATCAATGACACCGTGTATCAAAGAGATAAAAAGGGCAATGTGTCTGTTGTTAAAGGCTTGTTTGTGCTACCAGTATGTGCAGGTGGGCACGGCTCCATGCACCCTGTCAAATCAGAAATGCAGTCCATGAAAGTGGCTGAAAAGCCAGTGATCAGTGTGGTTAATGTGAGGGAAGGTAAAGAGGGCAGGCCCTAAAATTACTGCCTCAGCATGGTGTACACGAGATCACCTAAATAAAGATTTAGGATATATTTGCTTTTGGTCTTTACAGATTTATATATATACAGGTGCTGGTCATATAATTAGAATATCATCAAAAAGTTGATTTATTTCACTAATTCCATTCAAAAAGTGAAACTTGTATATTATATTCATTCATTACACACAGACTGATATATTTCAAATGTTTATTTCTTTTAATTTTGATGAGTATAACTGACAACTAAGGAAAATCCCAAATTCAGTATCTCAGAAAATTAGAATATTGTGAAAAGGTTCAATATTGAAGACACCTGGTGCCACACTCTAATCTGCTAATTAACTCAAAACACCTGCAAAGGCCTTTAAATGGTCTCTCAGTCTAGTTCTGTACGCTACACAATCATGGGGAAGACTGTTGACTTAACAGTTGTCCAAAAGACGTCCATTGACACGTTGCACAAGGAGGGCAAGACACACGTTGCAAAAGAGGCTGGCTGTTCACAGAGCTCTGTGTCCAAGCACATTAATAGAGAGGCGAAGGGAAGGAAAAGATGTGGTCGAAAAAAGTGTACAAGCAATAGGGATAACCGCACCCTGGAGAGGATTGTGAAACAAAACCCATTCAAAAATGTGGGGGAGAACCACTATGCACAGACGTATGCAAGACATGGGTTTCAGCTGTCGCATTCCTTGTGTCAAGCCACTCTTGAACAACAGACAGCGTCTGAAGCGTCTCACCTGGGCTAAAGACAAAAAGGACTGGACTGCTGCTGAGTGGTCCAAAGTTATGTTCTCTGATGAAAGTAAATTTTGCATTTCCTTTGGAAATCAGGGTCCCAGAGTCTGGAGGAAGAGAGGAGAGGCACACAATCCACGTTGCTTGAGGTCCAGTGTAAAGTTTCCACAGTCAGTGATGGTTTGGGGTGCCATGTCATCTGCTGGTGTTGGTCCACTGTGTTTTCTGAGGTCCAAGGTCAACGCAGCCGTATACCAGGAAGTTTTAGAGCACTTCATGCTTCCTGCTGCTGACCAACTTTATGGAGATGCAGATTTCATTTTCCAACAGGACTTGGCACCTGCACACAGTGCCAAAGCAACCAGTATCTGGTTTAAGGACCATGGTATCCCTGTTCTTAATTGGCCAGCAAACTCGCCTGACCTTAACCCCATAGAAAATCTATGGGGTATTGTGAAGAGGAAGATGCGATATGCCAGACCCAACAATGCAGAAGAGCTGAAGGCCACTATCAGAGCAACCTGGGCTCTCATAACACCTGAGCAGTGCCACAGACTGATCGACTCCATGCCACGCCGCATTGCTGCAGTAATTCAGGCAAAAGGAGCCCCAACTAAGTATTGAGTGCTGTACATGCTCATACTTTTCATGTTCATACTTTTCAGTTGGCCAAGATTTCTAAAAATCCTTTCTTTGTATTGGTCTTAAGTAATATTCTAATTTTCTGAGATACTGAATTTGGGATTTTCCTTAGTTATAATCATCAAAATTAAAAGAAATAAACATTTGAAATATATCAGACTGTGTATAATGAATGAATATAATATACAAGTTTCACTTTTTGAATGGAATTAGTGAAATAAATCAACTTTTTGATGATATTCTAATTATATGACCAGCACCTGTGTGTGTGTGTGTATACAGGTGCATCTCAATAAATTAGAATGTCGTGGAAAAGTTCATTTATTTCAGTAATTCAACTCAAATTGTGAAACTCGTATATTAAATAAATTCAATGCACACAGACTGAAGTAGTTTAAGTCTTTGGTTCTTTTAATTGTGATGATTTTGGCTCACATTTAACAGAAACCCACCAATTCACTATCTCAAAAAATTAGAATACATCATAAGACCAATAAAAAAAACATTTTTAGTGAATTGTTGGCCTTCTGGAAAGTATGTTCATTTACTGTATATGTACTCAATACTTGGTAGGGGCTCCTTTTGCTTTAATTACTGCCTCAATTCGGCATGGCATGGAGGTGATCAGTTTGTGGCACTGCTGAGGTGGTATGGAAGCCCAGGTTTCTTTGATAGTGGCCTTCAGCTCATCTGCATTTTTTGGTCTCTTGTTTCTCATTTTCCTCTTGACAATACCCCATAGATTCTCTATGGGGTTCAGGTCTGGTGAGTTTGCTGGCCAGTCAAGCACACCAACACCATGGTCATTTAACCAACTTTTGGTGCTTTTGGCAGTGTGGGCAGGTGCCAAATCCTGCTGGAAAATGAAATCAGCATCTTTAAAAAGCTGGTCAGCAGAAGGAAGCATGAAGTGCTCCAAAATTTCTTGGTAAATGGGTGCAGTGACTTTGGTTTTCAAAAAACACAATGGACCAACACCAGCAGATGACATTGCACCCCAAATCATCACAGACTGTGGAAACTTAACACTGGACTTCAAGCAACTTGGGCTATGAGCTTCTCCACCCTTCCTCCAGACTCTAGGACCTTGGTTTCCAAATGAAATACAAAACTTGCTCTCATCTGAAAAGAAGACTTTGGAACACTGTGCAACAGTCCAGTTCTTCTTCTCCTTAGCCCAGGTAAGATGCATCTGACGTTGTCTGTGGTTCAGGAGTGGCTTAACAAGAGGAATACGACAACTGTAGCCAAATTCCTTGACATGTCTGTGTGTGGTGGCTCTTGATGCCTTGACCCCAGCCTCAGTCCATTCCTTGTGAAGTTCACCCAAATTCTTGAATCGATTTTGCTTGACAATCCTCATAAGGCTGCGGTTCTCTCGGTTGGTTGTGCATCTTTTTCTTCCACACTTTTTCCTTCCACTCAACTTTCTGTTAACATGCTTGGATACAGCACTCTGTGAACAGCCAGCTTATTTGGCAATGAATGTTTGTGGCTTACCCTCCTTGTGAAGGGTGTCAATGATTGTCTTCTGGACAACTGTCAGATCAGCAGCCTTCCCAATGACTGTGAAGCCTAGTGAACCAAACTGAGAGACCATTTTGAAGGCTCAGGAAACCTTTGCAGGTGTTTTGAGCTGATTAGCTGATTGGCATGTCACCATATTCTAATTTTTTGAGATAGTGAATTGGTGGGTTTTTGTTAAATGTGAACCAAAATCATCACAATTAAAAGAACAAAAGACTTAAACTACTTCAGTCTGTGTGCACTGAATTTATTTAATACACGAGTTTCACAATTTGAGTTGAATTACTGAAATAAATGAACTTTTCCACGACATTCTAATTTATTGAGATGCACCTGTATATATACATAATACCGGTCAAAAGTTTTGAAACACGTACTCATTCTTTATTATAATTTTTTTTTCTTTTTTTTTTTTCACATTTAGAATAATAGTAATTTCATCAAAACTATGGAATAACATAAATGGAAGTTTGGGAATTATGTTGTGACTAAACAAAATCCAAAATAAATAAAAACTGTGTTATATTTTAGCATCTTCTAAGTAGTCATCCCTTGCCTAGATTTTGCAGAAATGTACCCTTGGCATTTTCTTAACCAACTTCTTGAGGTATCAGCCTGGGATGCTTTTTAAACAGTATTGAAGGAGTTCCCATCTATGTTGGGCACTTATTGGCTGCTTTTCTTTATTATTTGGTCCAAGTCATCAATTTAAAAAAAAATTTTTTAATTAAATTTTAGTTTATAATGAAATAAATTAATATGGTGGCACAATTATATTTTTGTCTACAAAACTAATTTCAAACAATTAAGCATACGCCTTCAGATCAAAAGATTTTTAAGATCATGAGAAACATTTCAGTCAAGTGTTTCAAAACTTTTGACCGGTAGTGTGTATGTATGTATATATATATATATATATATATATATATATATGTATATATATATATATATATATATATATATATATGTTAAAATTCTTTCTCATATCCCAGCTTAATATGCAGTCAACTAAAATTAAACCATTTGTCGGTGGATTTGATAAAACTATGGTTCTGTGGCGCTATCAAAATATTGCTTTGTTTGGTCGTCTAGCCTGACTCAGCAACAATGGCTCGACCAGTGGTTTGAGTTTGGGGTTGGGCTATCTGTTTGTACAACAAGAGAAGATTTGGGTGAGTTTTCTGGAATTGGTTTGAAAACGTGATTAGTTTTGCAATTCTGTTTGGTGTAAAGTAAAGTTATGTATTTAAAGATTTTAAATTCATAATATTATTTTTATTTATAATTTTATGAATTTAAAATCTTTAAATACATAACTTTACTTTCCTATAACAGTTCCTACAACATAGCTTCTTTCTTCTTTTTAACGGCTACTTGTGGACTAAAACAGTGTTACCGCCAGTCATAAGCCAGCGATTTCATGCCAAATCGAACCCGACAGCTTAAAATACAAATAATTTTTATAGGCTTACCGTAGTGAATCGGATGGTAAGAACATTGTTTTGAACACTGATTGTTGTACTCAGTCAATAATGGCAATTTGTTAATTTTTAACCAAACAATCTTACATAGTGCAGCTTAAACTAATGTGAAATTAAAATTTGTTAAAAATGACTGCATGTCTCATTTCACATGATATCAGTAAAAAAAAAAAAGCTGTTTTAACCACTTGATGATGATGTGATGTATATATTTGCAGTATGTAATGTTAAATTTGTCATGTTTACATTCTGCATTCATTCCGCTAATTTCCTAACATACACAGCCATAATATACACCATTTACCTCCTGTTATTGTATTTTATGATGACACTGATACTACTGCAAAGATGGTCTATAAAAATTTGCCAGACAGGTGTCAGTGGGCAGAATCCAAACAAATGAATGATGATTAGAGACATATCTCACAGAAATGGGCAGAACCTTTAATGGCTTTTGGCTGCAGACAGCAAATAAATGAAGCAGCAAATCAAACAACAGAATTAATGGGCACTTAACCTCTTCAACACTGTGGACCCGCCGGTGAGTCCAAAAGAGGGCGCTATGTCGCAAAAAAGTTTTTGCTTAAAACATATATAAAAGTCTTTCAAATAGCACTTAATAGATTAATCATTATCATATGAAAGTTCTTATTCTCAGAAATGCGACTGTTTAGTTTATTGTGTTGCCCTAATACCACAGTTCGAAAGATTTTCAAAAGAATCACAAAATGAAATATGATTTCTTTAAGACATCAAATACAAACGTCTCTTTTATGTGCTGATCACTGCTGCTTTAAGCCCCAAATATCTAAAAACTTTATATCTGCTCTTACCTAATGCTGTTTTCTACAAATTGAGCTATTTTTTACTTGTCTGTGTGCTTACTTGTGTGAATAATAATGTTATATCTTAGCTGTCAAGAACAAAATATACGGTCCAGCAGGAAAATCATGCTAAAAATATAATGATTTTTCATCGTAAATATATGTTATCTACTATTGATGATACAATGTTATACATAATCGCAAAGGGGATGATATCAGCTTTCTAATGACACCTAGATTGAGCTTCTCAGAGATATTTGATGAAACAATGGGGGTGGTGCATTAACTGAAAATTAGACTGAATGTCAGTGGACGAGCACATCTGTGAGGGCTAAAATGCGTTAGAGCGCTACTTACATTTCAGATCGGCCTTTTTTTTTTTTGCTGTCATCTAGTGGAATACAATAATACTTTTTGGAAGGAGATATAGTGAACAGAACCAGAATTACATACATACATACATAATTGTGACGTCAAAGTAGGCAGAGCACTGGGTCACACCCACTGATAACCAATTGCAGTAAGATGGTGTTTAAGCTGTTTCAAACCACCGCAACAAACTCAGAAACACCCTTGTTTTGTTCAAAATGATGTCACGCCCATTAGTTCTTTGGTGTCTTAAGAAGTACACTCACTGAGCACCTTATTAGGAATATTATGGTCCTAATAAAGTCCTAGACGTGGTCTTCTGCTGTTGTAGCCCATCTGCCTCAAGGTTCCACATGTTGTGCGTTCTGAGATGATATTCTGTTCACTACAATTGTACAGAGTGGTTATCTGAGTTACTGAAGCCTTTCTGTAAGCTAGAACCAGTCTGGCCATTCTGCGTTTCTGTCCGCAGAACTGCTGCTCACTGTATGTTTTATTTTTTTGGCAACATTCTTAGTAAACTCTAGAGACTGTTGTGCATGAAAATCCCAGGAGATCAGCAGTTGCTGAAGTAGGGGTAGAGGTGTTCCTAATAAAGTGCTCAGTGATTGTATATTGCCTCCATTAGTAGGTCAGAGTTAGCCAAACCCTGACCAATGAAAAAATACAAACTTTTTGGCATATGGTTGTGTTTCCACTCTCACGTTAGCATTCATATGAATGTGCAAGGCACACAAAGTCTGGTGTGACCACACCTTAAGAAACATTTTTGATTATCAAGTGTCAAATGGGAATACTACACATAGTAATACACTGAAAATTGAAAAAGGAATAAATGGAATTTCAACCTACCCCAAATTACTGGGAAAGTTGCCCACAGTCTGCTGGCACATTACGATCAGCAGACGTCCCTAACTGTGCACCACCCGGTTGATGTGCCTCACATATTTCATTTTAAGTCAATTCCTCATGTGTTGTCTGGCCACAAATGTTAGCTTAACTAATTTTTTGTTGTTAAGTTAGAAGCCTTCTGTTATATTTTCTGCATGAGGAACTTAATACAAATATGTGCCTGTATTTCTTGCAATTCTTGCCAAAAAAGATGAACATTGTTGGTCTCACAAATGAATAAACATAAAAACAAATTCATAAAAACAGAGTGCAATTTAATTTTGAGGTTCTTCTCTTGTTATATCGCCATCTTAATCCTATTATATATTTCATTCTCTGTCAAGCAACGTCGATATAAATGAAGACAACCCATTCATAAGAATTTGGTTGTGCAAATGGGCTGTATGCAAAGCGGTACAGTGGTTCTCAACCCTGTTCGTGGAGGCCCCCAAACACTACACATTTTGGAAATCTCCCTTATCAAACACACTTGATTCAACTCATCAGCTCATTAGTGGACTCCAAGACCTGAATTAGGTGTGTCAGAAAAAGGAGATATACAAAATGTGCAGTGTTGGGGGGGCTCCAGGTACACGGTTGGGAACCACTGCATTAGAAAAATAGAAATATGGACCATTCTGTCTTATGTTCTTTTGCTTGTTGAATGTCAGGCATATTTCTATGACAGTGACATGCTCCTTATATATGCATGGAAAACTTGGTGCTCATCAAGACTAATTGGATGTTGGCTGCGTTAAATTATAAAATAATAATAATAAGTATTCAGGGATTAATCATATTGATCTACGGACACACATATCATGGCTAGTATTAAAAGTGATAGATAGTTCTTTAAAAACATCTGCAGATGGAATCCCCAAACTGCAAATGCAGGAATTAGTTTAGACTTTGTGCAGAGAATAGACACGGTTCAACATCTTAGCGCAATAATCAATTTCTCAGGAAAATAGAAAATTGTAATTATTGCACTGGCACGCTGCACCTGGCGTGTTCAAGAAAACAGATCATTGCAAATATGATGCTACTCTGAATAAGGTCTATTGTGATTTTGTGATAAAAGCAAACTAACTAATTTGATTTCCATCTTTAAAAATGCTGAGCTTAATGTTTCATCCAATATTTTATGACGTGAAAATTTACTAGGAATGACCCAGCTCAGAGCTATTCACAATGTATTTTTAATTATTTAATTTAATTTATTTAATTTAATTAATGTCCTATTTGGCATACTAATGTTCTTTCACAACATTTGTACCTTGGTGATAAATGTTTGAAAGTAATGCGAAATAAGAAAATGTGTGACATACAATTCAGCCTCTTGAGCGCTCACACAAGTCAGGTGGTGCTGACACTTGCTAACAAAATCTTGTAAAGTCTTTAATGAGCCTTGCCTGGTGTGAAGTAGCTGTCAAGAGGGTACACCTGTGAGGGAGAGGTTTCACTAATTGGTTTGACATTACCTCTCTTTCTGTACTTTCATTTCATACATGGAGGTGTGAGATGATTATTTTTATGAACGTTTCTGATAAAAGCTGAAGTAGAAATCATTAGATTTAGAAAACATTTTTATTTTTATCAAAGCAGGTAGCATATGCAAAACAAATGATGCTAGACCTTTTGTCAGAACTAATTTTACTTTTCTGAACCATTTTGAGAAACCTATCGGTTAGCGATCCAATTCTTTTAAATGGCAGTTGCTCAGCTGGCGCATACAGCCTTGGAAAAACGTGACCTGAACTTCCCCCCAGTGGATGAAGCTAGAACTACAGTGCAACAGTGCGCAATAGCACTGAGACCAAAACAACGTTCTTTCACTCACTTTTTTGAATATTATAAACTTAAATGTATCCGAAAATCAGATGTGATGTGCCTTTCACATCACATCTGATTTTTGGAAACATTTAAGTAGTAATTACATGCTCCGACCTTAACCAAACACTAATCCTAACCCTAATCTAATTAATACTTTGACCAAATCAGCATTGTTTTGCTATGCAGAGATCAAAAGGGACGTAACATTAAGGGCACAGCGCAGGCAATTCTTTGGGCGTGAACATTTTCCGCAAGGTGGTGCTTGTCCGGAATTTGGCACATTGGGTCTGACTTATCGATTTCCCGAGTGATCATGTTGCCTGATCAAATTATTATAACTCCTGGCAGCAGACAAGGTAAAATACAAGTCTATTTCACACTGTTAAGAGCCCACCAAAAAACTGGTTGAAACTATAATATAATTAAACATTTTTGAATGATATGGTGCTTGCAACAAAATGTATTTCATCAGAATGCACCATTACTTTTGAATAGCAGTCAAAGAAGAAATATGCTTTTTGCACACATAATGGTGCAGCTAGTTAGCCAAACCTTGATCCCCTTAGCGATCACACTAGATTTTGTGTTTTATTCATATAGCGAAAAGACTTTTGATCAATAGAGGATCTACTGTAAATGTCATAGATTGACCTCTTAGGCCACGTCCACGCTTATACATTTTAATTTGAAAACACATCTTTTTCTCTACGTTTTGTCCTTCCATCCACACTGAGCTTTTTGAAAATGATCTCCCAAGTGGATACATTTGAAAACAGCATCTTTGCATTCTAGTGTGGACAGGGAAAATGGAGATATCTTAAAACGATGATGTATTTGTTGTCATATGATGCAGTCATGTGTTCCATTCAACCCAAAACAATCAAGATGGGGGCCCATGTTGTAGCGGCGTTAATGTGCCTGCTACCCACTTTGATAGCATTGTTAAAGATAAATGTTACTTTGTACAGTCTTTACATTGCATTCCTTTAAAGGCGATGGGAAGTTTTCTCGTAATTGCACACTTGGACAATTGTGTTTCAGACCGCACATGGAACGCCGATTTTTTGCACGTGCAGTAAGGGGATTTAAGGATTTTCATAAGTTTCACTGTGGACAAGAAACTTTTGGAAAACGCTTAAAAATAGCAGTGTGGACAGAGAGCATTTAGAAAACTAAAATTAATGTGGACATAGCCTTAAGGCCCGGGTATACTTCATTTTTCCGTGTTCCAGATCGTATCGCGCCGGCCAACTGCATTGCCTTAGTGAGTATACTTTTCTGACCATGAATGAATAGGAACGCATTCGATGCATAAGCACTACAACTGCTTTATGACACTCTTTTTGTACAGTCAATGGCCAGCGCATGTGCAGACGACACAAACAGCCGCGCTGCTGTGCTGATGATGCAGTTTGCATCACACATACTGTGCACGGAGCAATCCGTAACGTGGACACCCAAAGTGTACTTTGGCCTTTAGTGCAATAGAAAGAATACAAATGCATGTGTGCAGTGCACACATTTTGATACTAATCAAAATACTTCATATTGAATCACACAGTATATCTGTTGTTTTATCAGTTTAATCAAAACAAACTTCTTTTTGTGAAATGTTTTGTTTGAAAAATGTGCATGTGGTAATCTTTCTTTAAAATAAATGCCTCTAGGTCTTTGATTTTGTTATCTAATGCAATGAAATTCATACATTTTTTTAAGTTTGCGTTAAGTGTCCAATTTCTTTTTTAGGCCATTGTATACCCACATTGTTAAACTTGTTAAAGACAGGACAGCAAGAAAATGTTATTTATTATGGGACAGACTAAGGCCTGTCAGTCCTGTACAATATTCTTTGTGCACAGAAGGCATCAGCCAATTGTGGACAGGGAAGGCCAGAGTTTAGGATGCATGGGTCAGCTTCCTGTGCAGCTGTGGCCACCATGTGGAACAAACATTCTGCTGCTGGGTCACGCATGAGATGTGGCTTGTAACAGGGTGTGTCTACTCATGCTAACACTCCTCACTGCACACACGCCCATTACCCAGCTATGACCTCATGGTTTTTAACAAGTGCACTTGCATGGCTTTCACAGAGTTCTTCATAAGTCAGATTCAGATTATGGGTTGTCTATATTTGGAGGCAAAAATCAAATTTGTATTTGCCCTGACAATAAAGGAGAGAAAGAGAGAGCGAGAAACAATTGTCTCAAAACGTATTTGGACACTTGAGTCACACTTCAAAATCTATGAATGCCATTGAATTAGTGTGGCCAATGTACAAAGATAACGACACATAGAATAAAGGAAGGAAAACAGTTTCAACCCAACATATAAGTGTCAGATACAACATTCAGGAAGAGACAGCAAGGATGACAGGTTACAGGATGCTGCATGTCCCTTTATAGCTGTTTCACGCCTGAATAAGTGATCAGACACAGCTGTCCTTGGAAAGTCAAATAAAAAAATTTAAAAAATAAGGTGAGAGTGGTTGATAGTGTGCCAGTACAGTTTTCCTCTGGTGTGTAACAAAGCCACTTACATGACTAAGACCAGCAATCCTTAAAATGAAAAGCATTTACTCTGCAGTTCTGTGTATTGTGTTGGCAGGGTCTTTTAGCTGGGATGTTTGGGAGATCATCAAATCCCATTCAGCTCTTTCAGCTGTTTCAGTTTTTGTTTCAGTTTTAGTAGTTATAATTAAGGAATCAGTTTAGGGACCAACAGAACACTTACAGAATTATTTACAAATAAAATAAACAAGACCTTTGAACTTAAGATTGGCAAAACCTGCTAGAGGAATTTTTAAATGTGATTAAAAAAGCAAAATGAAACTGTTGAATATATGCAGTTTTCTCTTTCCATTATTTTATTTCAGTTTATAATTTTTTTCTTCTTATAGTTTTAGTATACAAAGATAACCCTGGAAAGAACTAGTGGTTGACCGATATGTCGATATAGAATTACTGAGTTTTAATAAACACTTATTTACACAATATTTACTTAAAATTGACAAAAAATATTGGAAAACAGAAAATAGGCTGCTAGGCAGAATGACCAGATACTAGGCAGAATAAGAGTGTATGACAAATAATTGCTAATAAAGCGCATTGCGCATAATTTAATACAAATAGTGTATTAAAAAAATGAATGGAATTAATCACACCACCACAATTTTCCTACCAACGGAGCAATTCAGGATGAAGTGCCACCTCCATGTTTTTCGAGTCAGCAGGGGGCAGTAAGTGCTGCTCCAGATGTTTCCTAGTGAAATGTCCAACAAGGGGAGCCAAAAGGGAGTGAAATAGTGTCTAATTAGACGAGGTTATTAGTCGGGGGTTTTAAGTAACGTACCTCTCTAACCTAAAAATTTAACCTAAACCTAACCCATAGTGTTTTAAAAAAGCAAATGAGAGGTGAACAAAACAGACATCCTTACCCTAAACCAACACCTAAACCTAACAGATGTTGTAAAATAAAATACGACATGAAAAGCACGTCAGCTTGTATGCTTGACTGATCTCAAACCTCAGTCCTCCGAGTTCAAAGTCCAACTCTCTATCAGGTGAGCTACTGCAAAAGTTAATCATATTGGATCTATTATACAAGCGTTTAAATTGATCGCTTTTCAAATTATGTTTTATAGTATAGGTGCTTCGATATCATGACATAGCAGGGTGTGAGTAAGAGAGCAAAAATAAGTGTTTATAAAGTCATAATCATCTGTTGTAGTCATAATTTGTGTGAAAGTTAAAAAAAATACGCACAGTTGTTATAGCACCTCTAGAGTTAATTTCACCTGCAAACTGCAGCGAAACGTAGAATTTGAAACGAAATTTCATCAGTTTGCAAAAACTTTGTTATAGTAACGTTCATGCTATGAGACTAGGTTGCATTTAACATTTACTGCCTTTGTCTTCTTACACACATCTTGCACTTACGGTGTTAAAGTTTTGTACAACAAAATGCTCTCTAGAATGAGAATGTCCCTTCCCCTTATAACAAAGGTTATTGGCTGTTTTAAAAAACTACAATCCCTTTCTTTATGTCCCACCCCAACTTCCTGTTTCAATAGGAAATACGTCAACACATGAAAAAGAATGGTGTTCGTCAAACTTTTTTTACATTTTTTTTTATGAGGTTTTAAAGCCCTCTGATGGATGGAACATTAATTATCTATCCAGGCTTGGTTGGGATGTTTGACATTGACAGCGGTGATGGACTGGAGAGAGAAGTGCATTTAATCAGCATTTGTCCCGCTTCAGCACTACTTATGGGCTGCAAAGCATTCTCTTGTCTCTGCCAGACATATCTCTTTGGACCTTACAGAGTATCTCACATATGCCCGCAGTTTGCTGTCTTTTTAACAATGATTGAGATTTAGATTTTGGTGAGTAAAGATGGTCTTAGTTTGAAATGATTGGACCCTCTGGAGCACTGACAGAGCATTGAGGGTTCACTGGCTCAATGAATTGGACTTTGGCACACAGCGATCCTCCAAGAGACACTCACAGACAAAAAGCCAAAAGAGAGAGACATGTTGCTCATCTTTGAGAGTCATGTTTGGTTATTAGAGTTGTGTAGAATTGTGTACAATTCATCTGAGCACATTTTTCCAAATAGTTTTGGAATAGTTCGGAATACAGAATGTTTGCCTTCGTAATCTTTTATTAAAATGTAATAACTTGCTTCACCTCTGAAAAGACTTTCCTTTTCGACTGACATCACTAAGCCCTCTTACTTTTCAACCCCACACCCTCCAACTTCCTGGCTTCATTCTAATTTGCAATGCACATTTGATAATGGTGTTTCACTCTGACTTTAATTGCAGCTCTTGAAAGATCTATGCCAATATGTGCTTATGTACTGCATGTTTGTTTGTGTGAGCATGTGTGTGTATGTAAGATAATAACATAATATGATAAATTCCTAACATTTTAGGCTATGCATAAATACAGTAAATGGGAGGTCTTTTCTGTGTGGGATCATGGACAGCAGGGAAAAACAATGCTAAATGCAAATAATAAAATGCAACTAACCAATTGTGCATATTTAGGATAGCAAAATGAATAGACTTATCCACCTTTTTAAAGGGAGGAGAAAGTGCATCACATACTGTATATTTTGTTGCTGATGTTAAAGTAGTGTGTCCAATCAAACTACACGACATTTTGGTGCAAATTCACTTGTCACTTGGGAATATAGCTAATACTAAAACAATAATTAGCCGAGTGTTTGTGCTATGTGTTAGGCTGGTAAATCACACTTTTGCTGTTGTTTTTACAAAATTTTAAATTTTCATATTCGACCTGTGTGATGTTAATAATTGTTTATATTTTTGGGCCTTTGCAGTTCATTGTAATTTGAATGGGGCTAAAGGCCCCCAGGGGTAAAAGGCACTGTTGATTTTATTTTCTCCCAAATCACTAAACCGCCAACCCGATCTCATGAAAATTTGTACATACTTTACGAGTTGGCTAATGGCTATTTCATATGAATGCGTACGATTTCATCACGTGCAAATGCCCAGATGTGTAATGCGTAAGTAAGTGCGAGTTCTGTGCATGAGGTGTCAAAGACATGCTTATTAAAATGATGCCCTTACCCAAACCCCTTATCTAAACCTAACCTATCAGTAGAGTGTGTAAACATGATAGAAAGCTGTTGTGTGTGACAGAAGCTCACTGTTGCATATTAGATGGAAACGATGTCCAGCGACGTCATTGGCTGTTGTGAAAGTTGTACGATATCATACGAATTGGCCAAATTTAGAAAAGTCGTACAAATCCTTACGATTTCACTGTGAGAGTGTGTTGAAACAGCAACAAAAACTACCACAGTAGTGGTTAAGGTGTTCCTTAACACCTGTTCATCACTATATACTACAAAGTATTCCTGACCCAATAGTTCACTGCATGCAATGTCTAAAGTCTGAAATTGAGGTAATTTGATCTAATATTTAATAATTATTTAAAATGTTCAAAATTTATGTAACTTATGAGAATCCCTAAAATTATCACATTTATCTTAAGACAAAATATGTATTTGTCATTTTCACTTTTGTTCACAGTTATTAAATCAAAGGTTTTTTAATAACTGTCCAATAAGTGAAAAGATTTCACGTAAAAAAATAAATAAAAATAAAAAAAAAAGCCCCCATAAAACATTGTTTTTATTAAGTGGGGTGAATAGGTTTATGAAAAATGTTCAAAGTGGGTTCATATTGACTGATGCAATCACAGTGGAGATTAATTTGTTTATAGAATGCTTGAGATGTTATTTTGAATAAGCATTATTTTAATTTGTTACTAAAAAAAACAAAAAAAAAAAACATCTTGCTGTCTGAAAAGTATTTACCTAAGTTAACATATTTTGCCATAGATGTAACTATTGTCCCTATATTTACACGGTATCACTTTAAACCCCCCTGGGGGCCTTTTACCCAGAGTGTGTAGGCCTGTTATGCCAAGTTTGTACCTTTTTTTTTATTTATTTATTTTTTTTAATTTTAATCAAAACAACCTTCTGTTATTATTTCTATTCACACAAATTATGTTACGCCAACAATATTCAATAAAAGTACATTTCATTTATCAATCTTGATACACTGTGACCAGAAAAAAAGCTAATTTTCCTTTAGGTGTGGCTTTAGCCCCATTGTACCCAACCATTCAATGTTTGACATTGAGGACATTTTTGTTTAATTTTGTATGATAAACAATTTTTGTACTCCACTTGAAGTCCAGTGTAAAATCTGGGTCCTAAAGCAAAACCAGCAAAGAACCAGTGAAGTATATATAAGGGAGACTGTTTCTAGTTGTCACACTTTTTACTCCAGTGAATAATTCTCAGGGTAGGTATATTTTTGAAAGTCACTTTCTGCATTGCCACATACCTTGTTTTGGCTACAAAAAGCTTTTGAACATTTTCACTGTTATTGCCAAGAAAAAAGATATACAGTTCATTAACACACGTTGACCTTTGACAGGGCATGTTGTCACCCTGATATAAGTTGTCTCAATGGAACCTGCTCTTAAACCAGTGGCGTACATTTTATATGAACATATATTTTATATATATATAATATCAAAATTAGATATATTACAATTAAACATGTTGGCCAACAAATATTTTAATTGCTAAATTATATAAATGTATACGTTTTAAAAAGTGACAACATGAAAAATTCTGACTCTCATGAAACCTGACTCTCATGAAAAATACCTTCTAACCTTTTGGTAAAAATGTGCCTTCATAATATATTTGACTGTTGCCAGAATGTATCCCAGTGTAGTTTGATGATATTTGCTTGTTTACCCAAGAGCTTTAACAAAACTATGATGAGAGTAAAAATGGAGGGGAGAATTCACAAAAAGTATTCAAATTTAAGAGGGTTTGAAACTAGGTGATTTAAAAAAATAATTAAAAAAATATAAAAAAATAAATAAAAGAAAAATGACAAAAACTCTTGTTTGAGAAAACACACATTTGTGCAATTGGAGATAAAGCCCTTGTGACAACTTTCCTGTGTGACAACTAGTACCGGTCATATAAACTTATATTCCAAAAATAAAACATGTTATTTTCTTTAGTCTGCCTTGAGGTTCCATTAGTTCATCTCAAAGTCATTCCGTTGTTTTCTTTCTTTTTGTATAAACCGTCAGGATGCAGAAGTGCATTGAAAGCATGACATTTTGTCCTTGTGTCACAAAATAAAATAATTTTTGAAACTGAAGAGATACTTCTAAGCAGTAAACTGCAGAAAGCATTATAAAAATATAGACATTATGTACAAAAGCTCTTGGGTATCAAGTATACACCATAGATACACAATAATGTTCTCTTGGGCATTAACAAGCCCTATAACCAACTAAATTTTGGCTTGTGGAATGACATATCTATAAAATATCAACATGAAGCCTAATGATAGGCAGACAGTACTGATAGTCAAATTCTTTAATGAAGAGAACAAGCTGAGATTAGGGGACTGATTTGGTTGCAACTGTTATTAAATATATTCTGAGCTTTTACTTGTTTCCTGTAGGGTCTCGCTGCAGTTACAAGCATGTCACTTTATCTATATAGAGAGATCACATCTTCCCTGTGATATATTTGTGCCTGGCAGCACCTTCTAGTAATCCACAGTGTTCCAGGAAGAGTCTGTCCTTTTGTTGAAAAATAATTATGTTTCCACACAATGCTTCATCCTTTTTTTTTTTTTTTTTTTTTTTCTGTTTTATGCTCGTTGTCACAGTGTAATAAATTGAAGAGTCTACAACTCGGAATATTGAGTGTAAATCTAATTTATTTTCTACATAAAACAAATTTTTTGAGTACAAATATGAAGTTGTGTGATGTTTTGATTTTTTCTTGATGATTTGTTAGTCATTTAGGTACTTTACCTATTGTTTTTCAATTGTCCTGTATACTGTCGTTTCCAATGTTGCAATCCTTCAAATGTAACATGTATATTATATGCATGCTGTTCTTTTTCACTGTAGGGCTGTTTGAAGCATATACATTCAGTAGGACAGTGGCTGTTTGTACACACGTACTCATTCTTTTTTATTACTATTTTCCATATTGTAGAATAACAGAAAAGTCACAAAAAATAAAACTTATCTTATATTGTAGCTTCTTCAAAGTATATATTAGTTCTGGTATATATATATATATATATATATATATATATATATATATATATATATATATATATATATATACACACACACACTACCGGTCAAAAGTTTTGAAACACCCGTTCTTTATTATAGTTTTTTTTCTTCACATTTTAGAATAATAGTAAAATCATTAAAACTATGGAATAACATAAATGGAACTATGGGAATTATGTTGTGACTAAACAAAATCCAAAATAAATAAAAACTGTGTTATATTTTAGCATCTTCAAAGTAGTCACCCTTTGCCTAGAATTTGCAAAAATGTACTCATGACATTTTCTCAAACAACTTGTTGAGGTATCACCCTGGGTTGCTTTTTAAACAGTATTGAAGGAGTTCCCATCTATGTTGGGCACTTATTGGCTGCTTTTCTTTATTATTTGGTCCAAGTCATCAATTTCAAAAACGTTTTTTTTAAATTAAATTTGAGTATTATAATGAAATTAATTAATATGGTGGCACAATTATATTTTTGTCTACAAAACTAATTTCAAACATTTAAGCATACGCCTTCAGATCAAAAGATTTTTAAGATCATGAGAAACATTTCAGTCAAGTGTTTAAAAACTTTTGACTGGTAGTATGTATATATATATATATATATATATAACTGCTTAATTACCAAAAGTGTATAGGATCACTAAAAACCGTAGATATATAAAAGTGTAGGTTTTTTTTCCCACTTCCATAAGTCATATTTTTATGATTATTTCATATCTATCTATCTATCTATCTATCTATCTATCTATCTATCTATCTATCTATCTATCTATCTATCTATTATTACAAGACAACTGACTACTACAAGTTAATTTTCTATGTGACAATGGTGAATTATCAGTATTCCATACATATGTGTTTACACATACATATAATGCATGCTAGTTCTTACTCAAGGTGGTGCTGATGTGTCAGTGATTGACTTGATTTACATTTGAAATTACACTCAAAAAGGATGTTTGCTGCTTGTTCAAGTTACTGAATTCAAATAAACTAAATCATCACAATTCTAGAACATTTTGTCATTTCTTGATTTCATTCCGTTCTATCCATTTAAATTCGTAAAATGGAAGTTTACTTTATCCATTTGAGTTGGGACCACATGATTACTTTTTGTAGTTTTAATGTGGAATTCATGAAACTGGGCAGGGGATTTCCCACCATGCTTGGGACTGGATAGGGAGAACAAATATTGAAATTAAGTGTTATTTTATGCATTTTGAGCAAAATGAGAATATGAGAATATTTGTTAATGTTTAATGTTCTGTTATATTGGTATTTAAAAAGAGTCTGTCTGTTATGCTGGAATTTTGGGAGTTACCATTGTGGTGAAGAATGGTGCTTGTGCTTAGGATGAGGATGGACTTTCACTTTCAAGTGACACTTGATTTGAGTGCTGCTTTGTTAGTTCTATGAGCACTTGCTATTATATTGATAGTGCAACAGTTTCAATGTACATAAACTTACTCACATGGCATATACTAATGTTGATAAAATAGATTAAGTTTGACCAACATAAGAAAATGTGTTAAATAAAACTTCGTAAATTGAGTTTGATAAACCTAATGAAGTTGAGTTAAAACTACTATAGTACATTAATTTAACCTAATCCAACTAAATTATGTTGGCTCAATGAAACTGACTTAATCTGAATGAAAGACATAACATTTCTTGTAAAAACTTTCTACATCTCAAATAAGTAGGGATAATGAGTACATTTTGTGTGCTATTTGACAAAGAAGCAATGTAGAATAGTATGATTTAGCAATTGACATTTGGGTGTACTACTGAAATTATGAAAATTATGCATCTATTTAGACTAAAAATGTGCCTGAGAAAATATATATGTGTTGCTTATGTTTAGATTATATGTAATGTATAGCTTAATATGTGTTTGACAGCCAGTAGCGTCTCATGAAATTTCAGTCTGGAAGTAATGAAACATGTTCTACTGTATATTTGTGGCATCATCTATTTGATATACGAAAAATAAAACACCAATATATCAGAATATATTCTATTCTATTATTTTCTAATTGTCTTGAAAATGTTTTTAAAATTTGACAATATCTGGGCATTTTGTAGGTTAATTTGTGATAGATATACATGCCAGGTCTCTAATGACCCAAGCATGTAATAATGTTTGAAACACTCATGCATTTAAGGAGTTCATGCAGGGCATGTGTTGACTTCCTTAGCACAATCCAGTCCAACTCTGAAAAGACTACTATCTTTTATTCTTGATTTTAATAGATGATTGCATGAATAACTAGAAAAGGATACTGTAGTTTGCCAAGACAAACCTATATTTTTGGTTTGCAGAGCCTTCCCTGAAAGTTTAAAAAAAGATTTAACCCTTATAGTTTGAAAGTTAAACAGCCAATACAGATAGACAGACAGGCAGAACATTCAGTCAGTGTATAAGTAATTTTTGTAATTTTTTGTTTGTGTGCTATGGGCAAGACATACATTATTACAGTCAAAAAATTGCAGTGGAAGTCTATGGGATTTTAGACAATATACAAGAATGAATGATTAACATCATGGTTTTCATGGATGGAACTCTAAAACAGCATGCCTCTGTCTTCTGTGAAGCATTGGTACATGAATCAGTCGGACAATTCAAGTTTTTCTAAAGGATCTATTCTAAACACTGCCGTAGAATTGGCAGAGACGGGGGGCACACGTCCCCCCCAATGCTGTGAAGGGGGTGATTTGCCCCCATCATGCATCTGTCCTTGTTTATATATTTTAATCAATGCTGAAAATAATTTTGTTTGAGATACCTTGCAATTGCGTGGCTGTGAGTCTGTCATATTGAGACAAAACAACAGAAGTCCCCCCTCCATTGAACTAGTTGGCATCGCCCAGCTAAACGGCGGTGACACGTGGTACCTGTTACTTTTCTCAGCGCTGGCCAGGATGCTTGAACTCACAGTCATTTATTATTACTCAGCATTAAATGTTTTTACAGATAATGCTGAGGCAGATTTTCATTCACAGGTATGAATCCTTGCAATTATCAGTTTTTATTAAAAATAAATATCCATTGTAAATTGTCTCCAAATGGATATAAAGTGTTCTTAGATTTAAATGCGGATGAATGGAGGATTCAGATTTCAGAGAGTCAAGCGTCCCCTGCAGGAATAAAACACCCAAGACACTCTGTGGCTGACAATGTGCAATTTCGGTCTGTAGGTCTGTAACCCAAACAAAACTTTCGTATGAATTTAGAAAACATGAAATACATCACATGAGTCATATGTGGAGTCAGTGAAGATGTTAAAGGCATCCATAGAAATGATCAGTTGTTTATCATGGTGAGGAAAGCAGACAGGCATTTCAGATGAGCAGGTAAGAATTGTCATTTTCTGAAAGGAGACATTTTGTTCTGAAACATTAACCCTAATGGTTTTTCTGAATGTTTGATATGATACAGTGTATAAATATTTAAGAGTATGCATTAAATTAGGGATGACACGTTTATATGGTTAATTTAACTGTAAGAATTTAGAATCCACGGTTAAAAACATCTCGGTTACGTATGTAACCTCGGTTCCCTAAGATGAAGGGAACAAGACTAATGCATGTGGGGAGTATCCTTCCACACAACCTAGTTGAAACCTCTCTACAATAATGGCAATATTCTAATATTGGCTATGGTGTTTGAGCACCACCCTTTTAGGTGTGAAGCTGTCCGCTATAAAAGCAGGTGCACAAACACCATTCCTCAGAATTTTCTGACTGAGTGACAAGGAGCGCATCGCTCGCACCTCAGAAGAACTCTGAGTCTTGTAGTGCGGCCAGCGTTCGCAATATCTCGTTCCCTTCATCTCAGGGAACCGAGGTTACGTACATAACCGAGACGTTCCTTTACGACTCAGTACACTTGACATTTCGTGATATTGTATGGGGTTGTATGGGGAACAGAATCCCATCACGCCGCACTACACGACATAACCTTCCAGAGAGGAAACATGATGCCGTGGGATGGCAACCAATATGAATATGCTGCAAAAGAGTGACCCTCATGTTGGGCCAGGAGGGGAGCACTCAGAATGAATATATGAACTATAGTCATACATTACGAATTAAACCCTTCACGAATCCAGTTGAGAAGGGAGTTTATTTATAATGAAAATGATTGTGACTTTCTAGTAAATTACAACGGCCTGATGCAGGTGGTTGTATAAAATTATGGGAAGCCCGTATTTAAGGGGAGGGGCGTAAGTATATTTTTGGCAAATGAAATAGCAAGCGCTCTAAACAGAGAGGACTTGTGAAGAGAGAGACGTTACGTCTAGGTTGTAAAACCTTGCGAATGTGTTTTGAGAAGACCGTCCTGCTGCAAAACATATGTCTTGTAAAGACACACCGTTCGTCCATGCCCATGAGGAGGCCATACCTCTAGTTAAGTGTGCTTTAAAACCAATTGGGCAGATCTTACCCTGCGACTCGTAAGCCAGTGCAATCGCATCAACGATCCAGTGAGAAAGTCTTTGCTTGGAGATGGACATTCCTTTTGTGCGTCCTCCATAGCACACAAAGAGCTGATCAGACAGTCTGAACTGCCGGGTGCGCTCAACGTTTGTGTATAGCACCCTCACAGGGCAAAACAAATGCAAGGATTGTTCCTCATCCGAATTAAATGGAGGAGGGAAGAAAGCTTGAAGGTGAACCACCTGCGCTCTGAAGGGCGTGGTTAGAACCTTAGGCACATAGCCTTTTCTGGGTTTGTCAATTGATAGTGTATGTAAGTCACCAACCCATTTTACTGAGGCCTGACCCAGCAGTAGTGTGGTCTTAATGGAGAGCATGCGCAAATCAACAGAGTCCAAATGTGAGTCGGGACTGTAGCCGGCCGAGGTGGATTTAATCGTCTTGCTCCTCTAAGGAACTTTATGATTAAATCATGTTTGCCTATAGTGGCAAGGTTTCAGGTGCATGATACACAGATATAGTCACCACATAAACTTTGAGCTTTGACAGAGTGAGTCCTGCGTCTAATCGCTCTTGAAGAAATATGAGAATTTCATGTATGGGGCAGTTTACTAGATCTTTGCCATGTGAAAGACACCAATCAGTGAACACATTCTATTTTAGCGCATAGAGGCGTCCAGTGGACGGTGCTCTGGCCTGTAAAATGACTGTAAATCATGACTGAATGCGTCAGTTCTGGTGTATTAGCACGCTCTGTTCAGGGTCCACACATACAGGTTCCACAGCTTGGACTGGGGATGCCAGATTGTGCCTTGCGCCTGAGAGGTGATCCCTCCTCAGCTGTATTTCCCATGGTGAGCTGTATAACATCTCTATCATTTCCAGAAACAATGGCTGATTGGGCCATTTTGGCGCAATTAACTGAACTGTTTCCATGTCTACTCGGACTTTGCTGATGGCAGGATGAAGGTGGCGCATACTTGCGTTTTGCCGGCCATACATGGGCCAGCGTGTCATGGAGACATATATACACCACTACTGTTGTGTTGTCCAAACGAATCAGAATGTGGTGATTCATAATATCGGAATGAAAAGCTCCCAATGCCAGAAAGACAGCCAGTAGCTCTAGGCAGTTGACATGTCACAGCCATTTCACACCTGTTTCCAGGTGTTGAAAGTCAGGCATCCATTACACACTGTGCCGCAACCTGTGTTGGATATATTTGTGGTTAGCACTTTCTTTCTGAAAACTTGACCCAGCAAAACACCCTGTTGGTTGAAGGCTAGCTAGATGGAGCTAGAGCAGCCAGACAGTGGTGAGTTACCACGATGCACATGAAAATGTGCAAACCCCGGTGCAGGGTTTGCGCTGAGGGGGCTGCCTTCGTTTGGGCCATGGCTTGCGTGGCTTTATCAGCAGCTCGGCGGTGACATTTGGCGGGGCTGAGGCAGCAGGTGTGGGGTTTTTATCTGGGCACTGGATCGAGAAAGAGCGAGAGCGAGCCGGTTGGGATGAAGTATGTGATTGTTGCGATTGTTGAGTCGTGACGTAGTGCTCAGCAATTCTATTCAAAGAGCTTCCGAAAAGCTGGCAGGAAACACCGGAGCATCAAATAGAGCGGCTTTTCCCACGTCGTGGATTTCTGTGAGGGTCAGCCAGATGTAATGATCCAAAAACACCAGGTTGCTCATTGACTTGCCAATGGCCTGTGTAGTGAATTTCATGGCTCGCAGCGCTAAGTTCGTAGCGGTGCGGAGCTCTTTGTCTCTGGATCATAGCCTTGCTCATTCATTTGTTTGAGGAGATTAGAAAGGAAAATTTGGAGCACCGTCATCACATGGAGTGCTGAACCAGTTTGGCCCGCCACTGTGTATGCTCTTCTAGCCAGTGCGGATGTTAATCAACATGGCTTAAAAAGATGAACGGGGCATGATTTCCAGGCCCTGCTACTCACTGGGCAGAGATGTGCCTCTACTGCCTCTTTCAGGGGGAGGGGGATAGTTGGGCATAACCATTTCCCTCCCCGTGATCCACATTAGAGAAGAAGATGTAATTGCTGCATGGGCGAGCTGAATAGGGCGTGCACCAGGATTTTGAGAGTTCGTTATGAACTACAGGGATGAATGGGGCAGATCTACGAGACGCGGTTGCTTGACGGCGTCCGGACTGCAGGAACTATTCATCAAGGTGAGATTTTGTAGGTTCCTCTGGAGGAGACCACTCGATATCGAGCTCTTCGACCACCCATGAAAGGACGCGAAGCATCTCCTTGTCAGTGGCGCGTACACGTTCCTCGCCCTCGCTGGGGGGAGGGGTGGTAGCATCATCCACTGACCACTCGCCTGATGCAGCGAGAAAAACGATATAGCCATCATCCCCAGCATCAGAACCACCAAACAACACGAGGCCATATGCTCCTGTGGAGGGCCGGAGCTCGTCACACACATAATGTATCGGCATAAACGCACTGCATGGAAATTGATGGGCTCACGGGGCATGTGCTCCAGACAGAGAATGCAGCTCTCATGCTGATCTGACGGCGGGATGTGCCTCTCGCACAAGGAACACTTACGGAACGCATCTTTAAAATGACGCGAACATGTAAGCGACTCTTTTATATATATATATATATATATTTATACACACAGTATACGATATACAGTTGTTTTATAAGGATACACAACACCTGCCAAAGCGCTGTGGGCAATCAGGATGCTGAAGCGGCCCGTTCACCAGCGAAGCGTCAAGCAGCGAGGCGGAGTGATGTTCCCCGGAATACTGCAGGGGAGCGGAGAGTCTTCTCATTGTCGTGAAGATTCCGCACACTGACTCGTGTAATGACAGCGAAGCAGTAGAGGGCTTCTAGATGAGAGATGAATTGCTGTCTTCAAGGAAGGAAATTCTGAGGAATGATGTTTGTGCACCTGGTTTTATAGCGGACAGCTTCATGCCTAAAAGGGTGGTGCTCAAACACCATAGCCAATATTAGAATATTGATGTTATTGTAGATAGGTTTCAACTAGGTCATGAAAGGACACTGCCCATATGCGTTAGCACGCAATGTCAAGTGTACTGTGTCGTAAGGGAACCGTGAAATGCTTTATTTTTATATCATCCTCATTATTTAAAGCATTTAAAGCAAATTCACCGCATTCAACAATAAATTGAATTTTAGTCATGATCGGACTTTAAATTGCTGCTGTAAGCAATGTTCCCATTATTATGAATAGTCCACAGGTTTATTTGCAAGGTGCTGTGGACAGTATTTAGAATCTGTTGCTGATTCTTTATGTTGGGGTGTCTGACAGACAACGGATTGCTTTAATAAACTGATGCAGAAGAAAAAAAACTGTTTAATGCCGTGAACTACATGTTGCGCACACACACACAATAATCTTACATTTACTCTTTTGAAGCACTCTGGTTACATTAGCACATCACTGAGTTTGGGATGCGGATAAGTGTTGTTCCCTAGATTGGAGCGTCTCTTATTACCTCTTATATATATATATTGTGTTTACCAGTTTTCTTATTACAGGGCTTCCCTTAGCGTCCACATAAACCCCAGAAATACATAAACATCCTGTTGCATAATAAGCATATATTCTTTTTTTCTCAGATGGTAATCTAACCGTTAAAAACTCACACCGCGGCATCCCTACATTGAATATATACTTTATTTATTTATATTATTTATACCACCCGCACCCGCCGGACCGGACCGGACCGGACCGGACCCGAACCACATTTGGTCCCCCTCAATGTTCAAATAAAATCTACGCCATTGATTCTAAACACATGCTAAACATATCTTGACTTTCTCTACAACCCACCCAGTAATGTCCCTCCCTTCTACAGGGCTCTGTTGCTCTCAGTCACTGTAGCAGCTCTGCTTTACCGAGAAATACTCCACGGGTTCTAAGCGGGACCGGATCGACTCACGTTACGCTTCATCAACCCCGAAAACCTCCATGATCCACACCTGGACAAGCGCTTGACAGCTCAGGTGAGTGACAGTCTGCGCGTCAACCCTTTATAACGCAATGTTCCTCAGATTTTCCAGAGATTATAAACTGCGTTGGTTTATCTAAACTGTCATGCATTTCGTTAGCGTGATTATTATTTTGCGGCAGAACAGAAACATTTTAGACCTAATCTAGAAAGGTTATGTAAAAAATGAATCATTGCGATACTCATTTCAGCACAAGGAAACACTAAACATGCGCAACACTACTTAAATACTACAATACTATTCTTTGTTTCGGTTTTAGTGCGCGTACGAATTACTCAAAACCCAATGCGTAAAAACCAATTTGCTATAGCCTAGCCCTTTGATCAAGTGGACTTTATAGTCGATAAATAGCAAATGTAGAATCTAAAAGATAAGGTTTGAAAAAGGACACCTAGCAATGGCTGGGTGGTGTATTCACTGACAATCCCTTCATTTTCATTAAAGCATGCAGTCACTGTCAGGACATCCAGTTTGCGGCTGTCACTGACCGATGCGCGAAAAGACAAGGCGATCGCAATTATGTCATACTATCGAGATTAAAGTCAAGCGCAACATTAACAGGTTCTAATGTAATGGGCTTGATTTAGTGCGTCTCATATAGATTGCAAGGTGCATAGTGTACAGTGAGCAACCTAGTCGTCTGATCAAAATGTTCTTGCCTTTTATGTATATTGATGCATAACACACATTTATTTGGAACATCGTTTTCATTATGTGCATTACTGAAGTTGAGTTGCCTTCTAGTGTTATATGTGGAAAAAACTGTAAATGCATACACTAACAGGATTAATCGCGTGTTTACAGTATTTCTTTACAATATATTATCATTACATGTTGCTGGATCATGCCTGGTATTATGCATTCAGGTCACATGTACAGTACATCAGACCTTGATTCACTGCTAGCGGTATGTATGAATGAAGATCTTAGTGAAACTCTATTCATGTGGCTTTCCTCGGAGGAATTTATCATTAAAGAAAACACTGGCGTCAGAATTCTGCTGGATTTTTCACTCTTTGTTTAAAAATGTATGAGCATCCCATTATCAAGTAAATTTCACAAGGCAGCAGTTGTAAGGTGGTGAAATACTTTCAGATTTCTGTTCCATCAATCCTGTGCTGTCCTGTGTGTTAGTGCATCTGAAGGTGGGTTAAGGATTAAGTGTGCTGCCCACTCTTTCATACCCCTGGGCGGGGAGAAATTGTCCCTGCTGGCACAAGCAAAACAATAAAACTAGTAATTTTTTTTCACAGGTTATAAGTTGTTAATCAATATGGATTTTTAAATGTCTAGTGCAGATTCCAGCATTTTATGTATATTTTTAGGGCTGTCGATTAAACACGTTCATTTTGTGTGATTAATAATATAAATATAATTTGTAAAAAACAAAACAACGCTATTAATCATGCCCCTGACCGTGCATAATTTCCATAATAAGGAATTTACTTACCATTAGTGCAATTCAAGCTTGAAAAATCAACTTCATGATTTTGCGAGTAGAAATCAACAGGGGGCAGTAAGCGCAACTCCAGCTTTACAGACACACTTCCCCATAACAGGAAGCAAAGGAAGTTGTGTTCTTTCTTTCAAATACAGCTGGATGGAGAACAAACAGAATGCAGGGGTTTCCAGACGTCTTTTTCAACATTTCAAACTGCATTTAACCTTTGTTAATCGCAGCGTTTATGTTGTGAGATACAGGCAATTTAATAAGATGCTCCAGAAGTGCACGTGTACATAGACCAACAAAAAACGCCGATGGATGCAAGGACGCATCCTGCGATATATCGGTCAGCCGATATTAGCCTTTATATATATTTATGTATATCGGTATCGGCGTATATGTTTACCAATATGCGCAGATATGAAAACTTTTTTCAGAACATTTAATGCAGAAAACAATGCTTTAGAATTGGTGTCATTACGTAGTTTTTCCAGCAGAGCGCGCTCTGACTCCACTGTTTACAGTGCTGACTCTGAGTTGACGGTGGCTATGCAGACAGGGCGGAGTTGAGCGGTGTCTCGGTAAGTTTCTAACTAGTTTGTGAAATACATACTGGAAAGTTAATAAACAATGACCCCATCATTTTATATAACTAATATAACATTAACCCTGTCCTTGACAACCATGTCACTCAAGTCTGTTTGCTGTTAGCCAGCTATAGATTGGCAGTGCAGTTAGTAATGTAGCAGATTGAAAGGTAAACATCAGAGAATCTTTTTGCAACTCAGCAGACAACGGTGCGGTGGTGGATTGTGTCTGTTAAGTGTTGATTTCACACTACATTGTTACCTAGTTGGTGTGACGCAATGCTGGTCCATCTTTTACTCTCTGTGACAATGAGCTTATAGCTAACTAGCTAACCATGTAGCTACTTTCATTGCTTGTCAGCTGAATGGAAGCTAATGTGTAAACATGTATTCACCAAACTGCTTTGTTCAGGATTCACAGTTTGGTACCCCCTTCAACCGAACAATTCCAGTCATAGCATTTATAAAATGTAATATTTAAAAGTCTGGTTTTCCACTGTTGAAAGTTTCCTCTGAACTTGTATAGCAGAATACGGCGTAACACCGCTGCTGCTGTTTTTCTCTTGTCTCGGCAGGTGTAAATGCTTCTTGTTTTACAACCTGCCAATAATTGACTGGCAGTATTAATATAGTCAGCACTTGACTGATACTAAACAGTACTACTGATGTTTATTTAGCTATTTATTTTATTTTTATTTATTCTTTATTTTAATGGTCAGCAACTGACTGATACTAAACATACAGTACTGATGTTTATTTAGGTATTTATTTTATTTATTCTTTATTTTAATGGTCAACATTTGACTGATACTAAACAGTACTACTGATGTTTATTTAGGTATTTATTTTATTTTTATTTATTCTTTATTTTAATGGTCAGCATTTGACTGATACTAAACAGTACTGATGTTTATTTAGCTATTTATTTTATTTGAATTTATTCTTTATATTAATGGTCAGCAACTGACTGATACTAAACATACAGAACTGAGGGTTTTTTTAAGGTATTTATTGTATTTTTATATATTCTTTATTTTCTCAGTGTTCATTTCTAGAATTTGTTGACAGTGTATAATAATAGTGTCAAATATTCTTTGATAAAAATATTTGTTTAAAAAGCAGCCTTCTGAGTACCTTTGCATAGTCATATCGGTGCAAAATCGGTGAACCATCCACATAGACTGATGGTGGATATACTGTAATACCATTATATATACTGTACATATACTGTATACACACATTGTGGAACTGACACATGGGGAACTACCACTTCTGTTAATCAGCCAAGCTTGCACAGTTATCATCCAATGTCAAATTTCTCAAAATGGCCAAATATCTCCTGATTAATCTGCCTGGCTGATATATTGGCCTATGGCTATCGTTATGCAAGTTATTTTATGCTGGCTCTTATGCTGGCTTTGGATTGATTGATTTCTCTTCAGTTTGACTGTCAGCACAAATTGGATTTTTCAATTCCAACCTCCAATTTGCATAGTTGACAGATGCATTTCTGCCTTTACTTGGCTGTCAAAAACACACTTCGAGGGCCCGTCTACACAGTGTATCTACAATATTTACGAGTTTACAGAGTGACCAAGATACATGCAATCCAATTTGAGTGTTTGCACTAAAAGTGCATGTGACATTTCTCTCCCAAACTGTTACAAACACCCCAAGGAGTTGCAAGTTCAGTCAGGAATTCATAAACACCACTGTTACAACACTGAAAACAAGTTGAACTGAAAGAATTTAAGCCTCAGGAGTTTAACTTCATTATTTAAGGAGTTCATAAACTAGTCGTTTTATGTAGTTTTTGAGACAAAACACACAAGTGCAATCAGAGAAGGTAGACACCAAGTTCTGTCAAGGACTGTGTGTAAACTATTTCACATGTTAAGAAGGTATAACCTCTGCCCCTCTGAATGTAAATACAAAAAATGCAGCCATTCCAGAGATGGCTGTGGTAATCACAAAACAGTTGTCTCAACATGACAATGCCTGTTGTGCTTTTTGATGGTTCTCCTCTCAGGAAATTCTGCAGATATACATTAAGGGATTGCTATCCAATTGGGTGTGCACATTCTATTTACAGATGAATGTGACTCAGCAAAATGGATATAAATCTGATCTAATATCCATACGTTATATGCCAATATAACAATGTTCAATTCCGTAATGATGCTAATGCCAGGCTGAAACCATTCACTTCATTGTTTGCAAGGCAGCATTGGATTGATATTCCTCAAACATTCCAGTTAGGGTTTGTTATAAACCCCTAACCCTAAGTAATAACACTTCTTCAAGTAATTTAGCCTGAACTGCTTAACATACAGACTCCATTCAAACTTTATTTAGTAGATAATGTCAGTCCTACCTGTAGGTGTGCTATATATTTCTGGTTTTGTAAACTTTATACATTTTAAGAAAGTTTGAATATCTGCCACCTTTTATATATTCAACCAATTATAACTTATGTTTAGGCTAGTCTGATGCAGAATTTTATTCAAACAGAACCAAAAGTCTAAAAAATAAGCTTACCTAAAACATTAACATGATTATTTTGCTGCCTTGCCAACACTGGTATTTCCTTTAGAAAATGAAAATCTAATTTTTCACTCAAATATGTTTTTATGGTGGGTGGATTCTGATTTTGTTTGTTTGTTTATGGCAGATGTACAACTGCGGCTTGAACGTGTCTAAAATTCCTACTGAATATCAACTATCTGTGATTATTGAAGTGTTCTGTGTTTGTGCTGTGAACAACAGATATTGTTTCAGATGTTATTTAGCCAATCAGACAGACTGAAATCAGAATCCAGCTTGTACATGTAAAAAATGAGACAACTCAATCATACAAGCTTTAATTGTGTATTCATATTACTGCTTTCCTTTAAATCAAAAGAGCACGGGTCTTCCTGGAGGAAAACATTTATTGCTTAGTGGTTTCTCTTTCCTGGCTCAAGAGAATTAATGGAGTCTGGAGATTTTAAGTCTGAAGTTAAGTCTAGAGTATTATTTTTTATTCAAGTATCAACTTTGTCTCAGATGTTTCTCCTAAAATTCCTTAGGAGAAATACAAATTGATACAAATGAAATAATTGTTGACATTCAAAAATGTGGATAGGATGGCTCAGATAGTTTGGCCTTGGAAGAATTGTTGAGAAATGTTTGAGTTAATAATTAAAATCTCAGATTTTTAATTGCAGACTTTGGAATCTTGGCAAAACTGAGCACAGGTTGAGATATTGTTGAGATATCTTGAAACTAGAAGAGATGCAACTGAGATTAGCAGGAGACTTCAGCAAAATCCTAATTTTAAGTTAATTTTAAAATTCTAAAGTTAATTGCAGCCAAAAACAATTGAGGTATTCAACAGATCACATTTGTGATCTTTTCTGTTCTTGGATTTTGATGAAACATCCATAACAATAACAAAATTGTAATCTAATTAATTACATGACCTGCCAATTAATTAATTAAATTAATCACAATTAATAGTAATTAATTAATTAATTAATTAATTAATAGCATGTATTATTTTTATCTGGCCTCCAGATAAAAATAAAGTGGCTTTAGAAGACAGTTCATTATATCATTAAACATAAGCATCAACAGCAATCCATTTGGCAATCTGTCCTGTTCTTGCATTCTGTCTGCACTATTTTTAATTATCCGTCTATGTACATATGCATTAGACTGATGCTTATGAAACATCTCACTGGTTTTCAGCTTCATAAACGCTGCATTTTAAGAACGCTGTGTCAAGTTAAAAGTAGTTGAAACTTGTCAAGCGGTCAAGAATGTGTCCTGTGTGACTGGCTTTCCTTCCATGTCTGCGTTGCTTGTAAGGTTTGTTAATGTGCGCTGACTGCCCCCTGCTGACATGCATGACTTTAAGTTCTTCAAGCTTGAATTGCTCCAATGGTAGGGAAATTCTTTCTTTCATTAAGGATTTTATGTAAGGGTCTGGAGGCATGATTAATTGCATTAATGTTTTAAGGTGTTATTTTTTTATAGAATTAATCACACTAAATTATTATATATATTTTTTAAAACAAAGAATCACTGTCCGCAATATTACTGTCATTACCATTACCCTAAGCATTTTAAAGAACAATTGAGTTTTTACAACAACAACAAAAAAACATTATATTTGGTTATGATGGAAATTAGAAGTTACAGGGGAGCAGATCTTTGCCATGGCAGCAGAATAAGAGATTTTTTCAATAATAAGATTTTTACATCATGATCTGAGAGTAGCTTCATAGATGCCATTACCAAATTGGACAGTATTTAATTAATTCAGAAACAATCTTTTTTTTTTTTCTAAATTCATAGTTAATTGAATCTTATTTATTTTTCACACATTATACATTTGTACATATACAGTGAAATTCTTTTTTTTTTTTTCACATATCCCAGCTGGGGTCAGAGTGCAGGGACAGCCATGATATAGCACCCCTGGGCCCAACAGTGGCATCATGGTGGTGTTGGGGCTTGAACACCTGACCATCTAGTCAGTAACCCAGAGCCTTAACCGCTAAGCCACCACTGCCCCTGCTTGAATGCTTGCTAACCTGCATTTCCCGTACAACTACGTAACTCACTGCTTAACCACCATAGTGCAATGAATCATTGGAGAAATTAACTAGCTAGTCACGACTGTTTCCTTTACATCATTTTGGGGTTCCCCTGATGCATTTGAAAACTTGCGCACATGCGCTCACTTCAAAAACATATAAGAACTTCACTTATGTGTTAACATGGACACATAAGCCGTGTTCTCAGAAAAAAGCAGTGTGTGTTAAAGCGCTTTTTTTTTTTAACAGCCTTTAATCCCTTAAATGGCTGCATTCGTGTTTACATGACATTTCAGATCGCTACTTTCTGCAAAACAAAAAGCTGTTTTCTCAAGTGCATGTAAACGTGGTCAGAGTCTTGACAGAATGAAAGATATATATGGAATGAAAGATATAGAAGCCTCGGCAAAGTCAAATGATGTCCACACAGCAAACTAATAAGGAACTATGCTTCTAACTACAGGGGAAAAGCTGTAGTTCCAACCACACAACTTTGCGAAGCTGTTTGCGAATGTTCATTGGAACTACTGTTTTGAGAAACACCAAATCGTTGAACTATGTTGGTATCGATGGAACTTACGACCATATTTGGCTATTAATGGTTTTGGGAAATGCACCCATATTGTGTTCGAAATGCTTTTACTCCAAAAAGTGAGAAATGTAATTACCATCACAACCATTACCATCACACACAAAATGAAAAGTCCACACCATCACACATTATACTTAATGTAATATTTTTTCTAACATGTATTTCTAAGTAAAACAAGTATGGGACTAATTGAAAAATCCCCCATTTATGTTTGTTTGTTTATGTGTTTGTATGTGAATATATAGAGAGGTAGTGGCTTATATTTGTATGTGTAAGTGATTCTTGACTTACAGACAGGAGACAACCATTTGCAACTCAAATGTGTTTGACATCAAGCTCTGTGACTCTGAGCACCTGGGCTGAATGTTGTTGATTGTGAATACAGAGTGAGTTTGCTTTTTAAAATTTATCACACTCCTCACAGGTACGGTCTCTAAATGCACTAATGCTCTTACAGCACAGGGTACTTTTCTGAATTTGTGGGCATATTCATGCCATGTTCATATCATATTCACTTCCATTATATTCATAATGGAAGTGAAGCATTCTTGGTCAGCAGGGAGTCTGGTGGAATGTTGTGTGAGGAGAAATGAGCAGAATATGAGAGCCGCCTGTCTTTGGTGCTATCATCAGAGCTCAGGCTGTGGAATGTTTCGGCTATGTTTGTTTTCATTGCAGGGCAAATGTGGTCACCAGAGAGAGAGAGAGAGAGAGAGGGAGAGAGAGAGAGAGATAGAGAGAGAGAGAGAGAGAATGTCTGAGCTAATAGCATGGGCAGCCTCCTGCGCTGTAAAAACTGTCTGTAATTTTAATGATAAAAGACTGTAAAAATGCTACAGAATTTTTTTTTAAAATTGATTAACGAGTATTAACTGTAAAATATACAATACATTTTTTTATATATTTTAAAAATAAAAATTAAATGTTGTAAAAATTACATTTTTTAGATGTAAAAAGTATGATTTTCCATTATAATTAATGGTAAAATTTACAATATGTTTAACAAGAGAGTACATGTACTTTTTACAGTAAATTATTGTTAAAATTACAGTATAAAAAAACAATAATCAGGCGTTCCCACAATTCCCTGCATGACCCATCATATTTCATTATATTTTATGAGAATAATTATGTTTCTTCTTATTTTTAATATCAGTTACATACATTGGGGTGTTCTGTTTTATTGTAACGTAGTTTAGTTCATGTTTGCTGCATTATTTAAATTTCACATGTGTTACCCTGATGGTGTTTAGTGTTTGTGTGAGTGACACTGAGCACTGTCTCTACATGTTTATTGGTCATTGCTCCTGGAAGAGCCAATTTTGGTGAACTTCATGTCATCATGTGCTCTTCTGTTATTTTTACAGTGATTAACAATACCTTTACAGTTTCAGAAGGTTAATATCAAGTTTATGACATTTTTTTTTTACTGTAAATTTAAGATAATTATTATTATTATTATTTTTTACAGTGCCAGCGTGGTCATGTAAATTACAACAGTTTATACTGTAGAATTTACAGGTTGTTCTGTAAAGTAGTTTACATTTTTACTGTATTTTATACATAATTATTCTGGCAACCACAGCTGCCATTTATTTTTATTTTTTTTAAACAACAGGATTTTTTTTTTACAGTGTGTGTAGTGAGGTTTAGAGATATCCAAATATCGACTGTGTCTGATGTTATACAGCAGAGTTTGGAAATGAGTAACTGTAAAGTTAATGAACTGTTATTTCTAAATACTTGAGTTAGGGTTTTCTCAAACTTTGTCTGTTTGTCTTTTCTGCCTCTCTTGATCTCACATGAAAATCAACAGCAGGAGGTCAGATTTTTGGTCTGTGCTTTCCGAATTTCCAGAAAAAATTGGAACCAAGGGCCTATTCATGTTAAGCCCGAATTTTTGGTGCAAATTTTCGTTGCAAATGAGCTTTTGAATAGAAACTATTGATTCCTTTATTGCTTTTCATGCTGGGTCCGACAAATTGAAGGTGTTTTTTTACAGACAAATCCATTTTTTTTCCTTCTTCGGACCATATAGAAAACTGACTGACCAATGAGATAAGTGCTTTTAGTCAGGTGTCCTGAGCTGCTGCAGCTATAAAGTCTGTGTTGGTGGTGCCAAAGCACCAAAATTTACTAAGCAAACTGACATTAAACTCCTAAAAAACAATGGGAACTTCCACTGAATATAAATGTGGAGCTGCTCTTGTCTTTGGTATGTGAGCACCATGACAGATACCAAAGACAAAAAGGAATTATTTGATAAACGCCACAGCGGTTGCAGAAATGTGAAGAGGAAGGTGGTATTATGGAAAGGAATTACAAAAAATTGGAATCAATGGTGAGTTTTTCTTAAATATGTTTTTTTATGAGTAATCTTGCAATTATGGAATTGTTAGCAGGCTCTTGTAACGTTTTTTTTATTAATGTTTCATTAACGTTTGTGTGTTGTGCATTGGAGTAAATTAAAATAGAAAAAACTTACGAGATACAAATGCATAATTAGTATAAGTACATTTTGCTTTTCTTTAAGCGCAACATATTTTTCGTGAGTGAAATTGCTTTTTATATAGCCCAAGAAAATATAATCTCTGTCTTGGTGTGAATAGACCTTTCATTGGCAGTTTGTCTCGCAAATTCATCTTGGATTTGGTATCAATAGGCTTTAACTTGCTGAATTCCTGTGTGACCATGTTGGTTGGTCAGTCACACAACAGAGGAATTTCATTAGTCCGACACAAGTTTTACAACAAAACAAATAATTACACCATTAATTTGGACAAATTGTACTAATTGGGATAATTAATAAATGTAAACTATTTTAAACTTTCAGGTAAAGGTTTGGTCAAGCCAACATCAAAGTTTTTGTCTAGTTCAAACTAAGCAACAAAAATGGCTCATTGATTAACCATCATTGTTCTGACATCACAACCATCAACCATGAGCACAGAATGAACACCACGGCTATTCAGTATTCAGGCTATTGCTCAGGGAGAGTTAAAAAAGTTATCCAATCATAACAGAGATATTTTTACATAAAGAAGTCTTAAAGGTGCATCAGCACAAACAGACAGTGCAATTATTAGGATCAGAGAGAAGGTGGAAAATGGTCATGCAAAACTAAATTATAAATGTTTTTGGGGCAAGAAACCTTGCATGTAAGTTGACTTAATTGAAAAAAAAAAAAAATGCTTGTAATTGTTATTATGTTCCCCCTTCACATATGAGTGATTTGTTGAAATAAAATAGTTTTGTAATACTAGGATATAGTATGCCATGACTCAGGATAAACAAATAGATCCGTTTTATTTGTCTTTGTGTGAAAGGGTCCTGCCAATGCAAATAAAAGGCCCAACAAAGAGCTCTGTTGTGGGATTTGATAAAAGGGAACACAGACTCAGCTTATCTGATTTAATGTTGAGAGGGAAAGACTGTCCAAGATCAAGACTGTTTGCCAAGCACAATCACAGACAGATGGCTGATGATCCAACGCTCATTTCAGAAGCTACGTGACACTTTGACAACCTGCTAAAACACTTCTTTCTTAGATCTGGGGTCCCAGTCTGCAATAGGTTTACTAGACATTTTTAAACACTCAAGTGTTTTAGGGGAAGGAATACAGGTAGATGACCACAAAATGAAGATTCTTTCATCATTTACTGACCTTCATGTCATTCCAAACCCATTTGGCTTTCTTCCATGAAACCAAAATGAGAAATTTTGAAGTAGCTACTGGTCACTTATTTCCATGCAATTATAACGAATGGGAACTAGAGCTTTTGAGCTTCAAAAAAGGACAAAAAGCACAATAAAATCAGCATAAAAGTGGTCCATATGACTCATACGCTACAGTATATTCCATGTCTTCTGAAGCCTTAAGATATCTTTTTTTTTTAAATGTATTTAAAAAGTCAAAATATAAAGCCAAAGTGTGTAATTTCTGCATCACTAGCATCACCAAACTGAATTGCAAAAATAATTTTCAAACTGATTCCAGAAAAGTCCTCCCATCTTCCATTGGTTGTACAAATAGAAAGTTTTGCCAATGTTGTTATGACGGGCTATACAGGCTGATTAAACAAAAAGATGAATGTTTTGAAAGTGCCAAAGAGTTAACTAGCTGAATTGATGAAAACCTGCGTGATCAATGCATGATTTCATAAAAATGGTAACTTACAAATCATTGGCATTTGTTCTTTAAATGACTAAATGACAAAGTTCAGGCATGCAACTCTGAATGGTGCAAGCTGATAGGTTCTTTGAACTTGTTATCTGTTAGCCAATCAGCTTGCTCACATGTGATATGTCAAGCAAATCGGCTCACATGGTGTAAGCTGATAGGTGACGTGTAATATGGTAGCCAGTCAGCTTTTCCCAATGATTTTCAGGTGTTAGCTTCATTAACATAATCACCGGCCAGGCAGAGGGAGACAGAGCGCCCATTAGCACCTCTCACTGGGAGGTGTTAATCACTTGACTGTCGGGACTCCCTGTTGAATTAATAGCTTCAAGCACTTAAAAAAAAAAAACAAATCTGTAATGTTTAAAAAAATTATTCTGTCACTGAGAAGAACTGACAAGATGACAAGCTGATCGGATTCTTATTATTATTATTATTTTTTTTTTTATCACACTCAGCTGCATATCATCACAAATGCTGATTAAAATCCATAGTGACTATGTCATTCTGCAGAAATAATGCAAAAGCAACTAATGACGGATAAAAATAACCTTGACGGACATTTTACAGTTTTGGGTCATTTTAAAATAAAACATTGTGAAAGCCAACTGAACCATGAAGAAAATGCAACTTTGACAGCTGAATTAAAATGCTTAGGGTAAAATATATTTTAGTCCCTGTTTTGGAACAGCCAAGCAAGCTACAGGTCTGAAAACGCCCCAAATCACTCTATTGCAATTGCAATTTTACTCATGTTGTTATTTTTGCGAGCTCCATGTGACAGGGATCAGAGAGAGATAGTTGCGGTGAGTCATTATGTGTGTCACCCCTCCACCATTTTTAACCAGTAAATGTGTCATACCTCTGGCTGAAGAGAGCGAGAGCTCAGCAAAACTGTCTGCAAGTGTGATACCCTCAGCCAAAACGAGTTGTTTTGAGTCTGCTAGTGTAGAGCCAGCTTAAGCCGGTTTTACTGCAGCACGCTGCAAGAGTTTTCTCTGAAACACTCCACCTCCCCAGCACCACATGTTTAGATCTGCTACATGGGAACTGGATTTGTCTAAATATGAAGCAGTGTCATACATGCTTGTTGCAGCATGTCTGGTGTTTTTCTAATTGTGCATCAGCAGCAGCATGTCCACATGCTTAACTCAGTCTGTATGTATGTCTGCAGCAGTGTAGCAGATCTATTCTGCCAAGACCAGCATCCTATAAATATGTCATACCCACATTAACATGCTAAATATTTTCGAGAGTTGTCTTGAATGAACTTGATTTATTCTAGACATTGACAGACAAAAACAGAATATATACAGTATATACAACTATTCCTAGTATTACACTAAGACCACATTTCCTGGATGGTACCTATACTTTATATATACATATATATACATACAGTAGATATACACTACCGGTCAAAAGTTTTGAAACACTTGACTGAAATGTTTCTCATGATCTTAAAAAATATTTTGATCTGAAGGCATATGCTTAAATGTTTGAAATTAGTTTTGTAGACAAAAATATAATTATGCCACCATATCAATTTATTTAATTATAAAATAAAAATTTAATTAAAAAAAAGTTTTTGAAATCGATGACTTGTACCAAATAATAAAGAAAAGCAGCCAATAAGTGCCCAACATAGATGGGAACTCCTTCAGTACTGTTTAAAAAGCAACCCAGGGTGATACCTCAAGAAGTTGGATGAGAAAATGTCAAGAGTACATGTCTGCAAATTCTAGGCAAAGGGTGAATACTTTGAAGATGCTAAAATATAACACAGTTTTGATTTATTTTGGAATTTGTTTAACATAATTCCCATAGTTCCATTTATGTTATTCCATAGTCTTTATTATTCTAAAACGTGAAAAAAAAAAAAGAAAAAAAAAAACATTATAATAAAGAAAGTGTTTAAAAACTTTTGACCGGTAGTGTGTGTGTGTGTGTGTGTGTGTGTATATATATATATATATATATATATTAGAGCCTGACTGATATGGGATTTTTGAGACCGATACCTGTACCGATTTTAGATGGGGGATATTCACCAATTACCGATATGGTGGCCGATATAGTTAATTTTTGAGCTGGAATGAAAACAGACCTTTTCTATGTGGATTGTTCACCCGATTTTGCACCGATATGACTATGCAAAGGTACTCAGAAGACTGCTTTCTTAAACAAATATTTTTTTCAAAGAATATTTGACATTATTATTATACATTGTCAACAAATTCTAGAAATGAACACTGAAAAAATAAAGAATAAATAAAAATACAATAAATAGCTTACAAAAAATCAGTACTGTATGTTCGGTATCAGTCAGTTGCTGACCATTTAAATAAAGAATAAATAAAAATACAATAAATAGCTTAAAAAACATCAGTACTGTATGTTTAGTATCAGTCAATTGCTGATCATTAAAATAAAGAATAAATTCAAATGAAATAAATAGCCAAATAAACATCAGTACTGTATGTTCAGGATCAGTCAAATGCTGACCATTAAAATAAAGAATAAATAAAAATAAAATAAATAGATAAATAAACATCAGTACTGTTTAGTATCAGTCAAATGCTGACCATTAAAATAAAGAATAAATAAAAATAAAATAAATAGCTAAATAAACATCAGTACAGTATGTTTAGTATCAGTCAAATGCTGACCATTAAAATAAAGAATAAATAAAAATAAAATAAATAGCTAAATAAACATCAGTACTGTATGTTTAGTATCAGTCACCGTATTCTGCTATACAAGTTCAGGGGAAACTTTCAATGGTGGAAAACCAGACTTTTAAATATTACATTTGATAAATGCAATGACTGGAATTGTTCGGTTGAAGGGGGTACCAAACTGTGAATCCTGAACAAAACAGTTTGGTGAATACATGTTTACACATTAGCTTCCACTCAACTGACAAGCAATGAAAGTAGCTACGTGGTTAGCTAGTTAGCTATAAGCTCGTTGTCACGGAGAGTAAAAGATGGACAAGCATTGCGTCTCACCAACTAGGTAACAGCGTAGTGTGAAATCAACACTCACCAGACACAATCCACCACCACACCGTTGTCTGCTGAGCTGCAAAAAGATGCTCTGATGCTTACCTTTCAAGCTGCTACATTACTGACTGCACTTACAAACTACAGCTGGATAACAGCAAACAGACATGAGTGACATGGTTGTCAGGGACAGGGTTAACATTATATTAGTTATATTGAAAAGGGAAAATGATGGGGTCATTTTTTATTAACTTTCCAATATGTATTTCACAAACTAGTTAGCAACTTACCATGAAGACACCACTCAACTCTGCACCGCTTAACTCCGCCCTGTCTGCAGAGCCACCGTCAGCTCAGCTCTGTAAACAATGGAGTCAGAACATGCTCTGCTGGACAAACTACATAATGACACCAATTATAAAGCATTGTTTTCTGCATTATATGTTCTGAAAAAAAGTTTTCATATCTGAACATATACGCTGATACGATATATCGGTGAAAGGCTAATATCGGCCGACCGATATATCGGTCGGGCCCTAATATATATATATATATATACAGTTGAAGTCAGAAGTTTACATACACCTTAGCCAAATACATTTAAACTCAGTTTTTCACAATTCCTGACATTTAATTGTAGAAAACATTCCCTGTCTTAGATCAGTTAGAATCACTACTTTAAGAATATGAAATGTCAGAATAATAGTAGAAAGAATGATTTATTTCAGCTTTTATTTCTTTCATCACATTCCCAGTGGGTCAGAAGTTTACATACAATTTGTTAGTATTTGATAGCATTTCCTTTATATTGTTTAACTAGGGTCAAACGTTTTGGGCAGCCTTCCACAGGCTTCTCACAATAAATTGCTGGAATTTTGGCCCATTCCTCCAGACAGAACTGGTGTAACTGAGTCAGGTATGTAGGCCTCCTTGCTCACACATGCTTTTTCAGTTCTGCCCACAAATATATGATTGAGGTCAGGGCTTTGTGATGGTCACTCCAATACCTTGACTTTGTGGTCCTTAAGCCATTTTTGCCACAAATTTGGAGGTATGCTTGGGGTCATTGTCCATTTGGAAGACCCATTTGAGACCGAGATTTAACTTCATGGCTGATGTCTTGAGATGCTGCAATATATCCACATAATTTTCTTTCCTCATGATGCCATCTATTTTGTGAAGTGCACCAGTCCCTACTACAGCAAAGCACCCCCACAACATGATGCTGCCATCCCCATGCTTCACGGTTGGGATGGTGTTCTTCGGCTTGCAAGCCTCACCCTTTTTTCTCCAAACATTATGATGGTCATTATGGCCAAAAAGTTCAATTTTTGTTTCGTCAGACCAGAGGAATTTTCTCCAAAAAGTAAGAGCTTTGTCTCCATGTGCACTTGCAAACTGTAGTCTAGCTTTTTTATGGTGGTTTTGGAGCAGTGGCCTCTTCTTTGCAGAGCAGCCTTTCAGGTTATGTCGATATAGGAGTTTTACTGTGGATATAGATACTTGTCTGCCTGTTTCCTCCAGCATCTTCACAAGGTCCTTTGCTGTTGTTCTGGGATTGATTTGCACTTTTCACACCAAACTACTTTCATCTCTAGGAGACAGAATGCGTCTCCTTCCTGAGTGGTATGATGGCTGCGTTGTCCCATGGTGTTTATACTTGCATACTATTGTTTGTACAGATGAACGTGGTACCTTCAGGCATTTGTAAATTGCTCCCAAGGATGAACCAGACTTGTGGAGGTCCACAGTTTTTTTTTCTGAGGTCTTGGCTGATTTCTTTTGATTTTCCCATGATGTCAAGCAAAGGGGCATTGAGTTTGAAGGTAGGCCTTAAAATACATCCACTGGTACACCTCCAATTTAGTACACCTACTATCAGAAGCTAATTGGCTAATTGTCTAAAGGCTTGACATTATTTTCTGGAATTTTCCAAGCTGCTTAGTATATGTAAACTTCTGACCCACTGAAATTGTGATATAGTCAATTAAAAGTGAAACAATCTGTCTTTAAACAATTGTTGGAAAAATTACTCATGTCATGCACAAAGTAGATGTCCTAAACAACTTGCCAAAACTATAGTTTGCTAATATCTGTGGAGTAGTTAAAAAATTACTTCAACCTAAGTGTATGTAAACTTCTGACTTATATATATACACTACCGGTCAAAAGTTCTGAAACACTCATTCTTTATTATAAATGGGTTTTTTTTTTTTTCACATTTTAGAATAATAGTAAAGCCATCAAAACTATGGAATAACATAAATGGAAGTATGGGAATTATGTTGTGACTAAACAAAATCCAAAATAAATCAAAACTGTGTTTTCTAGCATCTTCAAAGTAGTCACCTTTTGCCTAGAATTTGCAGAAATGTACTCTTGACATTTTCTCAACCAACTTCTTGAGGTATCACCCTGGGATGCTTTTTAAACAGTATTGAAGGAGTTCCCATCTATGTTGGGCACTTATTGGCTGCTTTTCTTTATTATTTGATCCAAGTCATCAATTTCAAAACCGTTTTTTTTTTAATTAAATTTTAGTATTATAATGAAATAAATTAATATGGCGGCACAATTATATTTTTGTCTACAAAACTAATTTCAGACATTTAAGCATACGCCTTCAGATCAAGAGATTTTTAAGATCATGAGAAACATTTCAGTCAAGTGTTTCAAAAATGTTTACCGGTAGTATGTATGTATATATATATATATATATATATATATATATATATATATATATATATATATATATATATATATATATATATATATATATATATATACACACACACACATTGGTGGCCAAAAGTTTAGAATAATGTATAGATTTTGCCATTTCGGAAGGAAATTGGTACTTTAATTCACCAAAGTGGCATTCAACTGATCACAAAGTATAGTCAGGACATTACTGATGTAAAAAACAGCACCATCACTATTTGAAAAAAGTCATTTTTGATCAAATCTAGACAGGCCCCATTTCCAGCAGCCATCACTCCAGCACTTTATCCTTGAGTATTCATGCTAAATTGCTAATTTGGTACTAGAAAATCACCTGGCATTATATCAAACACAGCTGAAAGCTATTTGGTTCGTTAAATGAAGCTTAATATTGTCTTTGTGTTTGTTTTTGAGTTGCCACAGTATGCAATAGACTGGCATGTCTTAAGGTCAATATTAGGTCAAAAATGGCAAAAAAGAAACAGCTTTCTCTAGAAACTCATCAGTCAATCATTGTTTTGAGGAATGAAGGCTATACAATGCTTGAAATTGCCAAATGATTTCATACACAGGTGTACACTACAGTCTTCAAAGACGAAGGACAACTGGCTCTAACAAGGACAGAAAGAGATGTGTAAGGCCAGATGTACAATTAAACAAGAGGATAAGTACATCATAGTCTCTAGTTTGAGAAATAGATGCCTCACATGTCCTCAGCTGACATCTTCATTGAATTCTACCCGCTCAACACTGTTTCATGTACCACAGTAAAGAGAAGACTCAAGGATGCAGGTCTTATGGGAAAAATTGCAAAGAAAAAGCCACTTTTGAAACAGAAAAACAAAAAGAAAAGGTTAGAGTGGGCAAAGAAACACAAACATTGGACAACAGATGATTGGAAAATAGTGTTATGGATCTTAACCCCATTGAGCTTTTGTGGGATCAGCTAGACTGTAAGGTGCGTGAGAAGTGCCCGACAAGACAGCCACATCTATGGCAAGTGCTACAGGAAGCGTGGGGTGAAATGTAACCTGAGTATCTAGACAAACTGACAGCTAGAATGCCAAGGATCTGCAAAGCTGTCATTGCTGCAGGTGGAGGATTTTTTGATGAGAACTCTTTGAAGTAGTTTAAGAAGTTCTGAACATTATTTTCAATTGTAATAGTAATTTTTCATGTTATTAATGTCCTGACTATACATTGTAATTAGTTGAATGCCATTTTGGTGAATAAAAGTACCAATTTCTTTCCATAAGAGCAAAATCTGTACATTATTCCAAATTGTTGGCTGCCAGTGTATATATATATATATATATATATATATATATATATATATATATATATATAAGTATAGGTACCATCCAGAAAGTGTGGTCTTAGTGTAATACTAGGAATAGTTGGGCCTTTCAAAGAAATAGCCATTGCTGGTTTCTGTTGGGGTTGGAAATATCTTTAACTGAAACTAGCAACTTCCTCAAAAGCACAAGGGTTGCAAGTGCTTTTAAAAAAGAGTGCAAGTGCTTTTAATAAAGAGAGAAACATTCCTTCTAAAGTCTTTAATTCTACTTAATTAAATTCAAATTCAAATACAATTCTACACCCTGTTTGCTACCACCATTCAAATTCAAGAATTTAAACAGCATTCTAAATGCAGTTCTAAATGGCACACAACCCTGGTTCCCTTTCGATTCAGTTCACTTCGACATTGCTATGGGGAAAGGTACTTTCCTCCAGGACCTGTAGCGACTATCTCGGCGTTTCAAGCCCCAGAGGCGTGCTCCTCTATAGGAAGACATGAACTGATCATAAAATTCCTTAGGGGAGTGAGGTGGTTGAACTCCCCTTGCCCTGCAATGGTGCCAACTTGGGACCTAAATTTAGTGCTGAAAGCACTCACAAGCTCCCCGTTTAAACCGTTGGAATCTGTTGAGTTGTGCATCCTTTCATTAAAGACCACATTTCTGTTATACCTGGCCTCATTTAAATGGGTGGATGACTTGTAGGCGCTGTCAACTGACAGCTCATGTCTGGAGTTTGGACCAAACCTTTCAAAAGCCACGATTAAACCTTGAAAAGGCTACGTGCCTAAGGTTTTATCAACACACTTCAGGGCTCAGGTGGTCTGTTTGAAAGCCCTCTACCCCCACCTTTTAATTCATATGAGGAACGGTCAATGCATTTCTTATGCCCTGTGCAGGCATTACACACATCTGTTGAATGCACCTGCCAGTTTTGGCTGTTGGACCATTTATTTGTTATAGAGGCCACACAAAAGGCATGTCTGTCTCCAAACAAAGGCTCTTGCACTGGATTGTAGATGCGATCGCCTTTGCATAGTCGCAAGGCGTAAACTGCCCAATCGGGGTCAAAGCAGATTCAACTAGAGGCATGGCATCATCATGGGCATGTTCCTACAGGACATATGTTTGGCAGCAGGATGGTCATCACATAATACGTTCACGAGGTTTTACAACCTGGATGTAACCTCCATTTTCTCTCTGTTTAGAGCACTTTTTATATACAGTAAATTAAGCCAGAAACCCTCTGTTATGGGTAGGCTGTCATTTGTATGTAGAGCTTGGTTTTAATACCCACTCTAGATAGTCACAAGCACTCCTTATAAGCATAAAACCTACTTTTCCCAACTATGGTTGTGAAATGGTTAATATTACACTATGTGTATCTTATATACTCTCCAGATTATATTCATTCCCATCTGGTACTTCCACGTGGGTTATTTATTCGTATATACACATATATAGCCTACATATATATATATATATATATATATATATATATATATACATGCTTAAAATATGTAATTCAAGTCATCAGCCTGCAGGCCCATGACTCTTTATTCATATCTATGATTAAGTGCTTTTTCTCGGGGAGTATAACATCACATAGTGCAGCAGGATTGGATTCTGTTCCCCATTGCAATGTCGAAGTGAACTGAATCGAAAGCTGGCTGCACTACTATTTCAGACAAATGTGGTAAGAGTAATGCCCTCTGTCCCTCAGTCGGAAAAATCTGAAGTAATGGTGATTGAGCACCCACTTATATAGGCCACGTTTGCGTCTGAAAGGGCGGGGCTCTGACACCATTGCCATTCGGAAGATTGGCGTTATTGTACAAGGGTTCATAGCAATGTCTTGTTCCCTTCATCTCAGGGAACCGAGGTTACACACGTATCCGGAGATGTTTTTCACTGAAACAACCACAATCAAGATTTACTCTTTCAAAGCTCACTACTGACATTTGGGCAAAATTGTGAAGTGTGAAGCCCTGAACAAATGTTGTTGATTAGAGGACATTTAAGCATTGTGTTGTCATGGTGATTATGGTTAGTTGATAGCTTAATGGCTGATGATCAAAATAAAAGCCAATCACAATGGCAATGGGGAAGATGATTTTATCTATTTTTTCTTTTACTTGGAGTATATTCAATGTATGGATTTTATCAGTATGTGTGTTCCTTTGTAATCAAACCCATAACCACTAGGAACTCTTAGCAACCAACCAGAACATACTAGCAACCTCTCCAAAACCACTTATGTTTAAGACCTGCATAACCTTTAACCTTTAAGTTTTAAAAGCTATTTTACATTTTCAGGTAAAAGGCTTTGTCAAGCCAACATGACAGACTTTTCCTCTCTAGTTATCCGAAGGCTATAAACTATTTCAATCAAGAATAAATTATACAATTATATCTAATAAACTATAACTTTCAAACATGTTAAAAAACATGTTAAAGTTTCTGGCAAGGCTTTGTCAAGCCAACAACAAAGATTGTCTTGACAACATTTCCTTTTCTAGTTGCAATTAAGCTGCAAAAGTTTGGTGTTTTAAATATGGCCAACATATAAATTACATTCTCCTCATCCTATCAGTCAAAGCAAGCTCAAATCAGTTTAAATCTGGAATCAATTTAAAGCTGAATTTCTGTGCCACTAGCATCACAAAACAGAATAACAAAAATAATAGATTCCAAACAATGTATTTATTTATTAATTTTTTTTGATAGGGCCACAGTGGTTACACTTTTAGATGAAATCAGCATACACATGGCTTGCAGATGGATGACTTTTGATATTAAGCAGGGATATGTGAAAGAATCTAAAAAAGTATTAGCTTTAAAGTTAACCTCTGTCTGAACCCTACACATTGCAGTCTCACCCTGCTCTTGTCTTTTTACTTGACTATTTATAGCAAGACTCAGCCTGGTCTTGCAATAAACTCAACTTGGCTGACCCTGCTGGATTTTTTGGCTGCATCTACTTGTTGTGTAGAGAAAACTTTTTAAGGACATCTACCTGGGGGGGGGGGGGCACATTTACATGTTTCCATTGATCATGGTATCTACGCACCTTTAAACATCTGTAAGCAAAGGCATCGCCCTGTGATTAAAGCCACCATTCCATGAATAGCTGTTAATTTGTGTTACTGCAGAGCATGTTTAAGCTCTGTTCCATAGATTATGCAGATGCACATTGGTGCATCATGGGATTTGGAAGATTGTCCTTCAGAAGGTGAAGCACGGAGCCGCAGCATCTCTGCTGTCTGATACCTATGAGTCAGCACATTTAGGCACCGAGACCATCTTTTCCTCCTCCCCTTAATACCTCTTTCTCCATCTCCCTTAGCTGAATAAATCTCACTTTTCCTGATGTCTGGGTGGGGGTTGCATTTTGTGATGTGTGTGTTGCTGACTTGTATCCTTTCTTGCATGGCTCATTGTCTGCACTCTTTAACATGCTGTATATAGTGATTTTGCTTTTTGAAAGAAAAGGAAAGACGAGTTAAATTTTATTTTTGTGGTAATCAACATTATTACACAAATGCCGTCCACTGAGCTTAACTTGTATTGAACACTGGAATATTCCTTTAAATTAAGTAATTGTTATTATTTTCAGCACAAAAATGCTTACTTTCTATTTGAATTAGGCTTAATATAGATTGCGTCTTATTCACAAAACTCAGCGCTATTTGCCTGCCGCAATTAACATCACACTGGGAAGCAGGCGGTGTGTTCCCTGTGATGTATGCCATATCGTAGTGGTCTACTGGACCCTCCACAACCTAGCACTCAGAACAGACCCATGTAAATAGCGCTCAGCTCAGCTACATTTTTAGGCGTGTTATGTGCCTTTGATTGGCTAATTCCTTTTGTAAATCGTGTGCTAGAACAAAGCTGACAGCGTGTTCAAATAAATCTGCGGGTGCAGTTATACTTATTGAATTCTCCTCTCTATATTAAAGATGCACTCAGTAATTCAACATGATGGAGGTAGAGTTAATGAAATATGCATCCCTCTTCACTGTATTACATCATTTAAAACAACTCGCTTTACAGCTCACTTTTGGCGCCCTTCTGTGGACATTTCAGAAGGATAAAGCTGCAGGTAGAGCTCCAAAAAGGGGCGGGAGCTCCAACCCACCAGCAAAGATATAGGGAGCCCCTTACCCAACCCTTTCCCTAACCCTAACTGTGAGTAGAAGTGACAACCCCTTTTGGAGTTGGTACAACCACTTTTGGAGTAATCCTGCCCTCTTTTGGAGATTCCGCCCCCATTTGGAGATCTCCGGCCTGCAGCTATGCCTACTTGGTAAACTGGAGCTCACACGTGCCTGTACATTCAAATCACTTCTTGTTTTGGCCACCAGGGGCAGTGGTTTAAATTACAGTAAGCACAGGCTGAATTTAGCTCAAGAAATTTTGACCTACTGTTGCAGAATTAATTGTGAGATCAGTTTGTTTATTTTGAGCTATAGTGTCCGATAATAGCAGGGTTAATAAAAAAAAAAAAAAACGAGTAGTATTTGGCTGGTCTTGTAAATCTTTGTGTTGTGTCAAAGAACACCCCTTGCCTGTAAAATTTTAACACATGGCATCGAGTGGCTTATTGCTGTTTTATACCATGTGGCCAATGTACCATTAAAAGGCTAACTTTAGTAAACATGTTGTCTTCGGTCTGTTTTGTGTTATTTTCGAGAGGCTCCTCAGAAGCAAACAGAAACTTTTTAAGTGACTCATAATTACCATCTCGAGAGATTCCCTCTTGCCTGCCACTTTCCCGCCACAGAGGTTTGTTAGCAAAGCTTCAAAGGTCCCCTCACTCACACACTTCCATACTGCAGCAACGCAGTCTAAAACATCCCAGATTTAATTACTGTCATGAAGATAAAAGAATGCTCAGCTGAACTGGGGACATTTGATTATAGCCCAGTGCCTCAGTCTTTAGGATGAACTACCATGAGGCCTTGGTACTTGGCTCCTCTATTTCTGCTGTCCAACTCTCAATATCATATCTCGGCAAGCTCAGTATTGTAGTATAATTGCATAAAACATCATAAAATGGATTTGCTTTTAGTTCAGCTCCCATCGAAAGTGCCCTGAAGTTGAGGAGAGGCCATTTTTGATGGCAGTATAATCATCTGGGAGTACTGTTTGGATTTCGAGAGAAGACAGCCTACTCCCTATATACCCAAAGGGATTGTACCACAGCCTCTGAACAGGTCGGACTGGTTTCACCTGGGGTGTAGTACACTGCCATTTCCCTGTCAGTTTACAGATAGATCAGATGAGACATTGACATTTACAAATATGATTTATTCCTCTGTGTATTCAGACCTGATGAAAATTCTGAAAAAACTAATTTAACAGCACAAATGATAAAAGCCTCTATTACTTCATAAGTGGCATATTATTTGCTGTTTAATTAGGTTGTAATTATGTTTCTGACCATATACAGTACTGTGCAAATGTTTTAGGCACTTGTGAAAAATGTTGCATAGTGAGGATTACTTCAAAAATAGTGCCTTAATTAGTTTCCATTTTTCAATTAACATCATCCAAAATCTAGTAAACATAAAAAAAAGCTAAATCAATATTTGGTGTGACCAACTTTGCCTTCAAAACAGCACTAATTCTCCTAGGGACACCTGGACACAGTTTTTCTTGGTTGTTGGCAGATAGGATGTTCCAAGCTTCTTGGAGAATTCGCCACAGTTCTTCTATATATTTAGACTGTCTCAATTGCTTCTGTCTCTTTATGTAATCCCAGACTGACTCAATGTTCAGTGGGGGTCTCTGTGGGGCCATGCCATCTGTTGCAGGGCTACATGTTCTTCTATTCTATTCTATTCTATTCTATTCTATTCTATTCTATTCTGTTTGCAGAAGAATGTTTGGGAGGCTAAAGATATAAGTAACAAATGTTTTTGTTATACATCTTATGTGCCTAAGACTTTTGCACAGTACTGTACATACATCAGAGCATTTTTAGAATGTGTAATAGATGTGTAAGGTGCTGTAGTCATTATTGTGTACCAACATTATTGCATTGCTTAATAAATATATAATGCATAATGAATGTATAATAAAACTTTCTAGGCATGAAAGCGTAAGGAATAAAGAAAGATGATGTGAAATATATTTAATTTTATTTGTTAAAACACCTGCCTAATCTTAATATGCAGGGACTAGTAAGCATTTTTTAGGTTGAATTCACTGGAAAGTACAAAAACTGACTGTGTGTCTCTCTTTGTTTGAGAATTCCACTTAGGTTGACCAGAACGGTGGGACTATTTGTATTTTTCCGAACAATGGAAGACCGTGTTCAGGAAACTTGTTTAAAAACAGTCCTTCATTTTGCAATTCCGTTTGGTGATGGTAGTGGTGCAGAAATTACACATTACAGCCCAATTCAAATATGTGATTCCACTTAACGGTTCTGGTTCCTTAAAGATTACATTAACAATTGTTTCAGTACTTTTGAGAAACTTATGGGTCTCTGATCTATGGGTGAAGTCTTGTGAGCTTTATGTACACAAGCTAATTACTCATAACTTAGAGCATTTGTGAGTCTCATCTACAAGAGTCTAAAGTTTAATTAAAATGAATTGGCTCACTAGAGTACGTTTATGAATCGGACTACACTGGTTGTGCTGTATGTTTGTTTTTGCATGTAACCAGTAAGGACAACTCAATAGATGTATTAATATTATTTTGCAGTGCCAAGTCTTTGTCTCTCATCACATTGAATACAGACTGCAAGCCCACAACTCAGATAAAACATAATTTCTTTTGTCAAGTGGCTGTAGATTCAGTAGTGGCGCAGCATCACTGCTGAATAAGAACCAGCTCTCGATTCCCAACCCTAAACTTTTCATAAATAATTCCAACCAAAGTTATAATAAGATTAATACTTAGCAATTCATGGTCACACCTATTATACAGAGTATAATGCAAAATAACACTTGGTAAAACACATGAAATTGTGTTTTAATACATTATTCCAAAAGCTATTCAACTCCACTCCCAGCCTGCCATTGTTCTAACCCTGCCCTTACACACCTGCCTGTAATTTATTTAAAGTAATCATGAACACCTTATTAGCTTGTTCAGGGCCCGTATTCACAAAGAATTTTATCTTACCACTAGGAGTTCTCCAGAGAGTTCCTAGCTAAGTGTTTTTACTTGAAACCTATTCACAAAGATAGAAGAACAGTGGGAAATTCTCCAAGAAGCTTGGAACATCCTATCTGTCAACAACCAAGAAAAACTGTGTCCAGGTGTACCTAGGAGAATTGGTGCTGTTTTGAAGGCAAAGATGGTCACCCCAAATATTGGTTAAGCTTTTTACTATGTTTACTGGACTTTGTATGACGTTAATTGATAAATGAAAACTATGTATGGCATAATAATAATAATAAAAAATAAATAAATAAATAAATAAATAAAACAAATTCACTATGCAACATTTTACACAAGTTCCTAAATCATTTGCACGGTACTGTTTTTGAATTAGACAGACAGACAGACAGACAGACAGACGATAGATAGATAGATAGATAGATAGATAGATAGATAAACAAGGTTGGGAGGGTTACTTTTGAAATGTATTCCACAACAGATTACAGAATACATGCTGTAAAATTTTATTTGTAACGTATTCCGTTAGATTACTCAAGATCAGTAACGTATTCTAAATACTTTGGATTACTTCTTCAGCACTGGTAGATTTCTTCACTTGTTTTGACTATAAAAACTCTGCCAGTACAGTAAGACAAAATACACATGTTAAAAATACATTCTCTGAAAAACCTAAATATCTTATGCAGTGTTGATTTTAAAACAAGATCAGTGAAATTGATCTTGTTTTAAGGATTTTTATATATTTTTACAGGAAAACAATACAAAATGTATTATCAAGAATACAATATTTGCCCTAATATCAAAGGTCTTACTAGAAAAAATGAAATTATGATCCAGTGTGAATTTTCTTGATAAATAAATATGATCGTGCCTGATAACGTGCATGTAAAATGGCTAGAAATAGCATTTTAGCTTAGCGTAAAGCTGACAGTTTACACAAGTTTTATTTCTATTTCTTGTGCTCCAAACGTACTTCAAACTTAATTCTCTATCTGCTCGTATGAATGTAACACATCATAAGAAAGTGTTTCACCTCTGTTCAAATGCATTTTGGATCGCATAATTTATATGTATAAATGTTTTCCATCTGAAAGCACTAAATATTAAATGAAACAAATGACAATAAAATGCAAATTAATCTCTTCAGTAATCAAAATACTTTTTGAATGTAACTCTATTCTAAATACCAATGATTTAAAATGTAACTGTTGTGGAATACAGTTACTTATATTTTGTATTTTAAATACATATATACATCCCGTTACATGTATTTCATTACTCCCCAACCCTGTTGACAGACAGACAGACAGACAGACAGACAGACAGACAGACAGACAGACAGACAGACAGACAGGTAGGTAGGTAGGTAGGTTTTACTTAGCAAAAAAATACTGAGTGTACCTTTAAGAATGCCTTTGTTGTGTACTCAGAAATGTATCCCTTCATGTGCCAGGAACACCTCCACCCTCATTTTGACAGGCTAATGCAGGTGAGAACTGCAAAATATGTCACCAGCACTGAATCCACCCACAACAATACTCCAGATACAGCTTCAATACACTTTAGGCTGATTTGAATATCGTTTGGTTCACTGTATAGTGACTAAGCATGTCCTTTCAAAGGACTCAACCAGGGTGTGTTACATAAGCCAGGATTTACTGCCGTAGTTTACTGCCACAATTAAAGATATGGAGTCACGTGTTAGACTCAAAACTTCATTAAAGTTGTTCAGTGACTCCAGCATATAACCACGAACATTTTCAGAACCTTGTATAGTGGAAGTGTGTCATGTTTTAGAAGTTAAAATACTTTCTTCTATCCCATTTATATGAATCAGAATGAGCTTTATTGCCAAGTATGCTTACACATACAAGGAATTTGTCTTAGTGACAGAAGCTTCCAGTGCACAAACAATACAACAACAAGATAGAGATAATAATAATAATTAAAAAAAAATGAATAAAAATAAAAAGTGAATAGAAAATCTAAGTACATATATATATATATATATGTATGTATGTATGTATGTATGTATGTACAAATACAGATCTGTTATATACAGATGCAAGGGAATGTATGGCAGAAGAGGTAGGATATGTTGGATGAATATAAATAGACTAAGCTGTGTATTGCACATAATTATTGCTCAATGGGGCAGTTTTAACTGTTCATGAGATGGATAGCCTGAGGGAAAAAACTGTTCCTGTGCCTGATGGTTCTGGTGCTCAGTGTACAGTCCTTGAAGGGATGGCAGGGGGCAACCAATCCTCTCAGCAGTCCGAACTGTCCTTTTTAGTCTTCTGATGTTCAATTTCATAGCTGAACCAAACCAGACAGTTATTGAAGTGCAGAGAACAGACTCAATGACTGCTGAGTAGAACTGTATCAGCAGTGTCTGTGGCAGGTTGAACTTCCTCAGCTGGCGAAGGAAGGAAGTACAACCTCTGCTGGGCCTTTTTTTTTTTTTTTTTTTTACAGTGGAGTCAATGTGGGTGTCCCACTTCAGGTCCTGTGAGATGATAGTGCCCAGGAACCTGAATGACTCCATTGCTGCCACAGTGCTGTTTAGAATGGTGAGCGGGGTCAATGTTGGGGTGTTCCTCCATAAATCCATTATCATCTCCACTGGTTTGAGCGTGTTCAGCTCCAGGTTGTTTTGACTGCAGCAGTGAGCCAGCCGTTCAACCTCCCTTCTGTATACAGACTCATCGTCATCTTGGATGAGGCGGATGACAGTAGTGTTGTCTGCAAACTTCAGGAGCTTGACTGAGGGGTCCTCGTCGGTGCAGTCATTTGTGTACAGGGAGAAGAGTAGTGGGGAGAGCACACATCCCTGGGGGGCACCAGTGCTGATCGTACAGGTGCTGGAAGTGAATTCCCCGAGTCTCACTTGCTGCTGTCTGTCCATCAGAAAGCTGATGATCCACTGACAGATATACGTGGGAACAGAGAGTTGGTGTAATTTAGTCTGGAGAATAGCTGGGATGATGGTGTTGAAAGCCGAAAAGAAGTCCACATAAAGGATCCTTGCATATGTCCCTGGTCTGTCTAGATGCAGTGGCGGACTGGCCATTCGGAGAACCGGAACTTTTCTCGGTGGGCCGGCCGTGAAATGGGGCTGCATGGGCCGCCACGTTATGCAGAATGCGCCACAAAACGGCGCCACGATATGCGGAAGGGGGCAGCGATATGCAGAAAAGGACAGCAACCCCCCCGCTCAACAACTTTTGGGCCAGTTTCTATGTAAAATCCCTGTCCAGATGTAGCAGGATATGATGTAATCCCATGTTGACTGCATCATCCACAGACCCGTTTGCTCGATTGGCAAATTGAAGGGGATCTAGAAAGGGTCCAGTGTTGTCCTTCAGGTGGGACAACACCAATCTCTCAAATGACTTCATGACCACAGACGTCAGAGCAACGGGTCTGTAGTCATTGAGTCCTGTGAATTTGGGTTCATATGTATTTGTAGAGGCCAGGGGTTTCAGAAGAATACTACATTTATACATTTAGTTTATAAATTACAAATAGAATACTAAATTTATAAACACTAAATAAAAAATCTTTCTACAGTATTATTTATTATTTGTTAAGGGCAATCACAGTAATGTGCCTACGTGCATGAATGGTTAAATGCACTTCTTAGTCAACACAGTCAACATATCTTGATGAGGTGTAAACACTATCGATTTGTCTTAAGTAAATTAAAACAGGCAAGAAAAAAAATTACATTTGAAGTCAGAAGTTTACAAACACCTTAGCCAAATACATTTAAACTCTTGTTTGTCACAATTCCTGACATTTAATCATAGAAAACATTCCCTGTCTTAGGTCAGTTAGGATTACTACTTTATTTTAAGAATGTAAAATGTCAGAATAATAGTAGAGAGAATTATTTATCTCAACTTTTATTTCTTTCATCACATTCCCAGTGGGTCAGAAGTTTACATACAATTTGTTAGTATTTGGTAACTTTGCCTTTAAATTGTTTAACTTGTGTCCAATGTTTTGGGTAGCCTTCCACAAGCTTCTCACAATAAGTTGCTGGAATGTTGGTCCATTCCTCCAGACAGAACTGATGTAACTGAGTCAGGTTTGTAGGCCTCCATGCTCGCACATGCTTTTTCAGTTCTGCCCACAAATTTTCTATCAGATTGAGGTCAGGGCTTTGTGATGGCCACTCCAATACCTTGACTTTGTTGTCCTTAAGCCATTTTGCCACAACTTTGGAGGTATGCTTGGGGTCATTGTTCATTTGGAAGACCCATTTGCAACTTCCTGGCTGATGTCTTGAGATGTTTCTTCATTATCCACATAATTTTCCTTCCTCATGATGCCATCTATTTTGTGAAGTGCACCAGTCCCTCCTGCAGCAAAGCATACCCGCAACATAATGCTGCCACCCCCATGCTTCAAGGTTGGGATGGTGTTCTTTGGCTTGCAAGCCTCACCCTTTTTCCTCCAAACATAATGATGGCCATTATGGCCAAACAGTTCAATTTTTGTTTCATCAGACCAGAGGACATTTCTCCAAAAAGTAAGATCTTTGTTCCCATGTGCACTTGCAAACTGTAGTCTGGATTTTTTTTTATGGTGGTTTTGGAGCAGTGGCTTCTTCCTTGCTGAACAGCCTTTCAGGTTATGTCTATATAGGACTCTTTTTTACTGTGGATATAGATACTTGTCTACCTGTTTCCTCCAGCATCTTCACAAGGTCCTTTTCTGTTGTTCTGGAATTGATTTGCACTTTTCGCACCAAACTACGTTCATCTCTAGGGGACAGAATGCGTCTCGTTCCTGAGCGGTGTGTTGGCTACATGGTCCCATGGTGTTTATACTTGCGTTCTATTGTTTGTACAGATGAACGTGGTACCTTTAGGCATTTGTAAATTGCTCCCAAGGATGAACCAGACTTGTGGAGGTCCACAATTTCTTTTCTGAGGTCTTGGCTGATTTATTTGGATTTTCCCATGATGTCAAGCAAAGAGGCACTGAGTTTGAAGTTAGGCCTTAAAATACATCCACAGGTACACCTCCAATTCAGTACACCTCCTATCAGAGGCTAATTGGCTAATTGTCTAAAGTCTTGACATCATTTTCTGGAATTTTCCAAGCTGCTTAAAGGCACAGTTAACTTAGTGTATGCAAACTTCTGACCCACTGGAATTGTGATATAGTCAATTAAAAGTGAAACAATCTGTCTCAGAACAATTGTTGGAAAAAGTACTCATGTCATGCACAAAGTAGATGTCCTAAATGACTTGCCAGAACTATAGTTTGCTAATATGAAATCTGTGGATTGGTTAAAAAATGAGTTTTAATGATATCAACCTAATGTATGTATGTAATGTGTGTATGTAAATTTCTGACTTCAACTGTACATACAGTATCTGTCAAAACATCAGGTCTATAGGCCCTGCAATGTGTAAATGCAGTCTAATAGAACTCCCGCTCTATGTTATGTCATTAATATGAATAAAACAAGACTATTCACAAGTTGTTCACAATAAATATTTGTTCTTTGTTACTGACTGTTAACTTGAATAATTAATAAATTAATAATAATAAATTTGAAGCAATATTTACTTAATTGAGAAATACTTGCATGCTACCTATCATTGCTTAAACTTATTTTTTATTAATATTAATTATAAATGTTTAAAATAAAGGAATGTTCAAGAGTGTATACGTTTTTGCTGTTGAAATTGGTATTGCAACAACCCTAGTTGACACAACTTTCAGTAAACAATTCATATGTTGATTATGTTTGGTTAAAAGTGTAAACACCGTGACTCTGTGGCATTATAAAAAAATAAAAAATATCTTTTTGAGGATCCAGACACAGCAACATTAACTTAACCAAGGTCTTGAGTTTGGACTTGGGATTTCTGTTTCTCTGACAGTTCAGAAAACCTATTTAAAACAGTCATTATTTTTGCAGTTCTGTTTACTGACGTGAGTGGCACACAAATTACACACTTCCACCTTTAAAAATAGACAGCCAGATAGTTATTGTTTTGGGTGAAGTAAAATGTAGTAGTTTTTCACTTACAGCAGTAATGCTCTCTTAAAGTTCACTTGAATGTCAGTGTGGTGGTTGTTTTCCTTCAACCTGCATGTTTGCTCAGAGAACAAATAGCAGCTCTCTGCTCAATGCTGTGACATCATCAGTGGGCAGACATACACACACATGCACGCAGGCACGTGTTATCACACATGCTCCTCAGCATGCAAAGATGCCTTGTGGGGCAGTACGCTCTTTCTCTCCTTCTGGAGCATGCATTACACTGCAGTAAGCAGCCCCTGCGGATCTTTAATGCCTTCATTTGTAATGGAAAATTCACAGGAATCTGTAATCTGTTGAGAAAACTAAGTGACACCTTTCAGCATTTATGTTATTCACAAGGCAATATTTTGAGAGTTTAAGATATTGTGATTAAAATACTATATCATAAGGCTGCAGATCACTGCAGTTATATCCATATCTTTAGGACTTGCATTAAAGGTACCTCATAAATTAGATTAAGTTAAGACTCTATATTCTGATTGGAAATGGTGCGTTTGAAGCCATTGTAACGCATTATGCATTTATAATGTCATATAGTACACCTTATTTTTATAGGTTTTTGTAAATGATTGTAACAACAGTTATAATACATGAAATCAGGGGTTTTCTAACTGGTCTAGGGACCCCCAGGGGGCCTCAAGGCATGCTAGAGGGTCTGCATAAAATTTCAGATGCATTTTTTTTACAAAAGACATTTTTCTTCAGATTTATATTACTAACATTGCTCTTAGTGAATAGTAAAGAAAGATTCGCTGTCAACTTAACCCTCCTATGGTATTGAAAAATGGTACAAAAATTGTTTTTGACCGGAAGGGTCAGATGTGTAACCCTTTTTTTTTTTATGATGATCATAATACCATTTCTTATTCCCTGAATTAAGAACAATAAAATTATGCATTTCATTTGGGATTTTATGGTATTTTGCAAAGTAAATGCATAATAATGTCAAGAAAATGAACATCAAGAAACAGAAATGAACTGCAAAATTCTGAAAATCCAATTAGAGTGTAAAACAGAAGAATCAGAGTAAACATTCTGTGATTTCAAACTTTCTATAGTAAACATTATTTTGCAAACGTGTGTTAGTGTGTGTGTGTGTGTGTGTGTGTGTATGTGTTTGTGTGTGTGAGAGAGAGAGAGAGAGAAATTTGGTTTTTGTGGTTTGTGAGGACATTTTTTTAGGTTACACACTAGTAATTACGAGGGCATTATGCTATAAATGTGTTTTATGAGGACACCCCTAGTGTTCCTGTAATTCAAACAGCTTAAAAACATACTAAACAATGCCAAAAAGGTTTCTGTGAGGGTTAGGTTTAGGGGATAGAATATATAGTTTGTACAGTATTGAGAGTACAGTATATCTATTGAGAGTCCTCATAATGATAGGAGTACCAACATGTGTGTGTGTATATGTGTGTGTGTGTTCTGCATTGTGAGTGTGTTGTCTCACCCCTTCATTTCTGAGTGTGCGTATTTAGCATTGCAACTGATTTATTGTTTAGTTTTTTTTGACAAACGTAATATAATAATAATAATAATAATAATAATAATAATAATAATAATAAAAAGCTCTGTGTTATAGTCTCACCAGTTCATTTTTGTGTGTAAGTGTGTTTGTGTGAGTGGGTGTGTATGTTTTGCACTGAGGATGTTTTAGGGTCTCACCCTGTAATTTCTGTCTGTTTTTCTTTTTTTCTTTTTTGCATTGTGGCTGATTTATTGATTGTATTTGACAGATAAAAAAAATTTGCTCTGTTTTTTTTGGTCTTTCCCATTAATTTTCAGTGGCCGGTCAATTTTGAACCAAATACCGAAGGGGTCACTTTTTTATGACCTCTTAGACTTATCAAATAATTTTTTTTTTTTGTTATTTTTTTTTTTTTTTTTCAGATGGCAAATGAAGGAAAATTCACCAAGTCTTGTACTGCTCAGATAAAGGAAACCATTTTTATTAAATGAGGAAAATTTATTTTGGTCAAAAATCTGTGAATACCATAGGAGGGTTAATACAAAGTAAATATTTACCAGATAATATTTGAGTGATTGCTTTTGCTTTATTATAATGACAATAAAAAAAACAAAAACAAATTATATATATATATATATATATATATTAAATTCTGCAAACATGTTGTGTTTATAATATAATGCTTGATATTTTTCACACACAGTATAAATGGCTCTTTATACGTGATAGTATATTACTGCCATTATATTTTAGGAAGGGAATCTTTTGGAAGGGGATCATAATAGTTTGAAAACCTCTGCTTACCTATTTCTAAATACTTACCTGTTTGTAGTTAGAGTATAATACATTAAAATGCATGATTTCACGTGCAATTTTATGCTTTATTAGCCTATAATGCATTATAGGCTAAACAAATAGTTCAGACTCTAAATTCTGATTGGATGAGCCTTAAATACAGATTTCGATAAGCTAGGGGGCTCAGAGTAGAAAGTTGTCAGAGTTCCCAAACCCCCAAGGATTTAATAAGCACTCAAAGGGCCAGAAAATGCGTAGAACTTAAAGGATGATGTGCATTGTAATTTTGTGGAGTTCTGTAGGCACAGATTCCATGTGGGCCTGTGTTTTAGAAAAACTTTCAGTGGACTGAAAATAGAAAAACCCGATAACTGTCTTCAATCAGTGTAGCATTTGGTCTTTTATGTTTACTGTTGCCTGAGTCTATGAGTATACAGATGCCGTTAGTATAGCTCTCACTCACTGACACTCAAAATAAACACATTGCTTTGGGCTCTCAGTCATGCATTGATCCTAATAAGGATATGAGTCTTGTCTTATAAGCAGTGACTGGATTCAAGCTTGTAACACTCTCTCCCTCCCTCTGTCTTGCAGCCCCTCCCCTTTTTCACTCTTTTTCCATTTCTGTTATTTATTTATTTTTCACTTTTATTGTCTGTACCTCCCCATCTTCTCTCACAGACAAAAGTTATACTGTATCAGTCCTACCAAGTAGATATAGGCTATGTTTGGAATAGCACACTAACAAGCAATTTGACAACCAATCAGAACATATATTATGTTAAATGTACAGTTATGAGGAGCGGGATTTTGGATAAATTAGAATTCACAGTGGCATGGGCTACTTGGCTCCACTCCGCAAAACAGAAACCAAGCGGTTGACAAAACGGCCTGTTGCTTTAGTGCATCGCGTCTGGTTGGGACACGTGTACCCGAAGTCAAGCCCCTTTTACATTCTAGCTATAGCCATGAATAACGCCTTTAACCATATTGACAGTGATTAAAAGTACATTTAAAAAAAGATGACTTCCATAATAACGGAAAGTCTTATCACAATTTGCACAATGTTATTTATTAAACAAGTTCATTTGAGGTGCGAGTTAATTTGTCAAATCTTAATTAACTTAGTCCCTGATGAAAAGACCAACTTAGACCAGCATAAATTTCCATTAAATGAATTTACAGTTCGGTTATAGAATGCATTTGTCAATCTTGTTTAAAACTGTGTGTGAACCAAACTGTATTTAACACTCTAAAACTGGACTGACAACCATTGTATGCTGCTGTGCTAACAACCAAAATCCCTCTTTTAAATCCTTCTCTTCTTGGTTTTGTATCAGAGGTCATAGCTGTTTCCTTGTACTGCCCTGTGTCTATCTCAGACCCATCAGCTGAAATGCTCACTATGGAAGAGAGAGAGAGAGAGAGAGAGAGAGAGAGAGAGAGAGAGAGAGAGAGAGAGAGAACACTGTGGAAAATGAAATAAAAAAGGACTGAATTAACATTGCCACAAATGACAAAGCCAATATCCTCCCCTGATGTCTCTCTCTCTCCATCTCTTTCTCTTTTCGTCTTTCTCAGAGTCAAAATCTGTAATGGCTGCCAGTGAAGGAAGTTTTTTTGCTGGAAGGCCTCATAAAAGTCTGTCATCGTATGACAGGCACTGTGTAAGAACTCATTGTCTGACTTTTTTAAAGAAAATAGGCCTTTGCTCTCCATGGCAGTGTCTTCGCTTGGCGGCCAAGCATGTGCCAATCACAGCTGGCATATCTGCAGGCTAACTCACTGAAAGGACTTTATTCTTTGTTAACTTAATAATTTATGTTAGTCATACTGCCACGGTGACTTCCAGAGTTGGAAACTTTTTAAAGGCAGTTTTTAACATTAAGTGTGGGTAGATCTTCAGTTGGCTCTGTTATGTGCTCGACGATACAGCAAGGGTGCTCTGCTAATCATTTTTGCAGAGATTCCCAACTGGTGGTCATGGTGTTTTTAAAAGTATAGTTTACCCCAAAATAAAAATGATATTATTCTTTACTCACCACATGGGGTTCCAAACCTGTATGCTGTTATTTTATTAAAAAAGGAGAAATTTATAAGAATCTTCATGTAGCTGTTGTATGGCTTCATCGTGACTGTCGATGTAAAGCCCCAAAAAGGACCATAAAGCACCATAAAAGTAGTTATGACTTCAGCCTTTATTCTAAGTCTTCTGAAGCAAAACAACAGCTTTGTGTGAGGAACAGGCCTGAATTTTTGTCATTATTCACTGAAAATATTCCTCATTCTCCATCCCATATACATGAACTGGCATGTCACATTCATTTGTGACACATGAGTCACACTGTTATAACATGCCCCTATTAGAACAAACTACAGTGGCAAAAAAAAAACAACAAAAAAAAAAACTTTGGAATTACCTGCATTTATGTATAAATTTGTCTTAAAATCTGGTTTGATCTTCATCTATGTTACAATAAGTAAAAACACAATCTGTTTTAACTAGTAACACACAAATCATTGCATTGTTCTTGTACATATTTAATGTTTTATTCAAACATTCACAGTGTAGGTTGGAAAAAGTTTGTGAACACCTAGGCTTATGATGTCAACAAAAGCTTATTAGAGTAAGTAGTTGGAAAAACCTGGCATCCAAATAATGAAATGAGATTGAAGGTGTGAAGCACTAAAACAATTTGAGTTTGCTATTCACAAGAAGTATCTGCTGACGTGGACCATACCTTGCAAAAAAGAAATCTTAGAAGACCTACGATCAAGAATTGTTGCTTTGCATGAAGCTGGAACGGGTTACAGAGTTACCTTGAAGAGCTTAGATATTCATCTGTACACAGTTAGACAAGTTGTCTATAAATGGAGACGATTTAGTACTGTGGCTACTCTCCCTAGAAGTGACCGTCCAGCCAAGACCCTATGTAATAATGTTAGGGTGGCTGTGCACCACCTGAAGCTAAGTAGAAGTTGGATGTTGCAGCAGGACAATGACCCTAAACACTGAAGTAAATCCACAACAGAATAGCTTCAAAAAAGAAAATTCACCTTTTGGAGTGGCCCAGTCAAAGCCCAATCCTTAACCCAATAAATATGCTGTAGAATGACTTCAAGAGAGCTGTTCACACTAGACATCCTACGAATTTTGCTGAGCTGAAGCAGTTCTGTAAGGAATAATGGTCCAAAATTCCTTCTGAACATTGTGGAGGTCCGCAGCTACCGTAAATGCTTGGTTGAGGTTATTGCTGCCAAAGGGGGATCGACCAGTTATTAAAGGGTTCACTTACTTTTTTCACTGCACTGTGAATGTTTAATGGGATGTGTTCAATAAAGACATGAACGATTATAATTGTGTTTAAGCTTAAGCAGAGTGTTTTGTCTATACTTTTGACTTTGATGAAGATGAAACGTCATGGTTACTTTTGTAACCTCCGTTCCCTGATGGAGGGAATGAGACGTTGTGTTGATGTAGTTTATGGAATTTGTATGCCACTCCCCCGGACATATGGGTATAAAAGGAGCTGGTATGCAACCACTCATTCAGGTTTTGTGCTGAGGAGCTGAGACCAGGCCCCGGCCATTTCAGCGGGTAGTTCAGCGTTGTGGCAAGAGGGACACAACGTCTCGTTCCCTCCATCAGGGAATGGAGGTTACGAAAGTAACCATGACGTTCCCTATCTGTCACTCACTCGACGTTGTGTCAGTGTAGTGACACTAGGGGTCCCTATACAAAATGCCACAACTATCTGAACTGTGTTACATGAACTGGTGGTGTGTGACGGGCAGACCGCTGTGTGCCTCATAGCCAGTGCACCAGGCCGTCACGTAAACTCCCCCTACGCTCTTATGAGTGTCGAATGGCCCTTCAGGAACAAGTCGACTGTCCAACGATAGGGACAAGCTAGCCCAGTCGAGGCCTCTTTTCCTCTCTGTTCTCCCCAAAAAGAGTGGAATTTGTTAACTGAATGGGAGCCATAAGTGTCTGCGTTGGGGGGTGTCCCACCCAAGGGGGAAGACACCGCGGAGACCACACCCCGCCCAAAAAGGGGGGGGGGTATTTTGAGTGGAATACGTCACATGGTCTTACCGAGACTTGTCGGAAGTATGTCATGTGGAGAGGTCCCATGGTAGGTCCTACCCGAGGGGGGAGGAGTTTCTACAAAGCATGGCAACCGGGGGCAGAGGGGCCTCTGCCCAAGGAAGATGCAGTTTACCGACAGGGAAACGATTTTGTGGAAGATATCACATGGGGTCGCCTTCGGGGAACCAGCACATGTGGAGCACCTACCTCAGTACAGGGTCTCATTAGCGCATGTACTGGGCTGGCAGCGAGTTTCTCCGCAAACTCAACTGCCAGAGGGCTAAGGAGGAAAGTCATCCAGGGATCACAGTCTGTGAACATGACTGGGAGTCAAGAGCGTACGTCTTCACCTCAAGGGAGGGGAAAGGCGCTATGCGCAAGTGGTACACCCGGCCAGCTGTCCCGGAACTTACCTGCTTGTGCCTGCCAATACACGGACGAGACCGGCTCAACCCGGAGATTGTAGAACCTCTCAAAGGTGTTGGGTGTTGCCCAGCCCTCTGCTCTGCAGATGTCTGCCAAAGAGGTGCCACTGGCCAGGGCCCAGGAGGCCACCACACTCCTGGTAGAGTGGGCTCGTAACCCCGCAGGGGGTGGCACGTCCTGAGCCTGATATGCTATCGCGATGGCGTCAATGACCCAGTGGGCGATCCTTTGTTTGGCGGCTGTGTGCCTGTTGGACACTGAGGATGCCATATGCCCCAGGAGCCTCTGATAAAGGGTAGCAATCTCCGCACGCAAGGTAGCGGCGTTCTCGCCCTTCAACGAGGTGAAGCAGATGCCGCTGAACCTGGGCGGGCACCTGGTGAACTGAATCGCATAGCCGAGTCGAACGGTCCGGGTCAGCCATCACAACGGGTTGGAAAGTGCGAGCCACGCGCCCAAACTCTGGGCGGGGGGGATCAAGGGAACGATCACGTCGGACGTACCGGCAGGTGGGGCCTCGCAGTGGGGTGGAGCTCGAGGTGCCACATCGAGGGGATTCGAGCCCCATGGCCGTGCTGAGTCCAGGGACATTGAAGCACTTACCTGGCTTCTGCTGCCCACCATAAGATTGGCTGAGGAGGGGGGAGGAGGAGTCTCGTCCACGTAGTCCACCGGAACCAATCCCGTGTGTCCGTGTTTGTGCCACAGCTGGGCGCACAGGGGCGGGGGGGGGTCCGCCGCTGGAGCGTCATACCTGCAAAAATGGGACGGTGGACGGTGGTTGTGACGACAGCCGTGCGCACCGGACATGTGACCCAGGGAACAAGAAAACCGCTCTTTTGTTGAATTTTTGGACATGAATCCTCTTGGACATGCGGCAAAATTAAATGAAAACGAAACAAAAGATTCTTCTCCCGGCCCTCCACCGGGGGATGGAGTGGTCTGCTCACCAGCTCCAGAGAAGCGGGTCTCCTCGCCTCTGGGTCGCCCGTCTCAGGGGCACTTTGAGGCCTTCCTCGGGTTCTTAGCAGCCGGCTGTGAGAAGGGTGGCGTCTGCTTGCTGCGTTGGGCTCCACGCCGGGGTGGGCTGCAGCGGAGCCGGTGTTGTTGCTGCAGGAGGATGCCCTTGGCCATGAGCAGACGGGGTGCGGGGTCTTGAGCCGCGCCGGGGCAGGATGTGTTGTTTGGCCTCCGTCTGCTGCTTCACCGCCGAGAACTGCTGGGCAAAGTCCTCAATGGTGTCGCCGAACAGGCCAACCTGGGAGATGGGGGTGTCAAGGAACTGTGCCTTGTCAGCCTCTCGCATCTCAACCAAGTTGAGCCAAAGGTGGTGCTCCTGGACCACCAGGGTGGACATCGCCTGCCCGAGAGACCGCGCCATGACCTTCGTCGCCCGGAGAGCGAGGTCGGTCGCCAAGCGCAGTTCCTGCATCAATCCCGGGTCAGAACTACTCTCGTGCAGTTCTTTTAGCGCCTTGGCTTGGTGTACTTGCAGGAGAGCCATGGTGTGCAGGGCGGAGGCGGCCTTAGCCATCATGGATGACGTAAACCTACAGGCCCTGGACGGGTGCTTCGGGCGCCCGACCAGGTGGCGGCGCTCTGCGGACACAAGTGCACCGCGAGCAACTTATCCACCTGGGGGATCACCGAACACCATCAAGGGTAGTGAGAGCGGGGGAGCTGAAAGACTAGGACTGGGCAGTAAAAGGTGCCTCCCACGATCTTGTCAGCTCCTCATGCTCTTCCGGGAAGAAAGGAACGGGGGCGGGCCGTGGCCGTGGGCGGCGCCCCGAGCCCAGGAACCAATTGTCGAGCCGAGAGGGTTCATGGGAGAGTGGAGGGTTCCACTCTAGCCCAATGCTCGTGGCTGCCCGGGAAAGCATGTCCATCATTTCCACGTCGGCCTGGGACTGGGTGACCATTCCCGAAGGAGGAAGCCCAGTCGAAGCCTCTGCGTCCAAATGGACGAGCCCGCTCTCCGATGCTGCGCTTGATAAATCGTCGTCTTCCCGGGCTCCGAACAAGAGGTCGAACTCACCCTGAGACGAGCTGGTGGTCTCGGCTGAGCGCCCGACGGGGCAAGCGAGCGTGCTGGGGAATGGGAGGTCCGTGGGGTGATACCTGGCGGAGGTGGTCCCTTTGATGTCCCCAAATCGCCCCCAGTGCTAACCAGCACGTCCTCATACCCGTAGGTAGAAGGACCGAGGCGCTGGGGTGCTTTCTTACGAATGCAAGCCGCAACCGCAACATTGCCACGGTCATGTTCTCGCAATGTAGGCAGCGCCTACGTGGAATAACACCAGGAATAACACACAAACGGAAAGGCATTTTTAAAAAGACATTCCATGTGTGTTCCGTGCCCAGGGGCGTTTTCTGCACTCCACGGGTGCAGAGGGAGAGAAGCCGCTGAAATGTGCCGTAGAATCCAGCAGATGAGGTGAATGAACTCGCGGATGAATTCAGCTTGGATGAATTCAGCTCGGCTCCAAAGAGAAAATCTGAATGAGTGGTTGCATACCAGCTCCTTTATACCCGTATGTCCAGGGGAGTGGCATGCAAATTCCACTCACCAATTCTCATTGGCCTTTTTTTTAAAAAGCTCCCAAGAGTGACCCCTAGTGTCACTACATCGACACAACGTCAAGTGAGTGACAGATAGGGAATCACATTTTATGACCAAATAATACAGAAAACCAGCTAATTCCAAAGGGTTCACATAGTTTTTCATGCCACTGTATATGCAATTCAACGCAGTCAACAATGTAATTCAGAAAATTCCCCTTTATGTGCTGTGTCTTCATCAATTTGCTTGCTTAATTTTGGCCTATTCTGTGCCTTTGTTGTGTGTTCATTGTCAAGTGTTAAAATTAAAACATATTTTATAGGGCAATGTTAATACAGTACCTTGGAAAAGTATTTGCCCCCATCCTGATTTCTTCTATTTTTGTGTATTTTTCATGCTAAATTGTTATAGATCTATGTTTAAATTTGTTTTATTCTAAGATATAATATAAAACAAAGGCAAACTGATTAAACACAAAATACAGTTTTCAAATATATATATATATACAGTATATATAAATTTGTATCGAAGCAAAAAAGTTATCCAACACCTATATCACCCATGTGAAATTCTAACTGCCCCCTTAAACTTAATAGCTGGTTGTGCCACCTTCAGCAGCAACAACTGCAACCAAACGCTTCCGATAACTGGAGATCAATCTTTCACAACACTGTGGTGGAATTTTTGCCCTCTAAACTAAAGAACTGCTTTAGTTCATCCACACTGGAGGGTTTTCGAGCATGAACTGCCCATTTAAGATCCTGCCACAGCATCTCAATCGGGTTCAAGTCAGGACTTTGACTAGGCCACTCCAAAAATTTAATTTAGCTTCTTTTGAACCATTCAGAGGTGGACTTACTCCTATGCTTTGGATCATTGTCTTGCTGCGTAATCCAGTTGCGCTTGAGCTTCAACTCACAGATTGATGGCCAGATGTTCTCCTTTAAGATTTTCTGGTAGAGAGCAGAATTCATGTTTCCCTCAATTGTTGTCAGTGTTACTATCAGAAATAATTAATAATTATTTATTTAGTTATTAATTAATATTTAAATTAAATAATAGAATCTAACTCATTAAAACCTCACACAGCGCACCATTAAATGTAGGGAGCCACGTTCAAGAGTGGGTTTGGTTATTAGCAATAATTAATAATTATCAAAGATAATTATTAATTATTAAAATCAATAGAACATTGATGAGAATCAATGTTAGCTTTTTTAATCCTTTAAATCAACAATTATCAAAGATAATAATTAATTATTAACATAGATGAAACATTGATTAAAATTAACAACTAGCTTAATAATAATAACTAATAACTAGCTTATTGATCCTTCCAATTCAACAATCATCAAAGATAATTATCAATTATCAAAAATCAATAGAATATTAACGAATAATATAGCACCACCCTGGAATCAGGGACTAATAACCAGATAGTATAACAGTCTCAATATTAGATTGTTCTCTTAGGAAAATCGACATCCGAAGAATATCGATTTTCGAAAAAAAAACAACAATGAAGGCTTGAATCCAAGCACTGACATCCCGTTAGCATTTGACACAGGTGCATGCAAAACAAACCAAAACACTTCTCTTTGAAATATAACAAAGTTTATTTATGCAGAAATATAAATTAATAATCAATACAATGCAGTCAATAAACTTCCGACTTACAACTACAAACTAAACAGTGACATGATTAGATATGGTAACCAAATTAATCCTATAACACATGAGAGGAAGATGTGTGTGTGTGTGAGAGAATGGGTGTGTGTGTGTGTGTGTGTGTAAGGAGGGACGCGCACAAAATGGCAGACGTGACTCTCGTGGAGAGTACGTCATGCGAGATTTCCGGCTAGAGAATATGGCCGCGAATGTGGGCGGAGAGAAACCAGCTAATGGTGTCTGCCCGTTTGACGCGTGTCTCCGCTTGTACGATAACTTAGGGACAAAGCTGAGCTTTATCACGAAGTTATCTACTAGCCAAAAGTGTGTGCGAGAATGTTTGTGAGGGGTCGCGTGTGTGTGTGGTTAGTATGAGAGAGAGCGAGAATAAAGTGGCGGTACCAAAGCCGGTTTCGCGATCGTGGGAGAGAAAGCAGCTGTTAGTTTATCACTCAGAGACGCGGTGGACGGCTCGTAAACCATCCCGCGGTCTTTGATTCTTTAATGGATAAACTCAGTGTGCCGGTCTCACCCGCGATGGTGGAAATACACAACAGTCCAATGTGGTTGGACTACAACACAGCAGATCTCATTCGTGATAACAGTTCATTACAGTAATACCTTGAGTGTTATTAGCAGCAATGAGCGGACTCGGCGGTCCGTAAACTATACAAGCGATAACCTTGATACACAAGAATAACACACTATAATATTCTATCTCTGCCCAGATGTAAACCTCTTACTTGAATCATATGGGGACGCAGACAAATGTGTGTTCATCCGTCCTTTAACTCTGACTCGGTTCCTCAAGGCTCGGGTGATGATGGGAGGCCGTTTCCTCGCTCTGTCGGCAGGCGGTACGGCTGCTGATTCTCGGCGGGCTGGCGGAGAAATCAGTGACGTCGACTTGATTGAAGATGGAAGAGAAATCTTTTATCTCTTCACTTCTGCAGGCAAACGGATGAAGATGCTGATTGCTCAGCGGTCCCCTTCAGATCCGTTAGAGTGTTCGGTGGAACACAGAGTAATCTCAACTCATCCAGTGAGATGGAGATTGTATGGGCACAGTTTCAAGTCGGATGTTACTTCCTTGTGCCACGAGGCTACACCTGAGAGCAGCGATGAGCTGCGTCTATGCACGGCGAGCAAAGTTGCTGGAAGCAAATCCCGGAAGCATCTCAGAGATATTTCTACTCCCGATGACGTCATGGTTGAGGGGCGTTCTGTTGTGTGCCTCATCAAATAGGAGTTGAGAGTTCAATCCTTTAGTGAGCAAGGCATCATGGTATTTGTATTCTGTTTTGGACTCCCTTTGTTTGATTTTGGCGCGGTTTTTATCAGTAAGATTTATGACGGAGTGTGTGGGCCTCAGTTAGGTTTTACAACTGTGTTAGGCCTGCCTTTGTCTTCTGAATACATGAGGCTCAACATCGCCCTGGCCCTGAAGCAGCAAAGCATCCCCACACCATCACGCTACCACCACCATGCTTGACTGTAGGTATGATGTTCTTTTTGTGGAATTCTGTGTTTGATTTACACCAGATGTAACTGGAAGCCTGTCTTCTAAACAGTTCCATGTTCAACTCATCAATACACTGAACATTCTCCCAAAAGGTTTTAGGATCATCAAGGTGTGTTTTGGCAAAATTCAGACAGGCCTTAATGTTCTTCTGGGTAAGCAGTGGTTTTCGCCTCGCCACTCTTCCATGTATGGCATTTTTACCCAGTGTCTTTCTGATAGTGGATTCATGAACAGTGATCTTTATTGATGTGAGAGAGGCCTGCAGTTCCTTGGATGTTGTCCTTGGCATTTTTGTGACTTCCTGGATGAGTCGTTACTGTGCTCTTGGAACACTTTTGGAAGGTCGGCCACTTCTGGGAAGGTTCACTACTATGCCAAGTTTTCTCAATTTGCAGATGATGGCTCTCACAGTGGTTCTGTGGAGTCCCAGAGCCTTTGAAAATAGCTTTGTAACCCTTCGCAGTCTGATGTATTTCAGACACCTTTTTCTTCATCATTTCTGGAATTTCTTTTGACCTAAGCATAGTGTGCTACTGGGTGAGACCTTCTAGCCAACTTCATGCTGCTGAAAAAGTTATATTTAGGTGTTGATTTGATTGTACAGGGCTGGCAGTAATCAGGCATAGGTGTGGCTAGTCCAGCTGAATCCCATTATGAATGCAGTTTCATAGATTTGGGGATTTAGTAACTAAGGGCAAATACTTTTTCAAACAGGCCCAGTTGGTATTGGATAACTTTTTGCTTCAATAAATAACATTATCATTTAAAAACTATATTTTGTGTTTACTCAGATTGCCTTTGTTTTATGTTAGATTTTGTTTGAATTTTTGAAAAAATGTAGTATGAGATATACACAAAAACAGAAGAAATCATCACATACTTTTCCACAGCACTGTAAGTGGGTTTTGTTGACGTAATATTTTAATTAATCTTCAATGAATTTTAATTAGATCAGATACAGTTATTAGAGGGAAATTTAAAGCTGACATATGGTCATGTTACAACTTTCCCCTCACCTGTTACAACATCCCCCACCTAACATTTCACTTCACTTCTTTCCAGCTAGATAATGAAAAAGTGTACACTGTATTCATGAAACCAGACCACATATGTGTACCAGACATGTGTCAAATGAATATGAAATAATAATAAAAATAATAATAATAATAACAAATACTTTGAACCCCAAGTGCATTTACAAAATTTGAGAAAACCAAAAAGTTTTAGTTTGTGCCCTGATCTTCCCTACACTGTTGAATGGCCACAAGTCAGAACAAAGAACAGATGGTGATTTTGGGTCCTTGTTGACCCTTGTTGTTGATTGTGGCATGCAGAGCAATTTGTTTTTGTTACTGAGATTAAAGATTATAATTAAAATCGTTAGATTATCGTTAAAGTCATTAAAGATCTGCTCAAATTAGGCCAAACTCTCTGTCTGTCTCAGAGAGAGATCATGATTTTTTTTTCTCCCCTTTTCTCCCCAGTTTGGAATGCCCAATTCCCAATGCACTCTAAGTCCTCGTGGTGGCGTAATGGAGGACAAATCTCAGCTGCCTCCACGTCAGAGACAGTCAATCTGCACATCTTATCACGTGGCTTGTTGAGCACGTTACCGCAGAGACATAGTGTGTGTGGAGGCTTCACGCTATTCTCCGCGGCATCCACGCACAACTCACCACGTGCCCCACCGAGAGTGAGAACCACATTATGGCGACCACGAGGAGGTTACCCCATGCGACTCTACCCTCCCTAGCAACTGGGCCAATTTGGTTGCTTACGAGACCTGGAGTCACTCAGCACACCCTGGATTCGAACTCGTGACTCCAGAGGTTGTAGTCAGCGTCTTTACTTGCTGAGCAACCCAGGCCCCACATTTGACCGCTTTTATACAGTAGATAGCAAATTCATGACAGTTGTGTGAACAATTTAGTAAACTGGATTTTCTTCACTGTGTGCATTACTAAAGCAGCAGATAACAACATGAAGGCATTTGACAACCTGACATATGCATTTGAGAAAATCACTTTAATTTAGCTGTCTGCGTGTACTGTTTTAAAATCATAAATATTGGAGCTGAGAAATTTGTGTGTAGTGTTCAAGAAAAATTTTCAACTTGTTTAGGACAATTAATTATTGTACATACGACGATGTGTGTTAATTGTTTTGAGAATATTGACCGTAGTTTGGTAAAATGTGTAAAATCAATTGAGAAAAACTGTAAGTCATTTTTTATTTAAATTTGTGTTTGAAACAACCTTGCAGCTTGGCTACTGTGATTGTTCTCCCTTACAATGCCCCATGGAGGCATTATTTATGCCGTTTGGCACGCAGTGTCAGTGTTTTATACAAATCGGTTGACAGACTGATTCTGTGACTCACTCATAACACATTTAGTTGTCGCCATCTGCTGTCGCCCAAACAGAAATCTGATATATGGCCATATATATGTATAACGTATTTATACATACATAATATAATATTCTAATTCCACTAGTATTTGGGAAAACATATGCTACATATATGAAATTACAATTTTTGTCGCATTTTGTAGCAATATGATGCATTTATGTACAAGGATGTGACTTTTCAGTGAAAGGATCAATGAAAACCATATATGATCATATATTTTATATTTGTTTTTTGAATATTGCCATATATCAGAATTCTGTATGGCCTAATGATGCAATACAGACATAGTCACTGTATCTTCTCACTCTTTACATGATACAGTATTTCCACAAAAAGTAGGCACCTGCACCTGTCAGCTATGGGAAACTCTCTGAAGCCCTTTAGAATCACGCCAGTCTATTGGCAGATGGCGCTTGAATGCTCCACCCCTGATGTGCGTGCCATCACAGGCATGTAAAGTGTGAAGTGGAGCACAGCAGCATTTCATTATAATTTTTATCTTCAGGATTGCGATTTCATCTCTCTTGCTCTGGACGGCTAGAATCTTTGCTTCGTCGTTAAAACAGCACACCTTAACAGTGAGTGGATTATTTTCTACCTCCCTGCTTATGCTCAGACAAAAAGTTTATCCTTTATCACTTCCACTTCTGCAAGGCCAACACGGCGGCAGGTGAAGCTGGTTCAGCCCTGCACAACATGCAGGCCTACCAGTCTAACTTGCTCAATGACATGAACACAAGTCATTTAAAGAACTGCATCGTGCCTCTGATCTGGTGCTCGAGGCTACTAAGATCACTGCCCAAGCCATTGGAAAATCTGTGGGTAGCCTGGTGTCCATAGAGCCTCATCTCTGGCTCAATTTGACAGAGATACATGATAATAGCAAAGCAAGCATTCCTGGTTCGAGTACCATGAAGAGGGGAACAGAGCTCACGGAACTGTTTGCTTTGCTTGAAAATGTTTCTTATTAGATATGAAACTCAACTTGACCATGTTGGCACGTCAGACTTACGAACGCACTCAGTCAATTTTCCGATGCTTGATGAGCTTCAAGCCAGGGAGTGCCTTACCTCTGAAATTTTTCAGCAGGCCTTGGGTTTGATGGCCAATGCAGCTGCCATTACCCCATTGGGTTTGTTATGCATGAGGCCTCTCCAGGGATGGGTCAGCTCAAGAGTGCCTCATCATTCATGGTGACATGATCGCTTACGTCTTATAGTGACATGCTGTGCCTAGCCGCACTAGCTATTTGGAAAACGCCTGCATTTTATCAGAAGGTTTTGCACTTGGCCAGGTGGCAAGATGAAAATTTGTCACAACGGACATGTCCAACACAGTCTGGGAAACGTTGTGCGACCGTCATTCAGCCTTTGATAACTGGACAGGTGCACGAGTGGTATGGCACATAATTTGCCTGGAACTGCTTGCAGTCTTCCTTGCTTAGCCTACAGTAACCAACAAGGGGTGGTGCAGTTGTGACCAATGTTGAACCTGGTATGCCAGCTTCTCCTCTAGGGCAAAAAGCATATCCTGTCAATACGTTCCCGGTCTCCTGAACTGCACAACAGACTTGCTCTCCTATCAGCCAAGGCGGAACTGTATGCCTCCCCAGAGACCACGCACTGTCGCCTCTGGTATTTCATGACATACCAGGAGCATGACCCCCTCCTAGGCTTGGGTGAAGGGTGGGCTTCAGGCTGTGCTTCCCCTAACACCTTTGCCAGTTTTATAACTTGGATGTTTCCTTTCTCTTCCCATATCCTTGCTGCAAAGGAGAGTTGATTTCTCAATGTTCACAGAAACATTGTGTGGTGTTGTTTTTAAGACCATGCCATTCTTTCTCAGAGTGAAGGGCAATTTTTTAATGTTCTACTACCCTGTTGACTAATGGCATTACTTCATTTTGTCGGTCTATGACCATTCTGATCTAATTTTCCTACTGCGGTGTGAATAAAAATGTCTGTACAGTGTTTCACTACCCAATATGGCTAGTGTCATTATTATATTTTCTAAACATGCATGGTTATTGAGTTTCTCTCTTTTCCTTCCTATTGTTCAATATGATGGAGAGACTATTTCAATGTCTTTCAACTACCCTAATGGCCAGTAGGCATTGCCTTGTACATGTGAATAAGTAGCATGGCCCGATGGTACACATTTTCCCAGTTTCCCAGATGCAGTTTTGAAGTGACTGACTTGAAAGGGAACGTTTTGGTTACAAACTGTAACCATGGTACCCTAAGAGGAGGGAATGAGACACTGCACGCTCGCCACACCACTGACTTCTCTATGTTAAGGGACAGAGAAATGCGCTCTCTTTCCTGATGAAATGGTTCTGTGTTCCAATATATATGCCTGCGATGACATGCGCATCAGAGGTGGAGTGTCAAGCACCATCAGCTAATATATTGTCGTGATTCTAAATTGCTTCAAAGATCGTCACTCCTGGGAGGATTTTCCCAAAGCGTCTGCTACTAATGCAGCGTCTCGTTCCCTCCTTTCAGGGAACTAGGGTTACAGTCTTAATCAGAATGTTATCTCTCATAAATGCAATAGCCTGTAGAGCATTCAAGTGTGGGAATGCATACATGAGAGAACACAAAACATTTTGCAATATAATGGAAAGTTTCTCGAGGAACGCAAAGGTTTTGTTAATGAATGCAAAGTTTCTCATGGTAACGCAAGTGTTTTGCGAGAGCAAGCAAAAGCATAGAAATTTTTTTTCCCCTCCCTACTAATTTTTTCCCTAATTCACTCCACAATGTCCCCTTAGGGGCTCTGTATATATCTATGGTTTATTGTGAAGAAATACTGTATATGTACTGTAGGTTCTTTTACATGTTTTAACATGAGTTAATAGGCCTGTTTGATTATGTCGGACATGTAACAGGTTGATGAATACGCATCCTCACACATTTAACACATGTCTTAAGCCTGAGAAATGTGGCATATTAAAATGGAAACTACCATCAGACATGTAATATGTGTCTTTACTGCTTAACTTATTGGTCCGCATACAGAAAATAAATAATATTTGATTTAATTACTGCATTCAAAATAAATGCAAAAACATAATTTTAGAAGTATTACATTATTTGTGTTGGCATATTCAGAGTACTGTTTGACCGGTTAGGTCTTACATGCTGGTAATAAATAACGGTTAGATCATATTTGGACTCGTATCTGTCACAGCGATTGCACTTTGGAAATTAAAAACAGCCGTTTGCGGTCCGAGTTTGTATGATTGCTCAGTGAAAAGTCAAAATCTATCAACAGCAGCTGTGTGACAATTGGGTGTAATTAGAGCAGACATGATAACACTTTTGCCTGTTCCAACAGTTGTGATGGAAATTTAAAGAAGCCAAAATCTCCAATAATCTTTCGGGAATGGGGTGTTTCAACCCTGACAAACAGCACTTTTTGGGCATTTCCAGCTCAAATTCAGTGAAGTGCCCATTGAAAGCAGTTTTTTCTCTGGTGAACCAAGAACCCGGAAGTGCATTTGTCTGTAAACAGTAACTTTATCTATTAGCAAGCAAACTAGATATTCACAAGTAGAATTGCACACTTTGCTTTTTGTCTGTTTAATAATCAGTACTTTTTACTTTTATTGTGTTTAATAATAACACAGTACTTTGATAATATAAATGCTAACACTAACCTTTATGTAGTATAATATGTGTTAAAACATGTTTAGTTTGGTGTCGATAAATGGGTACAAGCCTACCTGATAGGGCTGTGGCAGCAGTATGCAAGACAAAGGTTGGGAAAAACTAGTTTATATTATGCTATCTACAGAATGAAGAAGAGGGGTTGTGAAACTACAGCCTTGGGTGGAGAAATAATTGGACAGGCCTTATCACTGTCAAAGCCAGCTTTTACCTCTTATGAGAATCCTCTTGTTAAAAATGTATCTTAATGCAATGTAAACAGAGGATATGTGCACTATTTGTTTTCATAAAGCCGGGCTCAAATACCCTGCAGCCATGTAGATACCTGAACTACCTTTGGATACTTACCTGTTTCATAAGCAGGGTACACAAAGTAGCACATAGTAGAAGCACAGAATTAGTAAATTTCTTATAAAGTCTTTAATTTTGAAATAATGCAAAAATTGAGTCCACAGTTCCCTATCTGTCACTCACTTGATGTTGTGTTGACCTCTGGTCTTTGATAAAAGGCCAATGAAAATTGGCGAGTGGTATTTGCATGCCACTCCCCCGGACATATGGGTATAAAAGGAGCTGATATGCAACCACTCATTCAGATTTTCTCTTCGGAGCCGAACGGTCATGCTCACTGAGCTGAATTCCCACGACTGTTCATTCACCTCTGCTGGATCTGACAGCGCATTTCAGCGGCTTCTCCCTCCTCTGTACTGGTGCACTGCAGAGATTGTCCCTGGGCGCTTTGGCAGAAATAAGAGTATATTTCTCTAACAGAGTATATTTCTCTAAAAGAGCGGCACACACGGAACGTCTTTGTAAAGACACGTCTTTTTAAAGATGCCTTTCCTTTGTGTGTTATTCCTGGTTGCGCTCGTTATCTCTCACCTTCTGACGGTCACGATCACTGTCTTTCGTGTCTTGGCACTGCTCACGCGGAGATAGCTATCGTGGATGGGTCATGTACTCATTGCGAGAACATGCAACGATGTGGTCGCGGCTTATCTTTGTAAGAAAGCAAGCCACCCCAGAGGCTCCCCATCTTGGTCCTTCTACCCACGGGTATGAGGTCAGTGTGGCTAGCACGGGGGCGATTTGGGGACCCCAATGGGACCACCTCCGCCGGGTATCCCCCCGCAGACCTCCCATTCCCCAGCATGCTCGTCTGCCCCAATCAGGCTTCCGGATGAGTCCGCCGGCTCGTCTCATGGCGAGTTCGACCTCTTATTCGGAGCCCGCGAAAGTGATGAGCTCTCTAGCGCAGCATCAGAGAGCGGGCTCGTCCAGTCGGACGCGGAGGCCTCAGCTGGGCTCCTCCCTTCGGGTGTGGCTGCCCGGCCACAGGCTGATGCGGAGATAACAACATGTTTTCCCGGGCAGCCGCGAGTGTTGGGCTAGAGTGGAACTCTGCTCTCCCCTGAACCCTTGCGGCTCGATGATCGTTTTCTGGGCTCACAGCGCTGCTCAAAGCCATGCCTCACCCCCGTTCCTTTCTTCCTGGAAGTGCATGAAGAGCTGACAAGGTCGTGGGAGGCACTTTTTACTGCCCAGTCCTGGTCTTTCAGCTTCCCCGCCCTCACTACCCTCGATGGTGAGGCAGCCAAGGGCTATTCGGCAATCCTTCCGGTGGATAAAGGCGCTCGTGGTGCACCTATGCCCACAGAGCGCCGCCACCTGGCGCGAGTGCCCAAAGTTCCTGTCCAAGGCCTGTAGGTTTACGTCATCTCTGACGGCCAAGGCCTACGGTGCCTCTGGACAAGCCGCCTCTGCCCTGCACGCTATGGCTCTCCTGCAAGTCCGCCAAGGTGCTAAAGGAACTGCACGAGGGTAGTTCCACCCCAGGATTGATGCAGAAACTGCGCTCAGCAACCGACCTCGCTCTCCGAGCGACAAAGGTCACGACGCGGTCTCTCGGGCAGACGATGTCCACATTAGTGGTCCAGGAGCGCCACCTTTGGCTCAACCTGGTTGAGATGGGTGAGGCCGACAGGACACGGTTCCTTGCTGCCCCCATCTCCCAGGCTGGCCTAATCGGCAACACCATCGAGGACTTTGCCCAGCAGTTCTCGATGGTAAAGCAGCAGATGGAGGCTATCAGGCATATCCTGCTCCAGTGCGGTTCAAGATCCTGCACCCATCTGCTCGTTGCCAAGGGCGTCCCCCTGCAGTGACTGCACCGGCTCCACCGCAGCCTGCCCCTTTGGCCCGGCCCCGGCGTGGAGCCCACCGCAGGAAGCAGACGCCACTCGTCTCGTGGCCGCCAAGAACCTGTGAAAGGCTTCAAAGCGCCCCTGAGACGGTCGACCCAGGGACGACAAAACCCACTGCTCTGGAGCTGGTAAGCAGACCACTCCATTCCCCGGTCGAGGGCCAGGAGGAGAATCTCTATGTTACCTTTGCATTTAATTGCGCTGCATGCCCAAGTGGCTGCAGTACCCAAGAGTTCAGCAAGAGCAGTTTCCTTGTTCCCTGGGTCACATATCCGGTGTGCATGGCCGTCATCACGACCACCGTCCACCACTCTATTTGGCAGGTTTGGCGCTCCAGCGGCGGTCTTCCTGCCCCTGAGCGCCCTGCTGTGGCACAAATCTACCCCCGATGTGACCGTCTCCATGGGTCATGAGGACAGGCATCTTCCTCCCCCGTCGAAGGTTGTTCTGGGGGTCTCACAAGGAGCCAGGTAAGTACTTCGATGTCCCTGAACTCAGCACGGCCACGACATGGTGTGGCACCTCGAGCTCCGCCCCGCTGCGAGGCCCCACCCACTGGTACGTCGATTTTCACCTTGGTGAAGGACTTGGTGCTCTCACACCTCAGCCGATTAGGGCTTCAGGTCAACTGGGAAAAGAGCAAGCTCCTCCTGGTTCAGAGCATCTCTTTCCTCGGTTTGGAGTTGGACTCTTTGACAGCGCGCCTCACGAACGAGTGCGCACAGTCGGTGCTGGTCTGTTTGAAGGCGTTCAAACAGAAAACAGCGGTTCCACTGAAACTCTTTCAGAGGCTCCTGGGGCATATGGCATCCTCAGCGGTGGCCACCCCGCTCGGGTTGATGCATATGAGACCGCTTCAGCACTGGCTTCAGACTTGAGTCCCGAGATGGGCATGGCGCCGTGGGACACATTGCGTGGTCATCACGCCGGTCTGTCACCATCTTTTCAGCCCTTGGACCGACCTCATTTCTACGGGCAGGTGTTCCCCTAGAGCAGGTCTCCAGGCACGTCGTGGTCATGACAGGTGCCTCCAAAAAGGGCTGGGGTGCTGTTTACAATAGGCACGCAGCCGCCGGCTTATGGACAGGCCCACGACAGCATTGGCACATCAACTGCCTCCAGTTGTTGGCAATTCTGCTCGCCCTGTGGAGGTTCTGGCCGTTGATCCAGGGCAAGCACGTGTTAGTTTTGGACAGACAACACGGCAACGGTAGCATATGTCAACCGCCAAGGCGGTCTGCGCTCTCGTTTGTATGTCACAACTCGCCCGCTGTCTCCTCCTCTGGAGTCAGCAGCACTTCAAATCGCTGCGAGCCACTCACATCCCGGGCGACCTCAACACTACAGCGGACGCGCTGTCATGGCAGGTTACCGTCAGGGGAGAGTGGAGACTCCACCCTCAGGTGGTCCAGCTGATCTGGAGTCGATTCGGACAGGCGCAGGTAGACCTGTTTGCCTCCCAAGAATCCTCCCAATGCCCGCTCTGGTACGCCCTGACCGAGGCACCCCTCGACATAGACGTGCTGGCACACAGCTGGTCTACGCAAATATGCGTTTCCCCCAGTGAGCCTACTTGCACAGACTCTGTGCAAGGTCAGGGAGGACGAGGAGCAGGTCGTCCTGGTAGCAAAAAGGTGTGGTCTCCGTGGTGTCCTCCCCTTGGGATAATCCCCCTTCTTTTTTAGGGAGTGGAATAAAAGAAGGGGAAAAGAGGCCACGACTGGGTTAGCCTGTCTCTATCTTTTGGGTAGTCGGCTTGTCCCTAAAGGGCCTTTCGACACTCATAACTATGTTGGGGGAGGTTACGTGTCGGCCTGGTGCGCTGGCTACGAGGCACACAGTGGTCTGCCCGTCACACACTGCCAGTTCACGTAACACAGTTCAGCTTTTACACAGTTTTGTATAGGGACCCCTAGTGTCACTACATCGACACAACGTCGAGTGAGTGACAGATAGGGAACGTCCTGGTTACTTGCGTAACCTCCGTTCCCTGATGGAGTGAACGAGACATTGTGTCCCTCCTGCCACAAAGCTGAACTACCCGCTGAAATGGCCGGACCTTGTCTCGGTGCCTCAGCATAAAACCTGAATGAGTGGTTGCATACCAGCTCCATTTATAGTGGCATGCAAATACCACTCGCCAATTTTCATTTGCCTTTTATCAAAGACCAGAGGTGTCTCGGGCACCCAAGAGTGACCCCTAGTGTCACTACATTGACACAACGTCTCGTTTCCTCCATCAGGGAAAGGAGGTTACGCAAGTAACCAGGACGATTTGAAAATCAAGCTTGTGTTAACCAGCCTCAGTAGCTTCACCAACACTGATGAATAGAATGTCTTTATGATTATAGATTAGGAAGTGATGTAAGTTTGACTTCACCTTGGCTAACAGCATTTCATTACAGTCAAAAAGATCAAAAAAGGTCACACAAAAGACTTTTTAATAAAATAAAAGTGTTATTTCTTTGTTGACATTAAGGCTCTATCTCTGTGTTTCACTAATTTTTTTCTGGGATTTTTGACATGGCAGTCATAATCCTGGATTATTGTATGCACCACCTGTTTTTGTTTTATAGAGGGGCATTGATTGTTTCAGTGTAAGGCAGTTAGCTCATCTTTTGTTTACTCAAATGCTAGAAGAACAAAACATCAAGATCTATGTCAGACCAGTGGCCTATATCACAAATCAGGAATAAGTGGCTTGCTAGGTAAGTTTGAATTTAGGGTGTGTCTCAATCAGCTCCCTTGTTCAGTAGTCAGGGCACTGATCAGGGAGTCAGCCATTTCTAGGGCTGTCTCAATCGCAAAATCGTTCAGTGCACTGAAACGTTGCTCCCTATAAAATCCCACAATTCACCGTAAAGACCAGGGAGAATTGCTGCTCAGTTCCCTTACCGGAAACTTCGTCATGTCTTCTGAAGTCTCTCAAGTTGTTAGATGATGAGCACAAGTGTAAAACTATGAAGTCCAAGCCTTATTTTCTCTATAAAAGAGATGCTGTTTCTAATGTTCACATATGAAAGTGAAACAATCTTTAAAATATTTGAGTTGTTAAAAGGTTTAAAATACACTCCTATATATTTTTATTTCTTTATTTATGCCATTTATCTGTTATAATAACACTGTACGTTTGAATATCATCAATGAAAATGAACGATAGTGTAATTTATACAGTGATGGTGCTGATTAATAACAGCTGCGCTTCAATGCATGAGCTTGTTAATGTGTCGCAGGTGATTGAGTCATAAGTGTCCCAATGTTCAGTGGATCAACACCCTTGCCAGTTCCCGAATTCGTGTTCACGAGATTCTGATTTACGACATGGGGAGCTAGGGAGCTGATTTAGACACAGGATTAGTTTGAGCGAACTCTGGATTCACAGTACCAGTAAGCTGTATAGGTTTTCATCGAGGTTCATCACCATAGTAACATACACTATGTGGCTAACCTGCTCCAGGGCAGGTTATGTTCTCGATCACAGATCTCATACAGATGCTGAAACAATCAGCTGTGAGCAAAGCGATATCTCTGACGCCTGTTGTACAAAGGGGCCTCAGTTTGTTCCTGGGAGGTAGCAGATGCCCTAATCCAACCCCCACCTAACCATATGGAGCCTGTAAGGCTGAGTACCCTTCAAGGAACAACCAGAGGCACCTTTCTCCCATACGTATCTCTGATGCAATAAGGTCCATCCATATCTCTTGCTCCAATTTAAAGTGCACTTCAAGGAAACAATTTTAGAAATCAATGAAATCAGCTTTTAATGATAATTAGGCCTATTTATTAGGTCTCGTGTTTTTAACAGACACTAATTGGTTTCCCGATCATTTACCCACTCTTGCCATTGAATATATATGAAAAAAATAAATCTAAAATAAATCAATTAAATATTTAGTAAGATGGATTAATGTATTGTCTGTCAATAATGATCGGTTTTAAAATATTAAAAGCTTAATAACTCCTCATATATAATGTGTGGATTTTCTGGCCATGAACATACAGTATTTTACTTGAAGTTCAATAAAAGCACAATGTACACCAAATATGTCTTTATTGTTTGTCATGTTGTAAGAAAGAAAGAATAATATGTCTTATTAATGAATACCATCTTCTCATATTCCAAGTGCTCACTTTTTAATTATGCAATAGTAGACAGTATAAATGTATAATAATATTAAATTATATTCATATAACATAAAAGCTTATACAGTATGTTTCAAATTAAGATTTTAAGCTTTTAAAATTACTAAGCCTGTATTTTTATTTTTTGTTGTGAAACAGTATATATTCACTTACACATTGATGTATCAGCTATTTTTTACATCTTTATGACATTCAGGTTTTTTTTTTCCAGCAGTTATCTAGAGCTATTGTGGCAGCAGCAGTGTTTGTTCTTGCTGTGTAAATGTCTGTAACTTCTTCATCATTATGTAGTCATCTCTTGTGCTGCAGAAATGTGTTATAATTATTTATGATTTCATAGAGATCTAAAGTGAAGTAAATGACTCTTTCATGAGAACTGAATCGAGCTGTCTCCATGTTGTATGCGAATGGCTGTTCTGTTTTATATTTATCATTAATTAATTATTTTATATTGAATTATTTTTATTTGAGTTGTTTTCTCAGCAAATGTTTATATGTGTGATTAATTTAATTATATCATGTAATTTGATTAAAAATTGTAATCCATTGACAGCCCTAGTTAAAATACATTCATATATCACAATGTGGTGTACAGAGTCAACTATAAGTAAGCCATTTGTAAAAGTGTAAACAGTCTGACTGTGTGGCACTATCAAAACATTGGCTCAACTAATGGGATGGGGATGTCTGTTTTACAGACCAAAAGAGAGCAACAGTGCCTGCCTACTTTGTTCAGCCATCTTGGTTCTGGAAGTATTTTTCCCATTCATTTCCTCGAAAGGATTTCATAAAATCCTTCATAAAAGAGTTCTAATGTAAGCCATAAACCAAACTAACCAGCTCCAATGTGAAAATCTGAGTAGGCTATTTAAAAATATGTAAAAGACTTTGTACTTACTGTGTTTCATGAGGGTATGAACTACAATCCCATTAAGCATAGCAAATTAAGTAATCAAAAAAACTTTGGAAAAATATAAAACTGTTGATTTAAAGTTGTTTATTATGAGTATAGAAACAATATATTTAGATATTTACAATGTAGGAAGACTCGACTGCACTGGTGGGCAGTCGCTGCTGTTTTTAGCCCTGTTCACACTGCCAACAACTTTGTGGCTTGGTGTCACTAGACTCTGTGATCTGTGTCGCTAGTGGGCGTTTCTACTGTTTGTAGCTGTAATGTTATTGGAGGACTGCACATCTGGCCATAGCTTTTGAAAATTACAATTTGACAAGGAATCAGTTCTAAATCTCTAAAAATGTACATTCTGCAAAGTAGAGTGTTTTATAAATCGTGCAGCAGTGTTCAGTGCATTAAATCATTAACTAGACGATCAATCTATCAATATAAATAATTAACAAGATGGTCAATCTATCAATATAAATAATTAACAAGATGATCAATCTATCAATATAAATAATTAACAAGACGGTCAATCTACCATGAATGAATGAATCAAACTCACTCGGAATGCAGACCGTTTCTGACACGCTTTTCCACGCATCATTGTTTTATTATATCCATGCATGTGTGTGATGAGGAGGAGGGTGGTGCCGGGCCATGAGTGCGCATGGCCGGCCCCCAATCGGGCTAATCAGACAAGGAGAGGGATAAAGCCGAGCCGGATGCGGCAGTTCGGGAGAGAGAGAGCCACACGCAGTTGCCATGTGTGTGTTTGTGTTTTGTGTCTTTTTGTTTAAGGTTTCATTAAAATAGTACTTTGATGCTTCGTCCAGTTCCCACCTCCTCCTTGCCCAATTTAAACCTTGTTACAATGTGGTTACAAACAAATGATCTAGAACAATAAAAATCCCTCACGACGCTGAAACATCTCCTCTGTCTTGCCTGCACTCGTCTCCAGTCTGCCAGGAGACAGATGACGTGAGCTCCGCTGTCTTCACTCTCATTGGTAGTCGCTTGCGAATGTTGCTCGTCATTTGCATAAAGTTGGAATTTTCTCAACTTGTCTTGTCTCTCTCCATAGCGATCTCTGTCGCCAACGGCCACTAAACGTCGCTGTGCTCTCATTGAAAATTAATGGGTTTGTGTTGCTGTCTCGCGCGATGTCACTGGCGGTGTGAACGGGGCTTTAGTATTTTTTTATTTTTGAGTGTTGCACCTCCTTCTTTTGAAAGTATGGCATTTTAATTTTTGGTTGCACCTCCTCTTTAGTTGGTTGAGCACCTTTATTCAACATTTTAGTATTTTTGCAGTTCTTTTTGGTGATACTAGTGGCACAGAAATTACACACTTCACCTGTAAATTACGATAGTAAAAATGATTAATTGTAGGGTGCATAATCATGCTTGCACTCATCTTCATAATTTGTATTTTTGTTATTTTTGTTATTTTTCTAATTAACAAGTCATCACTGTTTGCTATGGTGTTAGACCATTATACAGTATATTGGCTTGTAGCGCAACTGCACCACAAAGGTCGTTTATTTACCAGGAAACATACATAGGGAATGTCTAGCTTAAATTCACTTTAAGTTGCTCTGGATAAAAGCGCCTACCAAATGTATTAAACATAAATATCGGCCAAGTCGATTAATCAGACAGTATAAGACTATTTTGAGTAGGTTATTGGCTGTGCCCACTTGGCATATAAGTATGCAGACAATCTGCAGAAGCGTGTTTGCTGTCATTTAATTTTATTTAATATATCAGTAGTAAATCAGCCATTAGCCACTTTGCTCTCTCCATATTCATATTAGCCATTGAAAAATCCTTATCAGTTTGCACAAAAAGACTCATGGATAGGGACATGGACAGGACCACAGGAGAGGGCTGATGTCCCGCTGGTGCTCCCAGACAAGGCTTTCGTAAGCTCAGTCTCTGTGGTCAGACGTTGCCAGGCAACATCATTCATCCTGGAGGGGGACGAAGTGACCTTTCATCACCATTCCTATAATGTCAACTTCTCAATTTCACCGTGAGCACAGTTTGACTTTTCAGGGACAAGGATATAAAAATATTTGCTTAATGAAACATTCTTTTAAACTAAGTTTTTTATTTCTGCAGCAGATTGGGGCAGTCAGAAAAAAGAAAGATACCTAATTTACTGTCATTCCTTCAGCAGCTTTATTTGAAACTCCTTTACAGCAGTGTTGACATATATATATATATATATATATATATATATATATATATATATATATATATATATATATATATATACACACACACACACTACCGTTCAAAAGTTTAGGGTCACTTACTAATTCTTTTTTTAATTTTTTGTTCACATTTTAGAATAATAGTAAAGTCGTCACAACTATGGAATAATAGAAATGGAAATATGGGAATTATTTTGTGACTAAAAAAATCCAAAATATATAAAAGCTGTGTTATATTTTAGCATCTTCAAAGTGGTCACCCTTTGCCTATAATGTACAGATTTTGCTCTTATGGAAAGAAATTGGTACTTTTATTCACCAAAGAGGCATTCAACTGATCACAATGTATAGTCAGGACATTAATAATGTGAAAAATTACTATTACAGTTTGTAAAAAAGTTCAGAACTTCTTAAACTACTTCAAAGTGTTCTCATCAAAAAATCCTCCACATGCATCAATGACAGCTTTGCAGTTCCTTGGCATTCTAGCTGTCAGTTTGTCCAGATACTCAGGTGACATTTCACCCCACGCTTCCTGTAGCACTTGTCATAGATGTGGCTGTCTTGTCGGGCACTTCTCACGCACCTTACAGTCTAGCTGATCCCACAAAAGCTCAATGGGTTTAAGATTCGTAACACTCTTTTCCAATTATCTGTTGTCCAATGTCTGTGTTTCTTTGCCCACTCTAACCTTTTCTTTTTGTTTTTCTGTTTCAAAAGTGGCTTTTTCTTTGCAATTCTTCCCATAAGGCCTGCACCCCTGAGTCTTCTCTTTACGGTTGTACATGAAACTGGTGTTGAGCGGGTAGAATTCAATGAAGCTGTCAGCTGAGGACATGTGAGCCATCTATTTCTCAAACTAGAGACTCTGATGTACTTATCCTCTTGTTTAGTTGTACATCTGGCCTTCCACATCTCTTTCTGTCCTTGTTAGAACCAGTTGCCCTTTGTCTTTGAAGACTGTAGTGTACACCTGTGTATGAAATCTTCAGTTTTTTTTGGCAATTTAAAGCATTGTATAGCCTTCATTCCTCAAAATAATGACTGACTGATGAGTTTCTAGAGAAAGCTGTTTCTTTTTTGCCATTTTTGACCTAATATTGACCTTAAGACATGCCAGTCTATTTCATACTGTGGCAACTCAAAACAAACACAAAGGCAATGTTAAGCTTCATTTAACGAACCAAATAGCTTTCAACTGTGTTTGATATAATGGCAAGTGATTTTCTAGTACCAAATTAGCAACTTAGCATGATTACTCAAGGATAAGGTATTGGAGTAATGGCTGCTGGAAATGGGGCCTAGATTTGACCAAATATGACTTTTTTAAATAGTGATGGTGCTGTTTTTTACATCAGTAATGTCCTGACTATACTTTGTGATCAGTTGAATGCCACTTTGGTGAATGACAGTACCAATTTCCTTCTGAAACAGCAAAATCTGTACATTATTCCAAACTTTTGGCCAGCAGTGTATATCTATATTTAATGCCACAAAGTGTAGTGTTCTAAAGAATTGAAAAAAGTTTATATAAATAAAAAGTTTTTCTAGATTTACACTGCTTAATAAACAGAAATATGTCAATAGAGTCTGTGAAAATAGTCCAAGTAATCTGACAACAATGGTATCATTATGCTTCTTTGGCCCAAATGAGGCAAACTAATTGTCCAACTAATGCACATGCATATTCTTAAGTAAACAAACGGCCACTACCTTTATCAAATAAGTGATTCTAACTAAAAGGCCAGACTTCCTCTCCTACAACTGCCATGTTGAGCGTTGTGGTTTCTCCCATTCATTTCTCTAGGAGTGGCCTGGCTGTCTCCTACTCTTTAATTTATCTTTGGTACTAAACAGAATTGCAAGGTTTCCCAAATGCTCCCCCCATCAGCCAATTTATTTAAAAATTACAAATTTACACAAGTGTTGAATTTCAGTGCAAAAATGCTGAATCATTGCATACTCCTCTATTACATGTTGAATGAACATACTGTAAGGGCTATTCAGATATGACGGAAAGTGGAACACTAAGTGCCCCTAATTAATCCATTAAGCATTTGCTTTGGTCATTTACAAAAGTGGTGGTGCTTTAATGCAAATGCACAACAATTTGCTGGCTGTTTGTGGACCCCTTGTGATTTATGTTCAAGGCTAAAGGTATCAGTTTACAATGGTAATATATTGACATGATCTCTCTGTAGACTGAGATCTGACATTAGCCCCCACAAGATGCTTTATCAGGAACAGCTTGCATTAAAGGAATATTCCGGGTTCAATACAAGTTAAGCTCAATCGACAGCATTTGTGACATAATGTTGATTACCACATAAAATAATTTCGACTAGTACCCCCTTTTCTTTAAAAACAGTAAAAATCAAGGTTACAGTGAGGAACATGCAATGGAGGTGAATAAGGACAATGTTTGGCGTGTTTAAAGGCAGACATGTGAATCTTATAATTTTATAAAAGCACTTACATTAATTCTTCTGTCAAAAATGTGTTTAAATCATCATTGTTACAGTTGTTTTAGGGTTTCAGGATTTGTTGACATCCTCATGGCAACAAAGTTTCAAAATGGGATATAACTTTACACAGAAAAGTTTATTAAGTGATTTTATCACACTGAAATCATGCTAACATGCTTATTCTTTATGTCTTTTGGCTATACTTTTGAGTATTTTAACATTTAAGGATTGGCCCCATTCACTTCCATTGAAAGAGCCTCACTGTAACCCAGGTTTTTGCTTCTTGCTTCTTGCATTAAATATTTTAATTCTACTGTTGCTGTTTGGTTGAAATGATGGTTCCTCTGATTGAAAAAAATAAAAAATAAAAAATAAATAACCCTTTTGATTTTTTGAGAAATATCAAATATTGTCAAAAGGCTAAAAAAATATTTATTTATTTATTTATTTTTGCTATATCACTTATGAACTATCAGGTGGTATGTTTGCCTGCTCACAACTAAACTAAGGGTTTTTTTTTTCTTTTCTTTTTTTTTTTTTTTTTGGTCAAATTGCTTCATTGTTTCCTGTGAGTCTCTTCAGTAGGTTACTGAGTGTTGTATAAACTCTACCATATGTGATAGTTGGCAATTAGCTGTCAACACAAATCTGAAGAAATGAAAGATACATTCAGAGTCGATTAGGCTGATCTCAAGTCTCAAATGTCTGTCTCAGGGAGAAATAAGAGGCTTTTCAGGGAAAAAATAAATAAATAAAGATAAAGTTTGCTTTAAGCTTTAAAATCAAAACAAGATGGGAGTTTTTGCACAGAGTGGAGCGAGACCTGTCAATCATTTTTTCAAGTGTGTATCACTGGCAGGACTGTTTATATGAACAGGATGAAATCTCACACTGAAAACTAGAAAAAAAACTGCGATAACATTTAAACCTTTCAATACAGACCTACCATGAGCTCTGAGGTTGTTAAATGATGGTATATATTACAGTGGAAGCCATTAATCTTTTTAAAAATGTGTTTAATTGTCAAATTCCCATGCAGTGAAGAAATACAGTACTCATAATCCCAAAGAGAGTTAGATTAATCAGAGTAGGCACTGTAACAATAGAATGGAAATCACAGCAACAGAGCTCAACAATGACCGTCATTTGCAATATATTTGTTAATATTTGAATATTTTGTCTTGTATTTTAGCATTGTGGCTTTTATGATTATGTCATTCGCAATGCTGCATGGGATGAGTATTTTGTTTATGCTTATAAGATGTCAAGTTTATATGTTATTTGTTAGTTTTCCTGATTTTCACATACTTTTTTCTTTCTTTTAATCAAATAATAATGAAGTAATTTTCGTCATTCATCTCATCTCTGAACCAGTCAGAATGGCATTCTATCATACTACTCTTTCTACTATCATCATACTTCTCTGCAGGGTGTAGTATGTTTACTGTGTATAGTATGCACATTTTATATATTCATGAAATAATAGGGGTTAGGGTTAGGGTGTAATAATTAGGGGTTAGGGTTAGGGTGTAAGTGACAACAGTGTACATCATGATGGGGCCGCGGATGGATGCCTCGGTATGGAGCTCCTCAGTTCTTTTGTTGTTTTTGTTTGTCCTGTGTTTAGTAATCTTTTAGTAATCTACCTTTTTGAACTGTCGCCTTCTGGCCGACGCTTCAGAGCTCTGAGCACCAGAACCGTCAGGCACAGGAACAGTTTTTTCCCTCAGGCTATCCATCTCATGAACAGTTAAATTGCCCCATTGAGAAATAACTATGTACAATACACAGTTTTATTCTTTCTTATATTTATTCAACACACCCAACCTCTTCTGCCATTTCATTCCTCTGAAAAAAATGAAGACATTTTGCACTGTACATAACAGATTTGTATTTGCACTGTACATTGTTGGGCCTCATGTATTCTGATAGAAGACAAAGGCAGGCCTAACAGAGTCGTAAAACCTAACTCAGGCCTCCACATAAGTCATAAATCTTACTGATTAAAACCACGCCAAAATCAAACAAAGGGAGTCCAAAACAGACTACAAATCCCATGAAGCCTTGCTCACTAAAGGATCGAACTCTCCACTCCTATTGGATGAGGCACACGACAGAACGCACCTCAACCATGACATCATCGGGAGTAGAAATACCTTTGAAATGCTTCCGGGATTTGCTTCCAGCAACTTTGCTCGCCGTGTGTAGACGCAGCTCATCGCTGTTCTCAGGTGCAGCCTCGTGGCACAAGGAAGTAACATCCGATTTGAAACTGTGGCCATACAATCTCCATCTCGCTGGACGAGTTGAGATTACTCTGTGTTCCACCAAACACTCTAACGGATCCGAAGGAGACCGCCGAGCAATCCGCATCTTAATCCGTTTGCCTGCAGAAGTGAAGAGAGAAAAGATTTCTCTTTCATCTTCAATCAAGTCGACGTTGCTGATTTCTCCGCCAGCCAGCTCGCCCGCCAAGAATCAGCAGCCGTACCGCCCGCCGACAGAGCGAGGAAACAGCCTCCCGTCATCACCCGAGCCTCGAGGAACCGAGTCGGAGTTAAAGGACGGATGAACACACATTCTGCGTCCTCATGCGATTCAAGTAAGAGGTTTACGTCTGGGCAGAGATAGAATATTATAGTGTGTTATTGCTGTGTACCAAGGTTATTGCTTGTACAGTTTACGGACCACCATGTCTGCTCATTATTAATACTCGGGGTATTAATTATCACGAATTTGATTTGCTGTATTATAGTCCAACCACATTGGACTGTTGTGCATTTCCGCCATCGCGGGTGAGACCATCAAACTGAGTTTATCCATTAAAGAATCAAAGACCGCGGGACGGTTTACGAGCCATCCACAGCGTCTCTGAGTGATAAACTAACAGCTGCTTTCTCTCCCACGATCGCGAAACCGGCTTTGGGGCCGTCACTTAATTCTCTCTCTCTTTGATAATTATTAATTATTGCTAATAACCAAACCCACTCCTAAATGTAGTGCACTACATTTACTGGAGCCCCATATGAGGTTTTAATGTGTTAGATTAAATTAATTAATTTAAATATTAATTAATAACTAAATAAATAATTATCAATTATTTCTGATAGTAACACTGATCTAAACAACCAGTAAAGCCCTACAACATAACAGATTGTATTAGATTTGCACTACCCATGTGTATGTGTGTATGTATGTATGTGTGTGTCTGTACGTATGTGTATAATTAGTTTTATTTTTTATTATTATCTATGTCTTGCTGCTGTTTTTGTATAGTTTTTGTATAGTTGTACACTGGAAGCTCCTGTCACCAAGACAAAATCCTTGTATGTGTAAGCATACTTGGCAATAAAGCTGATTCTGATTCTGATTCTGATACTACTACTTGAAATTGTATTTGCATATTGCATACTGATTTATATACTATTTTTAATAAAAAAGTAGGCAGGATACAGTACATATTACTGCTAGTATTGAATTCTGGACATAGCCACTATTGAAGAATTTTGTGATATCCCTGTGGCGAAAATGAATGGTAAAAATAATGAATATTTAATATTGAAAAATGGGTGGTCACTGTTGTGCTCTATTCTCACACAAGCTGCTTCAATTTAAAATGAGTAGTCACTCCCTGGTGAACTCTTTTAAAATCCACACCTAGAGAAACTGTCAAAGTGTACATGGTACACCCAGTTACATCCACAACTATGCACTACAGTTTCCTGTCATAGTTATCACAAAGTCCCACACCTATGAGCAAGTATTTTCTTGTTAGATGGAGGCTGTGAATTTATTTCTGGTAGAGACCTTAAATATTTTGAACTCACCATCTGCCCACCAGACCTTAAAGGAATAGTTCACCCCGAAAAAATAAAAAATATTTTTGTTATTTACTCACCCTCGTGTTGTGTACAGTTATTTTCTGTAACGTGAAACACAAAATAAGAATCTTTAAAAAAATAAAATAATGCACAGCTCTTTTTCATACAGTGACAGTTCATATAACCATGGCTGACAAGCTTTATAGATGACAAAAAGAGACCATTAAAGTATGATAGAAGAATTCCATACGACTCGTGTGTTACAGTATATTCCAAGTCTTCTGAAGACATACATTAGCTTTGTATGAGTAACAGACCAAAATTTAAGTTGTTATTCACTGAACATGTTCCATTCTGTCAAAGCTTGTTTTGCATTCTCGTTCAGACTCAAAAGTGGTGCGTCGACACACCATTATGCCAGTTCAAATATGCGGAATCGAGAATGACATTTGAGAGCTTCAACAAAAGGTCAGATTTTTAGTAAATAACTTGTGGATATATGAACTACTGTTATGTTTTTTTTTTTTTTTTTTAAGATGTTTCCTTGTCCTTTTTCAGGCTTGACAGATGTGGCCACTACATTATGAAATGTCATTGTATGAAAGATTGTCCAAAAATATTCGGGTGAACTATAATATTTTATCTAAAAGTTTGTCCAAAAGATTATGAAAGAATATTTAAACAGTATTTGTATTTGCTGAGCCAAGATGAGAGCTAGAGAGTTAGAGAAACTGACAAAGGCTTTCATAAAAGTTATTAAGCACTGCTTCACAGTCCTCTGTTGTATAAGTAGGCAATGTTTCATAATGTATGATAAACTGTTCTGTCAGGTTATGCAAAAGTCAGATGCAATGAGAGCGAACTGTCCTGTCCCTTATTTAAGACGATGAATTATTCATGACAAATTGGAAATTCGTGTGTATTGAAGTAATACCACACTTAGGGAAGTTATTTTTTTATTATAAAACCCCCTTGATAAAAAAATCTCTGCAGTCACTTACAATATGTCATTACACAGCTGAGGTTAAAATATGATTAATTTTAACAGTGTACAGTTGGAGTTCAGTGGTTATTATTGTGCATACAGCTTGGTATGTTCTGTAACAAATTGCAAGGTATTATGAGAATGATGTAAAGTGGCCTCCACTTGTGCCGATTCATTCTTCTTTAAAGCTGATAGGTCTTTAACATTTAAAACAGTGCTTTGAATTGCTCAAGCAGTGCCAGCATACTGAGCAGGCAGGTTTGTGAGAACAGATGCCCAAGATTGATTTGTCAAGCTTTGATCTAATCAGCTGTCTCTGGATGTAATGTGCAGTATCATCAGAGCCTTTAAACTGTAGGTGGGTGTCACACAGCCAGACTTTTGTCTATTGGCATAAAATCTGTTCACTTTGCAGTCTCTTCTGTCCAAAGAAGAAAAGACAGAAAGACTGTCAGATGAAAAGTGGCAAACCACAGTTTATTTACATAATGTTTTGGAGCGGGATGAATGACTCTTTTTTTAATTTATTTTTTTATTTATTTTTTTATGAATCAGTCGAAAAGATTCACAAATCTGTCTTGAACTTATGAGTTATTGTTATATGTGTATTTAAGGCTTGTGAGACTTAAAGGGATAGTTCACCCAAAAATGAAAATTCTCTCATCATTTATTCACCCTCATGCCATCCCAGATGTGGATGACTTTCTTTTTTCTGCTGAATACAAACATAGATTTTTAGAAGAATATTTCAGCTCTGTAGGTCCAAACAATGCAAGTGAATGGTGACTAGAACTCCAAAAGCCCCAAAAAGGAGATAAAGTCAGCACAGAAGTAATCCATATGACTCGGTTTAATCAGTGTCTTCTGAAGTGATCCAGTTGGTTTTGGGTGAGAACAGACAAAAATATATCTCCTTTGTCACTTCTTGTCATAACTGTCTCTAGGCACGATCATGATTTCAAGCTTGGATACACTTCTTAGTGCTTGACGCATGTGCAGAGTGCTAGATGGATCTAGAGGAAGTGTAATCAAGCATGAAATCATGATTGCCTAGGAGAATGCTGATGTCAAGATGTACAGGAAATATTAAGTTTTATTTTGATCTGTTCTCACCCAAAACCGATTGGATTACTTCAGAAGACATGGATTAAATCACTGTAGTCTCATGGATTATTTTATGCTTCCTTTATGTGCTTTTGGAACTTCAAAGTTTTGCATTGTATGGACCCACAGCGCTGAGATATTCTTATAAAAATATTTGTGTTCAGCAGGAGAATGAAAGTCATACTTATCTTAGATGGCATGAGGGTGAGCAAACAGTCAAATTTTTGCCATTTGTTGAGCCAGTGCTGCTGCGTCAGGCTTGTCGGTATTCACAAAAAAAAAAAAAAAATGCCACAGAGTCAAAGTGTTTACATTTTTGAGTGAAATCAAATGAAGAACAGCTTACTTATAGTTGTCTGTGCACATTAAAGCTGGGATAGGTGCAAGTACTTTAACACTGAAAAATTATTCATTATAAGCACTATCTAGAAACTGCAAAACAAATCTCATATCTGCAGAGGCAGGCCAAACAATTCCATAAATGAGCATCTACATTTGACTACAAGATTGTCTTATCTGTTCCTGTAATGGCTGGTTTAATCGAAGCTTGATAAAGCCACAGTTTATGGACAATGTTAACTACATTAGTTAACATGAACTAACAATACTTATGGATTAATCTAGGTTAATGATATTTCTACATATACTAAAGCATTTTTAACATTAATAGTTGTATATGTTAACATTAATTAATGCAATATGTACTTACATGAACAAACAATGAACAATTTTATTTTTATAAATGAACATTAACCATAAGTTGTTAGTTCATGATTTGCATTCGCTAATGTTAACAAATATAATCTTATTGTAAAGTCTTACCCTGTAATTATTATATTTGCAGTTTCCATGACCTCATATTAATTGAGACACTAGTTTATTTGTACTTCTGAAAAAAAAAAAAAAAAAGGCATAATTTTGCTTAGGGCCCCACAAACCCAGAGGCCAGCGCTGCTTTCAATACTGTGGTGTGAGAGAGTGGCATTGATACTTTGGCTTCTTTTGGAACTATTTTCGCTGACAGACAAGAAATGCACAAACTAAAAGGCCAATATTTGTCTGAAACATAAGTTATTCAATATATTTACTTGTTTGTTAAGCTGTTGTGTAAAAGCAATATGACATTTGCAATTATGCTGTTGGTTTTAAATATCAGCATGACTGTGATTTCCTGCGGCCTCATGTCTAAGGCTGGTAACAAGCTACTTTTCCCAACAAGTAGCGGTGTAGCATAACAAAATGCTGACTCATTGGTTTACTCAAATTGTATTGACCTTGCAGCTTTATATCTGAGTGAGCAGAGGCAGTAATCATAAATATTTTTCTATAAGGTCCTATCTCATTCAAGTAGCTTTGGGAAATTCTAGAAATTTTAGTGAATGGGTATACATTATATCATATGTCAAAAATGATTTACTGATTCCAACTAGAGATGTAGGCAGTTAATTGATTAACCTAGGAAATATGAAGCATGCTCTGTGGGACCATTTCATCTGTGAAGACGAAATGTTCAAATACAAATTGTAAAATAGGACTTTTAGTTTAGTAGTGTAGAAGTTTACTAGTAGCACAAGTCCAGTGCAGTAAACGTTTGCAAGCCTTGACATCTAAGAGCATATGTTTATAGCCCAGCATTTCACTTATGTTGCAATGGAGACGGGAGTGCGATGGGCAGCGGAACGTCAGTGCCTTTGTTGCGGGTTCCTGCGGGCTTGCTGTCAACCGGCTATGTACCGCACTGTCGCCTGCCCACGTATAAAGTATATATTAGGGGTGTAAAAAAAAATATTGTATCGTATTGTATCGTACGATACAATGCTCCCTATACAATACTATATGTATCATATGATACATAAACAAACACATTATAGTGTAATTAAACCCAATCAGCGCAATATTGAGAGCTGCAAAAAAATCTCCTCCAGCGAGAGGTGGCGCTGAGCGCTCACAGGAAAACAGAGCAACACACTTCCAGTACATAGCGAGAAGATCGATGGCAAACGGCAAGTAGATTGTACTGTAGCGGTACAGCTTATTGAATTTGCCAAACAACGGTGTCATGTCCTGATGCTAAAGTACATCAATCATTTCATTTTATTTACGCCGACATCACTGCGCAAATCGGTGGATTTGTGAGGCAGGAAAAAAAGCAGTAAGTTTTAAAGCCGTCTCTCCCAGCTGACACTGAGTGACATGCACAGCAAGACACTCATAAGTTATGAGTCATAACTATCAAAAACAGCTTATTCAAATAAACAGCAATGTAAGAAACCTGCGATTACTTGAGACTTATAATTATCTGCTTTTGACTTCAAAATGTAAACAGCTTTGAGAACAACACTTGCGCACATGTTATAAGCCGGTAATAACGCCGGTAACTTTACATGCAAAGTGAAACAGGGGGAAGAGGGCAAAAATAATATTGGATTATGTACATATGTACATATGTCGTTAAACCAGAGGTCAGGTTCCTCTCAAGTTTTTTTTCATCACTAAATAATATTGAAAAAAGTTTTTTCCTTGCTACAGTCACTTCAGCTTGTTCACAGGGGGCTTTCAAACAACAAGGCATGATTTTCTATAAAGCTTATTTGAAACTATGTGTATTGTGAAAAGTGCTATACAAATATAAATGACTAGAGTGTAGACAAACTTATTTTCTCAACAACAAAAAACATGAAAATTGTGAGTTCATATTAGTTTTTCTCAATAATCAAACAAAATAAATGCAGTACTGTTGTTTAAGTTACTTATAGCTCTGCTTTTCGTTGCCATTGTCACACACTTTTGTGACATTTATGATTTAAAAGACATTTATGTCGAATCATTGAATAAGTTTGAGCGAAACATTTGTGGGTGCTTGTATCATATTGTATCGTATCGTGAGGCTATGAATCATATGGTATCGTGAAATCTGTGTATCCTTACATGACACCTGCCCATTATTGTGTAGGTCACCCTCGTGCTGCCAAAAAAGCGCCAACCCGCATCTCAGAATAGTATTCTGAGATGCTATTCTTCTCAACACAATTGTACAGAGCGGTTATCTGAGTTACCGTAGACTTTGTCAGTTTGAACCAGTCTGGCCATTCTCTGTTGACCTCTCTCATCAACGAGGCATTTCCATCCACAAAACTGCCGCTCACTAGATGTTTTTTGTTTTTGTTTTTGGCACCATTTGGAGTAAATTCTAGAGACTGTTGTGCGTGAAAATCCCAGGAGATCAGCAGTTACAGAAATACTCAAACTAGCCCATCTGGCACCAACAATCATGCCACAGTCCAAATCACTGAGATCACATTTGTTTCCCCATTCTAATGGTTGATGTGAACATTAACTGAAGCTCCTGACCCATATCTGAATGATTTTATGCACTGCACTACAGTATTGGCTGATTAGATAATCGCAATGATGATTGTTGGTGCCAGATGGGCTGATTTGAGTATTTCTGTAACTGCTGATCTCCTGGGATTTTCAAGCAGAGTTTACTCAGAATGGTGCCAAAAACAAAAAACATCCTGTTAGCGGCAGTTCTGTGGACGGAAATGCCTTGTTGATGAGAGAGATAAACAGAAAATGGCCAGACTGGTTCGAACTGACAAAGTCTACGGTAACTCAGATAACCGCTCTGTACAATTGTGGTGAGAATAATATATTCTCAGAATACTATACTGAGATGTGGGTTGGTGCTGTTATGGTGGTGCTAGGGGGACCTACACAGTATTAGGCAGGTGGTTTAAATGTTGTGGATGATTGGTGTAGATATGATGATCTTTCTAAACGAAAATGATTAGGATTGCTCAGCAGCACAATTTGTGGGTTGGCTGGTTGATTTTTGTTCTTCTTTTTTGTTCTTCCATTGTTAAACTGCCAAAAGTTATCACCTCATAGGTTAATTTGGCATGCAAGCAATCCATTCCAAATTAGTTTGTTACAAAATATAAGAGGGATATATATGGTTGTTCATTCAAATTTTGATGAAATAACTATTGCTAAATATGCACATCTGCCAGGTGAGCCTGTTTTGTTTCAGCCAGTATAAAGCTTTGTCATTCCTGTTTGGTCACTTGTTTGATTCATGGCTTATCGGTTAACTGGTTAATAACTGGTTAATGCTGGCGGTTAACTGGTTAAAATAATTTGCCAAAATTTCCATCCCTAATTCCAACAAAAACATTTAGTGAAATGGTGCTGCTCATCACTGTGTTTTCAATTCAGTTACAGTATATGATTTATGGTGCGTATAATGTGATTAGTTGTGTTTTGTGTAAATGTATCTATTTAATTTAATACTGTCTCCATAATTGAGATTTTCATTGTTTTGTTCTGATTTACTGTTCTATTTTAAATGCATTATTATGTATCATTTGATAGGTATATTTTAAGAAATTGGCCCTAATACAAGTAGCATCAATATAGTTACTTGTAGCAGTTTGTAGTGTAGCTAACTACTATATTAAAAGGGTAGCTTGACTGCAGTTTTTAGAAGTCTGTAATTTATGCATCACCAAATGAAACTGCAAAAACAACGATACTTAAAATTTATCATGCATATCCTTATTTCGATATGTACTGAGAAGTGCAAAGCTGCAGTCGTTTTTTTTTTAATTTTTTTTTTTAATGTTAAAATATTTTCTCCTATCCCAGCGTAATATGCAGAGACAACTGTAAGTAAACAATTTGTAGGTTGTTTGAGCACCCTGGCTAGCCTGACATAGCAACATTGGCTCAACCAGTGGGGTGAGTTTGGGGCAGGACTATCTGTTTGTTCAGCTAAAGGCATGGGGAATGTTGAATTTGGAAAGCTGTTTGAAAATAGCTTTGCAGAAATTGCACACTTTAACTAAAAAGCTTATGTTTGTCGAAATGTATGTGTGTGCAACAGAGGAAAAGTGAGCTTGTAAGAGCATTAGCATGTGGTCTTATGCTAAAAGGCACATGATTCTGGCTGGCACACAAACAAAACTGGCGACTGCTGGCAGCTTTAGATGGGATTGCAGTCCCTTCTGGCCAGGTAGGCAGTGATCCAAGGCTGTTCAGGGCAGACCGCCTTATTAACCAAGTATAAAACAAGCAGTATCACACCACTAGTACGATGACTCATGTCTTTTGGTGCCTGGCATTTAAACACATACTTCAAATCTTCTTTTAAGCTTGATCTTGAAAATGGAGTGCATTGTTCTGCTGTTTTTAGTTTGAATATGTGCAAAGGTGAGATATTATCTTTTAACATATTCCAGTTACCGCAGATCTTCTGGAGGGCTGCCAGATCCCATCATAACAAAGGCTAAAAAAGCTGCAAATTGCAATATGAAACTAGGTATTGACATAGACACCAGAGCATGACTTGACTGCAATGTAAACTACTGTACATTGTAGTAGTCCCAATTCTTATACTTACAGTATATATGAATCTTGCAAACAAGATACATTTTATTCAGAAATAAAAAAAGAAGTCGTAGTTTGCTCTGTCCCTAATTTAGTATTTTTTGTCATTGTGACATAATATTCATGACAATTACATAACCCCAACCCCCAATATTTACTTGAAATATTTTTAGACTGAAAATATCAAAATAGAACATCTCCTACTCCTTTGTTGTGCAACATGTTGTGTACAGTATGTATGCACAAATGCACATTTTAAAAAATCCATGGAAATATCATAAAGGTACCTTTGGATTACTATTTTAACCTTTCATTATCTGGGACACATTAATTCTTATCTTGAATACTACTCAGAAGTGGTCAGTCATTATGGGTTTTTCAATGACAGATGCTGATATGAGCAGGGTGGCTGATAGCCGATGACGATAATCCATACTTAAAATCATATTTCACTTCTGTGTACTATTTAAGCGTTGTAATGAGATTTGTGAGGCATGTCAGTTTGCAAACACTAGTATCTAGGCTACTGTTGAAAATTCTCAGCTGATCTGTCACACCCACTACGCAGTCAAATTCCTTTGCCAACTGTGAAATACTGTGTGGCTTTAACATATCTATTTATCAGCTTCGTGTAAGGTCTTTGGATGAAATATGTGGATGATAATTAGATTGAAGAGGTTATATTTGACCACTCCTCTCCCCTGACTCTTTCAATGCTATTCAAATGACCTTGTGTCATGTCTACTCCCTCTCCAAAACAGATTGTACCACAGATGTCTTGTGGTGCTGCTTGCTAGAGGATTTCGCTAAATACTCCTCAATTTTTAAAGCCTTCCACTGGTGTGAGGTCAAGATTAATGACTAATTGTATTTCACAGTAACGGTATACACTACCAGTCAAATTTGTTGAATGCACTTGACTGAATTTATGTCTCATTATCCTGAAAACCTTTTGAACTAATTTTGCTAGTGAACAACGTATAGTAGCTACACTGGTCCACCAGATAGACCAGCACCCAACCAGTACTAACCAGTACAAACCAGCCTAGACCAGAATGGGAATTACATGCTAGTTAAGCTGGTCTTTTCAGCATGGATGGTGTGGCATATATCGCTTTAAGAGAAAAGTGCTGTCACAACACACCTTCTGAAAGTGTTTCAGTCAATGGTAATCCACACTGCCTTCACACACCTTTGTTATTCAGGCAGGCGTAAAGTTTGCAATATGTCTGATTTGATATGGATGCCCTTTTCACTCAACAATATCTTTCTGTGGCAGTGGTGTTAGTTATGGTTGAGTTAATTTTGTGTGCATTTGTGTTTTTTGTAGTGTTGTAGAGTGGTTTGGCCTGACTGCATTCATTTTAGTTTTAAGTTCATAGACATTGATGGACATTTTGGCCGGTGCAGTCAATCATAGAAGATAAACAAGCAATTCTGTTCTTCTTTGTGTTCATGTGTGTTTTTGCATCTAAGCATGAGCACAAAGCAAGCCAAACCTTTCATTGTTACAGTGCCCAGCATGGCATACAGCCTGCCATGATTTGTCATTATTCAGTGGCATGGTGCTGTGGTAATTACGGCCCAATGTCATCTTCAAAGTGCGACTGTCATTACTCATGTTGCGGTGCAGCTGCAGCGATGGCTCTCTATTTATCTGGAATGTGCATGGACAACACAACTGCTTATTAGAAACCATCTGTCAGTTGACCTTGGCAAAATCCAAAGATATTAACCTCTCTGATCCTTGCTGTACATCCACATTTTATTCTAGATAACAAGCTAACGGCTGAAACCAACACAAAGGCAAGAAAAGATTGCAGATTTTCTTGCCACCTTACATCATTTCAGATGTGTGCTAATGATGTTTTTGTGTGTTTATAAACATGTGATACCACAATGTTGTAATTACCAGTGGAAGCTAAAAGCATTTGAGCCTTTCCGTGATGGGAGTGTGACAATAAAAAAAAAAATCATGGTGGAAGCTGAGGCTGGACAATATGATAGTACTGTTCAACGGTATAGAAATGTGTCAATGGTTGAGATGTTCCTGTTACCGCTGTAGATATGCTGTACATGTAGAGTCCACATTGAAAATCTGGGATTCAAATTCTAATTTAAATTTTGAAATAAAAAAAGTTCAGTCATGAAAACTCTCAGAGGGATTTAGCATGTGAATGTGGGTATAACATATTTGTAGGATATTGGTCTTGGCGAACTAGATCAGCTAATGTAGCTGCTGCTGCTGCAGAGCAAGTATGGAGACTTGCTACTGCTAGAAAATACACAGGCATGCTGAGTTAGCATGTGGACATGCTTCTGCTGCTGCACAATTTAACAAAAACGCAAGACATGCTGCATCGAGTAGACATATAAATAGACATACTGTATGAAACGATCCCCACGTAGCAGATCTAGACATGTGGAAGCTGGGGTGGAGGTGGGTTTCAGAGAAAAAATTCTCGCAGCGTGCTGCAGGGAAATCAGCTTATCTGCAAAACTGAGCCATTTAAATGTTAGACAAAGAGAGAGATGCAAGTTGATTTGCTACCCAGTAACAAGTCAGAGGACCAATCAACTTGCACCTTGCGAAACGATTGGCTTGACATGTCACATATGAGCAAGTTGATTGGCTAACAGATAACAATAATAATAAAAAAATGATCAGCTTGTGCCACATAGAGATGCATGGCTGAACTTAGGTCATTTTCAGGATTTAAAAAAAAATTTAAACAAAGAAAAGTGATTACATTAAACGAATAGAAATATTTGAGATTCTGTACTTACACCTAAAAAAATTGCATCATGTGGTAAAATCTGAATTAGCTAGTTTTATTCTAGTCAAAAATATTATTTAACATCACTAAATCCACCTTAATAAATTTGGTTATACCAACAAAACTAGGTTAGATCAGGAAGAAATAGGTCTTAAAGGCAACATTTGCAGGTTACCCCTTTAAACAGTGCATCATTCCCTCACAGTTCTCTGGCTCCTCACATATTTGGTTATTCACTCTCAGTGGACCACTTTGAGTCCATTTGCTCTTCTTAGCAGAGGCATGTTCAACTTGCTTTGGCTCATGGATCATTTGTCTGAGTGGCTTTTTAGTTTTTTTCAAACATCCCATGATGACACTCTGGGGGCAAATTCCAAATGGCATTTTTGCCATTTTCATGAAGAGCCCATCCTCAAAGCCATTAGTGAAGTCTACATCAATGGTCACTTTTAAGGTGTTGTTTTGCTGTTTCTTTCTCAGAAAGGTACCAGGAAAGGAGCTTGAGGTGGGCCTCGAACTCGGATCGCCCCAAGATGCTACTGCACCATATGTCGGGGCACTGCCCACAAGGCTACGTCTCCAACAAGTTGAAATGTATTTGAATAAAAGACACAAAGAAGCAAAATTTGATGTACAAAACTGCTATAAGCATTATTGTTGCTACATTAGGTAACATCAAGGTAACATTCTGATTTAAAATTAAGTGGCGGTGATATATGTCTTCATATAGGTTGCACCAAACGCCCACCCATAGTGATGGGAGTTGACTCCAAAAGAGTCGATTCCTTGACTCTGACCCGTCCTAGAATCGGAGTCGACTCTGATACAGGAATCGATTCTTTTATTCGACTTTGTAACTTTATGAACAGGACTTTGTGATTGGCTCAAAATAATGAATCGCAGTTCTTAAGAACCAATCACATCCTCTACAAACACGTAAACAATAATATGTGTTTGAGTGAGAGATAATGTGTGTGCATGCAAAAGAGAGAGAGGGTGTGACAGATTTTGAAACTTTCGGAAGTTTGTGTAGTATTACATCAATGCAAGTATTACATTCTCCCAGTTTGTCTAGTTTCTATATGACAATGAAATTATTTCTGACCCAGCCTGTTTCTTGTTATTTTCTCTCTAAAAATTGAATATGAGAAGCAACTAGGGAATGACATTGTTATCAGTCATTTTAAGGTAAAGTTATGCAACGTCTCTCATTATAATAGTAGGAATTTTTGTCTTCATGTCACACATTTTAAAAACTATTAAGAGAAAATAAAAACTAAATTTAGTTTGCGATTAAAGACTGCAATCTTCACAGGGCCATCGCCAGAACATATGGAATAGGAAACACTATTAACTTACATGTAAGCTAGTGAAATTTTATCAAAGCAAGCAATAACCACACCAGTATATCTTAATTAAAGCCACTGCTGTTTAATCCATTGTGGTCGAGACTGTTGAGTTTAAAAAGCTGCCGTTTTAAAACTTTCACCATACGTTCCATAAAAAAAAGCGATTTCACGAACCATACTGTATGTTCCATTTAAACACAACGGTCCAAATTAATAATTGTTTTATTTTATTACATCTCCATAATATGCCTATTAATAGTTATTGAAGTGAATCGAGCAAGAAAATATGTGCGATTTGTTTTTCCATCAGCATGGAAGCCATCTAGACTAAAGTAAGCTTCTCCCGTCCCACTAACATTAGTGTCTGGATTTGGGAAAGAGAAACTGACCAGCAGTTACAGGAAAAACTTCAGCTTTATCATGGAGCGGCAATCGGACGCAATAAGCAGTGATTGAGTGAGCTATATATATATGAGTGAAAATTAAACTATGATTTATATAATTCCATTGATTTTTCGCTCATGCCTGACAAGCAATTTTGGGGGTGAAAATATATCACTTGGGAAGGCACTAGGGATGGGCGGATCGATCCTAAAGTATTGATACTTCTGATACTGATGTTGTTTCAAAAATATTGATCCTCACAAAAATACTATTATACATTCTTTTTTTTAAACAAACAACAGCTTTTCAGCTTCAGCTACTCCCACACCATACATGCGCTACAGTAGCCAGAGCTTATTTTCTCTGTGTACGGATATGACGTCAACACGCACGGGCGAATGACGTATGTATTTCCCGCAAAATCCATCCCGACAGCTCTAAAATATAAATTATTATTTTAGGTTTATCAAAGTGTATTTGGGTAAAGACATGGTTTGGAAGATGGATTTTTGTTGCATTCTGTTCATTAATAATATTTTGTTATTAAAAATATTTAAAAAAAAATTACATAGTGTAGCTTTAAGGAACTATTTCTATCTGATATTGTCCATCGCTTGATGGGGCTGATGGTGGTTATTGATGTAGAAAGACTAACTGAATTGTGCCCAATAATTTTGTTTTTTTGGGTGGGGTAATTTACTAATTATGGTGTTTTCTAATTTTATTGGTTGTATTTTGATGGCGGTTGTTGGTGTAGCAAGACTAACTGAATTGTGCCCAAGACAAAAAATAACCAAAACAGCAATTGCGAGTTGGATGACCAATGGGGTGGCCAGGCTTCGGTCCATGGTGGCCATGGCCACTCCTGGCCACCCCCTAGCTCCGCCCCTGACAGAAGTCCATGTGCAACTTTGTTTTGTAGGCCTAGCTAAGTTTTTTTTTTTTTTTTTTTTAACTAATTATGGTATTTTCTAATTTTATTGGTTGTATTTTGTTTAAATGCCTCAAATGTTTTGTATTGATGTCTATAATTGAGATCCTTATTGTTTTTGTGGCAGAAAATGTATGCGTTGCTAATTAGCTACTTTTTGTTAGGTTAAACTTTTTTCAAAAGGCTAGCTTGACTGTGGTTTATTTACTAAGATCCCATGAAATTGCTTGGTGAGCAAAATATTTTTCTATATTCCTGATATTGTATATTCAAACAGGAAATAGTTGCGAGACACATCAAAGTGCTTGTCCCTTTTTTTTTCCTTTTTTTTTTAAGTGTCACAGCCATGAGCCATAATTAGCTTTTTTGCTAGTCGTTGCAGGTGGTTTTAGGGGGAGAGGTTTTATCGATTTAGAGAGCATATAATTGGTTAAAATGAACAACGTGTCATCAATATTTCTGGAAGACAAAGACTGTACATTTTAAATCCATATGTCTGCTAAAGGTTAATTTTATCAACTTTTATGGGTACATTAGCATATACTGTAGATGACCTCAAAGCTAACAGACATAGACTAAAGCCATATAATATAATATAATAATTTGTATTTCATGGGGTGTTTAAGTTATGAATATCTTGTAGCTTTTCAAAATATGCGTTCATATGAGACAGTAATGCTCACATCAAGTGCTCTGCCCTCGAAAGTGAGTAGGGCATCCATAGTGGTGCTGCATCTCCCACTCAAAAGTCTCTGCAGTATTTTGCATGCGAGAGGACATGTGGCTGCCGTCACGCTGTACTTCTTGTGTAAAGGTCATAACACATGTTATGAGAATGTCATGTCAGTTGTGCCAGTGTAGTTTGATGTGGGCTTGTGGTCTGTTGCGAATTGTCTTGATCAGTGGTGTGTAAAGAAAAGCCAAGCGAACACACTCTGTCACACACAACACGTTATTTTTTCTGTCTTTGTGGAGGACTTTCTATTGACTTCTAATTGTTTTATACTGAACTAAAAATATTTTCTATCCACTTACCCTACCACTACCCTTAAACCAAACCCTTACACAAACCTTGATACTGATGAAAAAAAGAAGCCACTGACTTCCAGTGGAAAAAGTAGTTTTGAATTCACAACACAATTCAGGTATATGAAAAATATTTTATTGCAAGCAGTAAGTTTGACAATTTAAAATGAATAAGGACTACTGATATTTATGATATATTTGCTGGTATAATCAAAATAATAAAAAATACCCATCTGTATGTAATGTAGTACATTTAATATACCATGAACAATGGAATGGCACAGAAAACAGATCTTTGGAATAATTTAAATATGATATACCGAATAGACTCCATTGTGATAATATAGAAAACATTAATGCCCGGCATTGTATTTTTGATACACATTGAAAAATGTTCTTAAATTTATGAAAGTTTATGTCTTTGGGGAAAGAAAACATCAGTCCCCTATCTGTCACTCACTCCACGTTGTGTCAATGTAGTGACACTGGGGGTTACCCTTGGGAGCCCCAAACACCTCTGATCTTGAGAAAAGGTCAATGAGAATTGGCGAGTGGAATTTACATGCCACTCCCCCGAACGTACGGGTATAAAAGGAGCTGGCTCGCAACCACTCATTCAGATTATTTCTTCGGAGCCGAGCGGTTGTGTTCAGCGAGCTAAATCCCTCTGCCGTTCCATTCACCTCTAAGAAAGCTGTTGGACTTATGGCGCATTACAGCAGTTTCTCCCTCTCGTGAGTGCAGAGAACCCCATGGGCGCTTCAACCTCACATTCCTCGCGACAGCCCCTCCCTGGTGAATTCCCCTGAGGAGGGATCTCCCCTCTGGGTAGGACCTACCACGGGGACTTCTCCACATGCGACACTGCCGACAAGACTCAGTAAAACCATGTGACGTACTTCCACACAATTGCATCCCCCTCGGGCAGGGTGTGATCTCTGCGCTGTCTTCCCCTTAGGAAAAGACACCCCCCCCAACGCGGACCCCCCCCCCCCCAACGCGGCCCCCAGCTGAACGATTTCCACTCTTTTTGGGGAGAAAAAAGAAGAGAAGAGTCCACGGCTGGGGCGGCCCTTCCTCATTTTGGGCAGTCGACTTGTCCCCGAGGTGTGGGGGACCGTACAACGCTCATAGGAGCATTGGGGGTGGTTACATGATGGTTTGCCCGTCTCGCACCGCCAGTCCACGTAACACAGTTCAGCTAGTTGTAGCGTTTCGTATAGGGACCCCTAGTGTCACTACATCGACACAACCTCGAGTGAGTGACAGATAGGGAACGTCCTGGTTACTTTCGTAACATCCGTTCCCTGATGGAGGGAACGAGACGTTGTGTCCCTCCTGCCACAACACTGACCCTGTCTCGGCTCCTCCGCACAAAACTGAATGAGTGGTTGCGAGTCAGCTCCTTTTATACCCAAATGTCCGGGGGAGTGGTATGCAAATTCCACTCGCCAAATCCCATTGGCCTCCATCAGGGAATGGAGGTTACGAAAGTAACTAGGGCGTACATTGATAAACATGTTGGAATTAAGAAAAACAAAACATTAGAGGTCAAATACTTTCTTGGAAAATTGCTAAATTTCTTCCAAAAGTGTTAGCAAATGAGTCAGCTAGCTTTTTTCCTTTTTGTGTGATTTAGCAGTCTCTAAAGCTCTGATAGTGTCAGCTGTTGTTATGTGTAGTTTTTACCCATATTTAATGAATATTATGTTATTTAAAATCTATATGCAAGCGTTGCAGTTTTGCGGAATTACCATAAAAGCTGTTCACTTCTTTGTAGAACTTGAGTTTAATTTTATGAAAACTTTGAATGTCATTTATAGTAGTTTAAACATTTTTGTTCGATTTGCCATAGGAATATAATGAGGTGATTCATAAATTAATGTAGTGTTTAAATATTTTGCGGCCAATAGATTCGTTTCGGCACCATTTCTGGATCCGAGGACATGAACAGCTTTGAGTAGAATGTCTTAGTTTTAATCTCGTAATTACAGTAATTCCAATATGACATGAATGCAGCCAGAGACTATTAAGCAGAGACTGGCCACTTCTATTATAATGAATGGGAGAAATTGGACTGCCCAACGGTCAATGGATGTAGAAAAGAAAGTCTCCCCTTACAGGTAAAGAGCCAATCACCCTTTAGATACAGACATCGCCTGTCAGTTAACTCAAGAATGTGCATGCGCATTACAGTGCATCCGGAAAGTATTCACAGCGCTTCACTTTTTCCACATTTTATGTTACAGCCTTATTCCAAAATGGATTAAATTCATTATTTTCCTCAAAATTCTACAAACAATACCCCATAATGACAATGTGAAAGAAGTTTGTTTGAAATCTTTGCAAATTTATTAAAAATACAAAACGAAAAAATCACATGTACATAAGTATTCACAGCCTTTGCCATGACACTCAAAATTGAGCTCAGGTGCATCCTGTTTCCACTGATCATCCTTGAGATGTTTCTACAACTTGATTGGAGTCCACCTGTGGTAAATTCAGTTGATTGGACATGATTTGAAAAGGCACACACCTGTCTATATAAGGTCCCACACTTAACAGTGCATGTCAGAGCACAAACCAAGCAATGAAGTCCAAGGAATTGTCTGTAGACCTCCGAAACTGGATTGTATCGAGGCACAGATCTGGGGAAGGGTACAGAAAAATTTCTGCAGCATTGAAGGTCCCAATGAGCACAGTGGCCTCAATCATCCTTAAATGGAAGAAGTTTGGAACCACCAGGACTCTTCCTAGAGCTGGCTGCCTGGCCAAACTGAGCGATCGGGGAGAAGGGCCTTAGTCAGGGAGGTGACCAAGAACCCGATGCTCACTCTGACAGAGCTCCAGCGTTTCTCTGTGGAGAGAGGAGAAACTTCCAGAAGAACAACCATCGCTGCAGCACTCCACCAATCAGGCCTGTATGGTAGAGTGGCCAGACGGAAGCCACTCCTCAGTAAAAGGCACATGACAGCCGCCTGGAGTTTGCCAAAAGGCACCTGAAGGACTCTCAGACCATGAGAAAAAAAGATTGAACTCTTTGGCCTGAATGGCAAGCATCATGTCTGGTGGAAACCAGGCACCACTCATCACCTGGCCAATACCATCCCTACAGTGAAGCATGGTGGTGGCAGCATCATGCTGTGGGGATGTTTTTCAGCGGCAGGAACTGGGAGACTAGTCAGGATCGAGGGAAAGATGAATGCAGCAATGTACAGAGACATCCTTGATGAAAACCTGCTCTAGAGCGCTCTGGACCTCAGACTGGGGTGAAGGTTCATCTTCCAACAGGACAACGACCCTAAGCACACAGCCAAGATAACAAAGGAGTGGCTACGGGACAACTCTGTGAATGTCCTTGAGTGGCCCAGCCAGAGCCCAGACTTGAACCCAATTGAACATCTCTGGAGAGATCTGAAAATGGCTGTGCACCGACACTCCCCATCCAACCTGATGGAGCTTGAGAGGTCCTGCAAGAAGAATGGGAGAAACTGCCCAAAAATAGGTGTGCCAAGCTTGTAGCATCATACTCAAAAAGACTTGAGGCTATAATTGGTGCCAAAGGTGCTTCAACAAAGTATTGCGCAAAGGCTGTAAATACTTATGTACATGTGATTTTTGTTTTTTGTTTTTTATTTTTAATAAATTTGCAAAGATTTTCAAACAAACTTCTTTCACATTGTCATTATGGGGTATTGTTTGTAAAATAATGAATTTAATCCATTTTGGAATAAGGCTGTAACATAACAAAATGTGGAAAAAGTGAAGCGCTGTGAATACTTGCCAGATGCACTGTATTTTACAAGCCGAGAAAATTGAGTTTTTAGCGTAATCTGACGTAAAGAAGCACTATTTATGATACCAGTGCTGTCAGATTTTACTGTTGATTTGAAATACATTGAGATTTCAGTCTTTCCTCATTCAAGTAGATAGGAGCCGCACTTTCATGACTGGAAATAGCTTCCCGGGAGCATTCCAAAGATGGCCCCCAGTGGACTGACTTCCTAGAAAGACTTTGAAGAAACAAGAATCAATATTTTTAGTTACAGTTTTTACATTAATATTTTGTGGGGAAAAAAAGAGATTGAGCTTCTTCAATGCAACTTGTGAGAGACGGCGGAAAAATACTGCGGCATTAGGTCAACAAACACTAAATTATTTCTATTTGACTAAAATGCAAACTCAGAATGGTTAAGAATGTAAGTCTTTAACTAGTTTAATTTGTAAGGAAGTATTGAAGTAATGCAAGAAGTAGAGCAGAAAGTTCAACCAAAGTCCAACGAAGAAAAATGAGAAGCAAGTGAGTTAAAGGTCGCAATAAATCACAGGTTTGAATCACTATACACTAAACATAAAGAATCACACTATTATCACCTCGCATCCCAGAAATCAATATAAAATCACATTGCTAGGTCCCTGCTGATATCCACCCCTACTTGACATGCATGTGTTGCAGAAGGAAGCTCCAGGCCAGCTGACGTCTGTGAAATGCCACTTTTAGTCAACAGAGGAACACAGAGGCAGCTCGAGCTCTCTGCATTTAATGCTGGTCTGTAACACTGCCACTGCTGTCAGAATCACTGAGCCATAGGGCAGTGGCAACAGGAAGTCAGTTTGTTTCTAGACAGTTTTCGCCTTTAGTAGACCTTCCCCTGAGACTGACCGTCTGTGTGAGACACCATCTGCGCTGGGTGGACTGTCACTGTAATTGGATCATTATGCAGATATTTGAATCTGATCAAAAACAAAGTGATTTTGGACTAAGGGGGCAGTGTTCTATCTGCAGGTACTCATACTGTGAATGAGATCTTCTGGTACCAAATATTCTGGTGCATCGTTGAAGTGCAACATAGATGTTTACATTTTCTGAAGAAAATGATTGGACATTGAAATCTTGCTGCCACAATGTTAGTATGTTGTGGGTGGCTGTCAGGCTCTTTCTATGTTGTTGCTAGGGTGTTCTTGGTGGTTACTTACTGACCTAAGTCAAAAGAGTCCCCCTTCAAGTCTCTAGATATGTCTCAGGTTACTTTTAATCAAAAATCATATTACAGTTACTGACTTTAAATTAATTGAATTACTTTTAAGTACATAACTAGGGTTACACATATTTCTAAAATATTATTTATTTACATTTAAGACATTGATTATTCATGTATACGTCTATTTGTGTTTCTGTGACATTAGTTGGGTTTGTGCACCCTACAAAGTCATTGTAAGGAAGAAACATGTGAGTGTATGACTTCTTCCCAACAAAGAACAAGGAAGAAATACAAACATTATTTTAAATTTGTTCATATGTTTGTTTCGAAAAGTGTTTTTGAAAGTTATTTAAAAGTAAAGTAATTAGTAATGTGATTACTTTTTAAACAAAGTAGTCAATAAAGTAATCTGATAGCCATTTTTAGAAAAGTAATTCATAATTTATGGTATTACTTTTTTTGAGGATCTTACCCAACACTGCTTGGATCCCTCCTTCAATGTAAATCTATGGTGTGTTTTGTCTGCAAGGCAAAAATAGCAAATCTGACATATTACCAAGAATATTTGCAGAAAAGTAATAGCACAGCTTTCCTCAACAAGCCAAATGTTTTGAGCTATAATAAATGTCTGTATACAAATGGTGCGGAGCTTGTTATGGATGCATGTTGAATATTTAAGGTTAGGGTTTTTTTCAAATCCCTAACCCTAAGTATGAGCAAATAGTAATAATGAGGTTTGCTTTAACAAACATCATTAAGTATTCATATTTGAAGTCTTTTTTTTTTTTTTTTTTTTTTGTAATGAATAATATAAGTCCTCTTAATGTCTTTCAGTTCTTTTAATGTCTGTCTTGAGAGCAGCGGAATGCATGACTCATTCTTGCATGGCTACATTGCAGCATTTTAATGATAGTGTGATGTAATATCCTTGTGAATTGTTATTAAATAGTTAGTTAGTAAACACTGGGTTGGTGGATTGGCTCTCTGTAAGTAATTATGGTCCATGCAACATTGTTATGGATCTACTGTGATAAATCTGAAATGGTTTGTGTTTTGCAATTAGCCTGGAAGTGCTGGACTATTAGGATCTGGATGATTAGACTCAACAGCATATTACATTTATTATTTATTAGTATAAGACCCTAAGAGCGTATGAAAATGTATTTTATAAGACCCTTAGCTTGGAATTAGTTTTATTACGTGATATGATTTGCTATAAATGTGAAATAGATTTTCTTTTTTAGATGTTTATGCTGTTTTAGGGGTTCTCTTACCACTTGCTTAGTGCTGACATTGTTTTCCAAAATCTGATCTGGTTCGCAATTGCCATGGATGCTATCAGGCCTAATTTGTGTGATTTGGCTATTATAGTATACTTCCGGTTTTTTTTCCCACAGAAATTGCCTTGATTTATGTTCAAATACTTTATCCTATCCCAGCTTAATATGCAGAGACAACTTTAAGTAGTCCATTCATAGGTTGATTGGTGGCGCTATCAAAACATTGCTCTATTTGTTGTTACATCCTGACCAGCCCGAAATACAGTAGTAACACTGGCTAAACCAATGGCATGGTGTTTGGGTGCAGGACTATCTCTTGTCCAACTAAAGGAAAACAAGGGGAAAGTTTGGGAAAGCAGTTTGTAAGCAGTCATTATAGGGATAGTTCACCCAAAAATGAAAATTCTTTCATTTACTCACCCTCATTCCATCCCAGATGTGTATGACTTTCTTTCTACTGCAGAACACAAACAAAGATTTCTAGAAGAATATCTTAGCTCTGTAAGTCCATTCAATACAAGTGAATAGTGAGCAGAACTTTGAAGCTCCAAAAATGATATTAAGGCAGCATAAAAGCAATCCATACAACTCCAGTGGTTAAATCCATGTCTTCAGAAGGGGGATGATAGGTGTGGGTGAGAAACAGATCAATATTTAAAGGTGCTAAATGTAAGATTGACAACAAGCATTTGAAATGGGTATTGCAGTCCAAATTAAAAATATTGGAGAGTTGTCTGCCACGCCCCAGACTTGAAGCTCACGCAGGTTGCCAGAATGTTGACACGCAAATTAGCCGTTTTAAAGGATTTCAGGGTTTTAAGCTGTCTCCATCTTCCAAAGGCATCTCCAATATTTATCCTTGTTTTACTACGCCTCTGGTCATGGTGGTTTTAGATGGATGGCGAGGCTTTTTAGGTTGGGTGGAATCTTATCTCTGATCCAGTTCGTTTGCTGGCTTCCATGGCTGCAGTACGCAGTGTTGTTTGCCTGCAAACTTGTTCAAATCTGGCAACCCGGCGGTGTCGAAATACTATTGGTGAGTGGGCAGTGGGCGGGATCACACAGTCCAAAACATAAACAGAAATTCCGGCCCGGAATGGAAACTTCGGAGAAGCCAGTATTTCAACTTAGCATGTTTCCTAATTCTCTAATGACATATTATGGTCATTTTATGATTTAGTACAGTAAAACTATTACTATTTTTTACTAAAAATCTCCACTTTTACTTTCACATTCAACTTTTGTTTTTGGCAATTCACATTCTTATTGAATATCGCCACCTCCTGGGCAGGGAGGATAATTTATAGTAAAAAGAACTTAAATATTGATCTGTTTCTCACCCACACCTACCATATCAAATCAGAAGACATTTAGTTAACCATTGGAGTATGGATTACTTTTATGCTGCCTTTATGTACTTTTTGGAGCTTCAAAGTGCTGTAGCTTAGGGAATTCTTCTAAAAATCTTTGTTTGTGTTCTGCAGAAGAATGAAAGTCATACACATCTAAGGTGGCATGAGGGTAAGCAAATGATGAAAGAATTTCCGTTTTTGGGTGAACTATCCCTTTAACAACTTTATAAAGGTAGTCTTAAGCTGCAAGTATGCGTTGGATTTTTGTTTGCTGTTACGTATCATGCACTGTGCATGTAACGTAAATTTCATCATCTACAGGGTCAGTGTGCAACCCAGTTTTTGGATACTTTGATGGTCAACGGAGCATACTTTGAAAGCATAAAATGCTCAACTGTGCTCGAGACAATGCTAGGCAAAAAGAAGCATGTCTTAGGCTTAAAAGAGTAATTATAAAGCTATTTTAGGGCTCATCCAGAGGTGCTAATGTCTTAACCCACTCTTGTGCCAGCTTTCTCATGTGTGGCCTGGAATGTGTTGGGATTGGTCCAGAATTGCCGCCCAAATACTGACTCCTGACTCTGAAGGATCATAGCTGATCAACATCATTTCATCAGACAAATACAGTGAAAGCATGTCACCATAACTCAGAGAAGCTGTCAAGGGAATGCAATGTGCTGTAAAATATCTGACACGTTCCATTTCCAGTTTATTGTACACTTGCTCTTGCTGAGAGCAAAAAAAAAAAAAAAAGAAACTTGACCAGGTTTAGTCCAGGGGTGTCGCTAGACTCTTTTCACTCGGGCACAAGCAATCAAGAAACTAGCAGTGCCCAATTGGCAATTAAATAGCTGCTTTTGAGTTGGCTTTTTTCAATTAATTGGTCAAATAGTTTAACTAATCTGTCTGAATCGATTCGTGATTCAGTCCAAATCATTGGGACAGCATACTCACGTACTGAATCATTTGGTGAGGAATCTCACTCAGTGAAACAGTAACAGGATCTTTACATTGTATCTGTTCACTGTGTATCTGTTTTTGTACACTTTGTGATAGGGTTTCAGCCTACTTTTCATAATATTTTTTTGGAACCCAATAATATGTTATAATTAAGTTAAGAAATAATTTTGGACATACTGTATATTTTTATAATATTAATATTAATAATAAACAACAACAATAATAATAATAATTATTATTATTATCATTTAAAACAGTGCCATATTCATGGAATTTGTTCTTATCCTGCATACGGCATATCTACAGTTTGTGATCCAGTTAAACCTTAAGCATTTATTTCTGCAGAACACCGAAGGAAAAGTTTCTGTTTGTAGTAGAGTGGACAATGCCTTTTTATGCAGAGAAATGCTCTCATCCACTCTTCTGTCCACAAAAACCATGTGTTATGAGAATACTTTAGATTTGGATAGAAACTTTTAGTGGCCAAGCATATTTGGAATTACGCAAAGGTGCAGTTAGTGAATCTAGAGCACTGTAAATTTATCAAGCTCAGCTCATTAGTTTTGGAATGCGCTTTGAATATATGTAAGTATAGTACAGAGAACAGAGCTGCGCACATACAGTGAGCAGCAGCGTGTGCAGGCTATTTATTTAATTAATATATCTGCAGTTTTTGCGGTTTGATAATCACACTATGTCATATCGCATTTTTATTTTATTTTGATTAATCACACAGCGTTAATACATCACCATCTTATACCATCACTGTTCCATGGTAATGCTACAGCAGGCTGCTTTTTTGATAAGTAATTCAGAGATACTTCAGCTGTTACATTTGATTTCTTTTAGAAATGCTTTGTAGCCTATACATCAATACTACAATTGTTTTTAATAAAAACCATTACAAAATTGCTCCCAAAGTCACAACGCTTTGAAAAACTGAAATTGAAAAAAGGCTGGAAAAGCCCCTGGTTTAACCAACTATAACCTCAATGTAAAAAATGAATTTTACAGTCCCTGTAATCAAATTGCTGGCAGTTTTTGCATGTAACGGTGGGAAAATTTGTCATGCAAGAGCCGTAATACCAGGAAATTATTACTTGGAATCCCCTCAAACCATTCCCATTAATCAATTAGTGAGTTATCTTGGTGTCTTGTGCAGGCTACATGTCAAGTACAATATCCTTTATCCAGTATATTCTTGGTTGAAGGCTATATCACATGATCAATTTTGTGAGAATTACTGTTCCAAAGGCACTCTTGTTTCTCTGATACCAAAAACAGCTCACACTTGATGTGAGCTTTGACTGTTTTAACCAGACTTAAACCTGCTCAATGTATGCTTCCAGTCTTCAGTGCAATGTCTCAGAGGGAGAAACACAGTTCTTGTCAGGAAAGATGCCTTGCCAATGTTCATTTAAAGACAAAGACACTTAAAGTGTACACAAAATCAAAACTGACCACATTTACTTACTTAATGCACGTCCCTAGTCTTATTGTGAATGATCCATGGATGAATTCCAAAGAAAAAATGCATGTAATCTTTAATCAAAATCTATGAACTTGCTTTTACTCTAAAATTATTTTTCTCTTTTCTGCTGACGTCAAATAGGCTTTACGGGCCATTGGACAATGTTATCGATCTGATCCATTTCTTATAAAATTAAGTCCCGCCCTACTATCCTGTCACTCGGAAATACACCACATTATGGAAGTGAAATGTGTCTCAAACAACATTTTACATTGACTTCCAGAATACTGACATGGGCTGAATACTAGTCCCTGTTTTTACATTTGGAATTCAAAAATGGTGCACCGAGTTCAGTTACTGCACCAGCGAGAGCCAATGCCGTTATGGCATCAATTACATTGACTGGCCATTTTTGAATGTGGATGTGGGCTAAGACGCAAGCTTTGATTTTGATTCAAATTTAACCTTCCTATTCTGTTCGGTCGTTTATGATGTAATAAAATGCTTTTGTTTATTTGAGCGGTACAAGACTTACTTTTCCTCCACTTGCCACCTGAGCTCTCAAAAAAGAGCATTTTTTTAATATGTCAAATACAAGTTGTAAAATACATAATATATACAATATATGCGCACACACACAGAGAACAAAGGACAAAGTCTGAGCCTTCCTTTTTTTACACTAATTGAATTTTCACAGTCCATTGCTGTTCATTTCTGTTTATTACTGTTCATTTTCTTGTCATTATTATTAATTTATTTAAGTTGTTACATTTTGATGTTTGAAATAAATGATTGGTAACAAAATGATTATTTTATGACTTTTCTTTGTAACACCAGGTCAGGTTTGACTGTAAGCATAATGTGACATTATTGCAAAAACTAAAACTTCAAAACATAAAAAAAGAAAAAGAAAAAAAATTGCTAAACTTTGACAAATAAGAGTTTGATAATGTCTAAATGTATATCTAAATGCATAACTTGTGATGAAATTTAGAATTACTACACAGTAGGTGGCTGCATTGAACACAGCAGCCATGTACTTGCAATTATTGTCATAAAATGATTTTCAAGTTATGTTATTTTTCTTTTTTCACCAGATGGCAGCAATCTGCCATCAATACAGGACACATTCTCATATTTTCTTCATGTTTCAACTAGGTTTTTACTGTATTTTATTTGCAAATGCAAATGAATGGTGAAATCGAGAAATGTATTTGTAAATAAGACCTAAAAAACATAAAATCCCAAAAGAAGTGCTTTAATTGTATTGTTTTTACTTCAGAGAGCAAGAAATGTTATCATTTCTTAAAAAAAAAACAAAAAAAAACCTGTACTGTGTCCTGTCAAAAATGAACGCGAACAGCAAAGAGGCCCTTCTTAAACAGAATAAGAGTATTATAAAGTCGGTATGAAATACCTTTTGCCATGTTCACAATGTTGTTTCAGTGATGGAGCAAATTATTACATTTTGACAAAAGATTACAAATATAGTCGTTTACAGGTGGGACTGGTGGGCCAATTTTGTCCCCACCACTTTTGAAATACCTTTTGTCAGGTAAGGGACAAATGCAATAGAAATATGTCCAGTTCTTGAGTTCCCATTTCAGTTGTATGTGTTATGGTTGATCTATCACTGGAGTTTGTTATTTTTTAATGTTATTATATGTGCTCATTGCAGCTGTTATCAGTGGCATTGAGTGACAGCAGGAGGCGACATTCTCTTGTGCACAGTGTGATTTCAAATCAGATGGGCGTGGTTACAAATTCGTTACAACGATATGTCAAGAATTCAAGTCGGAAACAAAATACGGAAGAAAAGAAATAGGCCTACACAATGAACGACGGCAAAAGCTCATTTTCTGTTGTACTAGTGAATAAACATATATAAACACACTTCCATCGCTTATTCACAACATATATGATTTATAAATGCATGGTATGTAACTGATTACTTATTAATATACTTAAAACAAACCGCGAAAGGTGAGTCAATAGTTGGCTGTCATATATAACAAATTAATATTATAAAAATAACATACAGAAGTTTTAATTACTTTTCCATCAACTTTCCTGTCAACACGCCCCTTCCAACTCGTGTATCATCTAGAATTCCGAATTTCCCACTATGATTTCGCTTGATCGTTCATGTGCTTGGAACTCATAATTATGATATTTCCGACTCCACTTGAAGGGCACATATTAACTCAGTTTGCAGTTTACGTTATTTGTGCGCACCTGGAGCTTATTACATTGGAGTAACATTAACTACGATACTACTACAGCAAATGCATTTTCCACTCCTTAACATTTATATGTTAATGAATTACACGATTCACACGTAATGATTCCATGTATTCATTTATAAACCAACCTGAGCGCGATGTTAAATTCCTGACATGAAGTGATGATTTCACATCGGAGCTTGTCTATACCCACCTCTTAAAGCTGACCACATTTATATTTACATCACCGATTAAGGTAATTATCTGGTTAAGACTTTATTCCAAAGAAGTTTAAATGCTCCATAGAGTGTCCATCTATTCAGAATATTCCTGCTCATGTGATACAAAGAAACTGAAACATGCTCGTATATAGATATATATATATATATATATATATATATATATATATATATATATATATATATATATATATATATATAAACTGTACTAAATTTGAAAATTTTAAGTGTCCTTGAGCTCTGGAAAAGTACTATAATGTATATAAATATATTATAATATTATTATATTATAATTATTATCTTTTCCTGCTATTCTCTAGAAAAACTAGAGAGGCTCACTCTTGCCATTTATTCTACTGCATTTCTGTAATTCTTTACATGTAATTTAACAAAATAATAATGTCCTCACACATTATGTTAAAATATGTGTGCACAAATCAGCCTTGAGTGTATCATAAAAATTAATGATAGACTTATGGGACTTTCACCTGTTTGTAGGCTATATTTATTTATTTGAATTTCTTTTAATGTTTGTATTTAATATTCACTGCAAAATGTGTGCTTTACATTAAACAATTGCCTAACACCGGAATAATATTGTTATACATGCACAGATATAAACGGAAATTCTGTTTCAACAGATATTAATGTCAGAAATACCAGGAGAAACCACAGTTAACAACATATTCTACAGGTCATGTAGCCTACATATTCAGCTTCATCTGGTTAGAAAAAAAGAATAAAATAATAATTTATTTAAATACTACTACTACTACTAATAATAATAATTATTATTATTAGGCTATTATAATAATTATTATTAGGCTATTATTATGAATTGGCATATACAAGGCTTATTTTATTTATAGAAACTAAAAATGTAATAGAGTTACATTTAAAAATGGACATTTCATTTAGTTTTGATGTTTAAGCCTGATGAAGATGTAATCTTTGTTTATGAAACTAAAAAGTTATATTAGCACACCACTTTTTAAAACAAAGTGAGACCCATGATTACAAAGTCAAAATTTAATTTTTTGGAACAATGTGCACTAATGAATTGTTCAGAATATGTGCCTGAACAAGCAATTAAAAAGTAAGTGGGGTCGATTTTGATTTAGTGTTGAAGATTATAAAATATTCAGTAATTAATATAATCTTTTGTGTTGAATGGAAGGCCTAAGGTTTGAGTTGCAATAGCTTTGAGAAAAAGGTAAGACTCTGGGGTGCTTTCACTAAACATTTAGCTACTTTAGTGTGTATTACTGCAGTAATACTACTCTGGTATAGTGCTGTGCCATGAGTATTTAAATTATTTTAAATGAATCCATTTTCATTCTTACCAGCACAAACACTCCTCCTTTCATGTAAATTACATTTATAGAATTTGTCTTTTCATAAAAAAACATTTTCCTGGTGCAATCAACATTGCAGTACTATCACCCATGGAAAGCAGGTAAACCAAATTGTGTTTAAAGCACGTTTGTGTACATATTCTTGCAATCGTGACAGTAGTAAACCATCAAATGATGATCAATTGATGGAGAAAAGCATTATAACTGGGCCTATATATCCAGACATGCAGTGTAGTCAAGCACACTTTAGACATTTTAAAAAGCAGATTTAGGTGCCTAGATTGCAGTGGTGGTGTACACTGATACTATACAATACACTCATGCTATGTCCCCACATAGCATGCCTGATCGCGTTAGTCTTCTGCATCCTCCACAACGGAGCACTCAAAACCAACCCACAAGATTGGGAATAGAACCATGCACATTGTGTTTAGCACAGATTTTTTTGCCCTGTCACCAGATTTGCGCAATTCCTTTAGTGAATTGAGACCTTCAAATAGACAGTCCTTTTAAATTGTCAGTGGTTCCCTTCTCTGTCTCCTGTGACTTTACAATTTTTTCTGGCACTGTTGACTGCCGCAGTAACTGCTTACTTCGTTTTCTGCAGAAACAACACTTGCCCCTGGACTAGTAATTCATCCAAATGCTGACAGTGGAAGAGCTGCCTGAGGAGAAACCTTGCTTTTTTCCCCGCAGACATCTCAGAATTGGACCTCCATAGCACCTGTAAAAAACCACCCAAAGAGAATTCCATCTTTAGCCAACTAACTAACTAACCTTATCTTCTGTGATTTGGCAGGCTGCCGTAGTGGCCTGGATATACGATGATCTTTCCTTAGAGTGTAAAATAAGCTTGGTTATTAAGTAGCAGCACTGTATCACAAATAATTAAAAACTGTAAATTATTAAAACTAATAATTCAAAACTACATATTTTCAAAATCTACCAATCGTCTTAAAGACCCCGTGAAATCAAAATTAAAGTTTTTCTGGTTTTGTTCTGTATCTATTAGTTTCAAGGTCATCTATATGCTAGTGTACTTCTAAACATTGACAAAATTATTTTTCAGAAGATATAAGCATTTAAAATCTGCAGTCTTTCTCTTCCAGTTTAAAAGACTCAGGAATATCCATGACTCACATAGAGGTTCAGAAACCTTGTCCAATGCAATGCTATCTTGAACTAAAATGCACCCTCCCCCTACAACTGTTCAATGCGCCTAGCTGTATTCTAACTGCCGTGGATCATGCCTTCACAGGGCACTTCAAAGGGAACACAATCCATGCTGTAGGTCGTTCCAAACAGATTTTCTAATAAGAATTGCTTAAAATGTGAGTTCTGGCTGATGTTATCGCCTTTCAGCCATCGTAAGCTCTCAAAGTGATGGGTAATTGTCTTGGAAGGAAATAGGGCATAGGGATGATCACTTCTGAATGGGATGCGCCAATGCGGGAGCTGGACTTGAGGAGAATTGCTAGAATTTATTTATATAAACTGGAGGTTTCTTTGGATGTTCAGTTCGAGTAAGTGTTCTTGATTCTTTATGCGTAATGTATTGTGATTCAAAACATGATAGATCACCTTGTACTCACTTGTTTTTTATTCATCAGTATTGGCACTGGCTGCAGCTTTGTTGTAAGCAAAGACCGCAATGTGTTGTGTTTGTTTGCAGTAACGAGTTTAGGTAGATCATCGTTCTTGAGAAAAGCTGGCCAGTATTGAGATTGCTTCTCAAGTTTTCCTGGTTAGCGGCTCTGACATGAGCAGCACACGGTGGAAAGGAGTATGTGTGTGTATGTGTGTGTGACTATAAACAAAAACCTCTTGGCTATTTAAAAAAAGGAATGGGTAGTTCTACATGTTCTGCTCCACTTCCTGTTTCAGTAGGAAATACATCAAAACACCAAATTGAATCACGCTTGTCAAAGCACTCCACAGGGAAGCCCTGTATATTTATGCTAGTTTTAGTTTTTACTGGTTGGTGTTTACGTAAGATATTTATTGACGTACTGATTAGCCTCACTAATACTAGTTAAAAACTGTGACCCATTACTATTTTCAAATCTCCACTAAGTGGTAAAATATTATATTTTATGATTAATGCACATTGTGCTCTTTGTCCCATGCTATGATTTTTAGTTTTAGAAATTTTGTTTCAACTGAGCTGCTAGTTTTGGAAGTATTTGAGGGTTAGATAGTTCAGTAAGTATACTGTAAAAAAAAGTTTTTGTCAGGTAACCTAAAAATGTGCTTCATCGTTATAGCATCTAAATTAGCTGGTTTTATTCAAGTCAAAAATTTTATACAGTCTGACTTAATCAACCTAAAAAATAAAATTATGCCAACGAAAGTCATTATTTAAGGTTTAGATAAATTTGAAACAGATCCTTGAACTAACCATTGCAGGTTACCACTTTTTTCAGTGTATTGCCACACGGAACCTGCACACTTTTCACATTTTCTGCACTGAATGTGGAAGGAAATTCTGCAGAATCAGTTTGTGATATGGTATGGTAAAACACGTAAAATGGGGCTGAGAGCACTACTGTATATTCGTATTGGTAACTGGAATAATGATCAAATTCTTGACCTTTCATGGACTTTACAAAACAGTACTATGCCAGCCCCATGGTACAGTGATGGCATTAGATAGTAAAACCATGGTACTTAGATGCAACTGAATGATTAACATACTATTATTACATGGCTCTCTGGAATACTTGATTTTGATTGGTCAATTGTGGCATTCTGTTGTTGAATATTTTTGTTAAATGAACACTAACTGTGTAATTGACCATTGCCCCCATTTTCCAATGTTCATTTATTTATTTATTTGATAAGTAGCTTCCATAATATACAGCCTCCACTTTGTGTCTGGGGTTTGATCACCCTGTCAAGGTTCATTTTGCTATTATGACAAACTGGCTATACGTTATGCCTTGCTTCTTACTTGGCTCGTATCACTCTCTTCTCTCATGACTCTACTTCATCCCTTATATATACCATGTTATTTACATAGTACTCTAAGTTACTTCACAAAATACCATATTAGCATGGTGCATGTTAAAAAAACACATGGTAAGACTGTGGAAGTTTTTGGTACTTTTTTGCAGAGGGGGGCAGGGAGGTTGTGTAGAACTTGGCAAGACTTAAGGCCCTGGTATACTTCGTTTTTCTGCGTTCCGTACCGGAAAGCACCCGGTTGACAGCGTTGCCTTTCAAAGTATACTATTTTGGCCGCGAGCGCATACGATCACATTCAATGCATGTACACTACGGCTGCTTTGTGATACTCTTTTAGTACAGCCAACGACAGGCGCATTCGTCGACTATGCACACAGATGAGGACTGGCCGCTTGTCGAAGAAATATGGGCCATGCGCAGACAGTCCGTGCAGACTGTGCTAATGACCACATTTGCATACTGTGTGCGTTTTGATCAGCAAAGCGAAAAACCGAAGTATACTTTGGCATTTATACAGTAGTTTTTTCAGAAATCTTCAGAGCTTTTTGCAGAATTCTAGTGTGCATATTTCATGTAAACCTATTTATAAGTGTGAGTATGAGTCTTTGAAACACTTTCCCAGACTGTGCAGTACATCAGTACATTTCTCCTGTTTCAGACCAACAGTAGCATTTGCACTTTCATAGTGAGAGGGACTCATCCTGTGTAGATTATAGTTTAGATGTTGAGATGCCTCTCCAGGCTCTTTAGGAAATGCATCTTTGCTGGATGCCTTTCATTATATATGACATTACACACACCACAGGCAGAAAAAATGACAAATGCACTGCAAGCAATAATCCCACATTAACTCAAGCTTCTCATGAAATGCATAGAACCCTGTTGGATTATCACTCAAGTAACTTACTGTAGCTAGTCCACATTAGGGCCTGACGATATATCAGATATTCATTATACATTTGCAATAATTTTACTGCTATAGAATATACTTGTGGATTTTGCTTATATACAGTTAAGCAACATTGTGAATATTGCAATGATTTTAAGGTGCATTTTATTGGCCATTTTGGTCAGTTGCATGACACAGGTTGTCATGTAATGTCAACATGGCAGCGGCCATGAGGGGGCGACCTGCTCAATGTGAAATTACAAAGCTTTTATTGTGCTACTGACATGACTGGAGTCTTCTCATGGGAGTGTACATAATTTTAAAAAAGTATATTAAGTGCTATTATTGTCTTAATGTGTAAACTTTTTTTAATTACTGAGCACACCTTTAAATTGCAGCCTTTGCAGTTAAGAATCACACTAGGACATCGCGATTTTAATTTGTGCGCTGAATGTTTACGTAATAACATTTGTATGTCAGACAGAATAGTTTTTTGGTATCGTAATATTTGTACTTGTACAAGAACGTGAGCACAGTATCGGACCCGATTCCGATACCTGTATCTATATCGGGAAATCCCTAAGGTTTATATATAGTGTATATAATTTATAGTTTGTTTTTTACTTCTTTTATCAAACATTTTGTAATCTACTTGACATTAATTGCTGTTTGCTTGAAATGATTGTTCCTCTGATAACAATCACTCATTTAAGCCATTTTACAGCAATAATATAATATACAGTATATATCAAGATATACAATATATTGAATATTGTCAAAAGGCTGGAAAAAAAAAAGATTTTGTGCGGGGGTGTTCGGCAGTTCTGCCCCATTCAGCCCCGTTTTGCAGCCGGCCCACCGGGAAAAGTCCCAGTTTTCCCTATGGCCAGTCTGCCCTGATTGGCTCATTATTGCAGTATATGTTTCAGCTGCAACAATTCTTTAAACCCTTACCGATGCAGTGTGTAGCTTCTCATTTATTAAACAACCATGTCGGAAGACGTATCCCGTGGTCGTGGAAAAGATGTTGCTGTGTTTCAGAAGGGGCACATTATTGGCCTGCACCAAGCAAAGAAAACAACTAAGGAGGTTGCTGAAATCATTGGAATTGGGTTAAGAACTATCCAATGCATAATTAAAACCTGGAAGGATAGTGGTGAACCGTTAGCTTCGCGGAAGAAATGTGGTCGGAAAAAAATCTTCAGTGATTGTGATCGGAGATCACTAAAATGCTTGTTAAAGTCACGTCGTAAAAAAATCAACAGTAGAACTCAAGGCTATGTTTAATAGTGAAAATAAGAGCATTTCCACACGCACAATGCAATGAGAACGTACAGGATTGGGTCTGTAGAGCCGAGGAGGGCGGGGCCGGGTTGGAATGAGACACACCCGGTCCCCAATCAGCCTGATGGGGCGCGCGAGGGATAAAGGCGGCTGGGGACGACAGTTCGAGAGAGAGAGAATTACAGACAGCTGTGCTGTGTTTTTAGTTGTGTGTTTTTGGTTGTGTTTTTGGGTTAATAAATTATTATTTAAGTTGTCAAGCCGGTTCTCGCCTCCTCCTTTCCTCTAAACCCCCTTACACTGGTGCCGAAACCCGGGAAGGAGGAGGGATTCCCGTCGCAGAGTCCTCGACACTGCCGTCCACCCAGGGGAGCGCCGCTGCCGTCCGACGGGGGACGGAGTAGCCCGACTACCCGGACGCGGGGAACGGCCGCCGTCCGCGAGGCGAGTGGGGACGGGACTCCCCGACCGCCTGGAGCGAGGGAGCCGCTGCCGGGGGCGAAGGAGTGCCCTGCCGTCCCCCGGGAACGCGGAGGGGTCGAGAGAAGACCGCCGTCCGCGGGGGGAGGAGGGAAGTGACTCCCCGACCGCCTGGAGTGGTAGGGCCGCTGCCAGGGGCGGAGGAGAGTCCCCACGGGACGCCGGGAACGCGGAGGGGCGTTCTGTCCGCTGGGGGTCGGAGGTCTGACTCCGGTCCGCCCGGGGAGGAGCGGCTGCAGTCCGCCTGAGAGGGTGGAGTAATGATCGAGGACCACGCGACGGCGCATCAGAGAACCGGTGAGTTTCTTTTTCTCTCTCTCCTCTCTCTCTCTCTGCCGCTCCGTTTTGGCCTTTCCCTCGCCATTTTGTGTTTTTTTTTTTTCCCCTCCTGTCTCCTCCCAGGTCGAGGAAGGCGGGGAGGACCCGCCGGCAGTCGGGGCATAAGGCACGCCCCCCCCCGGAGAGGAAGGGTGAGGGGGGATGTACGTCATGCCGGGGGCTCCCCGGCCTGAGGCAACGCCGGGAGGAGTGTAGAGCCGAGGAGGGCGGGGCCGGGTTGGAATGAGACACACCCGGTCCCCAATCAGCCTGATGGGGCGCGCGAGGGATAAAGGCGGCTGGGGACGACAGTTCGAGAGAGAGAGAATTACAGACAGCTGTGCTGTGTTTTTAGTTGTGTGTTTTTGGTTGTGTTTTTGGGTTAATAAATTATTATTTAAGTTGTCAAGCCGGTTCTCGCCTCCTCCTTTCCTCTAAACCCCCTTACAGGGTCTAAACAGCTGTGTGGCTACAAGAAAGCCATTTGTTAGTGAGGCTAATCGGAAAGAATTACTTCAATTTGCTAGAGAGCATAAAGATTGGACTGTGGAGCAATGGAAAAAGGTCATGTGGTCTGATGAGTCCAGATTTACCCTATTCCAAAGAGATGGGCGTGTCAGGATAAGAAGGGAAGCGCATGAAGCGATGCACCCATCATGCATTGTGCCCACTTACAAGCCTCTGGAGGCAGTGTTATGATCTGGGGTTGCTTCAGTTGGTCAGGTCTAGGATCAGCCATGTTGTGCGGCAATACAATGAAGTCAGCTGAATACCTAAATGTACTGAATGACCAGGTTATCCCATCAAATGATTTTATTCTTCCCTGATGGCACGGGCATATTCTAGAACAACAATGCCAAGATTCATCAGGCTCAAATTGTGAAAGAGTGGTTCAGAGAGCATGAGGAATAATTTTCACACATGAATTGGCCACCACAGAGTCCTGACCTTAACCCCATTGAAAGTCTTTGGGATGTGCTGGAGAAGACTTTACGGAGTGGTTCGACATCAACGTGATATAGTATTTATTTGTATGGATATAGTACTAATTTCTCTTGTAATACACAAAGAAATAGATATCCTGTGATAAGTAAACTTAAATAGATATGAAATAATTATAACAAATATAATTTATGGAAGTGCAAAAAAATAACCTATACACTTTTGGTACTTAAACCATCTTTTTTTTTTTTTTTTTTTGCAATTTTGGATGAGGTACAGGTGGTGGAATGAGGTCCCGGGTCTCTAAAGACCCACAGTATGCATTTAAGGGTTAATAAATGTTTGTAAAGTTTTTAAAGCATATAATTAACCAGTTATATGTCAGAGCTCAAAATTTGCCCAGCCAGCAGAACACAAAAGTGTTTAGCAGAACACAAAAGCTCTTTTCCATACAATGCAGAGTCTTCAGATTTTTTCCTTCTGTTTCATTGTAAAAATATCAGTATATGTGTTTGAAATTATATGCGGGAGTGAAAGTAATGACAGAATTTAAATTTTTGGGTGAGCTATTCCTTTAATTGATTGCTGATTAATCCTGAGAGTCCAGAATTCTGCCTCAGTTAGCTTGCACTGAACTGCATGGCTCAAGCAGTGTAAACCTGCAGTGAGTAACAGTTTCAGTCATTATAATGGGAGATTTTTAATATTGTCGTGTTGCTCGATTTTTGTGTACAATTTATAAAACAAATGTAACAGTGGTTTAGTTTTGTCATGCTACTAAGTGAGCCAATGTGAAGTTGATTTACAGATGTATAAAACAGTAATAAAATAATTCCACTCAACAGTTCTCAGCTTGTTTGGGTTATTTAGCTTTCATAAAGAATATGGCATGAAGTTTTGCATTTACAAGTACTTAATGTAACTTCGACTAATCAACATTAATGATAGTGATTACAATATCAAGGTAAATAATCCGCAATTATGTTTTTGTTTCATAATCGTGTAGCCCTAATTAACACGCCTAGTTCAGTCTACAAACAATGGAATTGAGTCGTATATGTCAAGAAATCTATTTTTAGCTGCCTGTCTGAAGGATTATTCCTTCATGTATGTCAGGAATAATTCATGTGTTCCATTGTAAGAGCAGTTTATATAGAGTAGGCTTCTGTGTCTTTATGCCCTCAAGTAAAACAGGTGAGGAATGTGTTAGCTGAAGTTTGTTTAGTATGTGTTGATTCTTGGGGGCTTAAAGCTTAGAAGATTGTGCCAGGTTGAGTCAGCAGCTGTAATGTAGTTGCTGCTGGCAATGATGAAGACGTGAAGATGAAGAACCCAAGTGCAGTTTATTTACAAACGTGATAACCTATAACCACAACTACAAACGTGAAACATAAAACATAAACATGAACTTGACTATGACTTGACTATAAACATGGCTTGACTATGCACATACACATTCAATACTTGACAAAGACACAATGGAAAACATGAGGCTTAAATACATGGATATGGGGGAACATAAACCAATGAACAAACAGAACTGATAACAAGCTAATTAAACAATCAACCAATGAAAAGACAAGACACATGAACATGGAAGGAAAACAGGAATCACATGACAAGGGATCACATGACATGAAACAGGAACTAAATTTTTCAAAATAAAAGACATGAATCAACAAAATACACATGACATAACCCCCCACTAAGGGGCGGCTCCCGACGCCCCAACACATAAACAAAACACGTAAAACATGACATAAATTCAAAGTGCTGTAGGGAGCTGGGGGGGGGGGTGGTGTGTCTTGAGGTGTGGGACGTGTGACCAGGGCAAAGTCCGTGGGGGGTGGAGCCATGAGAGGCTCGAGGGATGGAGCCATGGAAGGCGGAGCTGTGAGTGGCTCAAGGGGCTGAGCCATGGAACTTGGTGCCCGGAGAGTAGCCGAAGACTCGAAGGGCAAGGGTGGAGCCGATGGCAGGGAGGACCAAGGCGGTGCTGGAGGCTTGGAGGAGCAAGGCGGAGCTGGGGGATCGGAAGACTGAGGTGGAGCCGGTGGGACTGAGGACCAAGGTGAAGCCGTAGGGAAGGAGGTCCCCAGTGGAGCTGACAGTCGGAGGGACGAGGCGCAGCCAGAGGATCGGAGAGCCAAAGCGGAGCCAGGTGACTGACAGACCAAGGAGGAGCTAGAGGGACCAAGGACCCCGGCAAAGCCGACAGGCTGAAGGACCGCAGTGGATCTGAGGGAACGCAGAACTGAGGCAATGTCGAGGGACCGACAGGCCAAGGTGAAGTCCAGGGCTCGGAGGGTCCGGGCGGGGTCGGAGGGCCGAAAGTTCCCCTTGCCTGCTCAGGAGAACTAAGGGTGGGTATAAGGGTGGGAACCATCTCCAGGTCCAACTGCTCAGGTGTGACTGTGACGTGGCAAGGAGCAGGCTGTGGCGTTGCTGTGACGTGGCATGGAGCAGGCTGAGGTGTTGCTGTGATGTGGCATGGAGCAGGCTGAGGCGTTGCTGTGACGTGGCATGGAGCAGGCTGAGGCGTTGCTGTGATGTGGCATGGAGCAGGCTGAGGCGTTGCTGTGATGTGGCATGGTGCAAAAGATGGTGCTAGCTCAGCGACCATGACTAGGAACTCTGGTTTGGCGGCCATGACGTGGAACTCTGGCTTGGCGGCCATGACGTGGAACTCTGGCTCAGCGGCGGCCATGTCGTGGAACTCTGGCTCGGTGGCGGCCATGTCGTGGAACTCTGGCTCGGTATCCGCCTCCCCCATAGTGAACGTTGAACCAATGATCTGTAGGGCGAGGTCGATATATTGAGCCAGGCTGAGGGAACTGCGACCGCCAGGCATCAAGGAGGAGATCGGCTCACTTAGACCAAAGCAAAATATTTCTTTGAGGGCGACCTCATTAAAGTTCACCTGGCTGGCCAAAGCACAAAAGTCCTCTACGTACTCCTCCAGGGGACAATTCCCCTGATGTAGCCGTATGAGTCGAACTGCTGGGTTCATAGTTCGGTCAAGTATTCTGTAATAATGTTGCTGCTGGCAATGACAAAGACGATGACGTGAAGATGAAGAACCCAAGCATAGTTTATTTACAAACGTGATAACCTATAACCCTAACTACAAACATGAAACATAAAACATAAACATGAAATTGACTATGACTTGACTATAAACATGGCTTGACTATAAACATGACTTGACTGGACTGGACTGGACTGGACAATGCACATACCCATTCACATTCAATACTTGACAAAGACGCAATGGAAAACATGAGGCTTAAATACATGGACATGGGGGAACATAAACCAATGAACAAACAGAACTGATAACAAGCTAATTAAACAATCAACCAATGAAAAGACAAGACACATGAACTGGAGGGAAAACATGAAATCACATGACAAGGGAACAGGAACTAAACTTTTCTAAATAAAAGACATGAATCAACAAAATACATGACAGTAGCATCATAGTGTACATAAACTATGCCGGAGATACTGTATGAAGAAGAATGTTCTTGGTGTTGTTGCTGTCACCTATTCATCTTATAGTTTTTGGGTTCTGCTCTTGACAGTTGACATTTTTAATTATAGGTATTTTTCCTATACTGCAGTTTCCAGGAGCTCAACTGGTAGAGCATGGTGCTAGCAAAGCCAATATCATGGGTTTTGTTCCCAGTAAGCACACAGAGTGATAAAATATATTACTTGAATGCACTGTACAAGTTGCTTATGATAAGAGTAAATGTAATTATATACCATCTGCATGCCACAAACATGCTTCGAATTGTGCAAAACATGACATAAAAAAACATTATAGACATAATACAAATTGGCCCTATTTACTTTTTTATTTTTTTATTTGTCCCTAGCCTTGTTGTTAGTATTAATGTTTGCTAAGGCAAGCATCAAAATGACTTTTGTCTATAATTAGAATATGTGATTTGACATGATCACACTGGAAATCGGCGTGTTGCATCCGAAAGTTCATGAACCCTGAAATCAACCCCATTCAGCCGAATTACTGACAAGCACCATCCCCATCAGACATGTTTGCATCAATTCAAGTGCGAATACATTTCCCTCTAGCGCTAGGCTTCTGATCTTCTATCAATGGGTTCTAGTCCTGTGGGAACCAAGGAGTAATTGTATTCACATAAACAATGGTGAGCGTGATTTGGAGGTTGCATTCTTGGTCTAAAATTATTTTTTTACTCCACTGATGGTTTTAGTATTAGGGATGGGGTTTGGGTAAGGGGGTAGAGTTAATAAATTATGCATTTCTGTTTATTGTATTACATCATTTATGACTAAAAATACAACTTGCTTCTGGAGTCATTCTGTGGACATTTCCCACCAAACTGGAGTGTACACATGCCTGCTGCCTATATGTTCACTTCCTGCTTCGGCCACTGGGGGCAGTGATTCGAATTTCAGTAGGCACAGACCGATTTCAGCAGGAAAACCTACTGTTTTCAAATTCACAGAGCGAAAGCCATATCTAGACTTGGTGGTTTGGTGTACAGTTCATGTAAACTCTGGTGAACTGCTATTGATGATAAACAATTTGCATTTTTGCATCACACCAGCTAAAGTATATAATACATTTGCACTTGCTTTTCTCTAAACAGATTGCCTTTGGAAAGCAGCTAGCCAATTATCACATCTTTTGCAACAGAAATATCAGCAACAGAAAAACGCAAGTGCCTTTTGTGTGTGTAAAGTTTTGGTGGTAATTTCAAAGAGACAAATGCTTAATTTACACAGTCAAGTTTGTGTCATCTCTTTCTGAGCTTTTACCCAACTACACTAACTACGTATCCATCCAAGGATTTTTTGCGAAGAAAGTTTCAGCACATCAAAATAAAGCTGATGGAAATAAAATTTCACAAGTGTTGACATAATATATTTCCGTTTAACTCTAGCGCATAAACTCTATGTCGATACTTCAAGCGTCGCGAAAAACTGGTTTGGAAGCACTTTTTGTCTAGAAAATTGCCATTAAAGCAAAAATGTAGTGTCACATGACAGAATATACCCCAATCGTTAGCCTGTGTTAATCATGACAGCGGTATGCATCCTTGAAAGCCAATTTATTGTACGTGATTATGGATTGATCTTAATGGCATATAGATCCGATGCTGCAAACATGACACTTCTAGGAGTGCCAACACAAATATCTCGTGTCATGCACATTGACAAGTGCACAGAGAACAAGTTAATGGCCACCGTTTGCGATTAATTTAATCATGGTAGACATCCGTTTATTTAATAAAGTTGCTTTTACACACCATTCAAAATAATAGACAGCAGTCACAGAATTAGCCCACAATACAAAAAAACATATTTCTGTGCACAAAGATGTTTAAAATTAAAAATAAATGCACAATACTAGGAGAAAAACAACAGTGTGCTTTTTTGGAACACTAACATGGTCCAATTCTATAAAATTATTTAGTTTACTTTTGAAAAAATGCCGGCAAAATAAATATATTAAAATATATAACCAAACAAATAAAGCATTAAATTAAAAAAATACATTACCAAACAATTTTTTACAATATTTTTAGACCTATATATGCCTTTTCTTTACACAAACTTAAATTAGCTTTTTCTGTAGACAAAAAAAGTCAGCTGAATTACATTATCAGAATGTTCTACACTTTTTTCAAGACTATATACTATCAGAACTATTTGTGAGATCACTTTCAGAAAATGAGCTTTTGAACATTTAAAAACATTTAAATATTTTAAATCTAACTCTCTTTACCTCAGACCGCATTTGCTGAGCTTCTTCCTAAAATGTAAATTGCATTAGGACACTAAAATTAATTTGAGATGACAATCTAGTTCAGTTGGTTGTTAAAAGTTGCTGGACAAATATGCGGGACATGCAGTTGTGATGGCGATGCTTTAGATTAGATGATTGTTCAAATAGCCTATTGAATATCAGGAATGTATCATATGTAAACCCTGATATTACACCGCATCATTTTTTTCTTTATTGGCTGTGCACACAGCATATACACAATGGTCCTTATACTAAGACTGAAAGTTTCCCCACTACTTGGTGCAGGTTTCCAGCTTGAACAGGGCCATGGAGATTCGCTTTCAGGTCAGAACCGGTGGCAACCTGCGATAGGCGCAACATCAGGACCAATATTACAGTCCTATCAGAAGGGCAACAGTTCCCTTTTAATTGCAATTCCTCTTCTTCTGATTGCTTTTATTTGTGAAATTAAAATGACAGTAAGCTGGCTAATTTCAATTAATTGTCTCAATACTTTCCCCATTTTACCAAAACATCTGGGAGGCGAATTAGCGATAAACACACATTTCTGTATGGAAACGACTTAAGGGCAGATTTCTTTTGTGATAAACCAAAACGTATGCGACAAAGTGTTTTTTTAGGCATGACGTCATTGCGCGAAAAGTGGATGGAAACTAGGCTAGTGATGAACAGCTGCCACTAGTACTCAAGGTCATACCAAAGTCCCTTTCAAGGCAAGTCAGTCACTCTGTAGCCATCTTTGGAATACTCCCGGGCAGCTATTTTCTTTGGATACAAGAGTCATAAAAGTACAGCTCCTATCTACTTGAATGGGGAAATACCGAAATCTCCAAAACAGTTGGTCAAGCTTACAATCAAAGAACATATGTAAAATCAGCAGTAAAATCTGACAACAATGGAATCATAAATTATGCTTCTTTTGCTCAGATCATGCTAAAAAATGCTGTTTGTCAGGCTGGTCCAGCTAATGCGCATGTGTGTTCTCGAGTTGACTGACAGATGATGTCTGTATCTAAAGATGATTGGCTCTTTTACCTGTAAGGCGGAACTTCCTTTCTACATCTGCCATGTTGAGTGTTCCAATTTCTCCCATTCATTTTAATACAAGTTGTCCATCTTGGGCTAAATTGTCTTTGGTGGTACTCATGTTGATGAGGCAATCTTACTGTGGTTCAGACCAAAAGTACAATGTGAAAAGAGACCTGTGGGAGCAGAGGGAGGAGGGTGGAATGAAACTTGAGATTGACACCACAGGACCCTTTGGAAAAGTCCCCTTTAGACTCTGATCTTGCAACTCCTGCAGACTGTCATGATGTATGGCAGCATTGAGCTGTGCCTGGGTAACACAGGCAATTGTAAGTCTGTGAGTCAGTCATACTGGGTGAACTGCCACTGACTCTTAATGGAGGTGACATCTTGAGATCTCATGCTTTTGCCTTAGTCTACTTCTCATTCTGTCTCTCGCATTCTCTCCTTAGCTCCTTTCCTGGCACACATAGATTGATAAGCAGTTTTAGGAGAGGAGAGTAAGGAGAGTAGCTAATTAAAGTAGTGACTCCTTTAGTGACTCGCTAAAGGTAACAGTTCAGCCAATTCTGTCATTATTTACTCACCCTAATCTCACTCCAAACCACTATGACTTTCTTCTGTGGAACACAAAAGATGAATAAAAAAAAAAAAAGTCTCCACAGGGTTTATGTTGATGCATCAAACTTTATTGGTTCTTGCTACATGACCTTTGATCACACAAATTTAAAATTTTGGGTGAACTGTTCCTTTAAACCTAGCTTAAAATATCCTTTAAATTGTACCACATTAATGTATATACATACTTAGTTATGGCACTTAACATGATATATGACTCTGATAAAAATTAATAGCTTGAATGCACTGTAAGTCGCTTTGGACAAAGTGTCTGTCAAATGCATAAGTGCGTTTTGATACATCTCTTTGAAGCCCATGGTTAATCCAGAACCGGGTGTAATTTTGGACAGGGACTGTTGCGTATTTATCCTTGGAATTCTGTTCCAATGTTTGTCTAAAAGGAACCCTTTGCAGCCAATTTTATCATATCTCTTAATTTTCCTCCAAAATCCAATTTTCAAACAATACAGCAATCAACTGCAGAACAATAATGAGCACTCTTATCTGCATTCACATGATATTAGCATTGAAGGATCACCACCTACCGCCCTACCACACAGACTAGAGGCATTTAAACAGTCAGTGTGTCCACACTGCTGTGGTGTCGATTTGGACAAAGGGCATCATTTGGTCAGCAGGATGGATGAATAGAGAAGTGGGCAGCTGCTGCTGTGGTAAATGCTACCCCACTGCAGATGGCAGTGCCTTTGGCATACCATGTCCCTCAGGGGCTGAGATGAAAGAGGAGCTGGGATTGGACCGGAGAAGGTCGATGGCCCCTGCTGCCCATAGAGGAAAAGGGTTTGGTGCCTTTGCCCAGGTTTAGAAGTATTCTGTCTAGACAAACCAGTGTGAAGTCACACCGGTATTGGAAAACAGAGAAATGCAGTATGCAGGAATCATTTTGCTTTATTGGACAGCTTTTAAATGTGACTCTCTTCCAGTCTCTGCTGTAGTGTTGGACCCTCCTCTGATCCTTTTGTTTGTGTGTTCCTGATCTTTTTTCCCTTGTGCTTCTAAAATACTCTCCCTTTACTCCTCTCTCTTTTTGTCTAGAATGCTTTGTCAGACATTGCTTGGGAGATAAAAAAAAATAAGTAAAAATGGGCAAATCTGTTTACATGGCATTCTTGGTACCAAAACAGCCCCTGCTTCTCATACCCTTCCTGTTCTTCTTGCAATATTTGGAATGGAATACTACTGTAGTTTAGTTATCGATGTAGTTGCAATGATTTTTTTGTTGATAAAAAATTAAGTGGCATTTTCAATATTGCAGTTATTTGAATGAATTTTTTATTTGTCCAATAAGTTTAATAGTTTCACAATCTCTCCATGTCTCGCAACTCGTTAGTATAAGAGCATTAGGACAATACAGGTGCATCTCAATAAATTAGAATGTCGTGGAAAAGTTCATTTATTTCAGTAATTCAACTCAAATTGTGAAACTCGTGTATTAAATAAATTCAGTGCACACAGACTGAAGTAGTTTAAGTCTTTGGTTCTTTTAATTGTGACGATTTTGGCTCACATTTAACAAAAACCCACCAATTCACTATCTCAAAAAATTAGAATACATCATAAGACCAATAAAAAAAACATTTTTAGTGAATTGTTGGCCTTCTGGAAAGTATGTTCATTTACTGTATATGTACTCAATACTTGGTAGGGGCTCCTTTTGCAATAATTACTGCCTCAATTCGGCATGGCATGGAGGTGAACAGTTTGTGGCACTGCTGAGGTGGTATGGAAGCCCAGGTTTCTTTGCAGTGGCCTTCAGCTCATCTGCATTTTTTGGTCTCTTGTTTCTCATTTTCCTCTTGACAATACCCCATAGATTCTCTATGGGGTTCAGGTCTGGTGAGTTTGCTGGCCAGTCAAGCACACCAACACCATGGCCATTTAACCAACTTTTGGTGCTTTTGGCAGTGTGGGCAGGTGCCAAATCCTGCTGGAAAATGAAATCAGCATCTTTAAAAAGCTGGTCAGCAGAAGGAAGCATGAAGTGCTCCAAAATTTCTTGGTAAACGGGTGCAGTGACTTTGGTTTTCAAAAAACACAATGGACCAACACCAGCAGATGACATTGCACCCCAAATCATCACAGACTGTGGAAACTTAACACTGGACTTCAAGCAACTTGGGCTATGAGCTTCTCCACCCTTCCTCCAGACTCTAGGACCTTGGTTTCCAAATGAAATACAAAACTTGCTCTCATCTGAAAAGAGGACTTTGGAACACTGGGCAACAGTCCAGTTCTTCTTCTCCTTAGCCCAGGTAAGACGCCTCTGACGTTGTCTATGGTTCAGGAGTGGCTTAACAAGAGGAATACGACAACTGTAGCCAGATTCCTTGACACGTCTGTGTGTGGTGGCTCTTGATGCCTTGACCCCAGCCTCAGTCCATTCCTTGTGAAGTTCACCCAAATTCTTGAATCGATTTTGCTTGACAATCATAAGGCTGCGGTTCTCTCGGTTGGTTGTGCATCTTTTTCTTCTACACTTTTTCCTTCCACTCAACTTTCTGTTAACATGCTTGGATACAGCACTCTGTGGCAATGAATGTTTGTGGCTTACCCTCCTTGTGAAGGGTGTCAATGATTGTTCTCTGGACAACTGTCAGATCAGCAGTCTTCCCCATGATTGTGTAGCCTAGTGAACCAAACTGAGAGAGCATTTTGAAGGCTCAGGAAACCTTTGCAGGTGTTTTGAGTTGATTAGCTGATTGGCATGTCACCATAATCTAATTTTTTGAGATAGTGAATTGGTGGGTTTTTGATAAATGTGAGCCAAAATCATCACAATTATAAGAACCAAAGACTTAAACTACTTCAGTCTGTGTGCATTGAATTTATTTAATACACGAGTTTCACAATTTGAGTTGAATTACTGAAATAACTGAACTTTTCCACGACATTCTAATTTATTGAGATGCACCTGTATTTCAATAGCTTTTCCGATTGAAACGTCACTAGCAAAAGTGCTGTCAGAGTTGATCAATTCATAACTGATTCAATGAGCACGTTTAAGTGCACGTTCTTACACTGATTAGGCTTAATAAGCCGACAACGTGTGAGGTCATGTAAATGCATTAAACGGCTTTCCTTTATTGGTGAAAGGTCACAAAAGACTTAAAGAAATAGTTCACCCAAAAAAGAAAATTGAATCATGATTTACTTACCTTTAAGCCATCCCAGATATGTATGTCTTTCCTTCTTCAGCAGAACCGAAAGGAAGATTTTTATAAGCACATTTCAGCTTTGCATGTCCATTTAATGCAAGTGAATGGGTGCCAGCTGTTTAATGGCCCAAAAGTCATATTTAGGCAGTATAAAAGTAATCCACACAACTCCAGTCGATCAATTAATGTCTTCTGAAGCAAATCGATAGGTTTGTGTAAGAAACAAATCGATAATTAAAAAGTTTTTAACTTGAAATTGTTACTTCCGGCCAGCGCTGGGATGCTGTTTGAAATGACCTAACACTCGCATGACATTCGTTCCTCTGTTGTAAACAAAGCATGTGCTTCTGACTTCACACATGAATGCGCCATTGCACTTATGTAACGCAACAGCTACTCGATGCGTCGACTGCTAGCAGGAAGCTTTTTTTTTAAGTTTATAAAGTTTTAATTATCGTTTTATTTTTTACACAAACCTATTGATTTACTTCAGAAGACATTAATTGATCAACTGGAGATGTGTGGATTACTTCTACTAAACAATTCAGAAACTATTATTTTTTTCTAATATTAGTTTTACTGTTTTGAGTCTTTTTCACTCAAGTGTATAATGTGAAGTAGTTTTTGTACTGTTGTTGTCAGACTTTACATTTATGGAAAAAAAATATATATATTTTGGTTTGCATCCCTCAAATGCCAAATAAAAATATATGTTCTTAAAATAATAAATTAAAAAATAATGTATTATGAAAAATAATCACATGGTTATTTAATATATATATATATATATATATATATATATATATATATATATATATATATATATATATATATAACTTCCAAAAAAAGTATTTTTAGTCATACAGCCCATCCCTATGTGCAGTTAATTTCTTGTATTTCCACTCTCTTCCTCTCTCTCTTTACTTAAACACACACATCCATATGTTGATCTCAAGGCCATAGTTGTGTTGGAGTGTGCGGTTGTAGGCTGGTTTTCAGACCTTTAAGACTCTTTGAGCTGCTGTCCAGGGTTGAGTTTGTCGTGTAAACATTGTCCACTCTGCCAGTAGGTGACGATCCATGTTAATTTGGTAATGAATCTGAAGCCATTAAAGCAGATCAGACAGGAGATCCAGTAACAATCTGCAAAAGAGAGGGTAGAAATTGGCATTCTTGTGTTTTTGTTTGGCTTGACACACTTGCACGCCTGAATGATCAAAAATCTGTGAAGTCATGCAATGCAAGACCTGCAAATGAAAATACGGTTAAGGCACAGTGAAGCTAGCAGGATCTTAATTATGAGTAGGCTACATATTTAATCACTCTTCACTCTTGTTGTGCCAGATATGCGTAGGCATTCAGCAGAGGAAGAGTGTGAAACTCACATGTGGCCATGATTTTAGAATTATAACTTTATCAAGCCAAGATCATCCACTCTAAATTGTCCTCATCTCATGCCAAGTGTAAATATGGACTGGCATTTATTATGTGGAAGTGTTTTCACAGAGGTATCATTCCCACAGCTCTGTAATGAAATGATCATTATAAAACTGACATATATTGGTGTCTATGAGCCAAAATATTTGATTTCAGTGATTTCTCCTTTCCGCCTGGAAAATGATGCTGGATTCTGAAGATGTTTTGTTTGAGTAGTGCTAGATTTAGCTAGAACAGCACCACGCCAGCAATCAGCATGGAAATTCATGCTGGTCTTAGCTGGTCTTTTCAGCAGGTTAGTGTAGCCAGTTTTTTTAAATATTAGTCCAGTTTATTATAGCCACAAACCATCCACTTAGACAGAAAGAGACTTTCTGACTGATATGTAAAGCGACCTATCACATTTAAGTTTTTATGAGCCATTTAGGGGCATGTTTATCTTGTAGTTGATAAAGAAAGTGCTTGCCATTTTTGTGTGCTATATGCATCAGACTGTCAGTGAATGGCCTGTGGGCGGTCTGTGGGCGAGAGGTGCCTACAGTGGAACTGGCTAAAAATTTGCAAGGCTTCAGAGCTGAAGTAACAAAAAAATCAAGGATTACAGTGAAAATTGTTTTAGATCCATTACCTGATACAAACCTATGAAAAATATTCATATTTGCTGTAGTAGACCAACCACCACAGATTAAAATTAAATGCTTTTCAGTATAAACGAACGAACTAGATTGTTGTCGTCTGTCATCATTATTTGGCCTTATCCATTTACTGACTGTTTGATGCATATTTCACATAACCTGGAAAGCACTTGTGAAAATTACAATACATAACTTCTCAACAGAAAAATTAGTTAAGCTAAGCTAAAAGCTACGCTTCAGAGAAAGTAGCAAGTTACACAACAAGCTAAATGCCAAAAGTAGATTATTACATTTAAGCTACTTCATAATTCTTTTCAACCGCAGATGCATGGAGCATACCGTCATAGACAAGGCATCTGAAAGCCATGGTATAGTGTATTACAGTTTAGTGCAATACAGTATACAAGTATACAGTATGGTGCAATACATATGTGCATGTAAAAAAAACAACAACAAAAAAAACATGTAAATTCATATTTAGACATGCTACCTATACATACCTATGTGTTCAACATGTAAAATCAATATTTTTACATCATACCCATTTAAACATAATTCGCACATTCCTGTATAAAAACTCTGCATACATACATATCTTATCCTGTAATTCTGTGTCAGGCTGTATTTCTGAATGTACTGGAAGCTTTTGACAAGAGGACAAATTTCTTGTGTGTGTTAGCACATCTGGGCAGTAACAATTTGATTTCTGATGATCTCAGATGATAATACCATGGTACTTTGATATAAACTCAGCAAAGAGTCTAGGTCCTCTCAATTTCAACTGCTTTTATTTTCAGCAAACTTAACATGTGTAAATATTTGTATGAACATAAAAAGATTCAACAACTAAGACATAAACTGAACAAGTTTCACAGACATGTGACTAACAGAAATGGAATAATGTGTCCCTGAACAAAGGGGGGTCAAAAGTAACACTCAGTATCTGGTGTGGCCACCAGCTGCATTAAGTACTGCAGTGCATCTCCTCCTCATGGACTGCACCAGATTTGCCAGTTCTTGCTGTGAAATATTACCCCACTCTTCCACCAAGGCACTTGCAAGTTACCAGACATTTCTGGGTGGAATGGCCCTAGCCCTAGCCCTAGCCCTCACCCTCTGATCCAACAGGTCCCAGACGTGCTCAATGGGATTGAGATCCGGGCTCTTCACTGGCCATGGCAGAACACTGACATTCCTGTCTTGCAGGAAATCATGCACAAAATGAGCAGTATGGCTGATGGCATTGTAATGCTGGAGGGTCATGTCAGGATGAGCCTGCAGGAAGGGTACCACATGAGGGAGGAGGATGTCTTCCCTGTAACGCACAGTGTTGAGATTGCCTGCAATGACAACAAGCTCAGTCCGATGATGCTGACACACACCGCCCCAGACCATGATGGACCCTCCACCTCCAAATCGATCCCGCTTCAGAGTACAGGCCTCGGTGTAATGCTCATTCCTTCGACGATAAACGCAAGTCCGACCATTACGCCTGGTGAGACAAAACCGCGACTCGTCAGTGAAGGACACTTTTTGCCAGTCTTGTCTGGTCCAGCGAAGGTGGGTTTGTGCCCATAGGCGACGTTGTTGCCGGTGATGTTTGGTAAGGACCTGCCTTACATCAGGCCTACAAGCCCTCAGTCCAGCCTCTCTCAGACTATTGAGGACAGTCTGATCACTGTCCTTCCTGTCTCCCTGTAGCTCTGTCTTAGGCATCTCACAGTACGGACATTGCAATTTATTGCCCTGGCCACATCTGCAGTCCTCATGCCTCCATGCAGCATGCCTAAGGCACATTCACGCAGATGAGCAAGGACCCTGGGCATCTTTCTGTTGGTGTATTTCAGAGTCAGTAGAAAGGTCTCTTTAGTGTCCTAAGATTTTATAACTGTGACCTTAATTGCTGAACATCTGTAAGCTGTTAGTGTCTTAATGACCGTTCCACAGGTGCATGTTCATTTATTGTTTATGGTTCATTGAACAAGCATGGAAAACATTGTTTAAACCCTTTACAATAAAAATCTGTAAAGTTATTTGGATTTTTACACAATTATCTTTAAAATACAGTGTCCTGAAAAAGGGACATTTCTTTTTTAGCTGAGTTTACAGTTACCATACACATTCTGTGTTTGCATGGTGCTTCAGAGAACTTCAAATAATACCATGTTACTACCATGGTAATTTGATATTTTATTACCATATTCATATACCATTGTACTAACATGGTGCTCCGAGGTAATGGTACATGTCCTAAAATCATGGTAATGCCATGGTACTTTTTTATGTGTTTTTGTTTAGGCTAATAAGTGTTTTGATACTTTTTTCCCTGCAGAAGTCATTTACAAGCTACACACATGTTGAACTTTATAAAGACCTTCTTCATCACTGGCAAACAATAGGACGCATTTGCAGGTTTGGTTTCCATTGATTGTAGATCCACTGCAACCAGCGTTATCTTTATTTTCCATGTTTTAAGATATTCTGTGATCATGTTGGCAAGTGAGAACGTGCACCAAATGATTAAGCAGAGCATGCGTGAGCTTTCTGAGTTATTCAGATTGAATCGCAAACCGATTCAGACCGCTTTCCTATCACGTGTGACCAATTCATTGTAAAGAACCGACTCAAAAGAGCGATTCATTTGTGATCAGGCATCTTAAGTTCTGATTCAAAACTGGCTATAGTAAACACCAGGTACAAGGCATGATGTAGTGGTGTAGCTTTTGTCAACGCTACGCCGCTACCTAGTCAAAAATATTGCTTTGCTACTGAAAAGCTACTTGATTTAAAAACTAGTGTAGCTACCATCTCGCTACTCAGAAATGTAGTTAAGCTAATAGCTTTGCTTTTTGTAGTGAAGCTACTGCCAATCACTGGTGTACAGTACATTTTCTACCAATCATTTCAGAGGTAATTCATCAAATAATCATCAAATGAGAAGAGTTTATAACCTGGCATACTGTATATCCAGATGTGTGGTGTAGTCAAGCACACTTTTGGCATGTTAAAGAGATGATTCTGGTATCTGGATCACAGAAGTGGGGTGCTGCTGTACAGTCCGGACAGAGTGTGTCAGATCACGGTGGTTTGCTGCATTCTCTGCCATATAGCGCTAAGAATCGGCCCAGAAGATCAGAATTGAATGTGCAAATTGCATTCAGCATCGATTTTGTGGGCATGTGTGCGCCATTGCCTGATCAGCATAATTACTTTAGTGAATCGGGTGCTAAACCAGCACAGACAGCGCATGTAAATAACTGCCGCTTTTACTGACTGCAGTTAATCCTTATTAAACACCCTCCCCCCCCGCCTGAATGGTTTTGAGGAAGAAATAATATCTGAAATTAGCAACGTTTGTTAGGTTAGTGTCATCAAATTTTTGAAAAATACCCAGCACTTTGTTTGAGGCACTAAAGCCTGAAGTATACTTTGGACACATATTTAATCATCAGCAGAGTGCTCGAGCACTAAATGCGCAACAGTCAGATTTTTCCAACCGCGCATCTTTGAACGCACAAAATGTGCATGCACCTGGTGTTATTTTCACTAATTTGTGGGTCCATTAGGTGGCAATTCACCTCACATTTAAGCCATTGCTGTCAAGAAGAAGTGCTAGAAGAATTTCTAATCACCGCTACCATCAGAAGATGTATGTGGAAACAACAACAGTGGATGTGCACATCAAGAGCACATGTGTAAAGAGGTCAGGAGATACCTGCATTTCTATAACTCGAGTCTGAGGAATATAAAGACATCTTTATGTGTCTAATCACCTGAGGAGAAATTGTCCAGTATCTCACAGATGTCGTAGCGCGCATGCGCCAACTGCCTGTGAATGCATGCACAGTCAAATGAAGTATACTATATGCTGACTGTACGCAGATGCTCAGTGCTCTCATCAAAACCGAAGTACAGTATACTTTGGGCTTTAGTTGCAAGTAAACTAGATACCCACAAACAAAATTATATATTTTGCTTTGTTTTGTAAGTGTCTGTGAAATAATCTGCATTTATTACTTTGATATACAAAAACTGATCCCAAACTGCACACATATTCTACTGTTTTTTCTGTGTTTTCTAAACAAGCGGTTACAGTATGTACATTATTTTAATGTTTTGTTTTGTTTTTCGTTGTTGTCTATGATTGTGGTATGATGGATTTTAGATTTACCTGCCCCTAAACAGCATGTAAAAACAAAATGACCTGTGGTTGGTCACTTTACTTGTCTCTCAAATGTCTCTTCCTATATAAGTGGCGGTAAAATAAGCTGAATAAGCGGTAAAATGGACCAGACATTATGCCATTAAAGTCTGACTATGCAAGGCTATATTATACTAGAAGAGGGCACTTTAAGTACACTATCTGTAAAGCTGGTTTATGCTGAGGTAGGTTAAGTGGTCATGTTTCTTCTTTCTCTTTCACATGGTTTGTGGCACATTAAGTTTATGTGTTTTGTTTGGAGAGGGCAGTGAGAGGGATGTGATTGGATTAGGTCAAGGCGTTCAATGAAAGTGACTGACGTCCCCCCAGAAGGGCTTGAACTGAAGATGTCTGTGGAGGCCTTCAGCCATGACTATATAAGTCTGATTTGGCATAATTGGAGAAGGTTTCTCCATGCCAGCCACTGTGTTCTTTAAAGAGGCTGCTTGCAATGCAGTGTATGAAAGGTATGACATTTACCTTAATCTGGATGCTACATTAATTTGTATTTGAATGCGAATTACGTAGGACCCATTTTACCTTTCTTACTGCATCTATAGTAATAAAGTAGGGCAGAATTTGACATGTATCCTCAGAATATTGAGTAGTCTTCTCAAAAAATTAAAACTAATATTATAAAATGGATCATTTCGACTCTAAAATCTGATTGGTTGTGCCACTTTCAAAGCCATTGTAGAGTAGCTGACATTGCTCGACTAAACTTTGCTTTGCAACCCTTAAAGGTGCACTGAGTATTTTTTTCCTTCATTTAAAAAATTGTACTCCTGAAGAAATTGATAGCAATTTTGAAACTTGTTTATAAACGTGATGACTCGCATGAGATGAAGATTCTAGTCATATCAGTAACCTTATAAAAGCTGTTTTATCGTACATGGAGAGGGTGCTCTCATGGAAACTGCCATGTTATGATCACAAGACCAACCGGATATTACTCGCTTAATCTCAGTAACCGCCCTGTTATTGGACACTTTCACTCATGGATTAATTTGTGAATTTCTACAATGGCATCGGGAACTCAGAACTGTTGGGTTTGAATGATGCTGCATCCAGGCTACTAGGTGTCAGTGAAGGTCCAAGACGACATACATAAAGTGCACCTTTAAATGCAAGTTTTCTAGTTGTCCCACACAAATATATTTACTGTAGCTTAAACGGTATAGCAAAGTCTTTACTGTTTGACACATTTTTTACTGTTGCATGGTAAATACAGTATCTTCATTCCACTCAATCCTACAAAGAAGTGATCTGGTACTGCAAGGCAGTTGAGTTGTATTAGTCATAGTTTCAGAATTTGGAGATAAGTACCAGTCGGGATGTTCACTACAGGAGCACTTTAAACTCCTGTTAAGAGCATTCATTTTTACTTGTCTTTTGGCTCCACCAAAGAATATAACATTCACTTTGATAACTATTTTATTTTTATTGAAACTGTATAATAAACAACTTTCTGTTTTTTTTTTTTTTTTTTTATTTGTTTTTTGCTTTTTCAGTAAGATAAATAGAGGTTACTATGAGGACTGATGTGGAGGTGCCACTCCAACAGAAGGGGGCCGCAGTCAGCATGCCAGAGTCAGCCTCAGATGGCAAAATGAACAAACAGGTGGGAAACAGATTCTCTTGTTTCATATGGTCAGCTATCCAGCTATTGTTTTTTGGGGTCAGTGACGTAATGCTCATGTTTTATCTGGATGTATTCATTTATTGAAAAATACATAAAAAATGCAATGCAAACAGACAAGTTGAATACACTCTTCCATTTTTTCAGTTTCCAAATTAAAATGGATTTTTATATATACACACATATATATGTCAAAGATGTCTACTTGGTGTAACTGTCCAGAGATGTCCCATTAAAAGGCAGATTTAAATATATATTTATATACTGTATATATATATATATATATATATATATATATATATATATATATATATATATATATATATATATATTATGTGGCATAGACTTTTATTATTATTATTATTATTATTTTTTAAATCACTGTTAATCTGGAAATCAAAAGTGACTGTGGTAGAATCCAACATGCAGAAAGTGATTTTATTGTCATGGAACAAAATATAAAACAGGAAATTACTGGTTTTGTGTCAAGAGCATTCTGTTGTCAGATAATTTGTCAGTTTTATGACATGGCAAGATTAGATCAGTTTTTCAAATATGAAGTGAAGCAACAACAACAACAAAAAATATATGATATTTGTATAAAATATTTTTTACCATGAAAAAGATGTTTACAATGAAATTTATGCAAGAAGTAAAACTATGTCATTACTTTCTACTTGATGGCTTCACCACTTTTTTGAGTCATTCAATCAAAATGTGTGTTGTGTTATAAAAACTTTGATAGCATTTCTAATATTTTCTATTAATAATGAATAATGTTATTAAGCATCTTCCTATAACTGATGACAGGAAAACAAGTCTCAAGATGACCACAAAGATGCAGAAGACACTTCAGAAAGAACGACACCTGGCAAGAGCCCTAAATCTCCTCAGAGAGCCTCCAAACGCTCTAAAACTGTTCCCTTTAAAGTCACTCTTCTGGACAGCTCTGATTATGAAGATAACATTGAAGTAAGAGAAGAAATCTTTCACTCATGACCACGTGACAATGCTGCATGTGAAACACTAAGTAGGGATGCACTGATACCATTTTTTCTCTCCCGATCTGATTCTGATACCTGAATTCTCAGTATCGACCAATACCGATCCCCATCCGATACCAGTGTTGTTGTTTTTCTTAATCAGTTTAGAATATAACCACACATTATTTAATTATAAAATAGAGAGAGACTGAGAGAAAAAAAACAAAACTATTACATAAAAAGTGTGTAGGCTATTAAGATTTTTTTTTTTAAATTTTTTTTTTAACTAGTCTACTGGATAATGTAAAGTATATCTAGTGAAAGTCTTTAGTTGAAAAGAAGCCAGTTCTCTTTATGCATTTTTTCAACTGGTATCTAGACTTAAATAGATTCAGACCTTTTTTATTCACTTCAGTTGTAATAGAATATCAGTCCACGTTTCAATTACACAGTTATTTTTTTGGAAACCAGTCAACTTAAATATTATTGAAATTAAATATAAAATAATAATAATAATAATAATAATAATAATAATAATAATAATGAAGTAATAGTTGTTATTATTAATGTTATTATTGTTACTAATAACATAAACAATAATAATAATAATAATAAATATTATAATTGTATTATAAATAAAATATTATATTCACTATATCTTTAATGGCTTCTCATAGGAATCGATTTCATTTCACTGGGCAGATCACATTCATATCTGCAGGTATTCATTTGTAAAATGTACATGTACATTTTTACATGTTTGGATAGGCACAGAAATGTATAAATATCAGTGTATCGATAGCATATAATAACACAATATAAATCATTTTACATATGTACACCCTTAGAGATGTAAAAATCTTTACTAATTGTCTGAAAACTAATCAGAATAGAAACTGCCAGAACCTTTATGAGGGTACTGCTGCAGATGACTAAGTACAATACTATGACATAATAGGATAGCAGGACTTTCATTAATCAGTCAATGATAATGATGGTTAAAGCCACTTATTTTCTTTTTGATCTAAAGCCAAGTACTTTTAAGGCCAATATCGCCAATATCAATATCCTGTACCTCTATTAAATAACCATTTTGTTATGGTTTATAATGATAAAATAGCCATTTACCATTACTTTTAAAAGCCATCATCATTAACAATAAATAAAAAGCAAATTATGAGATATTATGAGATATCAGTATTGGAAGTCTTGATATTTCAAGATTGATCCGCCCAACAATAGTAAATGATATATAAACTTTGTCCCTTTTCAAAGACAAATGCATTTAGAAATTAAAAGCAGATAGGACTTATAAAAATAAAGTCATATGCATTCTTTATACAGCTGAATTTAATTATCATCAAAGCTTAAGTATGAAATAAAAGGTAAAACACCATTGAAATTAGGGTGTAATGTTAACGAGTTTCACTCATTTACAGATTTGTGTGTGTATGTGTAAACCATTACATGTAAAATTAAGTGTGTTAAATAAATATGATGGTGTTAAACATATTTACTTAATATAAATCTACTACAATAAAATCAATCTGTGATTTCCATTAATTCTGTGAATCTCAATGGATTCTCTAAAGGGTTTATGTTTTAGATGCTGTCAGTACCTAAGAATACTAATGAGATTACGCTGCATGTGTCCTCTTCAAAGTGACAGGACATTTTAATGTGTGGTCACCATCAAGTATATGTTTGGAAGATAACTGTTACGGAAATGAAGCTAATATTTTGAACGCTGAATATGGAGAGTCTTCTTCTCTCAGGAGTAGCCATTATAGCTCTATAGTGCCTTGAGCTTTTATGCCACTCAGAAAACAGCGATTGTTGCCCACTCTTTCATTCTCTTTCATTTTAGATATAACATCATCAGTGCCCTGCCACTGCCAATGGGGAAATGTCTTTGATTTTCTTATGTAACACCAGTGAATAGGTGAAAAAACATGGTAAATATAATTCTACTGGTAATCAGTGTTAGGTAAGCTACTTTGAAACTGTAGCTTCCCTAGTTAAAAAAGTAGTTCAACTACAGTCAAGCTTAATTTGGAGAAGTAGTTAGCTATACCAGAAGGGACAGAAAAGTTGTGAGGCAGGATGTTAGTCACAATTCACTCTCATTACTTCTTCAATACAATGAAGGTAAATAGTGACTGAGGCTATCACTCTGCCTAACATGTCCTTTTGGGTTTCATGGAAGAAAGAATGTCATACAGGTTCAAAAATAAGCCTATAACTATCAGATGACACTGAAAGAACTTGCTACTTTTAATTAGTACACTGATGCTATTAAAGCTGCCTAATCTTAGGTTAGCTTAGCCTAGTTAATGCTTAGAAATATTAAACAGAGACCCCTGCTAAGGTCACAGTGGCACATTTCTCCCCTGTCCAGACAAATATCCTGCCGTAAAGTGTGGCAGAGATTTGAAAATCTATTTTTACTGCATATTGCAAGCCATGTTCAATCAAGGGGAAAATAGAAAAGCAGGACGGGTTATTGTGAAAGACGGTTAATGTTTGTGTGTTTGTGAAAATGTATGTAGGAGTGGTTGTGTGGGTCTTAACCCCTTAATAGCTCATTTACTTCACAGTCTATGTGCCAGTTTGCCACACGTTAGAAATATTGTTGTTAAATAGACATTAAATGTGGAAAAAGCTCTATTTCTGCATCTTCCATATGTGTTTATGGATTACAACTAGATGTAGGCTACATATTAAATACTGTAGTAGCAATATAATTGTGATTATTTTGCTAGTGATATAAAGCATTGTGAATATTGCAATGATATTGATGCAGTTTAAGTATCCTGAAATGCACAAGAACTCTTTTTGCTTGTGTACTGAAATCAATTAGGTGGTCTACATTATGCCAAGGCGATATAATGGATATTCACAATACATAAGCAAGGATTTTTCTAGCGATATAAAATTAGGCAACACTGTGAATATTGCAATGATTTTAAGGGGCTTTGTATTGGGATATCAATAATACATAGGTAGCATCATTAGATTAGTTTCATGATTCTTTGTCTCGTGACTCACTAGTATGAAAGCGTTAAAGTGATAGTTCACCCAAAAGTAAAAATTCTCTCATCATTTACTCACCCTCATGCCATCCCAGAAGTGTATGACTTTATTTCTTCTACTGAACACAAACAAAGAGTTTTATAAGAATATCTCAGCTCTGTAGGTCCTCACAATCCAAGTAAATGGTGACCAGACCTTTAAAGGTCCAAAAAGGACATAAAGGCAGCATAAAAGTCAATATTTAAGTCCTTTTTTACTATCAATATCCACTTTTACTTTCACATTATGGTGTGGAAGTGACTTTCACTTACACATGCAGCCACCTAGTTTTTGGGGCTGGTCAAAGGTGGAGATTTCTGGTAAAAAAGGAATTACATATTGACCTGTTTCTCACCCAGATCTATCTTATCACTTAAGAAGATATGGATTTAACCACTGGAGTCAAACTGATTACTTTTTGGACCTTCAAAGGTCTGGTCACCATTAACTTGCATTGTGAGGACCAACAGAGCTGAGATATTCTTGTCCAGCAAAAGAAAGAAAATCTGGGATGTCATGAGGGTGAGTACATGAGAGGTTTCATTTTTGGGTGAAATATCTCTTTAAAACAGAGATGTTTTAAAAGCATTTCTGATTTATAATTTAGTATCAAAAATCCCGTTATAGATGGTCATACATTTCCGTAAATCAGTTTGTTTCAGTTAATTGTTTCAAAACTCTGATTCATCGATTTGTTTGAATAATTTCTCAGAAATGCAAAATGTCACTGTTTATTACTTTGTATTGTCATAATTCTACATATGAATAATATTTTATAAAAATAAAAATAAGAAGAAAAAAAACAGTGTGGATAGCATGCACTGACTATTTTTTACTAAATTTTTATTGTATTTCTTTCGTGAAAAATTTTGAATGTTTTTGGCTACAGTGGCTGTTTGGTGAAAATTATGGTTTCTCTGACTAAAAAAATAATAATTTTAAGGCATTTTAGAGCATATACATAAATAATGATTCTCGTATTATATTACTGTCAACCAAGCCTACAGTTTGGATGGGCCATGACCTTTTTTGCTCTTAATAATAGGGGTAGATGTAAACCATGCCCTCTCTACATTGGCAACTCTGTTGATAATAACAGCTTTTTGAATAGAGAGGTAGAGCTTTGTGTCAGCTTTTGCCTGAGATGAATACAATGGTTAATTAGCTCTTTTGTTGACATGGGCTGTGAATGGGTCCAAATGGGAGGAAAAACCTCCTTTAAAGTTTTTTTTTTCCTTTTGCCTAAGCAAAGTTGTAATTAACGACATGAGTAAACACAGCAGTAATGTTCAATGAGATTTTAATGTTTTCGCATTCCAAAGCACACAACTGTATGAGGTTGTGCTTTCCAGCAGGAATTGGCTCCCTTTCAATTCATGAATTACAATTTAAGTTGAATTAGTCACACCCCACAGGTCATATTGAATTGGAATGACAGGAAGAGGAATTTAGTGAATTGCAAATGACAATGACAAAACAAATAAATACATGATTCATTTTTGACTAATTCTACATATTTATTCTCTAAGAATAAAACACTTTCCTCAACTGATTAGGCATATTTCTCTAAACTCTTAAGTTCAGTACTGTAAAAACAATTAACACAGTCATCAAAACGACTTTTCAGTTTGCTATACAGCAACACAAAATGCCTATATATATATAGAGAGAGAGAGAGAGAGAGAGAGAGAGAGAGAGAGAGAGAGAGAGAGAGAGAGAGAGAGAGAGAGAGAGAGAGAGAGAGAGAGAGAGAGAGAGAGAGAGAGAGAGAGAGAGAGAGGCAGTGTAGTGGACCAAAGCACTGAACTGGTACGCAGGAGGTTGTTGGTTCAATCCCCACAGCCACCACCATTGTGTCCTTGAGCACTTAACTCCAGGTTGCTCCAGGGGGATTGTCCCTGTAATCAGGGCACTGTAAGTTGCTTTGGATAAAAGCATCTGCCAAATGCATAAATGTAAATATATATATATATATATATATATATATATATATAGTCAGATTCCCCATATGTATGATAAAGTGTATATGGATAATTCATACTGTAGGATAAAATATATTATTAAAAACTACACTTACAGCAGTTATATGCATATCTTTGTTTTTTTTTTTCCATTTTAATTCTACTTCCATAAATTCAAATTCAATTCTGAATCCAGTTTGATACCTCAATTCATATTCAGTTCAAATTCAGGAAATTATTTTAAATTTCAATAGCACTCACAATTTAATTTTGAATGGCACATAACTCTGCTGTAAGCAATGTTTTAGGCTGTTTGATCTCTTCAGAATTGTAAAAATTTTATGAAACTCTGAAGTATCTGAAGCTAGTAACCTTTCAGCTTTGTGCTTGAATGTAATACAAAATCAGTGTGCTCCAGTGTGGCCCATTATAATACACGGAACATCTGCATTTCCAACAAAACTCTCATCTCCTCACTCCTAATAAGGCAAAAGGAGGAGAACTTCTCCAAACAATGCCACCAAATCACAGGCGTCCAAGAGGCAGCACCCCTAATCTGTTGCTGTGGCAACCGCAGCCTTGCCGTTGCTAGGGAAACAGTTGCTGGGAAAGAAGTGGCAGTAACATCAGCAGCAGCTGTGGCCGTTAGAGACACAGTGGAGTGACAGTCCATGGTATGTGACTGCTCTTTCCCGCTGGGTTCTGCATTCAGAGGCAGCTTTGATTAAAGCTGCAGTACAAGCTCAGTCATTATATAAGGAGGACCATATTTATTTCTCAAAGATGATGATATAAGATCGTTTTTTTATTTTTTTTATTTGTACATCTTATTTTGGAAAAATAACCCATTGGTTTGAACAGACATTATAGTGAAAACCATAGAAAAACATTTTCACCAACACATATTGTAAATAATACAATTATAACATTTAAAACACATGCCACAAATTGCCCCAATATAAAAAAACTTACCCAGATGTGACATTCCCATGTCTTAAGAACAGTTCAAACTTTCAGGTAAAATGTATCTTTATTATACAGTTGACCCTTGCCTGAATGTATGCTAGTGTTAACCAACAAGTAAACAACAAAAATATAATGATATTATTTTTTCACAATAACACTTATTCATAAAATAGATAGCTCTGACTATGAAATCTGAATTGTTAAGCTACTTCAAAGCCATTGTTAAATGTTGGTAAAATCACACCTTTGACCGCATATTCTATATTAATGTACCAAGTTGCTAAATTGCCTGGCAACCGCCAACAGACTACAGTTATACTAATACTTGGTGGTAGAATTGTTTATTCTTCTTAGTATTCTTATTATTAATAATAAATCAAACTGTTGTTTGGTGTTCTTTATCATACTGCAGTTGACACCATTTTAAAGCCTCTTTAGTCCATGCTTACAACTAAATTCTGACATAATCTACAGTGCAGTCTATTAGATACTTGAGGATGCCATAATTGATTTTCCTGCCTAATGAACAAATGTAAATTGTGCATTATACATTGTAAATTTGAGGAAAAAAAAAAAAAAAGAAAAAAAAAGCATGCAGTATTCTTCACACTTGATTCCTCTTTTTTAAAGAACCACACTCCAACGTCTGGACAAAAAAAAGTTATCCCAGTCAGTTCTCTTTGCATTCACACTCTCCCCCTGACCTTGAAATTGGGCTCAGCTTAATTTTTTTCCCATTTTAGCTGTGACCATGTCTCAGCTCAATTTTCTTTCAGACAGTTGTTTTTTGAAAAGCCAGGACCACAAAAATATAATATGTTAATTATAATATCAATATGTCTTTATATAAAATTTATGTTATAAAATATATATATACACTCACTGAGCACTTTATTAGGAACTCTGTGGACCTAATGTAGTGCCTGATGTGGTCTTCTGCTGTTGTAGCCCATCCGCCTCAACGTTCAATGTGTTGTGCATTCTGAGATGCTATTCTGCTCACTACAATTGTACAGTGGTTATCTGAGTTGCCATAGCCTTTCTGACAGCTCGAACCAGTCTGGCCATTTTCTGTTGACCGTCTGCAGAAGTGCCGCTCACTGGATGTGTTTTTGGCACCATTCTGAGTAAACTCTAGAGACTGTTGCGCGTGAAAATCCCAGGATATCAGCAGTTCCTGACCTGTATCTGCATGATTTTATGCATTGCACTGCTGCCACATGATTGGCTGATTAGATAATCACATGAATAAGTAGGTGTACAGGTGTTCCTAATAAATTGCTCAGTAATTCTTTTAATTTCTTTACTTTGACACAGCATCACAAGGTGGCCAGGTGTTTAAAGTTGTTTAAACCTTCACGCATTAATTTTCGCAGACAATGTAGTACATTAAGAGAGAGTAGTTTGGATTTTTTAATACGCTCCGCATCCCCTCCTAAAGTATATGTTGTTGCTTGTCACCATTACCATGGTAAGGTAACCTGTAATTTGGAAGTAACAAATGTGAAAATAAAGTGAACATGGAGGCTTTGTGTTTACAATACATGTTATTTAAATAAACCGCACTCCTGACAAGGTCTCAGTTCGCTTTAGGGAGTTTGAGTTCATTGAGTTTGAGGGAGCATTCGCATATAATCATATTCTTGCAATCCATTCTCATACCCCTGAAACGAACCAATTGTGACAATGTGCTAACAGTTACTGTATAAGCTAGTTATTGTTTGCATTGCATACTGCCTGGTTTGTCTTTATGTTTTACCCGTAAACCATTTGTGTTTTGCAGAAACAGTGTAAAGGACAGCTTCTCCTGGACCTGGTGTGTGAACATCTAAACCTGTTGGAGAAGGACTACTTCGGTTTGACCTTCAGTGATTCAGACAGCCAAAAGGTCAGAGAGCCATTGCAAAGATTTCTATCAATACATTTTGTACATACGCTTAAGCTATAAATGAAAAATTACATATATCACCATTGTACCCTTAGAAGACAGGGTAGTCATTTTTTTCTGAAATAGTTTTGCGTTCCTTCGTAATAAGTTTTGCGTACACTCATAATAGTTTTGCGTACCCTCGCAATAATTGTACCATCATTTTACTACAGTAACCATATTTTATCCATGATATTCATTGTGAAACCATAGTAATAATTTTATGATTATTATGATTTTACTATACAAATACCATAGTTTAATTAAATTGCCTGGCCCCAAAAAAGGTTGCATACTCTAATATTTTGTTTAGCTTTGATTATGGCGTGCATTTGTCGTGGCATTGTTTCGACAACCTTATGCAATGTCATAACATTTATTTCCATCCAGATTTGCATTAATTTTCTTGTATTGATGACAGGAGAGTCGAACCACTCCGTAAAGTCTTCTCCAGCACCTCCCAAAGACTTTCAATGGGGTTAAGGTCAGGACTCTGTGGTGGCCAATTCATGTGTGAAAATTATTCCTCATGCTCCCTGAACCACTCTTTCACAATTTGAGCCAGATGAATATTGGAACTGTCATCCTGGAATATGCCCATGCTGTCAGGGAAGAAAAAATCCATTGATGGGATAACCTGGTCATTCAGTACATTCAGGTAGTCAGCTGACTTCATTTTATTGCCGCATAACATTGCGGAGCCTAGACCAGACCAATTGATGCAACCCTTTATCATAACACTGCCTCCAGAGGCTTGTAAGTGGGCACAATGCATGATGGGTACATCGCTTCATGCGCTTCCCTTCTTATCCTGATGCACCCATCGCTTTGGAATAGGGAAAATCTGGACTCATCAGACCACATGACCTTTTTCCATTGCACCACAGTCCAATCTTTATGCTCCCTAGCAAATTGAAGTAGTTTTTTCCGATTGGCCTCACTAACAAGTGGCTTTCTTGTGGCCACACAGCTGTTTAGTCCCAATCCTGTAAATTCTCATTGCATTGTGCGTGTGGAAATGCTCTTATTTTCACTATTAAACATAGTCATTAGTTCTACTGTTGATTTTTTACGATGTGACTTCACAAAGCGTTTTAGTGATCTCTGATCATGATCATTCAAGATTTTTTCCGACCACATTTATTCCACGAAGCTAACGGTTTACCACTATCCTTCCAGGTTTTAATAATGCGTTGGACAGTTCTTAACCCAATTTCAGTGATTTCAGAAATCTCCTTAGTTGTTTTCTTTGCTTGATGCAGGCCAATATTTTCCCCTTCTAAAACACAGTAACATCTTTTCCATGACAACGGGATATATATTCCGACATGGTTGTGTCACAGTCTGTCTCCCTCATGTTCTTCAAGGACTCTTATTTTTAAGTTTTCTCTGGACTACATCTCCCAGAATCAACTGCCCTCATCTGTTTCAAATCCTCCTCACCTGTCCTCCATTCCATCATCAGTCATTGTTTGTATATATACCCTCCTGTTTTGTTCATTCCTTTGTCAGTCCTTGAAGTGTTATGTTGTGTTGAAGTGATTTGTTGTTTTGTTATTTTGTGATGTTTAGCTTAATAGTTTGTTCAGCTCCAGTGTTTATAATGAAATGTTGAAAGTATCTACTCCTGCATCTCCTCTTCCTCTCCAAGAACCCAGTGTTACAGGTTAAGAAATAAGCTACACACTGCATCAGTTAGGGTTAGAAGAATTGTTGCCAGTGAAACATTAATCACTGCAATAATGATCCAATCATAGGCTCTTAAGTATCTGCTTATTTAAATCCAAACGATGGCTTTATTTTGGCCAGGCACAGTATGTTTACTATAGTAAAACCATGGCTTTACTGTAACCATGGCAGTTGCATTTTTGTGGCAGAAACATGGTTTTACTATAGGAATATTGTAGAATGTAACCATAGTTTTTGTCAGAAATCATGGTTTTTCCAGGAATATTGCAATAACCAGGACTGGCTAAGCATGTTTTGATTTTGATTTTTCTTTTTTTACAGAAACCATGGTTTTACTATAGTTATATTGTAGTAACTATGAAAACTAACAATGGTTTGTATACTGTATCCATATAGTAACCATGGTTTTACTGTGGATTAACCATGGTTAATCTTGTGGTTCCTATGATTTTACCATGGTATTTATGAAACCAAAAGATATTATTTTTATTACCATATTTCTTATTTTCCTTTTATTACTATGGTTTTACTACGAATATCAAGGTTTAAATATGGTTATTGTAGTAAAACCATGCCAAATGTATTGCGAGGGAATGCAGAAGTACTGTGAGGGCACACAAAAGTTATTGCGAGGGCATGCTTAACTATGATCGTAAAACGTGTTGCGAGGGTACGCAAAACTATTTCAGACAAAAAATGCCTGCCCTGTCCTCTAAGGGGCTTTGTTCTATTTTTTTTTTTTGTCCTAGACAGCAATGAGATTCAGTGGAAAGCAAATGAAGAAGTTTCCTGCTTCTCAAGTTTTTCTCCTGAGTAATCTCACATGTGTCTCCTCTAGAGTTTTAGAAGAGCTCTCAACAATCTCCTTAACTGTTCTCATTTTTAAAATACTGAAATCTGCAATCAAAAGTCAGAGATTTTAATATGAATATTTTTTTTCAAGACGAAATTATCCTTTCTTTCTATGCTGTCCTGGGCTATGCTATCTTTTTGTCTCAGATGTTTGGAGAAACATCTCAGACAAAGTTGATACGTAGATTAAAATTATTTCTTTCTTAATTGCGATTAACTCATTTACTGGTAATACAGTATAAACCAGCATAAGCAATTGTTGGTAGTGCGGAACATTTGCAGTGTGTCTGCCTGGAGTCATTGCACTGACGCACACACAGCACTTCATGTTAAATGTTAATAAGGTATTATAATGTTACATATTGTTTTGTTTTCTTTCCTAAAATGGAAATAAATGCATTTTGACAGGAAAAGTTGTATATATCGTCAAATTTCAGCACTTTCAAAATCTGCGATTAATCGCAATTCACTACAAAGAAATAAATAAAAATTATGCGATTAATTGCGATTAACATTTTTAATTGACTGCCAGCACTAGTTTTTATGTTTAACATCATCCCTGCTGTCAGATATCTTCTAATTTTCCAGTTTTTGTCAAACATGTCTGCTGAAGTTGAATTCAGCTGTAACAATTGAAAAGCACTTTCTGGGACTCACAGGAGAAACATGTACTCTTTTATTCAGATTTTTTGATAGAGTGGAAGAAGACATTGTTTCCTCTATAAAGAGATAATGTGTTGATAATTAATTGCTCTTTTCTTTGATCAGTCACCATGCACATTTGGCCAGATAATTGATACACATGTGCATTAAATTGGTTTGCATGTTGATGAGTGAGCACAGCTCTTATTTGGTCTGTGTTCAGAGCAATGTGTTTGAAAACACACTTTAACCGAATTTGCTGTTTTAACCTGAGCACAATTGTAGTGTAATGTTCAGGTTAAAAAAAAAAAAAACACATTTGGTTGAAGTGTGTTTTCAAACACATTGCTCTCAACACCCATCAAAGACTTGACCATTGATAACAGTTCTTTAATACGATTCACCCCAAAATGAGCATACTGTTATCATTTTACAGTTGTAAAACCCTGTTATTCTTTTGTGGAAAATAATCTTTATGCAGCTCTCTTCCATACAGCAACAGTATAATACCATAAACACCATAAAAACACCACAAAAAACATCATATAGCACTATTAAAGGGATAGTTCACCCAAAAATGAACATTGTCTGATAATTTACTCACCCTCATGCCATCTGAGATGTGTATGACTTTCTTTCTTCTGCAAAACACGTTTGAAGATTTGTAGAAAAAGATCCAGGCTCAGCAGGTCCTTAGAATGGGAGTGGATGGTGATTAGATATTTGTAGGTCCAAAAAGCACAGATAGTCAGCATAAAAGAAATCCATCCTATCTCTAGTGGTGACATTAATGTCTACTAAAGTGAATCAATCACTTTGTATGCGAAAAAGAATGCTAGCACTTTTTAACTATAAAAGTTAGCTTCCAGCCAGGCATTGATGAATGAGCGAATTTACCCGAGTGCGCCTGTGTTTTGTAGATAATTTCAGCCTTAAGTGTGCTTTCTGTTTTTGTTTATGTTAAAGTTATAGTTCACGCAAAAAAAGAAAATTCTAAATGAAGTCTTCATTTATTCCCCCTCATGTTGGTAACTTTCTTTTCTCTAGGAAACACAAAATGAGATGTTAGGCAGAATGACTGCCTCAGTTACCATTCAGTTTCATTGCTTCTTAAAGTGAACAGGGACTGTTATGGCTAACATAACATAATTAGTGTAGCGTACTACTGTTTTAAATTATTCTCATTGCATACTGTGGGCTGTTACACATACTATTTACAAACTTAGCAGTATACAATGTATACTGCACATTATTCAGTAAGCTGTATGCTATTATTTTATTCTAAACATGTTCAGAATGGAATACTAGCTTACTATGCTGTATACACTCTTTAGTGTCCTCTTACAATACTAAGTGAAACAGGGCATTTATCCACCATAAACATTTTAAACTGCAGTATGCTATTGTGATCACGTGACCTTATCATGTTGAGTGGCATTCAGTTATCATCCTGGAAATTAAAATGGTTATTTTAACGGTTTTATCAGTTTATTTTTATTAAAATTATCTTTAAAGGTCTTAAATTCATCACACTGTAAATGGAAGATCAAGTCGGATACATTGTGGGATACAGTATTCCGTGCAGTATGTTATGCTTCAAATTTTAGCAATTGTAGTATGTTATCGGGATACTCAATATGCCTACTTTTAAAAAAATTATATTGTGAACAGTGTACTTTCTGTATAGTGCAGCAATAGTAAAAATATCCTTTTAGTATGCTATTTTGAACATAGCCAAAGCCTTTGTTTTTATTCTTTTTAGATTGAACTAAAATTGCCCAGATTAACCAAGGAAAAGCCTCCGTCTCCTGTGCTTCTGTTTCCTGGGTACGAGATGGCCTTATGTTGCAAATGAAGTTTATGCAGATGTACTGCAGATTGCACTGATCTCCTCTGATCTTCCCTGATGCCCTAAATACTGAGCATCTCATTTAGGTTTAAAGCCATGGTGGCAAGACAGATGCTGAGATTTGCATTCATCTCCTTATGCTGGGAAGAGCAGCACCTTGCCGTCTCTCAGTTGAATCATATAGAGAGACAAGGAAAGTGTCCGTGCATTGAGAGTGAGAATGAGCGGTAATCTAAGGCATCAAAATGTGGATTTGTCATATTGCTAATAGATCTGTATGTTGTTTTTTTTTCCCCTTACTGTTTTGTATTGAAGAACTGGTTGGACCCATCCAAGGAGATCAAAAAACAGATGAGAAGTGAGTGAATCAGTCACACAAATTTGTGTTCAATACAAGTTTAGCTTAATCCATATCATTAGTTGCATAATGTTAATTACCACAAAAGTTAATTTAGACTCTTCCCTCGTTTGCTTTAGATAAAGCAAAAGCCTGGTTTATAGTGATGGGACTGAATGTGGCCAGTCCGTAAATGTTAAATTAATCACTGTTTCAGGGGGCCTGGGTAGCTCAGTGAGTAAAGACGCTGACTGCCACCCCCGGAGTCATGAGTTCGAATCCAGGGCATGCTGAGTGACTCCAGCCAGGTCTCCTAAGCAACCAAATTGACCTGGTTGCTAGGGAGGGTAGAGTCACATGGGGTAACCTCCTCGTGGTTGATTTCATGTGGTTTGCTCTCAGTTGGACGCATGGTGAGTTGTGCATGGATGCCGCAGAGAATAGCGTGAAGCCTCCACACACGCTATGTCTCCGCGGTAATGCGCTCATTAAGCCACGTGATAAGATGTGCAGATTGATGGTCTCAGACGCAGAGGCAACTGAGATTCGTCCTCCGCCACCCGGATTGAGGCGAGTCACTACACCACCACGAGGACTTAGAGCGCATTGGAAATTGGGCACTCCAAATTGGGGAGAAAAAGCACTAAAGAGCTGCTTCCCCTGAGAAATATTTTTTACTGTTTACAGTATTAGTCAGACCCTCTGCAAGCATAAGCAGTTCACTGAATTGTTGTGGCACTTTCTCACTTTGTGTGTGTGTGTATGTGTGTGTGTTCTCAGCTTCTCCTTGGCATTTGACCTTTGCTGTGAAGTTCTATCCACCGGACCCTTCGCAGCTCATGGAAGACATTACCAGGTGACAAAAGGACCCTACAGCAGTTTAGCACTTCTACACAGTAGATGCCATAAAGTAATAGTTCATCCAAAAATGAAAAATGAAAAAAAAAATAAAAATAAAAATAAAATAAAAACTATCCCCATTTCTTTCTTCTGTGAAACACAAAAGGCAGAATGCCCAAGCTTCTGTTTTCCATGCATGGAATGTTGATGGTGATTTATCTTCCAGAGACACAAGCGTCACTGCTCTGTGTATATTCCATTTCTCTCTTTGATTTGCAACTAGTAGCACCCAATAAACATGCCAAAAAAAAAAAAAAAAGTGATGGCAACATATATGTGGACAGCTGAACTAAGCTGTGCAATTTTAAATAATACCAAGCTATAGAAAGTCAGATTTTTTTTTAATCAAATTGTTTATTATGTTTGTTATTCATGTTTTTGAGACGTTTCAGACATTACATCAGAAATTAGCTTAATTAATTCTGATTCAAAGTAATAACCATCATCCAATCACTGCCAATGTTTAAATTACCATTGTCCCATGTCTGCCAAATATGTTGAGTGGTGCAAATATCATCTGCAGCCTGAAATTGAACTTTTGGTGGGATTTTAGGAGTGAATGCACTTAGCTGCTATACAATGCTACCTATTTAGTGACTTAACCTTCAGTGTGCTGTCTGTCTGCACTGGTCTCAGAACAGTTTGAAATGCACCTTATTTTCATCCTAACTCCATATAAAGCCTCTGAAAGCAAAATTTTTCAGCTTTTGGATGAACCCATTGATTCTCAATGTGATTATGCACAGTAAATATAGTATTTCTTAGGAAAAAATGCACTAAAGTACACATTAGTGCACATTGTGTTTAGCAGCATGGCGTTTCACGATAAATTGCTCAAATTTTGAAAATGAGGATTCAGTGTAAAAACTTAATTAGGTTTCTTACCAGATGTAGCTTTGTTGGCATTTCCCCCAAAGACAAACTCTGCTGTGATTGGCACCATGTTGTTTGGTCACATAACTCTGTGTGTCAAAAGTTTATGTGGGGGTTTTATGTGGGAAAAAGTTGAGTTGTATTGACTATTTGATGGTGTATTGAAGTTTTTTTTTTTTTTTTAGCTAGACAGATGTTGTCAGCTTGTAACTATGAACTGTCATTGTATTGAAAAGAGCTATTAATTTTTTTTTTTCCTTCAAAAATTCTCCTTTTGTGTTAAACAGAAAAAAGTAACAGCATACAGGTTTTGAAATTACATCAGGATAATTTTTGAACGATAGTGGTTGAACTATACCTACTGGTATACATTTGTATATAGAAATAAATGTGGATTTTTATGTTTTTTAAAGCTGAAGTATGTCATTTCTGCATCATTAGCGCCACCAAATGGAACTGCAAAAATAAACAATGTTTTCAAAACCGCTTTCTGAATACCCCCTTTTGCCTGCAGTTGTTCAAATAGTCAGATAGCCCCATCCCCAGCTCACGCCATTGGTTGAGTAATGTTTTTGAGGTGGGTCTAAATGTTTTTTTTTTTTTTTTTTTTTTAAACAAAGACTGTCCTATGGACAGTGTTAACAGTTTTCCAGAAAATTAACATAGAAATAGCTTACTTATAGTTGTCTCTGTGTATTAAGCTGAGATAATAGAAAGTATTTTAACACTGAAAAAGTTGCATACTTCAGCTTTAAAATCCAATTTTCAGGTAAAATTTCAGGTCTGAACTCTCTGAACTCTATCAAATAGTGAATCAGTTGATAATGCCTCTGGTCTATTAATCATTCAAGTGTATTGCACTGTATGATACAGTATTATATGAATTGTGCTTTGGTTGTATATTACACATTTTGGTAGATGTAGCAGGCCTTACTGGTATTCCATGTATTCCGAACTTTTGCATATACCGTGCACAACATACTTACTGCATGCTGAAAATTAATGTGGTTGAACAGTATTCCGAGTACTGTAGTATGGTACAGCTAGTCCTACCCTCAGAATGTCTGTCATTAAAGGTCTGGCATTAAACCTGATCATAAGAATCCCATTGAATACATTCATGAGATTTTGTACGTTCTCTTTATTCTTTGTTCCAGGTACTACCTGTGTCTGCAGCTGCGAAATGACATCCTCTCCGGCCGTTTGCCCTGTTCTTTTGTCACACACGCTCTGCTGGGTTCCTACACTGTACAGGCGGAGCTGGGCGATTATGACCAGGAGGACCACGGCTCAGACTACATCAGTGACTTCCGGTTTGCCCCAAACCAGACCCGCGAGCTGGAGGAGAGGGTGATGGAGCTACACAAGACTTACAGGTCCGAGACCGATATTACTGCCTTGGGATTGTTGATGTTGTACATATTACTGAGTTCCCCCATTGAAATTTCATTGAAAAGTCAGTGAAATGTCTGCTGTGAATGAAATTATTTCTAATTATGCTTAGATCCAAAATATTTCATCAGCTACAAATTGCTCATGCAGATCCTACTGTATATCTTGGAATGCTTGTTACATCAATCAAATCAAATCAAATCAAATCACTTTACTGTCACACAGCCATATACACAAGTGCAATGGTGTGTGAAATTCTTGGGTGCAGTTCCGATCAACATAGCAGTCGTGACAGTGATGAGACATTTACCAATTTACAATAACATCAAATTAACACAGCACAATTTAAACATCTGATATACATGCTTATTTCCATAGCATTAAAGCATGATAACCAGTGTAAGCTTCAACAACCCTACCAGAAAAAAAAGCATTATAGCATATCCAAGCATTATAGCAAGTAAACAACTTCACCAAACAGTTAACAGATAAACATCCATCCAAGAATGAATGACGTAAGCCTGTGATTTCACGCCAAATTCGACCCGACAGCTCTAAAAAAAAAAAAAAAAAAAAGTATTATTGTAGGCTTACCATAGTGAATTGGGGTAAGACAAGGACATGGTTTGAACACGTTTTTTACTTACTCACTCAATGAAGAAATTTTGTTAGTTGTAACCAAAACAATCGCAAAGACGCTGACTACCACCCCTGGAGTCACGAGTTCGAATCAAGGGTGTGCTGGGTGACTCCAGCCAAGCTTCCTAAGCAATCAATTGGCCCAGTTGCTAGGATGGGAAGAGTCACGTGGGTTATCTTCCTCATATTCGCAATATCGTGGTTCTCGGTCTCAGTGGGACGCATGGTGAGTTGTGTGCAGATGCCACAGTGAACCTCCACACATGCTAAGTCTTTGCGGTAACGTGCTCAGCAAGCCATGTGATAAGAGACTGACTGTCTCAGAAGCGGAGGCAACTGTGATTGTCCTCTGCCACCCAGTTTGAGGCAAGTAACGGTGACACCATGAGTAATTAAAGATCATTGGGGAATTGGGCATGCCAAATTGGGGAGAAGGGGATAAAATCCAAAAAAATTTAATCTTGTGTAGTGCAGCTTTAAGTATTTATTTGTAACAAGAACTAAACTGCTGCACATGAACTCGAAACTGTGATTTGTTTTTTTTAAATGGTTCATTTACACATTCCATACAAATGAAATGATTCACTAGAATAAATCAGTGCTACATATGAGAGAAAACACAGTTTAGGAGAGCACATTTTGATTATTTTCCCAGCTCACTTGGTTGTAAGGCTGCATAAACAATATAATGTAACAATAATATGTAACACATAACACATAAGATGGCGCTGCGGATGGCCGCCATGTTATGGAGCTCTCCAGTTCTTTTGTTGTTTTTTTTTTTCCCTGTGATTAGTAATTTATTTCCGATCAGTTTTACCAGAGATGAGCTGTTGAATATTCGGCAGCACACACCAGACAATCTTTTACCGGTTTTTGATTATTCTGACATTCTGTTTGACATTTTAGTCGGAGGAGCAGCAGTACTGTGCAAGCGTGTTAAACGACACAAACTTGGGAAGCGAGCTGGCGCGCTGGTCAAGCTCCGACAGTACAGCTTTCGAAGCAAGCTGCCAAGCATCCATCTAGCGAATCTCTGCTCTCTTCCTAAACAAAATGGACGAATTACTTATCCTCACCCGCAAAAATAAGGACTTTACAAATTCTGCTTCATTGTGCTTCACGGAAACCTGGCTGAGTGAAGCCATTCCGAACAGTGCATTATATCTACCGGGCTTCCATCTGTTCAGAGTGGATTGCACCACGCGTTAACAGGGAAAACAAGAGGTGGTGGTACGTGTTTTTTCATCGATGAATGTTGGTGTACAGATGTAACAATGCTGAATATGTACTGTCCTAATTTGTAAGCGCTCTTTATCAACTGTAAGCCTTTCTACTCACTGCGGGAGTTTTCCTCATTTATTCTGGTGAGTGTTTATATTTCTCCACAAGCATGTGTGAGAGCAGCGCTGTAACAGCTGGCTGATCAGATCACAGACACAGAACAACAATGTTCTAACGGACTCACTTATATTTATTCTTGGAGATTTTAACAGAGCAAACCTCACCTGTAAACTGCCAAAATACAGACAGCACATTACATACCCACCAGAGACAGAAATACACTGGATCATTGCTACATTGCTAAAGGATGCATATTGCTCTGTCCCTTGAGCAGCTTTGGGACTCTCTGATCACTGTCTGGTTCATCATCTTCTGATCTACAGGCAGAAACTAAAATCAACTAAACCTGTAGTAAGGACTGTAAAAAGATGGATCAATGAGGCAGAGCTGGAACTACAAGCCTGCTTTGACTGCACTGATTGGAATGTTTTTAGGCTGCAGCCACAGACCTGGATGAGCTCACAGATACTGTGGCATCATATATCAGTTTCTGTGAGGATATATGCATTCCTACTAGGACTTATTTAACATACAACAATGACAAACCATGGTTTACAGCAAAACTCAGGCAGCTTCATCAGGCCAAAGAGGATGCTTACAGAAGTGGGGATAAAATCTAGACAATCAGGCCAAAAACAGTCTGACAAAGGATATTAGATTGGCTAAAAGAAGCTATTCTGAAAAGCTAAAAAAAAAAAAAAAGTTATCAGCTAACGAACCTACATCAGTGTGGAGAGGCCTGAAAGACATTTCCAACTACAAGACCCCATCTCCCAAGCCTGTAGGGAATCAACAACTGGCTGACAGCCTGAATGTGTTTTACTGTAGATTTGAAAAGCCCAGTCACACACCCCACACCCACTCCAAACTTCACAGCACACAAACATTTACACCTCCTGCAACCACCCTCCTCCCCTCTCCTGCTACTTAACCTGCACTTAAAGGAATAGTTCACCCAAAAATGAAAATTTGCTGACCCTCAGGCCATCCAAGATGTATCTGAGTTTCTTTCTTCATCAAAACAGAATTTAAGATTTTTAGGATTTCTTTTCAGGCCCCCTCCTTTAAACAATGCAAGTGAATGTACTCCATTTTTTTGATGGTCCAAAATGCATATTTGGGTGCATCAAAATAATCCACATGACTCCAGTCGATAAATAAAGGTCTTCTGAACCCAAATGATTGAATATTTTTAGAAACAAAACAATACTTATATACTTTTTAACTACAAATGTTCGCTTCTGTACATCTCTGTGACCTGCGCTCAAGAGAGGGATGACGTAAGCTCATTGGTAAGGTCACGCATCACGTGGAGGAGGCAGGAAGCGTGAAGTGACTTGTGGATTCGGTAATCTGCTGAGAATGCCTTTCTGAGTTCAACGAGAACACGCACAAACTCTTGAGTTTCAAACCCACGGTTGAGTGAACTAAACCCACGCAGGTGTTCTGGAACCAACATTCCGCGAGTAAGCAAGTTTTGGGTTAATCAACCGAGAGTTCAGGGTTTATGTCACGGTAAATTAAGCTTGCTTTCTGGAATACCCCTCAGGGGAAACAAGGCCTTAAATACACAAGGGAAAATGAGGAACTCCTGGGGAACCAATCAGGGAGAACAATCATGAAATAAAACTACAAAGGACTACAAAACTAACACAGGAAACAGGAACGGGGAACTAAACAAGAATTTCAACATAAAAGACTAGACAAAAACAGGGAATACATGACATTACGATGCTACATATGAGAGAAAACTCAGTTTAGGAGAGCATGTTTTGATTATTTTTCCAGCTCACTTGGTTGTAAGGCTGCATACACAATACCGTATAATGTAACACAAAAACAGCCGCATTTTGTTGTGCTACACTGCTACTTGTTGGAAAAAGTAGCTTGTTACTGGAAAATCTACACTGTTTTAAAAACAACTGAACTGTGTCAGACTGCTAAAAAATTTAGAAGTTAAGTTGCATTGCTACTTTTTAGTTAGTTTACAACACTGTTCTGCTGTAACAATAGTTAATTCCATACTGTTGCTCAGGGGAATGACACCTGCAGAAGCAGAAGTGAACTTCCTGGAGAATGCTAAGAAACTCTCCATGTATGGAGTCGACCTGCATCATGCTAAGGTACATCAAAATCACCTACTTAAAGGTACAATCTGTAACTAATGTTATAGATGGTACAACAGCAACTTGTGTGTTACAACAAATATGCACTTACATGTTTGTATTTTGACCTGTATGTTGCTTAAAGGTGAAATTGTTTCTCCTATCCCAGATTAAAGGAGTAGTTCACCAAAAAATGATCATTTTCTCTCACAATTTACCCTTATGCCGTTTAAAACTCATATGACTTTCTATCTTCTGCGGAACACAAACAAAAATATTTTGATGGATATAAGATGTGAAAATACTCATACAATGCAAGTCAATGGGGTCCAAAACTGCCAAGCTCCAAAAAGGTCATAAAGGCAGCATAAAGGTAATCCATATGACTCAAGTGGTCTAATCCATGTTTTTCTGAACCGATATGATCGGTTTTGGGTAAGAACCCACCAAAATGTAACTCCTTTTTTGCTATAAATCTTGACATCTGCAGTTTCCTAGGTGTGATCATAATTTGAACCTTGAATACGCTTCCTCACGCTTGACGCATGTGCAAAGTGCATGTACAGTGCGTGTACATGGGCAGTACATCAACCGATTGAATCGTTTCAGGAGACATTAAACCACTTGAGTCATATGGATTATTTATACTGTAATTCTTGGAGCTTGAAAGTTATGGACCCCATTTACTTGCATTGTATGGATATATAATCACATCATATCTCCATCAAAATATCTTTGTTTGTGTTTGGAAAATAACGTCATATGAGTTTGAGATGGCATAAGGGTGAGTAAATGATGAGAGAATTATGATTTTTGGGTGAACTATTCCTTTAATTTGCAGAGACATCTATGATTAAGCCATTTTTAGGCTGATTTACGCAAACATCTAAACACTATGTCTCTGTGGTGCTTTCAGTATTGCTGTGTAGGTGAGTATCTATTTAACTGACCAATGACAGATGAGGGCATTGTTTGGGACACTTGATTGAAAACAGTCTTTTTTATTTTATTATTGTTTTTTGCAGTTTCTTTTCAATCTTCAGTGGCACAGAAATTACACTTCACCTTTAAATATTTAGGTTTTTTCAAAGTTCATAAGTTAACATGCGGCCTCCTTCTTGCAGTGATAGTGGTGTTGTTTTGCTGACCATGCCTTTAGTAACCAGAAGCGGTATTAAAAGATACTAATAATTACCCTTCTGTACCTTTAAATCATTATTCTGCACTTCTTTCTTCTCTTCCTGAGGCAGGATTCAGAAGGGATTGATATCATGCTGGGTGTGTGCGCCAATGGTCTATTGATTTACCGTGACAGGCTAAGGATCAACCGCTTTGCCTGGCCAAAGATCCTCAAGATCTCCTACAAAAGGAGCAATTTCTACATCAAGATCCGGCCTGGAGAGGTAAACACAGCTTTTAGATGATCTTAGTGCTGAACCATGGAAATATCACCAACAGTAGCTTAATACTGGAAAGCACTGGAGAAAAATCTTCTAGAGAAAGCCCTTGCTTACGAATATGGCTTAGTTTCACACAATAGTAAAAGAAAGCAGTTGAAGATTGGCTGTTAAAGGAATAGTTCTCCCAAAAATGAATGTTCTGACTTGTTGTTCCAATCCCGTATGACTCACTTTCTTCAGTGCAGCACAAAAGGAGATGTTAGGAAGAATGTTAGCCCTGCCTTTTTCAAGCAATGAACTTGGATTGACTTTTATTGCATGGAAAAGGGCAGCTTGGACATTCTGTTAGATAACTAAGTTTGTGTTCCATGCAAGAAATAAAGCCATACAGGTGTGGAATGACATAAGTGAGAAAATGATTTTTTGGTGACTATCCTTTTAAGCAAATATTTGTTTGCTTCTGACTGGGTTCAGTTGCTTGCACACTCCTGCTTTGGTCATGTCATCAATCATTTGTGGCTCTAAGATTTCTATTCACTACATTTTAAGTAAATCACTTGACATGCTTGCCAATAGAAAAGTCACATGAATCTGAATGGAAAAGGGGGAGTTGAATGGATGGCCAGAGGTCCTGGACTCTTTTGAGTTCTGTGTTCTGATTGGTGGATTTGGCCCTCTTTCCCAGCCTGGCCATCTTGTCGTTGAACCCGGGCCCATGGGGGTCCACAGAGCGACTGGTTCAGTGGAAGTCTGTCTTCACAGTGAGTCAGTTGAGAGAGACACATAAAGAGCTCCTTCAGCTTCACTGCTGCAGCTGCGGCAGTGCCCAGAATAGGAACCAAATGGACCAATATAGAGTGCTCAAATGCCAGGATCATGTTTATCTCCTCTGTATGAAAAATGGATGCTTTACTTCCCCCAAGAGAAGCTCAGGGCAGAAACTTCTCTTGGGGTCATTAGACTGAAAACGAAGAAAAAGATTAAGTATAATTAGATCCTGCGGCAGGTCGGAACCAACACTGTTATGTTAGCGAAGGTATTCCTGAGCTTGATTTAGCAGTTGGTAATGGCTTAGTTAATGCTTATGAAGGGTATTTTCAGTTTCTTTGCAACTGCATTTATCAAAGGCTTTTTCCCCTTGCCAAGTAGAAGTGACATTTATGTGAATGGTCTGATTTGTTCTTCTCTTTGATTTTACCCAACAGTACGAGCAGTTTGAGAGCACCATTGGCTTCAAGCTCCCCAACCACAGAGCTGCAAAGAAACTATGGAAGGTCTGCATCGAACACCACACCTTTTTCAGGTGAACTAGCTGGACCAGTTTAACCCTTAAATGCATACCTCTGATCTTTAGTGACCCGGAACCTCATTCCACCTCCTTTACCTCATCTATCTTTCTGGAATTCTGCCCCCACTTCTTTAGTATTCCTCAACCTTTCACTTATGAATCGTCTAACAATAAAAAAATAGCAAAATTGAAAAAAATCAGTTTATTTAAAGGTATAGTTCACCCAAAAATGAAAATTCCAAATGACTCCAGTGGTTAAATCCATATTTTCAGAAGAAATTTGAAAGGTGTGGGTGAGAAACAGATCAATATTTTCAGTCCTTTTTCACTAAACATCTCCACTTTCATTTTCACATTCTTCTTCTTTAGTTTTTTTTTGCCATTCACATTCTTTTTGTGCATATCGTTACCTACTGGGCAGTGAGGAGAATTTACAGTAAAAAAAAGGACTTAAATATTGATCTGCCCCACAATTATCATATTGCTTCTTTAAAGTTCTGGCCACCATTCACTTGCATTGTATGGACCTATAGAGAGGTATTCTTCTACAAATCTCCGTTTGGGTTCAGCAGAAGAAAGAAAGTCATACACATCTAGGACGGCGTGAGGATGTATAAATGATGAGAGAATTTTCATTTTTGGTTGAACTATCCCTTTAATTACCAAAAGTGCATGGGATCTTTAGTGACCCAAGATATGTACAATAATAGTGTCTCAATTTATTTTTCCACTTCTATAAATCCTATTTTTATGATTATTTCATATATTGTTAAGTTTACAATCAAATGTTTACAGTACAACTTACTACTATATCATGTTGATTTTCTGCACAATTGTGGTGATTATCAGCATCCCAAATACATGTACACATACATATTATAGCCTACATGTTATAATATGCGCTGTTGTTTCAGTGATTGACTTGATTTACATTTGACATTGCTAAATGACGAAGAAGCAACATGGAAGTAAACTATAGCAAGTACAACACATGAACATAATGATATGGCCATTGACATTTGTACAGCTGAAATTCTGTGGTATGTCTATTTAGTCTCAATAAGTGACACCGAGAAAATAGGAAGATGGGGAGATTTTAGAAGAGGAGGATGGTGGGAAGGTGTTTTTACAATCCTACATAGACAATTTTACCCTTAAATAAAACGCCACCATTCCCTCGAATTTCATTAGAAAAACAATCGTGCTGCCACCTTGAGTGGTTGTGCACACAAATTTGTGTAGGTAATTCATCGATTTAGGCTCAATTATTTATCTATTTTTTGCATTTATGTCAAACTATATAATTATATACATTAGCTTAATCCAAACTATATACATGTACGTAGGCTAACTCATATGAGTAGATTTATGTAATTATATTCTATTTAGATAAAAATAATTTTCTCCTGAACATTAAATAAAAGTATCTTGGTCACATTGTATACTACTGCATAAAGTGTAATAATCTTTACAATAACTGTATTCAATTTTAAGTGTAATTTTGCAATTGTTCTGCAGATGTCTATGTCCTTACAATGCTCTGAAGTGCTCTATGATTACTCCAGAGCACTTGTAGATCTATGACGATTTTCGAGTACTACATAACCCTTTAATCTCGGATTGGCCAGGGCCCACAGAGAAAAATGTATTATCAAAATATTAAGAACTACAGTCTTGACCAACACAAAATAGTTAGCGATTTAAATCTTAGAAGATGTACCTTACAATGCATGTAGACATTATAACCAAAACTGGTTATAATGGAGTGTTCCATTTTGATAATTTGTTAAAAATCTTGCACTGTACATATTATTGTAATCGATAAATCATCAAACTTATCAAATAGCCATGTGTCATATGTTGTTGGGAGGCTCTCAAAGAGTAGAATACAACCAGCCTATTTGTTTTACTCACAGACAAAAATATAGTGTGTAATGAGTACATGTCTTTGACATATATGTTACATGTAAACAGGTCTTGCTTATAAGCTGCATTTCGCTTATAACGTCACGAAAAATAAATAGAACATAGAATATCACATTAGATAATGTAGTGATATCTAGTGGATCCTTTTCACACGTCTGCATGCCGCAAAGCAGAAGTAGTCATACTTGAATGGCGATGAATGGGGAACCAGAGCAAATTAATTTTTTTGCTTACCCATTTGCTCCAACAGCAAAATAAAAAAATAAAAAAATCAATGATCATGCTTTCACAGCTTTGCAAAAGAAGAAAAAATATACAGCACTGGATAACATCAGTAAGAAGAGAGAAACAGACCAAATTTTCTGTCACTCCCTCAACAACTGTGTTAAAAGCCTCATCGCAGCTATGGTCACTGCTTTTTAAAACTTATTTTAAAAACTTTTAAAATTGGAAATATAAAAGTTTGCTACATTTACATTGTTAAAGAAGGCAGAAACAAACCATAACAGGTCTGTGAAAAGAGTCCATTGGTGAGATCGCTACTCACTTAGCCACGACCCTAAACTGGGAGGATGTTACGGTGTAAGTGAGCAATAAAGTTCAGTTATGTCCCTGCTGCCTGTGTGTGACCAGTACTGTGTCTCGGCTCATCCACGAACACAACAGATAATCCACACAAAGCACAATGTGCACACAGCACATAATGTGCAATCTGGCTAAAAACGCATTTGCTTTTTTATGTAGTACATTGTCTAGCATCATGGAATGCTAAACCAGTCATATTAGGATTCAGATCTCTGCAGCTAGAGGTGGAAGGAAATATGGGCAGAGAGGATTGTTTACTCTAATTACATATGGCTACCAGGAGATGGCACCAAGTACATGACACCGACTCGATGGCTCAAATGACCCAGAATGGAACTGAATGAGATCGCGTTACTCATGCCTGCATGCTTTGGAGAGAAAGCATTCCTTTAGTCATTGTTGTATTTTGCATGTGTAATTTGTTATTATGTACAATAATTATGTTTTATTAGTTTGGAAAGGCCTTTGGACACTAGGATAAATTATGTTTGTAATGCTATAACTTTTGATTGCTTTGTCTTATGAACACAACATTTTACCAATGTTAGTCATGTTACAGTTCACATGATTGGGAACAAAACAAAAGCAGTTTTTGGAGCTACCTTCTTTACACCCTAAGACATATAATGTCAAATCAGAAAAATAAGAAACAAAAAGTTAATTTTTGGCTCAAGTTCTTTTTTCTTTTTCAGCAGTTTCTTAGGCTAAAGGATTAAGTTACTATGTTTTTCGCAAACAGATAGCAATTCAGGAGTATTTGCATGGTCGTTTTAATGATTTACTTAGACTTACAATGCTTTTTGGAATTATGGCCCTGGCTGGTTGCTTCACATTTTGGTCAGATATTTTCTTCCTGTCTAAGTGGAGTTTTTAGCCAGAATAACCTGCAAGGTTGACCAGTCCGTTTAGTCAAAAGTCTGGCTCCGTGAGACTACCATTTGGCTATAAATGTAGCTTTACTTTCCTTTGAGTAATCTCAGTCCTTTATGTTAAGACATCCTCCCAATGCCCGATAGTCATGCTGCCCACTTAAAGTGTATGAGAATGCTCAGGTGTGATTAACCTGGATTGTAAGATCAAAGGCATGCCATATCCTCCCTCGCTCCAGGTGTGGTGTGTCTCTCTATGTGTTTGTCATTTGTTTCATCTTATGTTCAGACTTGTGTCTGCATGCTCATATTTAATAGTTCTTGCTTTGTTCTAAACCCCAAACCCCAAGTATCAGCATGAGATATCATCTGTTCCTATGTAGGAATTATGCATTGCTCAGTGGCTCAAGCCACTTATTTTCCCTTGTCCATTACTCTGTTTTTCCTGTTTTCAAATACCATGTGTGAATTGACTGCTGTGAATTATATTATTTGTAGGGCTGCTACTAATGATTATTTTGATATTTTTGTAGTTTTTCCGAAAAACTCTGTTTGTCCTCAGTTTGGAAGCAGAAGGATAATTTATTTCACTCATATATAAATGAAAATAAATGAAAACAAAACCACAGTCTAATTGTTAATACTGTAGGTAAGAGGTAGGGTGTTGTAATGTCTTTATTCTATAAATATAAGGGACTCAGTTAGTACAGATACTACAGTTACTGTTCTTCTAAAATATTATTTCTTGTATTATATTGTATGTTTGATTTTAATTACGGTTACATTTAAACCTATATTTGATGTCCAAAACCAATGTTAATCAAACAACTCAGTTTAATCAAAATGACTGTGCGATTGATCATAACAATTATACATTATAAAATATAGAAAATAACAGTCAATTGTAAGTTATGCGCTAGAGAGAAACAACTCTCAAGGGTATCAGACAGCACAAGCTCTGACAACACACCTGATGCCTGAGCAGTGTTGACTGAGCAAAGCACCATTTCAGTGAAAATTGTGTCAATAGAGGTGTAGGGGTGTGCTCTTTTGACTTGAGCCAGTAAGCAATCACCCACAGCACAGCAACACCCTGGCAAGTACTCAGAACACCCTGGCACCATGGCAGCAAGTTTTGAATGGAAAAGCACCATTTCAGAAAATATAGAAATCTACTTGTTTCATTATAGTCTTTCTTTCAGTAAAAAAAAAAAAAAAAAAAAAAAACACTTCCCAGATTAAATGGGGTTACCTTCTTATTGTTCTTCTTGGTGCATATATTTTATTGAGGTAAATTAAATAAACTTAAACATACTGTTATCTTACTTTGATCTGTTTTAGGCTTGTGTCTCCAGAACCTCCCCCAAAGGGCTTTCTAGTAATGGGCTCAAAGTTCAGATACAGCGGAAGGACCCAGGCCCAGACACGACAGGCTAGCGCTCTCATCGACCGCCCTGCTCCCCACTTTGAGCGCTCCACTAGCAAGAGATACCTCCTTTCTCGGAGTCTAGATGGAGGTTGGAACATTTTCATTTTCCTCTGCTTTGCATTTCGCTGTGTCCAGATTGCTTGTGTTGTGGTCAAGCTCATTTTTGTAGCTTTTTGTCTTTTTAAAGCTTGCAAACTTAGTTTTCTTTGCTGTTCTTTCAGTTCACAGCAGGTTTGTTGTCAGCCAGAAGGCAGTTACAGGCGTTATGCTAAATCTGAAATGGTCAATTTGAGTATCATCCCTAAGGTGAAATTAAAAGAGAGACTCATTAAATTTAAAGGTCCCTAAAAACCAACTGCTCTCTCTTCGTCATTAATATTTTAGAACTCATTAAAAGTGTTTTTATTTTCTATGTAGGTTCTATAATTTACAATGCAAGTTACAAGTTAAATTATAAGCTTATTTCCATTTTTAATAATAAACTTGTTAAATTGAATGAAACAGATGTCACTTTAGGTATGACTACAGCCCCACAGACTCTCTGTGCCAGTGCATTGATGGAATTAACAGCTGGATGTGCCGAAACATCTTTCAGTTAAGCAACGACAAGACAGAGGTCATTGTATTTGGCAACAAAGGCGAAATTCCCAAGGTGAACACATACTTTGACTCCAAGGGTCTAAAGACAACCCTAGTTTTACTTGTCACATCAAATCAATAGCTAAATCAGCCTACTATCATCTAAAAAATATAGCAAGAATTAGATGTTTTGTATCCAGTCAAGACTAAGAGAAACTTGTTCATGCGTTCATCACCAGTAGGATGGATTACTGCAATGGACTTCAGCTCATTCAAAATGCTGCTGCCAGGGTTCTTACCCAAACCAAAAAATCGGAGCATATTGTTCCAGTCCTCATGTATTTATACTGGCTTCCAGTTACATTTAGAATTTATTTTTAAAGTACTATTACTAGTTTATAAATCACTCAGTTGCCTAAAACCTAAATACATTGCAGATATGCTAGTTGAATATAAACCTAACAGACCTCTCAGATAATTTAGTTCAAGTCACTTAGAAATTCCAAGGGTTCACTCAAAACAAGGTGAGACAGCATTTAGCTATTTTGCCACCCGCAGCTAGAACCAGCTTCTGGAAGAGGTCAGAAGTGCTCCAGACTTAAAACACATCTGTTTAGCTGTGCATTTATTCACTGAGCAATGTGCTCCCGTCAGGGTGAGTGGTGAAGAGACATAGGGTTTGTGTGGTGTAAGAAACACTCTACATGCAAACAAGAACCGACACTAGAACAAGGAAGGAGGATTTATATACACTAGGGCTAACAAGGTGACAAGGAACACATGGAATACAATTAGGGCAATGGATAGGAAGACAGACATAAGAAGAAGACACAAAACTTCAAAATTAGAGTCTCTTCTAACTAAGAGTCCTTGGGAAATCGTGACATGACAGCTCCATTTACTGATTGTACTACATTTTATTTCTGTATTATTTTTATTTTTTCATTTTATTATTTTTATTTTAATAATTTGTAATTATAATAGTAAAATAATAGTAATTATTTTATTACTTTCTATTCTTATTTCTTGTTCTTAATTGGTTTTTAAATGCATTTTATCTTGTATTTTCTTTATAATTTTTATGTAAAGCACTTTGAATTGCCATTATGTGTGAAATGTGCAATATAAATAAACTTGCCTTGCCTGCCTAGGTAATAGCATTGCTGCTGTTTGCATCTTATGAAGCTTTGTACTTCTATTGGCCTTTCAACTTTGTACAGTGCCCTGTTGACTCTATAGTGCACTGCAAAATGGCTGTAAAAACAAGAAATAAAGTAATACATTTTGAGAGGTTTGTGCTTAACAAGTGAAAAAAATCTCCAAATGGATTACAGAATCGAAATACAGTTAAAGGCGCTGTAAGCTATTATTTTTTCATAGAAAGGTATGCACAAAATGTTCCTACTTTCTTAAAGATATTAAGGAAATAAGTGTCCTGAGATATCTCACCAGTCTCTGTCACAGCTGTAGACTTTGTAAACAGCAAACAAAAATGTGTCCACATAATGCGGACATTGGCGCTTTTCACCTGTCAATAATTATGTCAGTTGAGGGTGCTATTTTGTTGCTGTTGTTTTAAACAATCAATTCTCCATGATGTCGGTCTCAATAAAGCTAATTTGTTATCTTTGGAGTGTGGGGTTTTGGAAAGAGGGGGCATTGCAAATTCAACGGCTCAGTCTCGTGGAAGTAGAATAGCTAAAATTGCTTACAGCACCTTTAAGAGCTGTGGTTTCTGAAGCACTAAATAGAACGTTAGTAGAACGTTAGTAGTACTTAATCTCTAAGGCACGTTTCCCAAAAGCATCATTATCTAAGTAGTTCGTAAAAACTTTCGTAAATTAACGAGAGCTTTGAACCGCTCTTAAGTCCATTAAGTGCAACTTAAACGTATCTTTCTTGCATCTTTCACAGTTTATCAAATATAATGGGACTTTTAATGAATTGTATTAATATATTTAGATCACTGGAAAGGCATTGTAAACTATTTCAGGGGATAAAAAAAGTGTTGAAAAAATCGCTATGAAATCAATATAGGCAATCTCCGCAGTCTGCACATGTGACGTGATAGGTCTAAATTTACATGACACATAATAGAGTGTATCTTTATATTAGCCTTCTTTGATAAGCATATTTGTAATGGCAATAGAAAGATAATATGTTCTTATTAAACATATTATTTAAGAAGATATATGTGAGCAGTGTGACCCTGCAGTTTAAAACTTAAATAAATAGGCCTAAATAAATAATTAAAATATGGTTAACAGAGGAGATTTCTCTCTCTCTCTCTCTCTCTCTCTCTCTCTCTCTCTCTCTCTCTGTCTTCGTTTTCATCCTCCTCCTCCTCACCTTCCTCCTATGGTTGGTTCAAATCGGCTCGCCTATATTCTTTTTACAAGGCAGTAACAAAGTGTATGTTGCGTAATTGCAGTAAGACTATGTGACGAGGAGGAGGGCAGGGCCGGGCCGTGACTACACACGCCCGGCCCCCAATCAAGCTAATCAGCCGAGGAGAGGGATAAGTGCAGCAGAATGTGGCAGTTCGGGAGAGAGAGAGCCACATGCAGCTGCAGTGTGTGCATTTGTGTTCTGTGTCTTTTTATTTAAGTTTTCATTAAACTATTATTTTGACGGTTCAGCCGGTTCCCACCTCCTCCTTTCCGATGTCAACCTTGTTACAGACAACTCTAACAAGATGATATATTAAAATGGTGATAGGTCTATGAGTAGATCTACTGATGCCTGTCATTTTAATCCTGTTCTGTGTGCATTTGTTCATTTTCCAGCCAAAATAACAAAACTTTAGTCTACGTGAGAGCCCCTTATGATTCTGCATCACGTGCATTCACATTACATGCATTTATTGTGTCACTTTCATTAATCTCTATAATTAAGTATCAATACATCTGAAACTTACTATCATTATTTCTTTAATTGAATTCTGTAATAGTTAATAAGTCGACAAGGTTAGGAACAAGTTCCATGTTTGTTAGTATTCCCACATTATTCTCATGTTGAGAAGACAAACCCCTGGACATACTGGCCAAAGTGATCAGCACCTTTGGCCAGACAGCTCCCATAATGAAGCATTTAAAGGTGCTGTAAGTTATTTTATTTTATTTTTTTCATGGAAAGATGTTCAAAAATGTTCCCTTCTCCCTGAAAGATATTAATGAAATAAGTGTCCTGAGATACCTCACCAGTCCCTGTGACAGCTCTAGATTCTGTAAACAGCAAACAAAAATGTGTCCATGGGCCACGATCTCTGATGCTTTTGACCTGTCGATAATTTTGCGTGTTTTCATAGTTTTGTAGTTGCAGAGAATTATTAAGGCTAAAAGGTGCTGTAAGTGCTTTTATTCATGGATAGGTATGCAAAAAAATGTCCTACTCCCTGAAAGATGTTACTGAAATAAGTGTTGTAAGTTATCTCACCTGTCTCTGTGACAGCTCTAGACTCTGTAAACAGCAAACAAAAATGTGTGTGCACGATGTCGGTCTCTATATAGCTTATTTGGTATCTTTGGAGTGCGGGTTTTGGAAAGAGGGGGCGTGGCTAATTCAATGGCTCAATCTCGTGGAAGTGAAACAGCTAAAATCACTTACAGCACCTTTAAGTGCTACTTTATAACGAGCGATCTACGTGCTGGTTTGGAAAGCTGGCATTACTCCAACATAAAATAACGAGTGACATTAGTTAAGATGATCGTAAAAGCTTATTGATCACACAATATAATATTATACTTTTTTTTACATTTATTCTTTTGTTCAAATTTCCTGAATTAAGCATATCTTGTCTTTGACTCAATAAATATTTTTTTCAAGATATTCAGGATGCATTCTCTGAAAATAAATCTTAATACCTCTTGGCCTTCTTGCTTCTTAATGTCAACATGAAACACGGTTCCCAACCCATTTGACTTCTTTAATCTGACGTATTTCTGAGTGATCAATGAGAAGTGTAGGGCAGGAATTGATTGGATCATGAAACGTGGACATAACATTGCAGAATGTAGGGGAGGGACTGTAAGGTAAGCAGGATATGTGACGTCGGATGAAAAGTAAAGTTGTTTGAAAGGGTAAGTTATTGCATTTTGATAAAATATTACGTTTTTTTTTTTTTTTTTTTTTTACATTCACTGATGAATCATATACAATAAGACCAAGAATGTCTGAAAAAAATAAATTCAGAAAATGTCTTTCAACAAATTACTGTAAAGTTGTTACTATGAAATAAGGTCAGTGTTCATTTCATGTTGACTTTGAATTTATCATATTTTAAAGACCCCATGAAACCAAAAGTTTTATAGCATTTAATCCATGTCTGTTAGATACTGTTGTTGTTGTTGCTGTTTTTGTTGTTGCTACATTATTCTTAAAAGTTGATGAAATTCTTTTATCAGGTACAGCATACACATCCTCTCCCTGAAAAAACTATCAAAATTATTGATGGCACATCTTGCACTCACAAAATTAATGTCCAATAAAATGCTTTTTTTTGAAAAAAACATTAAAAAAAATCTTTCCTTTAAAATAAGGAACAAGCCCTTCAATATGTCTCACCTCAACTTCCCCCAATGTTAAAACTAGGGAGAAAACTGGTCAAGTCAATACATGGGTTCATTAAGGATATTTAGATATTTAAACGAGAAAATGACAGATACAGATTAAGAAATACATATTTTGCAGTGTAAAATGTTTTACTACTGATTGATTCACCAGCATAAAAGTGCTAGAGATATCCATTACTGTCCATTAAAAGGCCTTGGTTCTGGGTCAGTTTAAACAGAGTCCTGAAGGTTCCACTGATGTGTGTCCAGCAGAATTCTCTCGACCGATCTCAACGCTGGGTGAGATCCATGATGGCCTGTCGCAGAAGAGTGAGAGCGAGCAGCCACAGTGTCTGTCTGGAGATGAAGCTGAACCTGATCTCAGTCTGGATCAAGACCAGGATCAGGACCAGGATCAAGACCAGAGCAAGAGCGAGGAGATGGTCACGACCCCTACCAGGAAAAAAGACATTAAGGTAATACAGTAGTCCAGTGGTTCTCAAATGTATTTGGTCACGCCCCCCTTTGAAACAACAGAAACTTTCGCGCCCACCCTTTCCGAAAAAAAAAAAAACCTAATCGAAAGTGATCAAAATGTATAAGATTAACAGCATTTTCTTTCATCTTCATATCATGTAAAAAAGTTTTATTTAAAAATAATATGAAAACTAAATGAAAAGTTACACTTCACTGAAAAAGAATCTGAATAACTGAACATTTGTCACAATGCCAACAATGAATGAATGAACAAATGAATGAACGTTACATTTATATAGCGCTTTTTTGACACACACCAGCTGTTGGTGGAGAGAGTAGAGTTATAGAGCCAATTAGTGGATGGGGATTAACAATATTTTGTTATTTTGTGTATACTTTCTGTAATATATAAATACATAAAACAGTTTAATTATGCATGTACACTTTCAAATCATACAAAAACAGAAGGAAAAATAAATAAATAAAAAGTGATACTGCTGCAGGAGCAACCTAGAGCTGGCAGAAAATATTCAAAACAGACACAAGCAGCGTATCTATCAGCCACAAATAATATAATATTGAGCAGCAGCTGTCGGAGTTGCATTGGAGTGATGTCACCTCCCCTCTTCGAATGATAAGCTGTCGATCAAGAACTAGTGGACCAATAGGGACGCAAAACGCCCCCTGATTTACACGAAACTCTACTCACAAGATTTGGAAAACCAAGCGCAGGACTTGGAAACAAAAGCAACGAAAAATACAGCATAAGCGTAATTTAAAAAAAAAATATGAGTCAAATTGTCAGAGAGCACAAAAAACAGTAATATAACCAAGGAAAACATGATTTTGTTTGCAATTCTGATGACTTTGCTTTAATTTTTCTTTTTTTTCTTAAAATTATTTTTTTGCAGCGTATTTTAAATGTGTTTATATACAGTATTTTTGATTCATGCTCGTTATTTTTTGATCTGCGCTTATTATTTTGATCTGCACTTTTTATTTATTTTTGCGCTTATTATTTTTTGATTCACGCTTATCATTTTGATTTTTGGATCCGTGACCGCAATACTTTTGATGGGATTTTGATCCCATACGAGACGTCTTTTTTTTATATAAGTGCAGCTAAGAGTGCACCTGACACTGTTACATGCTGTGTGCAGTTCACGTTGTGGTCCCTGCCAAAAGTTTAAACAAGGCAGGAGAAAAGACAGAGGTGAAGAAATTGAGCACATTGAAAGTGTTGTGTGAGGGACCGACTGAAATATTAGGGTTAATTCATTATTCATTTGAAACTGGCATGCATGAGACATCTTTGTTTACATACACTATATTGCCAAAAGTATTCGCTCACCCATCCAAATAATTGAATTCAGGTGTTCCAATCACTTCCATGGCCACAGGTGTATAAAATGAAGCACATGGGCATGTAGACTGCTTCTGCAAACATTTGTGAAAGAATGGGCTGCTCTCAGGAGCTCAGTGAATTCCAGCGTGGTACTGTGATAGGATGCCACCTGTGCAACAAGTCCAGTCGTGAAATTTCCTCGCTACTAAATATTCCACAGTCAACTGTCAGTGGTATTATAACAAAGTGGAAGCGATTGGGAATGACAGCAACTCAGCCACGAAGTGGTAGGCCACATAAAATGACAGAGCGGGGTCAGCGGATGACATTTTGAATTAGCCTTTGCTGAAACATCCCAGTCTTACTTCTGATTTTAGCATCTAAACAGAATGTAGAATGACTCTTCACAAAAATGTACACTGTTCAGCTCCTCCACACTGCTGTCATATCTGCCTCTAACTCTCTCTCTCTAATACATTTCTGATTATTTAACTTTTCCAAGACACAATTCATGAAACAGCTTTCTGATCTATCTTCTCCCTTTAACCCTTTCCTGGCTAAAGGAGGATGCAGGTCTGGCTGTTGATACTAAACAGGAGGTATTTCAAAGCATCAATGTCTGTGGTTCTTTCAATGCTATGCATTTCCTGTTTGATGCAAACAGGCGTTCTACATGAGGTTATAGTGCACATTTGCATCCTGTAGCTATTTTTGAGAAATGTTATTAAGTTGTCATGTTGACAGTCGTATTGTGTCGTAGTTGGCATTTTGAAGTGTTTGGTGCTTAGACTTTTCTTTAATCTTCCTAAAAATTTGTTGAAGCATTGAAGATTAGGATTAGGATTCCAATCTGACAGGATGCAGTGCTCTCATGCTTAGATTTTTTGATTTATTTATTTTTTCAGTAGCAGTCTTTTTCATTATAAAGAAGAAAATGCCTGTTTGCATAAAACAGCCCAAGTAAACAACCCCCATTCCTTCAATCAACCTCCATTTTCCAATCCATTCTTTCAAGATCAGTTGAACTTTACATTTAGCTCAAACTTGTAGTACATTGGATGATTTACAGTATAGAAATGAACACCTCTGTGTTTACATGGACTTTTGTCATGGATGATTGTTTGTTCCGTATGATATATACAGATGTGTGTGATTTAGGGATGTGCATTTTGTTCATTTTGATTGCTTGAGTGCTCGTTTGATATATCTGCATCTACCGTTGCTTCAGAAGGCACTGTTATCTCAGCATCTCATGCCATGAGCAGCACATTTTAAATTGTGTCTCACTGTTCGTTTTCACACAGTTTTTAATTTTAGTAATAATTTTTCTCTTTTGATGAAAATGTTTTTTGAACTTAGTCAATATTATCATGGCTCCAGTGAGTTTGTTGGTTTGTGTGGCAGCGGGGGCATGGTCAAGCATCTCTCCGGAGAGAGAGAAAGCGGTAAGGGCGCTTACACCTGAGCTAAATTATGTCTAACACCTGTCTGAAGCATCTGTCTGTAAAACAAAAGGGAGAGAGAAGGCCCATTGCATGAACGCCCGTTGACACTGCTCCGTCCACTGGACCGGATCTGGAGCTCCCTTTTTAGTGAGATCAGTCAGCGGGCTGGTGACGTCTGAATAATTAGGTACAAACCTTCTATAATAGCCAGCCAGCCCCAGGAACTGTCTCACCCCCTTTTTGGTCTTGGGTCTCGGGCAGGTCGCAATCGCCGCTGTCTTGTCAATTTGGGGACGCACCTGCCCGTGGCCCAAGTGGAACCCCAGATACCGTACCTCCACCCGTCCAATCGCGCACTTCTTCGGATTCGCTGTGAGTCCCGCTCGGCGCAGCGATCTCAGAACCGCCCTCAGATGTTGCAGATGCAGCGGCGTAAGCTGAACGCGGTCTGAGGATTCGGCCCATGAGATGCTGAAACGTAGTCGGGGCTCCAAACAAACCGAACGGAAGAGTCACAAATTGGTGTAATCCAAACGGTGTGGAGAAGGCGGTTTTCTCACGGGAAATTGGTGTCAAGGGGATCTGCCAATAACCCTTTGTCAAATCCAATGTCGAATAAAAACGAGCAGTGCCCAACCGATCGAGCAACTCATCAACGCGAGGCATTGGATATGCATCAAATTTAGACACCGCGTTGACTTTTCTATAATCCACACAGAATCGCACAGTCCCGTCGCTCTTAGGCGCTAGAACAACAGGGCTGGACCAATCACTGTGGGATTCTTCTATTACCCCCATATCAAGCATCGCATCCAATTCTTCCCGAACGATTTTCTTCTTGTGTTTGGGTAATCGATAGGGGCGGCTACGTACCACGACCCCCGGCTCGGTCTCGATGTGGTGATGGATGAGGTTTGTACGTCCCGGTAGAGGGGAGAACACACCTGCAAACTCCTGTTGCAACCTAGCAACCTCCGCGAGTTGGCTCGGTGAGAGGTGGTCTCCGCAAATGACCGGGGTGAACTGATTATGTTTTGAACTCACTTCCGGTCCGAGCTCCGCCTTCTCGGGAACTACTGTAGCCAACATCACGGGAACCGCCTCCCTCCACAATTTCAGGAGATTGAGGTGGTATATTTGACATGCGTCCCCTCTATCGGTTCGTTTAACTTCATAATCAAGATCTCCCACTCGTCGTGTGACCTCAAAGGGTCCTTGCCACTTGGCGAGTAATTTAGAGCTCGATGTGGGAAGCAATACAAGCACTTTATCTCCCAGTGCAAATTCCCTTAGCTGAGTTTCCCTGTCATACAGTCGGCGCTGTCGTTCTTGAGCTTGGAGCAAATTCTCCTGTGTTAGTTGCCCCAAGGTGTGGAGTTTTGCTCTAAGATCAAGAACATACTGAATTTCATTTTTACGGTTTGAAGGTCCCTCCTCCCAGGCCTCTCGCAATACGACAAGCACGCCGCGTGGGTGTCGCCCGTACAGCAGCTCGAATGGGGAGAAGCCAGTGGAGGCTTGCGGGACCTCTCGTACTGCAAATAACAGGGGGTCGAGCCATTTATCCCAATTTCTGGAATCATCGTGCACGAACTTACGAATCATGTTTTTGAGGGTTTTATTAAATCGTTCCACCAGGCCATCCGTTTGAGGATGGTATACACTGGTGCGAATCGATTTAATATTTAATAACTCGTACAGTTCGCGTAGTGTTCGTGACATAAATGTTGTGCCTTGATCGGTGAGGATTTCTTTCGGAATCCCCACCCGGGAGATTATTTTGAAGAGTGCCTCTGCAACACTGCATGCTGAGATGTTGCGAAGAGGCACTGCTTCCGGATATTGCGTTGCATAGTCCACTAGGACCAATACAAAGCGATGTCCGTGTGCTGACCGTTCTAATGGCCCGACGAGGTCCATTCCAATTCTCTCAAAGGGGACCTCGATCAGAGGGAGAAGGCGCAATGGCGCTTTTGGGGTGGCCGGTGGGTTAACCAGCCGGCATTCGCGGCATGCCGCACACCACCTGCGGACATCGCCGCCAATGCCCGGCCAATAGAAACGGGCTATTAGACGGTTCAGTGTTTTCCTTTCTCCTAGGTGACCTGCCATGGGATTATAATGAGCCGCCTGGAATACCATTTCCCGACGGCTCCTTGGAATCAACAGTTGGGTTGTATCCTCTTTGGTCCGAGTGTCCTGTGTCACTCCGATACTACCTGCTGGGGCGGGCCTTCACCCTCTGCTCGGATCATGCCCCACTCCAGTGGCTCCACCGCATGAAGGATACTAATGCCCGGATCACCCGTTGGTATCTGGCTCTTCAGCCGTTTAAATTCAAGGTGGTCCACAGACCGGGGGCGCAGATGGCTGTCGCCGACTTCCTTTCCAGGAATGGGGGGGAGTGGTAGGCAGGCCGGATGCCGCCCCGGCCTGAGTCAGGCGGTGGGGATATGTGGCAGCGGGGACGTGGTCAAGCATCTCTCCGGAGAGAGAGAAAGCGGTAAGGGCGCTTACACCTGAGCTAAATTATGTCTAACACCTGTCTCTAATTTCAGTGAGCACGGGGAGAGCGGCATAAAGAGGGCCACGCAGCACTCAGATGACAGAGAGAACCTGGGCACTAGAGACCTGATTGTGAAGCCAAGAGCTTATTATTGTAAAGCTGAGAGTTTATTTTTCTGAAGTTGTTGTTTATGTTTAGACTGAGTTGTTGAACATGGTGAGAGCCCTGAAAGAGTGCATTTGCTGCAGTGGGGAGAATAAAACGCTTACCTGAACCAGAAAATCTGCTTCTCGCCTCCTCCTTTAACTGAGAAGTGTTACAGTGTTACAGTACAGCTTTTAGCACAGAATCTGAATGGTCCGACCAGCACTGGATCGTTCTTAGGATGGATGCTTCCTGTTTCAGTTTCTGCTTGTAAGCAGGCAGAAGCAGAACAGAAGCATGGTCCGATTTGCCAAATGGTGGGCATGGGAGGGATTTGTCGCCATCCCAGAAGGGAAAGTAGCAATGGTCCAAAACCCGGTCCCCTTGTGTGTTGAAACTGATGTGTTGGAAGTATTTCGGTGCGATTGATTTGAAATTGGCTTTGTTAAAGTCCCCGGTCACAATGAACGTGGCCTCATGGTGCTCGGTTTCCTGCTCACTTATACTCCCATACAGTTCCTTGAGTTCCCGGTCTGTGTTGGCTTGTGGCGGGATGTACACAGCTGTGATAATGACTGCTGTGAATTCCCTCTGTAGCCAGAATGGCCGACACAGAAGCATGAGAAATTCCAGAACAGGAGAGCAGAAAGACTTGATAGAATGTATGTTCCTCCGATCAGACCAGGATTTGTTGATCATAAAACATACACCACCACCTCTGCTTTTACCTGAGAGTTCTTTCGCTCTATCCACTCAGTGCACGGAGAACCCCGCGGGTTGGATGTCTGAGTCTAGAATCTCCACAGACATCCAAGTTTCTGTAAGGCAGATAATGCAACAGTCCCTCATCTCTCGTTGGAAAGAGATCCGCGCTCTCAGCTCGCAGAGCTTGCTGCCAGAGACTGAACATTTGCCAGTAGAATACTGGGTAGCGGGGGTAAACTGTTGGTAAACAGTGGGTCAGTATTGAAGAATTTAAAGTCCGGTTTTCGTGTGCTATTGCAGAACCACTGTCCAAAAGTGTTTGTCTATCTTAGACGATAAGGCAGACAACATCCAAGACAAAAAACATAAGAACTGTAGACAAAACAAACAAAAAACTGAAATGTTGGGTCGGAACTCGCAACGCAGCAGCCATACTCGGCGTCATCTTGATCTACGCTCTATGATAAAGGACTGATTCCATCAAAAGATTAAAGTCTCCTCCCAATATTATATCATGAGGGGTGCCAGCAGCTTGCAACATCCCTTCAAGATCTATAAAAAAGCCCTGATCATCAATGTTAGGTGCATAAATATTAGCCAAATTAAGACTTTGCCCCTGAATTTCAGCTAAAACAACAATGATTCTTCCTAATTTATCTTTAATCTGTTTGAGACATTTGAATTGTAGATGTTTACTTATCAGCATAATGACTCCCCTGCTCTTACTCGAGCCAGCACTAAAGAAAACATGCCCACCCCATATCCTCCCAAATGTTTCAGCTTCCTGTGGAGAAAGATGCATTTCTTGAAGAAACATTATATCATATTTCTTACGCTTAAGAAGAGAAATAACCTTCCTTCTTTTTATGGGGTGCCCCAACCCATTCACATTCCACATGGAGAGAGACAATCCACTCATATTAACATCTGACATAAGAAAAAATAGATAGTTTGTCAAAAACAAGATTATAAAGACCACATTCCAACATTAGTGCAGCAGTCAAAACCCGAAAATCCCTTAGAACCAAACAAACAGAAAAAAGAAGAACGTGCGCATTAACACCATGCACGACAGTGCCAACTGGCGTCCATCCCTCCAAACTCAAACAGTCCATGCATGCCTATGAGAACCCCACGACAACTTTGCCATTGGATTGCTCAAGTCTGGCGTTTCTATAAAAATTTTGTGAGACAGAATTACACAACAAAAGATAATCTATAAAACAAACTCCAGCCAATAGGTGGAATAAGCACAAAAAGCGTGTAGATTCATCCATAGAACTAGTCCTGAAGGTGTGTTACTCTACTAAATAAACTCCAGCGACTAGGTGGAACCAGCACAAAAAAAGTGCACAGATTCCTCAAACAGTCAAGCGAATGTTCAGTGAGCCGGCCCACTCGGCTGCAACGTGAGTACAGCAAGATGACTTACTCCATTGACTTTGCAAGAAATACTCCACAAAATAAACTCCAGCTGATAGGCAGAACCAGCACAAAAAAAGCACGCAGGTTCATCAAACAGTCAAGCGAATATTCAGTGAGCCGGTCCACTCGGCTGCAACGTGAGCAAGATGACTTACTCACTCCATTGACTTTATGAAGGACATCGCTTGCTGTGGTCATGTGAATGTTTTACGGCCATCCTTAGCATCTATTCTCAATTTGGCCAGGAATATCAGTGCAAAAGCGACCTTCCGTTGATGTAAAAGTTTCCTTGAATCGATCACGTTTCTCTCTTCGCAAATTCTGGGAACAAGAAAATGCTATGGTTCCTCCAAGGAAGCCTTCCTTTACTCCTTGCCTCACGTAACACAAGATCTTTATCGGATGATCTCAGAAATTTGGCCAGAATTGATTGGGGCCTGTCTCCCTCTGCGGGTCGCTGAGCAGGAACCCTGTGAGCTCGCTCGATTTCCAGCTTATGGCCTGCTATGTCGAGCAGATTTGGAAAGAGCCCATCCAGGAACTTCAGCATATCCTGTCCTTCTGCTTCCTCAGGAATTCAGACGATACGGATGTTGTTCCGCTGGCTACGGTTCTCCATGTCCTCCAACTTCTCCCAGACACGCTCCAAATCCACCTTGGTCGCTAGCGGATTAGCATATAATTCCCTCTCCGATGACTCCAGGTAATCTATCCGTTTCTCGACATCCCCCACACTTGTAACCACATCAGTGAACTTCGCCTCCATGGCAGTGATCGATCGACGTATCACAGCAAGATCCTCCAATTCAGCAACGACCTTCATCAGCATTGCCAACATGTTCAGCATCTCTCACCGCATTTCCCACACCTTCCGTACTAAATCAACTCCCAGGCTTGCGGTCTGCTTGGGGGTGTCAGCTTGAGCATGTAAGTGTCTTATAATGTCTCCAGAGCCTGAGGATTTTGAATTCTTTGACATATTGTCCTCCTAGAACAGTTATGGAACAGAGTGTATCGAATCTCATCGGTTTATGTCATTAAAAGTATTAAAACTAGCAAAGTGCGCAGAGCTCGCCATTCACACGCCCAATCCTCGCATGGTGTCACATGACTCCCCTTTGAAAAATGTATTAACTACTTGCAATTATTTGAACATGTATCAAACATATTAAAAATTAAAATGTTTAATATGTATGATTAAACTACATGAGAAAACTGTCCTGAAAACCTGAGCTTGTGAAATAGTAGCATACTATTTTGCAATATCCTAAACTGTCTAAACGTGAGGAATTTGCAACTGAGTAACTTCTAAAAGTTTTATAAAACTTCAGTGTATTGATTATACACTGAATTTTAAGATAACTTTTACACTGATGGTTAGGATTGCGTAAGATGCATTTTCAGGGTGTCGAAAGAGCCCGGTCAATTTGAAATCAATTGGTAAAGCAATGAATTGGATTTCCAAAAGCACAACTGGACCTGCACATCTGAAATTCTCATTGGTAATGGCAGTCGCATTTGGTGGACTTTTGAAATGTGTAGGCCGGTTGCCATTTCAGGGTGCATGTTTATTTATTTATTTCATTTTTTTTTTTATATTATCACAATTACTTAATATATATTTTATATATATATAAAGTTACATTCTTGCACATCTATGCAACAATATGTATTTCAAAATACTACAAAATTATTTGTATATAATATATAGTATAAAAATATATACAGTATAAAAATATATTTGTAACATACAGTATATTTTCCTATCGTAGTAGAATCTGAAAAGGATAAGCAGCCTACATATATGGCCAAATACATGAACTAGTTTTATTTGTTCATTGCCATCAAATTTATTTATGGGAAGGCATATGAAATTCCTTTTATCTTACTCTGTTAATAAGCATACAATACTTATATTTTTTTTCTGTTCGCATTAACAGATTATTTATTAAATCAAGTCAAGTCAAAGACTTATCAAGTTTATGCATTTTATTATATTATTTTTGCTTTAAAAATAATACAGCAACTAAGCATTTTTCGTGTGTTTTTTTATCTGTTCGCCTGTTACTTTTTTTATAATCACCTTATTTACGAATCAGTCATCTCTGTAATGATGGCAGGATGGCACAGAGCTGTACCTTTAAAAGCGAGCACTCACTAAAACCCGGCTCAGTGACACACCAATGCTTTGTCATTTCAAGTCCATATTGATTTGGACGTGACCAAAAGTGGTGTTGTCTGAGTCAGTTAGTTGTTTGCTCTGTAAATAGTCTCTCCACTTCCATTAGCTCGTCCCATTCATAGCAATCTGCGGAGACCCACTGCGAATGCGAGAGCATGAGAGGCAAGCATTATTGCATTGATTGATTGACAGCATATTGAACGAATCAGTGTGAAGTTAAGGGAATGTCTCCCTTCACATGACTTGGCATCTGTATTCCACGGTTTCCATCCCTCACATGCACGCCACGGCGGATCCCAATGAGATCGCAATGCATTCAAGGGAGGGGTGTGAAACACTGCCTACCTCTGAAACTGTATCCGCTCGTGTCGAGTTAATTTAGAAATATAACTGCTATACACATTATTTGAGCTCACATTTCGTAATATTGTATTTGTTGTGTTTATGTACAGTCGATTTATTTTCCTCACCAGAATTTTTGAGGAGGCACTGCCTCCCTCGCCTCCTCAGAGAAAACGGCACTGGTCAATGGATGCCTACAACAATGAGTGCTGCAAGAAAACTTTTGGACTCATGACAGAATAACATTTTCATTAACCCTAAATATACCCCAACAATTTATTATTATTATTTATTTTTTATTTTGTTCTCCCAATTTGGAATGCCCAATTCCCAATGTGCTTTTAAGTCCTTGTGGTCGTGTAGTGATTTGCCTCAGTCCGGGTGGCGGAGGACGAATCCCAGTTGCTTCCGCATCTGAGACCGCCAACCACGCTCAACTCACCACACGCCCCACCGAAAAAGGAACCACATTATAGTGACCACGAGGAGGTTACCTCATGTGACTCTACCCTCCCTAGCAACTGGGCCAATTTGGTTGCTTAGGAGACCTGGCTGGAGTCACTCAGCACGCCCTGGGATTTGAACTAGTGAACTCCAGGGGTGGTAGCCAGTGTATTTTACCACTGAGCTACCCAGGCCCCACCCCCAACATTTTTCTTATGCTCCATCCCCATTGAAATCAATGGCTTTGCAGCATTTTCTGACATAGTGTAAGTATATAAAGTAAGCACCCTAATCCTCTTAAACCGAGTGTTGAGCGCTGTTACTGCCCTGACTGAAAGTCACCATGTACAGTGTCCGTGTACATTAGTTCAAACTCTAGTCCCAACCTTAACCATCAGACTGCAAAAAAACACTCAGTATGCTCATTCCATGATTGATCGTTGAATTCACTTCATAGTACTTGAATACTATGCACATCACTAATTAAGATCTTCCCAGATCATTGCCCTTCCTGACCCAGTGTGATCCTGAACTGTTCTTTCTTTTGTGCTGGTTTCTGTCTCCTCTTGTGCTTCCTGTCTTGCCTGTGACTAACCCCAACCTCCATCCTGTTCATACCTCCACCTCTGCCTGTCCTCTTCACCTGGAGCAGGAATTAACACCTCTACACAAGCATGAGGTATCTGTTCCTCAAAGGTCACCTGTTGAGCATGCTTTTCTGTGATAATAAAAGAAAGAGTCTCATATTTTACAGTACAGTACAGCCCTAACAAAAAATACTATGTAGGAGTAAAATTGTACACCCTGGAGTACCATAGCAAGAGGATATTGTCTTCTTTAAGAAGGGAACAATTAGGAATTAATAAATAAAAATAAACAATACATTGCATAAAATAAATAAATACATTTTAAAAAAATGTTACATAATACAAACTATACAGAGTACAAGCTAATTAAAAACAAGCTGGCTAAGTTAAAACAATGGACAAAGAACATATGGCTGCCAAACACAATTTACATGTTGTTTGTTCAAAGCATTCACAATTGTTAGTAAAAAATATTTGTAAATTAATCAATAAAAAAAGCTAGATGTGATTGGCCAATTTTCTGCAGTTGATTACAATCATTAGGGGAAGGAAATTTGAAGACAAAGCAGCCAAATTAAGTTTTTATTTTATGATCATTAAGAAGAATGGATTTAGATTATCTAGTTCGATATGTGAAGGATTGACATTATTGACTATTTAACAAATAAGATGGTGTCAGACCAAGCAAGATTATATAGATAAATATAAGCCAGGGAAGTTATTGCAGAATATGCAAATATGAACAGTTCACAATCACAATGATAAGTTATACAGCTGACAAGAGTGACAAGAGTCTGCCAGGTCATGCAAAAAATAAATAAATAAATAAATATATATTTAAATATATATATATATATATATATATATATATATATATATATATATATTACCTTCTAATACAATCATTGTACCATGGAACAACCACAGTACCTTTTTGTAAGGGAATAAATAGTCTATTCATATGTAAATAGGTATTAATTATTAACAATTTAACTATTGATTCAGCCCCCAATTTTCTTCTCATGGATTATTATTATGCAGTTTTGGGGCATGTAAATCCAGCCTATATACATGGTAGTCATGCAATAAAGGAACCTGATTCACATCCTTCAAGATGGTTTTCCTAATCATAACTGTTGTTTCTCCGCTGCTGTCTGCAGTTTCTAGATAAGTCAGAAGATGTTCTCCTGAAGCACCAGGCCAGCATCAATGAGCTGAAGCGTGCCCTGAGAGAGCCCAACAGTAAGCTGATGAACCGGGAGAAGCGTCTGTCAGAGACGTCCCCAGGCAGCACTCCAGAAAAGAAGGCAGTGAGTATGGAAATAAAGCAGGAGGAATGTAAGACCCTCAGCAATAAGAGGAGGTTGAAGCTTTAATTTTTTTTTTCCCGTTTGCCTCTTGGTATGATGAATAACACACAGGTACATTTTTGCAAATATTAAGTTGTTGTTATACATGCATTATTGGCATATGTGCTGGTACTTGGTTCTTTTTCTACTGTCTTGTTTGCCTTAACACTTTGATTCCCCCAGGGGGTGATTTTCAGTAAAACTAACAGATTTCAACTTTTGTTATTTAAAGGTCACATTATAGCTGTCTTGGACAAGTTTTACCATGCATTTTTCATTTATTTGTATTCATTTAAATAAACTTTTTATTTAATTAAGTGCACATTGTTAGTAGACAAACTTAAATAAATTAGTCAGAGTGTGAAAAATTTATTTTGGTAAAGTTCACAGGGCTAAAAGTCTTATATACAGTATTATGTTGTGTTTGATAGTGCAGAAAAAGTAATTATACAGCAAACTAATTGGTATCTACTGATGCATATTTTTGTTTTTGTTGTACTGCAAATGCTGTAATTTCAGAATTATGTAACGTTTCTGCAGCACCCTAGTCTAAAATTTATGATTTTATTTTCCTTGCCATGTTCATGTATTTTCTATGTATGTGTTATTTAACATTCTGATTTCAAGACATAATTTCTCGTTTGTTTCACTATTTGCATGATGATGATAAAGTATTCAACCAAATAAAAAAATAAAAAATATATTTTTATTCTTGCTAAGCAAAACCTATTTTTATTGGCCAGACATGTGTTTAATTACTCCATAATTGTAAATAATGTAAGACTATTTTTGGTTGATGTTCTTCTTTTTTCTGCTGGTCTTGGACTCAACCACCTGTCAGGAGGCTGTTGGTGCAGGGGGAAGGGAACCTGTCAACAGCCTCTCGGTGGAGGGCTTCATCCAGAAGACTGTATTGACTTCACCCGAGGTTCCTTTGGCATGATTTCCGATTAATCAATGAGTTATTACTGATTTGACAAGACAGTATGGTCCTTGTATCAACAGAACTAACCATTTTTTAATTGATATTGTTAAATAGGGCTCTGAGGAATGGGTGTTGATCGAAAAACAAGATGTGTATCAACCGGACTATGAAACAGAGGAAAAAGAAAAGAACAAAGCTAGTGCATCTCCACCACCTCTGGTGATTGAACCCCTTCCTAAGAAAAAGAGGGAGACAGAAAAACAAAGAGAAGTCACTAAGATGATACACATTGATCTAATGGGAGAGGATGGTGAAGAAACTCAGTTGCAAATGGAAACTTTTTCATGCCCAAAAATATTTCCATTGGAAAAGTCAACTGAAGCAAAACAAAAGAGCACCACAAGTGAATACACTACATTTGTATCAAGTACTAAGGCTAAATCTGAATTATGTACAGAAGATACATCAGAAAAAGAGCCTTGCCCACTTGCTGAATCAAGACCTGAGAATGAGAAGACCCTAATTCCACAGGTTATGGAGGAGAGTGCTCCACAGAAAGTTAGAAAGGAGAAAAGGCCCCAAAGCTTAAACTTGGGGATGTTGAGGGACTTTGTGTATGAGACAGAAGCCAATAGTTCAAACATCACACAAGATAGTGTAGAGTCTGATGAGGACAATAATACTGAAGTTATAGAGGAGACTCTGATCTGTCCTCCTGGAGAGTTCAGTTCAACAACAGACACATGGTCACCAACCATGGCTGAAAAGCTAAATCAGCCAGCCACAAATATATCTGCTGGAACACTGCTTGAAGAAAAGCAAAGGGAGTTTGAAAAAGTAATGGAAAAAGATTTGCAGATACCCAATCAAGGAGCAGCAAGATCTGATGATGCAAGAAAGCTTACAGAAGGTCAAGAGAAACCATCTACTGAAGTGAAGATTATGAACACTGAAGACAAACAAGAAAACCAAGATTCAGTAAATGGTCCTGGCAAAGACGAGCTGAAAAGAGCCAAGACAGATATCAGATTTGAGGTCATGAAAGTCATCATGATTGACAACTGTGAGAACAAAGAAGAGCCTGGGGATGTAAACATGCAAAGAATGGAAGGGTTGGGTCTTGAGAATAAGATAAGCAATATTGAATTAGAAAAATCTGAGGGCATCCAACTAGCCAAGGAGCCACGAAAGACAAGCCAGAGAGTAACGACACATGTGAAAACAGATATAACAAGAATTGTTCCATTGAAACCTGAGAGAGTGAGGAGCCAGAGTTACAAAGATGACTTAGATATTGGACAAGACTCAGAACTGATGAAAAGAAACTTTAAAAGATACAGTATGAATGAATCTTTCGAAAGACACTTTGACCCCAGTAAGTTTGATAGCAGGGACACTATCTCCTCTCATGACAACTTTACCACAAGTCCAGTGAAAGCTAACACAGGTCAGAAGGAATCCAGAATTGACCACTTAATTTCAGAGACCTCTGAGCAACAAACACTATGGAATGTAGAGGGTTTACTACAAGAAAGAGCTATGCAGGATGAGGACACTACAAAACACATCAGCAGAATGGTCCATGGAGATCTTCTGCTGCCAGATGAGGGAATTTCAGATGTCCAGCCTCACATCTCCAGGACCCCAGTCCACCAAAAAAATGCCCCACCAACTCCCCCAGTTAAAACGAAGAAAGCAAGAGAATCAGGCCTTTTTCTGCGTAATAGTCGCAACTTCAGCAAAGACCCAACTCTGGAAACTGACAAGAAGAACTTTCCGGTAAATCAGCTTGGCATCTTCTGAATTTTCACTCATTGGACAAAAAAGTATTGCATGAGCTTCAGATCGACTCTCGCATTCATTAATTTTCATTTATTTCATTTTTAAACCTAAACATACTTGTGAGTACATTTAAAGCATATTCTCTGCTTGCCCATGAAGGGAGGGGTTGGAGAATGCCACCTGAAATTTGGATCTTCAGGTTGTCTGTTCGACATGCTCTTCAACATGATCTTGATTTTTTCCACAATCTCTACTGCTACCAAACCTGTTTGATCAATATCTCTATTGGATTGACCAAAGAGCATATGGAAGTTTCCATACTTTGGCCTTCAGCTTTGATACCCCCTCTCTTCTGGAATGTGTCTTGAGATTTCCTTTCATTCCACAAACCTGAAAGACATTTTACATTGTGGTGTTGCAAGGAATCACAATCTCTTCCATACACTCATGGTTAGATGGTTTTCCAGACTGCTGATTTGTATTTTTAACTGCCTTGATGTATGTGCCATTGAATTCCACATAGGTCCTTGTAGCAAAACTGTAATGCTCATTTTGGTTAAGACCTTTTTACTGTACATTTATAGTTTTCTAGTTCTAGAAACACCTATAATTTTATCGATTCGCTTTGCATATTGCTCTTTGTGGCCTATGACTTATACTAAAATGGCACAGTACTTAAAAAAAAAAAAAAAAAAAAGGAAACTCGAACAGCAACCAAACTGAACATTCAACCAATAACAGCACTTCTCATTAAATAAACGCTGCATGCTCTTTAAAATGTGTGATTGTTATTCAAAAAGACAACCTGTCAGTGTTGCCAACTGTTGCTCGAACACAGTATTGGAATACAATGTCTGTGTCTTCAAACATGTTTTTGGCTGTGGAATGAAAGGAATAATAATAATATTTATTTTTTTATTTTTTTATTTTTTATTTAATCTGACAGTTTGAAGCCATATCATTGCTTTAATTCGCCTGACAGTCTGGAATTTATTGGCACAAGAAAGCACAGAAGTTTTTTTTTTTTTTTTTTTTTTTTTTTAAGCATATGAGCAACAACATCTGAGAGCAGGATGCTGACTGCAAGCGATCTTTGACATCTAATCCGCCTTTCATTTACCACCATTCTGCTTATTTAAATACCACATGCTTTGAAATGATCAATGATGCATTTTCAATAACTTTTTTTTTTTTAAGATAAGTGCCTGTTTCAGCTATTTTAGTTTGTATCAGGCAACATTTGGATTCATTTGTTCTTTATTTGCTATGGATCTTCTATAGAGCATGACGCCACTTTGTTTGCCTCCGATGTTTCACTTGCTCTGTTCCAAAACCTAGTGAGCTGCCTATGTAGGCAGTATTTTAAGGCATCATTTGCACACTATAATATAAATATTAAATATTGTATAGTAAATATATTAAATATATGTTTATAAACATTTAATTAAATCAGCACTGAAAAGTATCAATACAAAAAGTTCAATCTAATTAACAATTGATTATTTTACCCAATATTCATGTATACTATGTATTTTTAAGTTTATTAGAGTATCATACTGTTAGCTTAGCATCATGCTAATGACAAATTCTTTTGAAATCAATTAAGAGTCTCTGAAAAGTTGCTCCTTTTGTATGACGAGTTGCTGCCAATGCATCCTTTAAAATCAGTCTCTTGTTAGGGTTCCATCGCAGTTAGGATGCTGCCTATGTGGGCTTATTAGCTCACTAGGTTTTGGAAAAGAGCCACTGTGCTGAAAATAACCCATAGTTTTGACCATTGAAATGGTTTGTGTTCCATTTTCAATGGGCAACATTACTCAAAAATGCATTTTGTTCTGTCAGATTAATGGACAAAATGTTTACTTCTGTTTACTTTGTGGTTGCCATCTAAAATAGTCTTTGCATGTAAGTTTATCAAGTGGGCACTTCTAGTGTGGTTTCTAATATCAATTCCATATAGCTAAGATAAAAACCTTTAAAAAAAGTGCACCACAGAGCACTTCTTATAGATTAAACCATGTGAATTAATTGATTAGAATATTGTTTTAAAACTAGAATCACCTTCTAGGTTGCTTTAAAACCTACTAGAAGTGATGAACCCACATGATAAATAAACATCTTGAATTATTTTTATTTTTTTTAATTGAATGAAGTTGAACTTAAAGTCGACAATGGCGTTTTGAAGAGTTAAAATGTCTCAACTAACGTGTTTTGGTGTTTAGCTTGCAAAAAGTGACTTTTCCCATGGATCTCGCTTCTATAACACAAACTTTAGACTGCTTCTCTCACTTTTTCTCTGTCTGCTTTTCCTCTACAGGAGTCTCTGTCCGGCACTACTACTCATGGAGACCCACGAGATTATGTTAAGGTCTCTCAAAATCTCATTTTGACACTATGCATATTTTTCTTTAAATATGGCTTAATTTTCATATTCATAATCTTTTAACATTGATGTAACCATGTTAAAAGCATGCTGTAACACAGTTCAAATGGGCAAGGAGGAGGCAGGAACAGGCTGAACAGTGAAAATAATGTGTAATGAAAACTTAAAAAGACATAAACATAAACACACACGGGAGCTGCGTGTGGCTGTCTCTCTCTCGAACTGCCGCATCTGGCACGGCCTTATCCCTCTCCTGGGCTGATTAGCCTGATTGGGGCTAATCCACCTCGTCACACTCCACACCTCCTTTGCCTCAGGCCAGGGAACCCCTTTCCGGTTCCCCGGCCTGGTTCTGGCCATGCCTACCGGCAGGCTTTCCCCGCCTTTCGAGATCTGGGAGGGAAAAAAGGGGAGGGAAAAGAGGAGAGGGAAATGGCAAGGTGGAGCTACAGTGAGAGAGAGAGAGAGAGAGAGAGAGAGAGGTGAGAGAGAAAAAAAATTGCTCGCCGGTTCCCCAACACGCCATCAACCTGGTCCTCGACCACTCCTCCACCCTCTGGCGGATGACAGCCACTCCTCCCCGGGCAGACCGGTGCGAGTCCTCCGAGCCCCTCCGCGTTCTGGCGGCTGCTAGCAAGCCCCTCCGCCCCTGGCAGCGGCTCCACCACCCCAGGCAGCCGGCAGCGAGCCCCTCCAACCCTCGCAGATGGCGGCCGTTCCTCCGCGTCCAAGCAGACGGCAGTGGCGAGGACTACACGACAGTGCATCCCTCCTCCTTCCCGGGTTTCGACACCAATGTAACATGGTTCAAATGGGCAAGGAGGAGGCGGGAACTGGCTGAACAGTCAAAATAATGTTTAATGAAAACTTAAAAAGACATAAACATAAACACACACGGCAGCTGCATGTGGCTCTCTCTCTCTTGAACTGCCGCATCCGGCTCGGCCATATCCCTCTCCTCGGCTGATTAGCCCGCCCTCATCCTCATCACACATGCTCATACTAGTTTCAGCCTCAGATGGCATGCTCACGGACCACCCACAATCTGTTCACTGACCATCTTAAGAATGTTTCACACAAAATGGCAAGAGCTCACTGAAATCACCATTTCCAGTGATTGGCTAGCTTTACACTGCTTGTGTGGGTAAGGGCACAGTTTTTTTTTTTTTTATCAGTCTGCCAAGAAACAAAGTTAAAGGGAACAGGTTAATAGAATGAGGAAAAACTAATAACTAGACTTTCCAAAGTTTTCCAGATTGTTTTTCTGAGGCACTTTATATCAAGCAAACCAGTTATACATAAGCACACCTGTATATTCCACTTTGTTTTATCTGTGAACTAATCAGTACTTATTTGTTTTGGACAGACTTCTGATCTGAATAATTCTGATCACAAAGTCTAGACACATTTTCCACTTTTTCCTACATTATTTTTATTACCATTCAAAGAGGCATCCATGCCATTATTCGATTTTTTTTTCCCCACACTGATCTATTATAGAGATATAATCAAATTAAAAATCTAGCTATGTGAGACTATTCTCATACTGCCTCTACCTATGAAAAGTTCCTGTAACCTTATGTATCCGTTTACCATGCTTGCTCTATTAGTGATCACATCTTCAAACACCTTCATTTTCTTGGCATATGATATTTTGTCATACATGAGAGCTGAATGGAAATGCTGCCTTAGGAGATGTCTTTGCATGTATGATCCTATGGATCATCATTACATTTTTCATCAAGCATGAATTTCTTCATACCTCCATCACTGCTGCTTCTTCATTCTGTGTCACGGCTTTTGCTGGACGTGATGTAGCAACACAGGCCTCCTTTCTTTCTTCAACAGTGGCGGCCTGCCTCCACCCTGGACGACGACTATAATCGTGAGCTAGTCGGCTTTAAGGACCCCAACCTAGCCATCGAGAGAAAGTGTTCCAGCATGACTATCAGCTCCACATCTAGCCTGGAAGCGGAGGTGGATTTCACTGTCATAATGGACTTGCATAGTGGGATGGAGGAGTTTTCAAGAGGCATGGTGGAGCTGGGTGAGAAAGACCAACAGGTGGAGATGGATGGGGATTGCTTTGAGGAGACCCCCAGGCCTCATACCACCCATCATGTGGATTTGCATCATGTATCGCCCGGGAGGGAACGTTTCCTCAAAGGTCGCCCACATCAGGAAATAGAACCTGTAAGGAACGGTTTGCAATCATTCAACAGGACAGAGAAACAATCAATACATATTTTGTACTACATTAAATTATTTGTGTTTCCCTTATATATATATATATATATATATATATATATATATATATATATATTGTGACTTTATTTTATGTTTTGTGTAACATATTTGGATTTTTCTTTGGAGTTGGATTTGTTTATGTCACATATTTCCATTTTTATAGTTGATTTTTTTTTTCAATTTTGGTTTTGTCTCCCACTGTCACTCATCTGTTTTTTGTACTTCATTGTGATTAATTAGTGATCTTGCATAAATGTATGTTATGTTCCACAGGAAACCACATGCAGAACACACAGTATGCTAGTGTGCAGTAAAAATATCATCTTGACTTGGTGATGTGTGTAATTTTCTTGATGTTAACAATCTCTTATGCCAGCTTAATATGCAGAGGCAATTACAGTATAAGCAAGCCATTTGTAAGCTGATTCTGCAACAAATGGCTTACTTACTAGTGAATTGGGACTATTTGTTTGTCTGACAAATGGCAGACAATGGGAGTGTTCAGAAAACCTATTTAAAACAGGTTGTTATTTTTGCAATTAAAATTGTTGACACGAGTGGCACATAAATTGCATATTACACCTTTAATTTCAGATCATGGACTTGAAAAAAAAAAAAAACTCAACAAACATGTTATAGACACCATATACTAAAGTTTAACTATTTTGTCCTTTTTTTTTTTTTTTTTTTACCTATCAGCCCCCTGTTGCCAAGAAAGATGCCAGCGCTGTGAGTGCCGCCCACATCTTGAGAAAAGTGGAACCGCATTCCAATGGCTCCGAAATGCCTCGTGCTTTTGAAGAAGTCTCTGATCATGTGAGAATTTAACTGCAATTTTATCACTGCCTCTGTTAAATTTTATAATTAGTACTACAAAATTAAAATGCAGTTTTAGGAATAGTTTACCCAAAAATGAAAATTCTCTCATCGTTTTCTCTCCCATATGACTTTCTTTCTTCTGAGAAAACACAGACAAAGATATTTTCATAAATGTATGATGTTTATAGCCATACAATGCAAGTCAATGGGGTCAGAAACTTTCAAGCTCCATCGTATTGCTTCAAAAGACATGGATTAAACCACTTGAGTCAAATGGACTTTCATGCTACCATTTTTGTGTTCCCCAAAAGTTTGAGATGGCATCCATCCATCCATCCATCCATTTTCTTTACCACTTAGTCCATTAGTGTCACGGTGGCAATAGGGAGAGCAGAGAGGCCCAGACATCCCTGTCCCCTGCAACTTCCTCCAGCTCAATCCAGGGGACCCCAGCCGCTCCCAGGCCAACTGGGAGATATAATCTCTCCAGCGGGTCCTGGGCCGACCTAGAGGTCTCGTCCCAGTTGGCCGTGCCTGGAACAACTCCAACGGGAGGTGCCCAGGGGGCATCCTTACCAGATTCCAAGACCACCTCAAGTGGCTCCTCTCAATGTGGAGGAGAAGCGGCTCTTCTCTGAATTCCTCCCAGATGGCTGAGCTCCTCACCCTGTCATGGAGAGTGAGTCCCGCCACCCTGCGGGAAAACTCATTTCAGCCGCTTGTATCCATGATCTTATTCTTTTGGTCATTACCCAGAGTTCATGACCATAGGTGAGGGTAGGGATGTTGACCGACCAGTAAATAGAGAGATTTGCCTTATGGCTCAGCTCCCCCTTAACCACGACAGTCCGGTACAGCGACCTCATTACTACTGCCACTGTTCCCAGACTGCAGCCAATCTCACGCTCCCTTCTCCCCTCACTCGTGAATAATACCCCAAGATACTTAAACTCCTCCACCTGGGGTAAATTTTCTCCCCTTACCTAAAGAGGGCATGCCATCCTTTTCCGTGAGAGAACCATGGATTCGGACTTGGAGGTGCTGATTCTCATACCAACCACTTCATACTCAGTTGCAAACCATTTCAGCTCATGCTGGAGGCATACATGTGATGGTGCCAAAAAGACAACATCATCCATAAAAAGCAGAGACATCACCTTCCGGCCCCCACATAGAATGCCCTCCTGACCTCAGCTGTGCCTCTATATCCTCTCCATGAAAATCACAAACAGAAGTGGAGACAAGGCACACCATAGTCCAACACCCACACTGAACAAGCTTGACTTCATGCCGAGTATGCGGACACAGGTCTTGCTTCGCATGTACAGGGACCGAATGTCCCGCAGTAGTGGCCCTGGCACACCATACTCCTGAAGCACCTCCCACATAATTTTTTGGGGGGAACATGGTCGTAAGCCTTCTCCAAGTCCACAAAACATATGTAGACTGGATTGGCAAACTCCCATGCCCCCTCAATTATCTGTGAGAGGGTGAAAAGCTGGTCCACTGCTCCACGGCTAGGGTGGAATCTGCATTGTTTCTCCTCAATCAGAGGTTCAACTATCGGCCAAGTCTCCTTTCCAGCACCCTGGCATAGACTTTCCTGGGGAGGCTGAGAAGTGTGATACCCCAGTAGTTGGCACACACTCTCTGGTCCCCTTTCTTAAATATAGGGAGCACCAACTCGGTTTGCCAATCCAAAGGCACTGTCCCCGAGGTCCATGCAACATTGCAGAGGCATGTCAGCCACATGCCCACCCCCCCCCCTTTGGGTTGAGCCCGGCCGGGTTACATGGGTTGCCCGGCCACCAGGCTCTCATCTAGGAACACTACCCCCAGGCCTGGCACCAGGGGTAGGTCCTGGTGACCCTCTTCCGGGCAGGGTAAACGTTCTCCTTTTACCATCTTCCATTGGGGGTTTTTGAATCGTGTTAGTCTGGATCTTCTCCCCAGACCTGTTTGCCATGGGAGACCCTAACAGGAGCATACTGCTTCTGATGATATAGCTCTGGAGATCCCTAGATCTTGCAAGCCCTTCTACCACGACAAGGCCCCGATCCAGTAAGGATGTTTGAGATGGCATAAGGCAAAAATAAGGCATAAATGATGGCAAATGATCATTTTTGAGTATTATTTTAGGTGGACAGACATTCAATGTGTTTAAATGTACCTAATATTCATGCTATGTTAGTGTTATATTAGATAATAGTTTATCTAGCATACTTTATTATATATAATACATTATATATAATACAGTAGTAACACAGAATGTACAGTATAGTGTGTTTGTAGTATGCTGTATTATATGTACTGTTATTATTATTGTTGTTGTTCTTGTTAATCATAACATATAGAATATTAATGGGTGAGTGCAAATAGTCACTCCAAAGTTGAATATTTCAGCTGGAAGGCAAATAATTGTTTTAGCAAGGATAAAAAAAATAAAAATAATAATAAAATAAAACAGGGGAAATTAATGAGACTGATAATGACAGAAAAATCCTCATTAAACTCTGGAAGCTGTGTGCGTATGTGTCTATGTTAATGTGTATGTGCGCATTGCCCTGCAGGTGTCTTATTAAATTGTAATACTGCGTACCTCAATGACATCGATTTAGCAAAACTGATGAGCCAAAGCCAAGAGTTTTAGAGGTTATCACTGAAGCTTAACTTTTTGAGTTGGGGAATAGCAGTCAGATGGCCTAGAGTGAAATACCCAGCCTTGCCCTTATTATCCCCTCATATTATTTGTTGTGTGATGTGTGTGTGTGACAGCAGTCTATGCAGGAGGATAAGACTGTTGTCAACTGCAAGGAGACCAGTACTGACGTTATACAGCCACAGAAGGTAGACTCGGTAGGTGTCCGTTGAGCTTGTCCTGCACATTTCCTTCTGAAACGCCTTGTGTGCACAGAAACGTTACTGTTTGTGCCTTTCAAAATGAACATAATGTGTAATGTTTTCCTCATATTGATAAATTCAGCAATATCTGCTGCTGCTGTAAGCTATGCTGCCATCCACTGGCAAAAAGGCCATATTTCCTGCTTTTATAGCTCTTTATGCTGTACTCCCCTGACAAATCCTGTTTCATATGTTGATTCTCTTGTCATGTTTGTTGCAGAGACAGGAAGAGGGCAGAGTTAAGGAGGTTAAAGAGAACGGGTCCCCTGTGAGTCAACGCACATAATACATTTTTAAAAACATACAGAGATATGAAGTGTGTTTTATTAAACCTCAGATAACCTGGTAACACTTTCTATGAAGCATACACTCCCATCAAATGTGTGTGTAAAAGTTTCTGATTGCCTTTTGATCTAAAGGCTTATTCTTAAATTCTTGAAATGAGTTTACTGTTATGTTTGGGTATGTATGGGTATGGTGCTGGGCATGCTGTTGTTACTAGTTAGTAGAAATGAAGTTGTAAAATGTTATCACATATGGGGTAGGTTGGAACCTGCTATTAAAGTGATAGTTCACCCAGAAATAAAAATTATCTCATCATCATCCCAGATGTGTATGATTTTCTTTCTTCTGCAAAACACAAATGAAGATTTTAAGAAGAATATCTCAGGGCTGGTTAAAGGGGGAGATTTATAGGAAATTAAGACTTAAATATTGATCTGTTTCTCACCCACACCTGTCATCTTGCTTCAGAATTTATTGATTTAATCACTGGAGTCTATGGATTACATTTATGCTGACTTTGTGATTTTTGAAGATTTTAAGTTTTGGTCACCATTGGCTTGCATTGTGAGGACCAGCAGAGCTAAAATATTCGTTTAAAAATCTCAGTTTGTGTTCAGCAGAAGAAAGAAAGTCATAAACATCTGGGATGACATGAGGGTGTGTAAATGATGAGAGAATTTTCATTTTTGAGTTACCTATCCCTTTAAACGAGTGGCATTGGTTTCATGTGAAAATTGAGGTGAATAAATGTGTACAGTGTGGTTTTGTGTTCACTTGTTTACCCAACAGCTATTACAAAAATATGATGATATTGAAATTTTAGAATTCATAAAAATTCGTTTAATTTAAGAGGGTTTGAACAGTGCATTTGAAACCAACATATAAAAACCACTGCTATAGATAACACATCTGTGTAATTGGACTTTTGACTCAAAACCTAACAGTTACTGAGATATAGCCTGTCGAAATCTTCCGCTATATACTGTATATATTTATACACACACTAAATTATAAAGGTATTTATTTAGCTTTATAACATACTGTAAGGGATTTTTTTTTTTTCTTAGTTTTTGCAGTTTATGTCAGTTTGGTCTATTTAACAGTAAAATGTTTAATGTCACATGGATTTGTTACAGGTAAGGACAAACAGTCTGGCAAGAGATTTTGTTGCGTCTCCTCTCACCATCACCACAGAAAACGTTACCTCAGCCACCACGACTCAAGTGACGAAGGTACAAGACATGTCTCATCAATCTAGAGTTTGAGAATGTCCCTTTGAACAAACACAGAGAAATTTTCTGATGTCGTACTCAAGTGCTGCTTAATAGAGCTTTAGTCACACAATCATGTTTGCATTGTGGATGGACAAGTCAATTGCTCAGGAAGTTATCTGTGAACCATAATAAGATAATTAAGTTTTGATTAAAAATTGGTTTTAAAGTGAACGTATTCATTACGTATTCAAACAGAAAGTGTGGTTCTAGCACCTTTATATGTTAATAGATAATGAAACATACAATATCAACAATGTATTGACAGCTTCTACATCGGAAAGGCACGAATAATGATAAAGAATTCTACTGAACAATACAAAAAATAAATAAACAAAAAGCTGCTAGACTGATTATCCAATAACAAGCAAAAGACAAAGCAATATTTCAAATAAAAACATAAAAATTTACAATGCAACAATGAGTCTGTGAACTCAATATGACTAAGGAGTAAACTTTATGAATGAAAGTGCGCATGGTGCGATTTCAAGTTGAAATCAGTGTAACAGATAAAGGTTGGGCAGGGAGGAGGCAGGAACCAGCTGAACAGTCAACATAAGGTTTTAATGTCAAACTCAACTTAAAACCAACATAAACAAACATACAATGCGGCCGCATGCGTCTCTCTCTCTCTCCCTCTAACGGCAAGGCCACGTCCTCCTCCTTGGCACTATATCGTACACATTTTCCACTTGGCACTGAAATGTCTGTTAATGTTAAAAACATTTTGACTGTGACATATGAGAACAGACCTCTCTATCTCACTTGCTCCTTATGCAGGCGATCAGGCAGTGTGTGAAGTCAGGGCACGGTGAAGTGATTGGTTTCTAAAGGGGCGGTTACACTTCACTTTGTGCTTTATTTACTACCATTCAAATGAATCTGAACACAGGAGAACAGAAACGCAAGCTCATGCGAAGAAATTTTGTACTCCGCTGCATACACTAGTTATAAGTTTGGCGAACTCTGACCTGTGAATCCATGACAAGATGACACATGACGAATAGAAGATTGAATGTGTCTAGGTCTATGTGCGCTTCAGAGTGAACAACTCAGAAGAGTGAATGAAGAATAAATAATAATAATAATAATAATAATAATAATAATTAAACAATAAATAGTTTTATGAATTATACAAGGCATATGAAATCAATAAATTGAATAGAGTTACATTCAAACATGGGCTTTTCATGTAGTTTTTTTTTTTTTGCACTTCCGGTTTAAACCTTGTCCACATCCGATTATATCCAAATACAGATACAAATAATTTTGCTATTGCAACAGATACAGCTACAGATAATGTCTTCGCTGCACACCCCTAATTAAAACATACAAAGGTAAACGATTAGATGCTGTTAATGTGTTGGTATTGTACATTTAAGTGTTGAATCATACAAAACAGAAAAAATGTATGAATACACTTTGCATAGGAATACCTACAAATATGAGATCATTGTAAACTGGCAGATAATGTAATATCTTGTCAGAGGTGCAGTTCTTCCTCTATATGAAAGTATGTTTGGCTTGTTTCAGACAGTGAAAGGAGGATATGCAGAGACCAGGATTGAGAAAAGAATCGTCATAACAGGAGATGACGATGTGGACCAGCATCAGGTAAGCAGTAAATAACATGTTATTACAATGAAAAATATATTTATTTTTCCCTGGTGTTGTAATGTTACCTTTGTGTACATTGAGGTCCAAAAGTCTGAGATCGTAATGAAAATCTGGGATTTTTAGTTTTTTTATTTAAACCTGTACAAAGAAGATATATTTAATATTCTGCACTATATTTAGGTCACTAATCAAATATAATCAAATTTGTGTCATTGAGCATGTTACGTCGTTTGTACAGGAGGTCAGAGTTACTTGCAACCATTAAAGCAAGAGGATCTTTGGAACATTCCCAAATCATGCTGGATTAAAGGGACAGTTAATTAAAGGGAATTGCTCTCATCATTTACTTACCCTCATGTCATCCCATATGTGTATGACTTACTTTCTTCTGCAGAACACAAATTACGATTTTTAGAAGAATATTTCAGCTCTGTAGGTCCATACAAGAGTGAATGTGTGCCAAAATGTACTCAAAATGCTGATGATATAATTCATGATAAAAAAAATGATGCATTTTCACTAGTGGTCTCAGACTTTTTGAGGCCATTGTATATGTACAGTATGTGCTAAAGTTCACTGTAGAATTATAACTGTAAATAACCGTAAATTATTGTAGGCTCTTGCAATGGCAATACAAGAAGCCAAACAACAGCATCCTGACATGCTGGTGACAAAGGCAGTAGTGGTCAGGGAAACAGACTCTTCCTATGAAGAGAAACATCGGACATCTGAGGTACAGGAAACACACAACATTAATGTAGAGTATAGCCTACTCTTTATTGTGAGGTTTTTTTTTTTTTTTACACTTAGTACCTTATTAAAAGATATCTTATTATTATCGTATTATTATCTTAGCTGTCAGTAGATTAAACTTTTTAAAACAAAGATAGGAATACACTAAAATAACACCAATTCAAGTAACATTAAACGTTTCCCAAAGTCTAGGTGGGAGTTTGACTAATTGAAAGAACTAGTCCCCAGATAGGTTGCATATTCATTGCAATGGGCATTAAATCTCTTAAACTCTCATTCTCCACAATATTAATCTGCTGGTAGACTGTGGCAATCTACTTTGTTACAGCAGTCGTAAGGCCACGTTCATAGGCTGAAAAATGTTTTGGTTTTTTTTTTACAATGATTTCTGTCACAAGTTCCATCTAGGCTTGTTTTGTACAACAAATACCGCTAAGAGCTCCTTTCCCCATCACTTTATCACCGACACTGAATCACTGCTGTGTGTGTATGTGGTGTGTGCATCAGTGAAATGACTCTTGGTGGACACATCGCAAAGATTCTGGCCTTCCAACCAGTGTTTATGCTGGTTTATGCAGTATTAATGGTAAATTAGTTAATCGCATAAAGAAAAATTAACACAACACGTTAAACCTTTTTTTTTTTTTATTAATCGCATGGATTAACATGTTAATTTTGACAGCTTTAGTTATAATACCTATACATGGTTACATGTTTAAAGAGTATTGTGCATTTTAATACATGATTTTATGTGTTTTAATGTGTTATACTCTTTATAGGTATATAACCATAAACAGGTCTTGTAAGTGATTAGAACTGATTACAATTATTCACAAGAACATTCATGATATGCTGTTGATTATCACAGGAAAAAAATGTATGCTTGTTTCTCAGTTGAAAAACAAACAAACAATAGTAATGCACTTGCACTGGGTGTCTATGGGGAGATTGTAAAGCGCCAGAATAAATGATCACAAATATAGCCACAAGACACAACATTATACAGTTCATGTTAGCATGAGACTAGTGTGATAGTCTCTTAGCAACCTTGCTTGTGCAAACCCAGTAACTTTTCAATACCATAAAGGGACATAATGTAACTATCCATAAAGCACGTTTTATTTTTATTTTATTTTCTTTTTTTACTGAGAGACAAGTTTAAATTATTATGAATTATTTGGTAATTGACAGAATGACACCAGGTGCTGTCAACAGAGCTTAAGTTTTACTGAACGCAGAAATATTCCTCAACATAAAACATCGTTTGCAGCTCATTTTACTTCCAAAATGTAACATATTTTCAAATGCAACAGAATATTCAACGAGAAAAAATTTAGGTCAGGACTTGAATTTATCGTTTGAGAATTGATTGGATTGTGAAACGTGGTCTCTATAAGAGACTTGGAATACCGTTTACTGATAAATCGTGCACAATAAGACCAGGTACATTTTGATTTCAAGTTGACTTTAAGTATACCTTTATAAGAAATTATACAGGCTACATAGAAAGCATTACCGTCGTTTTATGCACATAGTGTATATTTTATTGTATTCTTAACATTATTATATTGAACATTACCCCATGTTTATGTGTGTGTGTATGCTGTGCATTGTTCCTTCTGTTCCAGTCTTGATCACTAGAGGGTGCCGTTTGGAACAGTGACAAGAAGATCAGCTCTGGATGGATATCAGTTTAACTTTATATTTCAATCAAGAGAAGATGACTTACGCTACTGAAAAATGTATACAAAACAAACCACTCATGTGTTTAGCTCTCCCTAACTACTGCTGTGGCCCCCTCTGTTCTTCTGTTTAGCCAAACGTGACCCCAGGCCAACAATATCCCATTTTCTGATGTCAGTACAATGTACAGTACCATGCAGAGTACTTACCTTCAACTATAACAACAGTAGTCTGAGTCAACTGCCTGAATTGTATACATGTCAATAGTTTAACCTTAAATTTAGAATGAATTAAAAGAAAAAAAAAAATTACTGAAAGTGTTGGCAAATTTACCCCATGCTGTCATGTATGCACTTGTGACATCAGACTTAGGTCACAGAATTAAACTGACCTTTTGTTGATTTTTTTTTAATTTTTTTAATTTTTTTAAACTCTTGTCCAACAAATTGCCGCTACTCCATTATTTTGCAGTTATAGCATGGACTATATATTTCTCAGTTCATAAGAACATTGTCCAGGAGATTCGGTCTTCCATTTTGGATTCATGCATGACTTTCAAGGATTTCCCGGAAGAAAATTTGCAAAGGGACAGACACAAGCTACATACCTGTGCTGGCCTCAAAAGATGGCCCCCGGCCAGCCTCTAGTGTTAACTGTCACTAATATACTCCAGTGTTGTCTTTTTAGCTTTGTAAAGATTTTTAAAATATAACTGATCAAGTGTTTGCTTGTTAAATATAAATATTTATCAATTAGATTATCATATGCATTTGCATGAAATAAAACCCAGATTTTGGATGGTGGGAACACTCATACAACAAGCCAGACCGGATAACTGAGAGCAGTTATAAAGGGTATAGATAATTATATACCCTGCATGTTTAAACAACTGAAGGGACAAAGCAGAATGACACATCCTATAATAACCAACAGACATGTTCACGTGGTGTATATTGGCTTGACATCCATGACAACAGTGGCATAAAAAAAGCCACTTTTGTTTCTTTGTTTCTCTGGGTCAAACCAATCTTTCCATTGTCAACTTGACACTCCGGTTCTGTTACAAAACTAGTGAACTGCCTACGTAGGCAGCCTTTTAAGGCATCATAGGCGTGCTTCCAAGCAAAGGATGTTCCAAAAGAAATGGAAGCGTTGCAGATAATCTTCTATTCCAATACGTATTCCGATGAGCCCAGGGAAAAAAAATCCATCCAAAGATGGCAGATGAAGCAAGAACAATATTGATTATTCGGTAACACTTTACACTAAGGTTCCATTTGTTAACATTAGTAATACATTAGGTATCATGAATAAACAACTAATAATACATTTGTTACATCATTTATTAATCTTTGTTATAGTTAATGAAAAATAAAATTGTTCATTGTTAGTTAATGTTAGTTAAAAGTGCATTAACTAATGTTGACAAATACAATTTTGGATATTAAAAATGTATTACTATGTGTTGAACTTAATATTAACTAAGATTAATAAATGGTTAATAAGTATTGTTCATTGTTAGTTAATGTTAACTAATGTTGTTAACTAATGTTAACAAATGGAACCTTATTGTAAAGTGTTACCGATTATTCTTATATTTCATTAATTACCCAAAATTATCTGATTTTTTTTTTTTTTTAGTCTAATTAAAAATGGGCTATTTTACCTAATACATGTTTCTGCTATGTATTTTGATTGCTATTTATTTTTGCATGAGGAGTGTTATTTGTATGACACACAGAGTTGCTGCCTAGGTAGTGTTCCAAATCAATTTCAGTGAGGATGCTTTCTATGTACAAGGTATGCAATAGAATGCAAGGGGGCTCATAGGTTTTGTTGCAGTTACCAGAATGATGCTTTGGGTGATATTGAAATTTATATCAGCACAATTTTAATAGAGATGTTTTATTTAAATATCAGTTATCATATGAGGATGTGTTATATTTTTCTTTGCATTTTTTTTAAGTTATGCTGGATGACTGATATATTTGTATTTATATGATTGCTGAATGTGAGCCCTTGGGTTTTCCATCTCCAAAACATCACCATACAGCAGTGTGAATATTATATTACGTCTATCTATGTGCATATTCCAACATATATAAAATGTTTGAAATATATGTCATGAAAAATTATCATCATATACCATATATACTATGCATTCTAAGTAGCCTAAGAAAACAGCAAATTGAGGAGATTTGGATACTGTGAGCTGTTCTTGTCAAGTAATCTGCAATAATGAATATGTTTATAGATAAAACTGTGATTATGCATACTATGTTTGTTCTACATTATGGTTATATGCACAAATGTGTCACTGTTAACTATGGCTCGGTCTCTGTACCCTACTGTACTTCCCACTGCTGTCTCTTGGGGGATGGAAGACCCTTGGAACATGTCTGATCTGCTGTTGAAAAAAGCCCTATCACACAAAAGATCTTTATATTTCCAGGGTAGTATCACTGGAGGCCCTAATTATTTACTGCAAGCATGTTTTTTTTTTGTTGTTGTTGTTGTTTTTTTTTCATAAGCAGGCTGAGGCGGAGTCTGCAGAATTCTGTGGAATAGATTTAAGCATGGTAAAATGTGTTAAATTGAGCTAGGGTTACTAGACCAGTGGATCTCAAATTACATGTGTTTGAAATGGGCTTTCTTCACTTAAGTTTCCTATGTAATCTCAACACAAACACTTTATGTAGAAAGAACCTAGTTGAATTGGGTAAACCCAACAAAATTAGACATGCCAATGTAACTCAAATAAATCTCTTTTATTTCTTTATATACTAATTAGTGAAAGTTAGCATGGTAAATACATGCTGGCTGGAAGCACTACAGAGTGTAGCTTAGTAACTATGCTACAGTTACCACAGCATTTGCTCAAAGAAGTGAGACATCTGTTCCATGTGTGACATCTACCTGTCCTCATCATTAGCTCAAGCTCCACTCTTCACCCTCAAAACCCACAAAACTCCAATATAACAGAAACTCTTCTAAATCTCAACATAAGAAAACATTAAACACTAACAAGCATCCCCCTTTATATTCATCTTGCACAAAAACACATAAATTAACACTTAATTTTAACATCTACTCTCCCTATGGAGTCCCATGCAAAGCATGCTGGGAAATGACAATCCCTTGCCCAGTTTCATCAATGCTACATTAACACCACAGAAAGTATATATGTAGTCCCAGCTCAAATGGATTAAGTTAACTACCATTTTACTTATTTAAATGGACAGAATGCAATGAAATCAAGCTATGAAAAATAATTTCTATAATTGTGTTGCTTTAGTTTTTACTTTTTTTCTTTTTTTGAGTGTAAAGTATTTGGTGCAAATTTTTCAGTCACTTAGTTAAAGCTAGCCAAATTAGCAGATGCAAATATGGACAGGTTAGTTGACATGCCTGCATATTCAAATATAATATTAAAACATTTGAATTTAAACATTTTGATTTGATTTTGATTACTTTTGTATGACAGACAATTTTGTTGTCACTCGATGTCCAATGTAAAATCTGAGTCCTTAAGCAAAACCAGTTGAGAACCACTGTTCTAGACTTTTATTGGTGGCTGGAAGAATCATATTAGCCAAAATATTTGATGAACATATGAGGTTGGAGAAATGTAGAACTTTGTGAATGATGGCTGTTCCAATTCTGTTTAGATCTGTGGCCGCAGATTCTATGTAGGCCTGCTCATAACATGTTTAGCTACTGTTTATTTAAAAAAAAAAAAAAAAAAAAAAAAAAAAGATTAAAATATTATTTGAATTGTTGTGTTGAAGGGAGGGTGGTCTTGTATAGCGGAGATGCAAGAGCATCAACGAGTTTGATTTAGAAACATAAACAACAGGCGTGCAAGCAATTGATACTGTTTGATACACAAACGTCAGAACAGAATCAAGGACTGTTACTGGGATAAATATGGGAGAACTGTCATATAAATATTTGGGTGCCTTATCGACTCAACGCCACCTGAGGCAACAGACAAAAGTTGTTACCTGTGATCCACTGAAACAAAATCTTTGTGAGATCTTGCTTGGTTGGTTTTGGCATTTACAGTCGGTCATATGGGATTCTGTAATCAGTCTTGTAAATCCTGTGTATTCTTCTTAGATCTATAGAATCTAACATGACATACAAGTTAAAAAAGGGCAGACTACTGGACAAATAAAGTGAAACCAGGTTCCTGATGCTCTGTGCATGGCATGAAGCATTGGATTTATCTTTATAAACCACTTCCTTCCATTTGCACTTGTCCTTCAGAATTTTATAGCCACATAGTGCTCAAGTGGTGTGTGTTTACTGTATTTGCATTCAATCTAAATGGAGTACGGAATACATCAATAAACGTCTCAATGCCATTGTGATTTCTGATTAAAAATCCTACAATACCCTTTTTAGAAAGAACAACAAATTGAACATTATTTGGAACATTTCTGATGAATTAGACAAGATATACAAGATATACAATACACAGATAATATAACTGCATTTTTTAATTTCATGTGTCTGTGGGAAAAAAAACAGAAGACACAGACGTTTAGGCCTCTTAGGCTTCCCTCATAAAATAATCAACATGCCCACCCTCTCTTATACAGAAAAAAATCTACATGACCTCATCAAGTAACCCTATATTCAAACAGGATTTGTTTTTTAATACAAACAAGTAGCAACTAAATAATCACCTAATAATCATAACTGCCAATTGGTGAATTGCCAATGTACTGTATAAACCATGTTTCAGTTGTTCAACTGTAGTAAGCTCTTCATCCAAATGCAGAACATATTATTACATTGGTTTCGTTGAAAACTTTGAAGTGAGGTCCCAATTTCTTCAAAGAATCAGAGGAAGTACTGGCAAAGAAAATCCACTTTTCAAAGAAATGATCAAGTACTTTTTTCAAACAAAATTATGTATTGAAGAAGCTTCCCCAGCCTAACAAAGTTTGGGGAACTGCAAGGAGGGAGCAACATTTGATCCCTGCAACCCTGATGATCAGAATGAGGAATAATTATAATCTTAATACTCTTAGTTTATTCAGTTCAATAATGGATATTTCTACAAGCTTCATTTTGTTTTTCAAGAATTTAACATTTCTGTTAAGTTATTAAACATATATATATAAATGTGGATAGTGTGTAGTAAAATACAATTTTGGAATTCAACAGTTATTAAAATGTTTTTTGTACAAACAACTCATTTAAATTGATTACTGCCCATTGATACAACTTACAAGTATGTTTAACTGGGAATTATTTATTTGCAGTTTTTATTTATTTGAGCACATACTGTATTTTTATGGTCCTCGGGTATAGATGCTTACTTATTTATATGTGTGTGTGTGTGTGTGTGTGTGTGTGTGTGAAAATAATCTCTATTTCTTTGACTAAAGGGCAACTTAAGTAAAAAGTGGCACTGCTTACCACACTCTTACTCAATTTGTACATGACATACAGTATGTTATCGATCAATACTGCTGCAATGCTTCAAAATAACCAGAAGAGTGCAGCACATAACCTGAAAATGAAATGCAAATATTGCAATTATTAGACAGAGTTGTCAATCTATTTCACTTTATATTGGAAATGTTACTGTATTTGAATCCAACAAAATTCATCTAAACCAAGTCTTATGCCTTAGCAACTCTATCCATGACTTTAACTACAACTCCCATTTATAATTTTGGTCACTTTACTTGTTGGGAAAAATGAGGTACCCCTTGAGGCCAAGATTTGTTAGTCCCAGAACAAGGCTGTAAATTTAATGAACTGAGACAGAAAATGCTGGATTTATTACAGCATTCATTAGATACTGAACAATCAAGTTTCATTTTACTTTCCATGGTTCCACTTTTTCAATTCATGGCCACCCAGGGCCCCATGCCAGACACTTCTGGAGAATGGTGAAGATACTGTACTGACAAGCTGTTGAAGTAATTACTACCTTTAGTACACTGGACATAGACATTTATGATGTCTCAAGAGGTTTCAAGACCACAAGATCAAGATCCAGCTCTGGTATCCAGTGTAGTTTATAGATGATGGGGTGATATGGGCTGAATGAGCAATGGTGTTGGGGGATGTTTGAAACTTGTTTGACACAGTCATTGTTTTTTAGGTTTGGTGCCGTTAGTGGCACAAAAATTACACACTCAGCAGTCATGCACTGAGATTATAAATGAAATGATGGTACAACTTATAAGTGAGCATCATTCAGTATTTAGAACCACTGTGTAGCTGAGTACAAAAGACTGACTCATAATTGTTTTAGATGTCACCCTGCGGGTAAGGCATACATACATTACTAAGACTTTCACTGTAAAAAAACATTTTTTTTAAAGATCAGAACAGTATAAGAGGTCTCTGACACAACTGCTGAGAGTGCAACTTTCTATTTTAAAGATTCTTTTTTTTTTTTTTTTTAAGGTGCTTTGGGTTCTACAGAGAGGAAGTTAAATTCACCTTGCTCATCTTCATCACTCCGTAAATTATATACTATTAAAATCAGCACAGTCTCAAGGTTTATGCCTGGCTGACTGCTCCCAGAAGCGCATAAGAGACCCTGAATTTGACTGCTGCAGGGTAAATGAGAAATGAGTGGGTGGATGGATCAATAACTTGTATAAGCTAATAGACAGGCACATTGAACTGTGGCCATGTTATGCCATCAGGATGGATTTCAATGTGTGAGTTGAGTCCTCTTCTCTTGAGATCTAAGAATCTGATTCACCTTGCATGCATTAATGGCTCTATTTAATTTCTACTCTACGTATGAGTCTCTGTGTACAGAGAAAATCTTCGGCTACGTGTGCAGCCAATCTGTATTCAGAATGAAAAAAGGACAGGCAGAAGGAAGGATAAGTATAAAAACAGGATCTTCATGTAGTATCATCCATGGCAGTTATGCACATGTTTCTTGGCACTCGTGCTTTTGCCTGCATCATCAAAATGTCATTGTCATGCTGTTCTCACCTCAGTTCGGATGATTTTATCACAGGCTCGGCAGTCTTAGGATTTATCACGCGCGTTTAATGTAAGTTAAATGTAAGGTATATTATACAATAATGTAATATCCCCAACCCAACCTCTAAACCTAACCAATAATATAACAAGAATATAACCAGCCAACACTATAAAAGACATAACAAGCAGATACAAGTACAGTCACAATAACTTACCACTTCTTCCGAAAACATATGATAGCTCTGTGTGAGGAACCGTGTGAAACTAAAGGTTTTAATTGCTGAAAATATTCCTCTCTGGGAAAATACATCCAAACATTTGATTTTGGTATGGAGTCCGCCTTAAACTCTTTCTCAGGTAGGACTGAAGTGGTCGGCCATAAGAGGAGAGAGCGAAATGCATTTCCTGCACACTTCAGCTGTTTAAGTGTTCACTCAGTAACTTTTTTTGTTTGTGTCATCTTGGACTTTCACTGACACCTAGTGGTGTGGAAGCGGCATTATTCAAAATCAATAGTTTTCAGTTTCAGATGCCATTGTAGAAATTCACTTTTAACAGTCAGCAAAGATCATTTTAATACACAAGTGAAAGTGTCCAATTGCAGGGTGGTTACTTAGATTAAATGCATGGGATTTCGCTGGTCATATGATTCTTACATGGCAGCCCCCATGAGCCTCCATCTACTATTTAGGAGTAAAACTGTATTAATGAGGAAACATGACTGAGTGCACCTTTAAACAGTCTGATGCCCTAGTGATTTTGCCTTTAAGAGCACTGATCCACAGTGCCTGGCTGACATTTCTAAAAACAAACTGCTCATAGAAGAAATAGTAGGTGTCACAATCCAGTGACAAATGAAGTCGCTGGCTGTTTGGTGTATTGGCCGCCATTATTTGTGGGAACCTAGGGCCACGTTTCAGCTGGCATATGGCTCTATCTAATGCATTACAAAAGGTCTGTCCCCTCGTCAGGAAAAATAAATCTGCCCCATCAGTTTCATGATGCTATTTGTGAGTAATAACAGGCCAGAGAGGGACAACCGTGCCATTGCTTGGGCAATTGATGAAAAGAACATGAGATTTGATTGGCTATTATCACCCTCAGGTTCCTTGTTTGCAATTTATTGCCTTTCTCAGTTTCCAATGCAATACTCTAAGTGTAGCCACTGCTCCATGGAGACATACACTGGTTTCTGTTCCAGGTGTGAATTATCGCCCATTCTGACCACATGATCTCCCTTCAGAGGATGTAAAATTAATGGCTGTAGATCCTGGCCACAACTAGCTGAGCGGAGAAAGTTCCACTCTGACTTTTTGGATGGCACTGCCGGGTTGAGCAGTCAAGGACAAACGGCACAGCAGGATAGACTTGGGTGCAGTCTGTTGACCGTGTAATGTGATGTGTGGAAGAGAGTTTTGCTAAAAATGATCATTAAGCTGTCATCCCAGGCTAAGGACCATGGACAGCAAACTTTGATTTCTGAATACAACCTCCTCTCCTCTCCTCTCCTCTCCATGCTGCAAAACATCATGAAAATACAGAATAAACCATGCATTTGGAGGGCTTCACTGGTGGTTGAAGACCTGGCAGGCTGGGGCCAGTTGTTATTTAATACTTTTTTGAACATGAAGATAAAAGATTGACTAACCAAAATTGGGTAAAAATGATTGAACAATAACCATAAACTAGTCACCAAACAAGAGCAACACACAAATAGAAGATGTGTATGCATTGTTTCTATTTGCCTGTTTGTCAGCTTACCTTTCTTATTTGTGCAGTCTCAAAAAAAAAAAAAAAAAAAAAAAAAAAAATATATATATATATATATATATATATATATATATATATATATATATATATATCACATTTGATTTTTTTTCTCTCCCATTTTTACATTTCCATTATTGATGTATCTTTAAAATGACATGACTGTGTCAGCTGGCCAGCAAAACATTTACTTACAGAAAATTATTTACTCACCCTCAAGTTTTTCACCCTTATCTTAACCCAAACTTTTCTTCAAGAATCGTTACGCAGCTCCTTTCATTACAATATTAACCACAACTGTCAAGCTCCAAAGAGAACAAAAAAAATAACATTAAAATACCATAAGTAGTCCTACAACACAAAGCTTCTGTCTGGCCTCAGAACACTTGGAATATAGTGCACACGTTGTTTGGGCTACTTTTATGCTGTCTTTATACTGCACATTTAGTAGTGATTTATTGTGAACTATTTGAAAATAATATTTTCAATAAAAATATGACATTGTCCTTACAACCTTAAAAATGTAATGGAGTCAAATCCATAGGTCTAAACATGTTCTAGTTCACATCTGAGGGTGATAACTCTCCTACCTTGAGTTTAATGGATCATTTTCTAAGGCAATGTCAAGTGAATTTTCTAAAAGGCAATTTCAAAAGCTATCCAGATACCCATATTCATTCAATTCATTTACAATATGCTCACATTCTTTCTTTGTCTTATACCTGATATGCTGAAAACTGCCCCGTTAATGTTTTCACATTTACAGATACGAATGACATTCAAATCACTTACTGTACATGACACACTGTTGAGCCAAAACATTATGACCACCTGCCTAATATGCTATTGGTTCTCTGCATGCCACCAAAAGAGCACCAACCTACCAAGGCATTAGCAGCAGATCCTTCAAACCTTTAAGTTGCGAGATGGAGCCACCATGGATCGGACTTCTTGATCCATCACATCCCACAGATGCTCAATCGGATTGAGATCTGGGGAGTTTGGAGGCCAGGGCAACACCTTGAACTCTTCATGATGTTCCTCAAACCATCCCCTAACAATGTGTGCAGTGTGGGAGGGCGCATTATCCTGTTGAAAGAGGCCACTGCCATCAGGGAATACCATTGCCATGAAGTGGTGTACCTGGTCTGCAATAATGTTTAGGTAGGTGGCACGTGTCAAATTGACATCCACATGAATGGCCGGACCCAGGGTTTCCCAGCAGAACATTGCCCAGAGCATCACACTCCCTCCACCGGCTTGTCGTCTTCTCACAATGCAACCTGGTGCCATCACTTCCCCAGGTACACGGCGCACACATACACGGCCGTCCACGTGATGTAAAAGAAAATGGGACTCATCGGACTCATCTTCCACTCCTCCAAGGTCCAGTTCCGACGCTTGTGTACACATTGTAGGCGCTCTGACAAGTCTGTGGCTATGCAGCCCCCATACGCAGCAGGGTGTGATGCAATCTGTGTTGTGACACATTCCTCCTGTAACCATTATTAAAATTTTCTGTGACTTGTGCCACAGTAGACCTTCTGTCGGTTCGGAGCAGACGGGATAGCCTTCATTGCCCTCGTGCTTCAATGAGCCTTGGGCGCCCAACACCCTGTCGGCGGTTTGTGGTTTGTCCCTCACTGGACCACTGTCGGTAGGTACTGTTTAACAATTTGGTCTTACCTTATTATTAGCAAAGACACAATAGCTGTGTCCCAAATCACACACTTCCATACTTTTCTACAATTTGTAATGTAAATAGTGTGTTCACACTGAAAAATGCAACAATTCTGATTTTAGATCAACCCCTGTGCTTTGTATAAAGTGGAGATGTATCGTAATTACACATTTTTTAATAGATTAAATCATGTTTAAATGCTACTAAAACAACGTAAAGAACAGTTTTTCATGTACAAAACATTTATTGCTTCCTTTTTTGTTTTATTTTTCACATGATCTGTCGCTGAATATGACAGCAAAATTCTGTGCCTGCAGATTAGGACATACAGTACATTGATGCAGCATTTTGTGTGTTCACAAAATACAGGGATGTTTGTGTGTTTGCTGGGATTCAAGGAAATCTGCTTGCCAATTTACAGTATTAGTCTTACATATTCAATTGAGCAGGTGTGTGCGATTATTTTGGTACAGGGGCCACATCAGCCGTTAAGTAGAGAGAAGATAAAAAGTTCTGCATAGTTTTAAGCCCAGAAGTACTAGTGCACTCATGCACTCAATGAGTGATAGACTGATGGGACCATTCTGCGATTGCTTGAAGTTTTGCTGCTACTTTTCTATCATGTGTTAGTAAAACTGAATAAAGGCTGAATAAAATTATTAATTGTTTATTTTACCATACGTTAATGCAATGGTAATTTAGCATTCAATTTAACAGTCTACATCAGGAGTCTGGTTTAATAGTAAAATAAAATATTTGGAAATTATAGATTCTAAAAGCTTATTTTATTGTTTGCCGCAAAGTGGATAAAGTTGTTTTATTCTGAAAACATTATAAACCCGTTTGCATGCTCATGGGTCATGATGTGGGTCTCGTCAATGGTTTGCTTGGCATCCCATTCAGCACACAACTGAATAAAACAGGCTGCATGACCTTGATCAATGATTACTGCCAGAGTAACATTCGCATACAAGTGTGAGGGACTTCAGCATTTCACAAATAACACAAAGATTAAACATATTCCTCTCTCACTTGGTTTTGCTTGCGTGTACCCTCCGTGTGCGAATGATGCGAAGATCTATTGGGATTTTACTAAAGTTCAACACTGAAAAGGTTTCCTCGCAGACTTGGCACTAAACAGCACACAGAGCCTCACGAATGGATGCGGAGTGGCTGCATCACACTTTTCTTTGAGCATAATATTGCAATATTGAGTGCTAAGTTTTATTTATTTTTTTATTTATTTTATTTTTTTCGAAGAAGAGAAAGAGAATGCGTACACTCGCATACATGGTTGCAAGATTGCATAAATTAAGTATGACATAAGCCGAAATATTTCTTATTTGTGCATGGATAAATTTGATTGGGGTGTTGCATCTATTACTGGCAACCCTGAGCATATTAAAAGCTTATGGGTGTGCGATAGGTCCCAAAGCTAGATAAATCAAAGATCTAATAAAAAACATTCATTATAAATCGACCCATGTATAGTAGTTTGCCCTGGTCTGCAATTGAGGGTGCTCTAAGGTTTGTTTGAGGGTGCTTAGCATGAATGCTTTAGACTACAGTCCTAATCATAGTCTCTTTTAATTGAAGACAATAACGCCGTAATTACACTTCTGCGGCGCATTCCGGCTCCGACGCGGCCGCCGGAGCTGATCACGTCCACTGTAGTCAATGCTTGTGATTCCACCAGATACGCCGCGGCACGTTTCAGAAGTGTCCCAGAAGCAGCTCTCCGCTCTGCTTCACTAAAGATAGGCGTCTTGTCTATTTTTGAGGGACGCCGCGTCCAAGCCGCACAGTTCAAATACAAAATTAAAGTCAGAACATTCGGTCAATTTCAAAATAAAACACCCTGTGCAGACTCCCGATCATATTCATAACAACAATAAACACAACAATAAACACAACAATAAACACAATTAAACCGGACAAAAAAATAACCATTCAGCCAATTTACCCATGGTAGAACCCCAAAAATCAAGGAAAAAATACAAAATCAAAAGGAATCAACATCGGACAGGCAAAGTAGTTTATTGTTGTTTGTTGATCTCGCCAATACAGCTGCCTCACAGCGCTCCACTTCTGAAATGCTCCCTGTGGGGTACGAGGCCGCATGGAGGACGGAACAAAACCTCATCGGAGCCGGAACGTGCCGCAGGAGCGCCCGGTGTAATCTAGGCTTTAGGAGATTTTTGGTGAAGTGAAAGCAAGCAGCAATATAACTGAAATTGAAACAACATTATGGAAGCTTAAGTTTATTTTAAAGAAAATACACTGCACTTAACTTGCACCAAACTTAAATAAAACAAGCAAAAAATGGCCCACAGTGTCCGTGCCAGTTAAGATTTTCTAAATAAGCTATTTCAAAGTAGTAAATAAACATCAATGGCTGACATGAACAGTCGTTAACTTGTGATTCTTACCTTTATATTGCTCTTTTTTTTCTGCTCCTCTTCTTTGTGTCGCTTTCTGCCTTGTGCACCTGATAATCTGGTAATTTTTTCACTCATTTTGTCCACATATGATAAGGGTCCGATTATAATAAAATCGTGTAGCGCTAGTGCTCAATTTATGGGTAAAGGGGCGCACAGTCATCACGAGAGGGCGCACTTCCAATAACAACAAAAAAAAACCTCTCCTGTGGCGCCTCTCATTTTGCACCCTATGCAACCGCCTATGTCGCCTATGCCACAGGCCAGCCCTGCACTCAGCGGTCGCCCTTGTCCGACGTAGTAGAAGGGGCAGGGTAATGACCGCGATGCTGGCCTGACTAAACAATTGCAAGTAATGGTGAATGTGCCAACTAGCCTAGCCTTTTTTCATTTGCTTGTGTCATACATTCTAGAGATATGGGGATTTGACTGTGTTTTTACTCTAAGTATAATTAAGCAATGGACTTCTCTTTGCTCAGATGGCTGTGGAGGCTTTTATTTTCCCTAGTTATTTTGAACTATTGCTAGCTTGATTCGAGCTTAACCTGAAGACTAATCAATGCTGAGAAATGTCAGACAGTGAATATATGATTCTTTTATTGATATATTTATTAAAAAAGCGAAAACGTATTTGCTTCTTGACAAATAGTATTGGCAATATTTACTACTTTTAAAGGGTGATGGGAGACTTTCTCCACTGGGTCAAATACAAATGTTTATTTTGTTAACAAGATTTCTGAATCCTAAAATTAGCAATAAAGTGAATTTAAAAAAAGGAAGTGTCCTTTATCTTTTGCAGTAAAACTGTTTCAAAATTTCCTCTCCAGTCTAAAAAGAGCATTTATTGACACTAAACTACAAAACATCTAGTTTCAAAATCTGTGCTTTTGTGACATCACAACAATGAATACATTAAAAACGTTTTACTCGAAAATAACTAAATAGTAATAGTAAATAGATGTATAAATTCATGACAACTCAAGTGAGATGAAGGCTCCAGTTATATCAGTAACTTTATAAAAGCAGTTTTACTCTACATGGAGAGGGTCCCCACATGGGGGCGGCCATTTTAGGATAACATGATCAGCTGAATACTACTCAATAAATCACAGTAACCACATTGTTATTGGACATTTTTACTCATGGATTGAACTGAAAACTATAGTGTTTGGCTGCGTTCCACTTCACTTTTACCATCCACTCACTAACTCCCCTAAGCACTTCCCCTCAGGGGAATCCCTGCCGGCATTTTGGACGTCCGTTCCATTTCGTTCAGTGTGCGAGGGAAGTTTCTACTGACAGACTCTCAACCCCTCCATTTTGACCAAGGGAGCGAGCCTACTCTGATGTATGCTTCAGGCAGCTACATATCCCACAATGCAACTCGACTGTGATGTGACAGCATATCACGCTTCATAAACCCCACCCCCACGCAACTCTAATGAAAGTGTAGTTAGGTCAGTTAAGCAGCAGAAAAGTTATACTGAGATTTAACAGCATAATACTGTGTCTGTGGTTACATCAATATCTGAAAACATCTGTTTTGTCAGGTGCAAAAATCACTTAATTCCACAAATTGACATCAGCCTTCAACATGCTTCAAGTGATCAAGGGTTTAAGGTGTTCCAGTTGAACCAACTGCACAGGTTCCGCCAGTGGTGGGCACTCGCGCAACATAAGCAATGACGTACATCCGAGCCTGTGAGATGGATGAAGTTAGCGAGGGAAGGGCATACACATTTTAAGTGTAACGCAGCCTTTGAATGATGCACCTATGCCCCCAAGGTGTCATTGTA